>NC_033794.1:30710164-30746303 GCF_001876935.1 Asparagus officinalis
TGGCTCGGCTCATGCCGAGCCACCCTGAGGTGGCTCGGCCCCCCCAGGGGGTGGCTCGGCTGCCGAGCCACCCCAGGGTGGCTCGGCTTTGGCCGAGCCACCCTGAGGTGGCTCAGCCACCGAGCCACCTCAGGGTGGCTCGGCTTTGGCCGAGCCACCTTGAGGCGGCTCGGTTTGGCCGAGCCCCTCTGGGTTTGCTGTTTTCCGTTGTTTTGTGTTGTGTCCGTTTTCTGGTTTTGTCCGTGATTTGGTTGATTGAGACTCTGATTTGTTGATCTGATTTGGCAGTAAGTCTGATTCCTGATTTGGCAGTAAATCCACTTCTGAGTTCGAGTCCGAAACTGATCTTGATTCGATCGTGATTCGTCCGAGTCTGTTCCCGGTTGGATGACTCGTTGATTCTTTAACACTTGGCTTGATTCCGAACGTGTATGGATTCATTCCGTTGTTCGCGTGCGATTTGTCGATCTCGTCGCCTCGTTGGTTCGTCGGTTTATGCCGAACTGTGCTAAGGGACCTATAAGCAATTTTATATGCCTACAGATACCCCCTCCAAAGTATTTCAGTCTCGTTCTTTTATAGAAGAGTCTGGAATACTTTGGATATGATCGTCCCCACCTTTAGTCGGTGTAACGGGACCTTTGGAATGATCTCCGTTCTTGATTCCTTCAATCTTCCAGGCTATTCGGTGCTTTGTCGAATATCTGTAAGAGTTCCGGTGCTGCATTTATTGTCTGACCGTTGTCGGAATTTTAAACTTGGAGTTGATTCCTGATCTTTTAGCTAAACATCGATTGTTGGCGTCGAGTCTTTATTTGCAACGCGTTGTCCGGCGTAGTGTTGTTGAGTTATCCTTAAGAATATTTATAAAAACATATTCTCCAGGAACTTCTCAAACCAAAAATAGGGAATAGTTTATACTCATATACCTTATTGGAGTGTTTTTGTGCCTAAATGAGCTGAACCGGCTTAAAATGAGCCAAAAAAGGCAGTAAATCGGCTCAAAAAATCCTCCGACTCTTCCGAACAAATGGGAGAGGAGTGAGTGAATGATGGACTGAACCGTCGCTCGATTTGAAGTCGTTTCGATGCTCGGTTCGGCTTCAATTTGGATTCTGGTTCAAAACCGGTCCGGTCCGGTTCGGTTCGGTTTGGTTCAACCCGGTTCACCCTATAAAAAGGGGTCTTTTTTCTTTTTCTTTTCTCTCACCTAGGGCCGGCCACCTCTTCCCCCTTTTTTTTTAATTTCTCTTCCCTCGAGTGTCCGATCTCCTTAAAAACTTGATATTCGTCTTAGATCTAGTACTCCTTTTGATCCTTGACTGAAAAATCCTTCGAAACTTCTATTTTTGGAATTTCTCTCAGGCCCCTCGAGCGTGTGGTTCGAGCACTTTCAAGATCTAGTTTTTGTCGGATCCTCGAGCCTTTCCTCAGGTATATCCTTCATAATTTCAACATTTTTTATGCTTTATTCAATTTATGAATTTGTGGGACCACGGGTGAGGGTTCGGATTATAATTTGGCGCCTCGAGCTTGCTTATCTTTTAGGGGATAAAAATGTGATCTTTTTTTTTTTAGATCTGACCTCTTGATTTCTTTTGTAGGCCATTATGTCGCGAGTCTCGAGAGGTCGTTTTCCTGCTGCATCGGCTGATGGCGTGCTTCCCTCATATGCTGGTGAGTTACTTTTTTTTTTTGCATATTCGCAAATTTACAAATTAGTCCTCTTTTTTTTGGATATTCGCAAATTGGTCCCTTTTACCCCCGTTGTTCTCCTTGGTGAGGCAACCGGGAAAAGCCTTGATTCTCCTTGGTGAGGATCGACGCTTTAAAGACGGAAGTTTTACAAATTAGCACTCTTTCTGAGAATTTGCAAATTAGTCCTTTTACCCCATTTTGCTCTCCTTGGTGAGGCGATCGGGAAAAGCCTTGATTCTCCTTGGTGAGGATCGACGCTTTAAAGATGGGTTTTGCTTGGTCAAAACCACATCTCATAATAAAGGGGGCGTTTTGACGCTGCATCGTGCTTTATAAGGCAGGGATATATTGTCGATATACCCTATCTTATAAATGCGCAATGTGGCCAAATCGTCTCGCCCTTTATAAGGCAATGACTCTATCTTACCAATTTGTAAGATGAATTCAATTTCCTTTTATATCTGAAATTAACAAACACTTAACTGCTTGTTTTCAGTGGAATATCCTTCCGGAGCCTTTTCATCGCATGCGGTGAATGGACGTCGTGACGAATATTATTCGACGTCTGATGACTTTTCGCCCATTCCGCTTACTTCTCAGTTTGGTCCGGGCACGTCGCTGGAAGTTACCCAAGTGGTGAAGGAAGGTGGACATCAAGCCCTTCGCCAGCTGATTACAGATGCGCCTTTCGTGCAGGATGCCGGTTCCGTTCAGTCCCTCAGGAAGACTTACTTCTTGTTTGGCGACTCTACCAGAGATCCCGATGCAGCACTTATTGAAGCTGAGCAGTGGCTTTACAAGGCTGGCAGTGGTTTCATGTATTTACCGAAGATTCCTCGACACCGTTCTTTGACTGAGCTCAGGCGCCAGGCTGTGAAGCGGGAGGAGTTTGACAAAGGAACATGAGAGCGTTCACTGCGGCTATATTACTCATCAGGCAGTTCCTGGTTCGAGCCGGGATCATATTGTTGGACTACATCCTGGAGTACTGGGGCTAGATACTCCGCCTCGTAACGAGTTCCTCACCACTGCTTCTACTTTGAGGAATCGCCTCGCTATCTTAGGACGGGAGATGCCTGCACCGCGCCACAGATTCTATGGTTGGGTCCATTCTTTGGACAGGTTTTGGTGGGCTCGTATGACGAAGTATGTCTTGAGCCGATGGAGCGAGGAGTTACATGCTTGCGGTCTTTATGCAGCCATTCGGGCCACCATGCATGGTTTGCCTACAAGCGCGAAGCATTTCTTTGCCCTATGCGAGCTTTATAATCCAGATTCCAACACTTTTCTGACCAGGCACGGAGAGTTGGGCTTGGCTCTTCATGAGATGCACAAGATTTCTGGTTTGCCCATGGGACAGATGTTATACCAGGAGTACTTTCCCTCCAACCATGAGTTGAGTCAGCTGAAGGATCGCATGCCCGACCGCTATGAGACCTTATGGGACCTCACTTGTCATTATCACATTGCTTTGGCGCAGTCTCGGCCCCTAGCGAAGAGGACCAAAGCAAATGTGAGCCTGAAGCAGTTCGCATCATATTTGTTCAGAGGATGGTTCCTTTGAAGGTATGTGCCTCCTGCTGAGTTGATTATAGGACTAGTCGACCTTGACTAATGCAGCTATAATGTAACGCCTCTGCGAATTCTGTTTTGAATTTGACAGGAGCTTTTGTTGAGAAAGACCATGTTGAGCCGGCTGTGCGACCAACTCCACCAGTCGATGCAGCTACAGTTGTTACATCTCCATCACCCCCAGTGACTCGAGGGGAAGGAGGTATAATTTAATTAGCTGAGCGATGCCGTTCATTTCCTCATTGAGGCTTTTGACGAACTTCTCTTCTTTGTGTAGGGCTTCCTTCTCAGCTTCATATCCTCGTTAAGGAGTTGTTATCAGGGGATGACCCTGAGAAGATCATCATCAGCGTAGAAGTCCGCTCTTATTTCTCCTCCCTGACTGTTATAATTGGCAAACTCCTCCACGACGGACTTTCTCTTCGCCAATTTAAGCCCTACCTCGATTCCAAGATAAACTTGATTAGGGACATAGGATGTCCGGATCTAGCGACGGCTATGGTTGATGACCTTGATCGCTTAGAGCGTGAGCTTCAGATGTTTCATGAGCTCCGGGATACAGGTGCCTCTTCATTCGTTGCTGCCGAGTTGGATGCTCGCTTACAGACATGGCGCAGTACTCGGATGGTTGCTGAGCTCGAGATTCAGGTGCAGCGGGACCGCATAGATCGAGTTGAGGCTGATTTCGCCACTAGATCTTCTTTCCTCGAGGAGCTTGATTCTCAGATAGATCAGCTCCGACGAGAACTCCGTGAGAAGGAAGACACAAAGATGCAGAATCAGCAAGCAAATGCTGCTTTATCTGATGAGCTGAAGTCCTTGAAGCAGAGACTGGCTGAGACAGAGGAGGATGCTGTGAGGACTTTAGCTGCGAACGAAGAGTCTGTTAGAGCTGAGTTGCAGGAGGAGCTTAGACGCTCTTATGACGAGAAGTTATCTGAATTCAGTCAGCAGATTCTTAGCCATGGGCTTGATGTATGATTTTATTTGCTGAAAACCTTGACATTTGATTCTCTTTAGTGGAATTGGTTTTTATCTTTATCTTTATTATGATTCCTCATCACGTTTGAAATGATTGACCATAATACTCATAGGATTTTTGGCAAACCCCCAGCCTTCAACGGGTTTGATTAGCCTTTACCGACTACCGTTTGAGTCGGGCTAGCATGCGGATTATCGGAATCCGTTCCGCATGTAACGTTGTGCTAAGGGAATGAACTCCCTTAGACTTCGTGCTATGATGTCGAATACATAGACTTCGCCATTGTTACGGGAATAGGCTACCCGGCGACACGTGTTAGGTGTTGACTTTAGGATTTTTTGGCTAACCCCCAGCCTTCAACGGGTTTGATTAGCCTTTACCGACTACCGTTTGAGTCGGGCTAGCATGCGGATTGTCGGAATCCGTTCCGCATGTAACGTTGTGCTAAGGGAATGAACTCCCTTAGACTTCGTGCTATGATGTCGAATACATAGACTTCGCCATTGTTACGGGAATAGGCTACCCGGCGACACGTGTTAGGTGTTGACTTTAGGATTTTTGGCTAACCCCCAGCCTTCAACGGGTTTGATTAGCCTTTACCGACTACCGTTTGAGTCGGGCTAGCATGCGGATTGTCGGAATCCGTTCCGCATGTAACGTTGTGCTAAGGGAATGAACTCCCTTAGACTTCGTGCTATGATGTCGAATACATAGACTTCGCCATTGTTACGGGAATAGGCTACCCGGCGACACGTGTTAGGTGTTGACTTTAGGATTTTTGGCTAACCCCCAGCCTTCAACGGGTTTGATTAGCCTTTACCGACTACCGTTTGAGTCGGGCTAGCATGCGGATTGTCTAACTCCGTTCGCATGTAACGTTGTGCTAAGAGAATGAATTCTCTTAGACTTCGTGCTATGATGTCGAATACATAGACTTCGCCATTGTTACGGGAATAGGCTACCCGGCAACACGTGTTAGGTGTTGACTTTATCCCTACTTAGGTTTCGGGATAAAATACCCCAGACTGGTCTTCTGGTGTCTTTTTCTACGGCGAAAGACTAAACCGGCGACGCGTGTTAGGCGTCGGCATATCCCTTCTTAGGATTCAGGATGACATTCCCCATGCGTGTAAGGCATGGATTTTGGTGTTATTAATGACGACCTGCCACAATGTTGAATATGTGGACGGGTGTTCTTTTTAACGGTTAAGAACTAACCGGCAGCGCAGGTTAAGCGCAGACTTATCCTTGCTTAGGTTTCAGGATAAAATACCCCAGAATCAGACTCTGGTGTCTTTTTGTGCGGAAAAAGACTAAACCGGCAGCGCGTGTTAGGCGCAGACTTATCCCTGCTTAGGATTCGGGATAAACTTCCTAGGATGAATCCTAGATTGATAGATTCTTAGAAAAGGTTGGTGCGGGAAAGGAAGAATTTTATATTCTATTTCCCGGTCTTCTTTTAGGGTGAAGGCGAACCCAACAGACAAGGAAGGAAGAATTTTATATTCTATTCCCTGATTCTGGAAAGGAAGAATTTTATATTCTATTTCCAGCGAAGAAGAAACTAGAAGTGGGGTGTCCACTCCGAGAATCTGGAAAATTTAGATAAACTTGCCTTTTATAGGATGAGTTATCTAAACTGAAAATGGGTCCTTCGTTTATCGAAGTGGTATTTTCAACTCCGGTTATAACCATGAACAAGGTTTAACCAAAGAGAAAAAGGGAAGGAGTTCTTTCGTTTATCGAAAAGGGACTCCGAACTGAAAGTGGACCTCTTGTTCATGGAAAGAATCAAGAGGGCCAGAAAAACATTTTTGGTGGACTCACTGTCAATTGAAATTGATCAGTGAGGGATTTTGGTGGTGACAATGATTTTGGGTTATCCTCTAGAATATTAAGTGTAATATTCTTCGAGGAACTTCCCGGTAAATGAGTTATCCTGAATGTACTAGGGATAGTACTTTTTCAGGAACTTCCCATTTATTGGCATTAATTGCCTGGCGCCCTCTTGAGTAATCAGGCGATATGCGCCGTTTGAATAGACTGTGTCTATTACAAACGGTCCTTCCCATTTGGGTTCGAATTTACCTTTCTTCTTGGAGGTGAGAATTATTGGTCGGCGAGCAGCGAGGACCAGATCTCCTTCCTTGAAGCTTCTCTGTCGGACTCTTTTGTTAAAAGCCCTTGACATCCTGGCTTGGTAAAACTCGATGTGTTGTTGAGCCTCCAAACGCTTTTCATCCAGCCTCTCGAGCTCTTCGAGACGCTTCTGATGTTGTTCCTCCGTCGTCATCTCCGTTGCGAGGGCGATCCGAAGGGACGGAATCTGAATTTCCAGCGGTAGCACAGCTTCACATCCGTATACCAGCGAATACGGGGTAGCTCCCGTAGGCGTGCGTATGGTGGTGCGATAAGCCCAGAGTGCTTCACCGAGTTTATCGTCCCAGTCTCGTTTATTGGTCTTCACGAGCTTTGACAAGATCTTGATGATCGTCTTGTTAAACGCCTCCGCTAATCCATTCGCGGCGGGGTAGTAAGCTGTCGACGAAACATCTTCGATTTTGAACTTGTCGCAGAATCTGACGAAGGCATTGCTTATGAACTGTGGACCGTTGTCATGAATGATCCTTCTTGGCACGCCGTGTCGGTAAATGACATGATGCTTGATGAAATTGATGACGTTGTTCGTCTTCACTTCTCTAAGCGGAATCGCTTCAGCCCACTTTGAGAAATAATCTGTGATCGCGAGGATGAACCGATCACCTTTGACTGAAGGGGGAAAAATAGGACCGACTATGTCCATGCCCCAAGTCTCGAACGGCCAAGACGTGGTTGACGTGTGCAACTGCTCTGGCGGTTGATGCATATAATTCGCATGTATCTGGCAAGCGTGGCATTCTCGTGCGTATTCGATTGCGTCACGAACCATCGTTGGCCAGAAATATCCCATCCTCCTGATGCGATCATACAGTTTAGGACCGGGCTGATGCGCACCACATTCTCCTTCGTGTGCTTCCTTAAGAACTTCCTTTGCTTCTCTGTTCGAAAGGCATCGGAGCAAAAGACCGTCGTACCCTCTACGGTATAACGTATGGGTCTCGGTATTATAGAAGAATCTTGGAGCTCTTCGGCGGATTGATTCCTTTTCTTTTACATCCTCTGGCAAGATACCATATTGGACGTAGTCGATGATAGGAAAACGCCAATCTCGGGACTCAGACCCAATTTGAGTTGAATTCACCTCTTTGGCGTTCACGTTTCTATCCTCTTCTTCTTCAATCTCCGTACTGTATATGGGTACGCAGAGTTGATGCGTCCGTACTGTGACTAACAGCTCAGCTTCGGGAGGCTGTGCCAGTGATACTGCTAGTGCCGCCAGTGCGTCTGCATAAGCGTTCTGGAGACGAGGGATGTATTCAATAAAGAATTCTTCGAAAGATTCTGCCATTTTGATGGCTTCCTGGTGGTACGGGATCAGGTCTTGATTCCTGACTTCATACTCACCGCGAACTTGGTTGACTATCAATTGCGAATCTCCAAAAGCTTCGAGATATTCGACCCCCAGCTCTTTGGCGAAACTGAGTCCAATGAGAAGCGCGTTGTATTCGGCAACATTATTGGAGCACGGACTAGTCAACGAATAAGCCCGAGGCATCACGTGCTTTCCAGGGGAGATTAAGACGACTCCAACTCCAGAGGAAACTGTAGGACATCCCGGGGTTATTACTCTATTAACTGCCCTTGAGGCACCATCGAAGTATAATTGCCATACTTGTTGGTGTGATGTGGTGTTAACCTCGTGGGTTTCATCCGGCAAGTCATCATATACTTCTGCCGTATCTGTGGTCGGGTTTGCCGCCAAAAGGTCACAAATCGCCTGTCCTTTTATCGACTTCTGCTGCTTGAAGTGCAAATCGTATTGGGACAAGAGAAGGGCCCACTTCGCTAGCCGCCAATTCATAGAGGCCGGTTGCGTCATAAACACCCGTACTGGATTAACGTTGGAGATAACGTAGATCGTCTGTCCCACCAGGTAATGCCGCATCTTTTGCATCGCAAATACCAATGCAAGGCATTCTTTCTCAATCATCGGATATCGAGACTCAGCGCCTACCAAGGTCCGACTGAGGTAATAAACTGCCTGTTCGTGACCGTTATCATCGTCTTGCGCTAGTAAGGCACTTATCGAGTGGTTCATCGCCTTGAGATAAATCAAGAACGGTTTACCAGATTTCGGTGCAACGAGAACAGGAGGGTTCGCCAGATATGTTTTGATATCTTCGAACGCTTTTTGGCAGGCATCATCCCAGATGAATGATACTCCTTTCTTGTTCAGCTTAGAGAACGGTTGGCACTTCCCAGAAAGATTTGAGATGAAACGCCGGATATAAGCTAAACGCCCTTGCAATCCTCTGAGTTCTCTCAGATTCCTCGGGGGCTGCAATTCATGTATCGCCTTCACCTTATCAGGATCGATATGTATACCCTTAGTGGTGACGACGAACCCAAGAAATTTTCCGCTGGACATTCCAAGAAATGATTTAGTGGGGTTCATCTTCAACTGATGACTCCTCATGAGATCGAACATTGTCTTCAAATCCTTGATGTGATCTTCCTTGTTGCGGCTTTTCACAACCAAATCATCAACGTAGCATTCGACTGTTTTCCTGAGATGTTCTTGGAAAATCTTAGTCATCGCTCGCTGGTATGTGGCACCGGCATTCTTCAGACCGAAAGGCATCACCGTATAGCAGAAGACGCCGAGGGGTGTTCTAAACGCCGTATGCTTCTCATCCTCTGGATGCATCTTGATCTGGTTATATCCCGAAAATCCATCCATGAAGGACATCCTCTCAAATCCACATGTATTGTCGATAATGACATCTGTGATTGGGAGAGGAAAGTCGTCTTTCGGACATGCCGTGTTCAGGTCCCTGAAGTCAATACAGATTCTGATTTTACCGTTCTTCTTCATAACTGGAACGATATTAGCTAACCAGTCTGGATGTTGTTCCTCTCGGATAAATCCTGATTCGATCAACTTCTTAACCTCTGCCTCAATGGCTTCCATAATCTGCGGACGAAACCGTCTTTGCTGTTGCTTGACAGGTTTGGCATCCGGCTTGATATCGAGGCGGTGCATTGCGACATTGGGGTCGAGCCCTGGCATGTCTTCATAATTCCATGCGAAGACGTCGATATATTCCCTGATGAGAGCAATCAATTCCTCCTTCTCATCTGGGGGAAGACTGTCGCTGATGAATATAGGCTTTGGGTTGGCCTCATCACCCATGTTAATCTGGACTATTTTATCTTCAGTGGGTGGTTCTCTTTGCTCGAACCTATCGCCATATTGCATATTCAGATGGTGAACCCACGGGTCTTCCCATGTTGGCATTTGATCGTCGTCTTCCATGGTGGATGGATCAGCTGTAGCCATATTTGCCATTAGGGCTTTGAAAACTTCTCCCAGACTTGTATCGGAGTCCCACTCTGAAGCATCGGGAGAGTATCCTTTCTTGGCTTTGTTAGCAATTTGATCGATGATTTGCCAACCACATTCGTCATCTGATGAAACATAACCTAAGCCTCGCCCATATTTATAATAATCCTCAGGTTTCCCTTTTGGTACATATACCGCTTTGGCTGGATTACGAGGACCTCGATCGAAGTATAGACCTTCTCCGAGTGTGAAATCGTACCCCTGCTTTTCCATGAGCTTGCGCGCTTCCGGACTATATTTAGATAAATGCCGACCAGGTTTGTCATCATCTTCGTCTTCACTTAGGAAATGATCTGGTAACGGAGAGCTTTTTCCTTTACCATAAATTACTTCTTTTGCACCTCCTACCTTGTTCGGGATGATCATGGTTGTTCCGAAAGAATGCTGGAGGCGCTCCTTCGTTACATAAGACGATCGAAGCGGCATATACAAGTCAGCATTATCATACAGTTCTCTTACCACATCATCAAGAGACAAGGAGTACTCTAAATCATCTTTTATTTCAATATCGGCAAGTTGCCAGTTACAACCGCCATCTGACGATTGTTCATCGTCAAGATTGATTACAAAGGGTACAATGTCATTTAAAACAAAACCGCCATTGTAATCGAATCCGGCCTCGGAATCAGCTTCCTCTCCGCTGTCCGTGCCTTGGATTGATGGTTCCGTTTCAGATTCGTTACCATAAAGGAGAATGGTTGCTTATCCGCGACCACCGTCCTAACCTCATTGTCAGTGTCGACATACTTCAAACACTGATGGAGAGTAGATGGAATTATCACGTTACTATGGATCCAAGGCCGACCCAATAGTAAATTATAGGATGTCTCAGCATCTATTACGTAACACGTGACCTCCGTCTTCAGATCGCCCATTTGGCATTTTATCCGGATCTTCCCCAAAGGCCTTGACCCGCTGGTATTGAATCCGTAAATGACTGTGCCTGTAGACGCCAATTTGCTGACTGGAATGCCAAGACTATGCATTAGGCGAAGCGGCATAATGCTCACAGCGGAACCCGGATCTACTTGGATTCGGTTGACCTCGCTGGAACCAATGTACCCGACAAAATACAATGGCCGATCATGGTTTGAATTCTTCGTCTGCATGTCTTCTTTGGTGAAGGTGATGCAGGGAATGTTCTTAGCTACCACATTGCACTGTTGAGCTAATAGTTCTAGTTCCTCCGGTGCCGGTTTGATACGAGTAAGGAATGCTTCCGAATCGGCCAAGGCTTCTTGCAGTGCTTCTCTAGTTTCTTTAGACAGCCGCAGCAATTCATATAGCGTTATCCGTGCTGGAATATTGGCTAGCTGAGCCATGATGTCGAAGGCGCGCGGAGTTTTCGAACTCTCCGGTTTATCCTTTCCAATCGGACGACTGAAACGAGATGGGACTTGCAATCACTCCCATCTCCGTGAGAGTTTTGGCTGGTCCCCGTTTGTTCACCCCCTGCTCACTAGGTGGCGGATAATTGTAGTGATACTCATTTCCGCTCCGTGTCGCAAAAGCTTCTTGTTCTTCTTCAGAGAGCGGGAAAGTGGGGATTCTTTCGTCATCTTCCCCTGGGATAGCAGAGACTCCATAACAAGACTTCCCTTTTCCTTTAGACTTCTTACCGGATGAAGAACCGGCCCATTACTTCCCTTTTCCTTTAGACTTCCTCCCGGATGACGAACCGGCCCATTGTTCATCTCCAATCAGATCTGGATGAACCCAAAGGATTTCGCCATTTGGGGTTGTGTGCGGCACAAGTCCCTTTTGGCGCTGTCCGTGCGGGTCGTCATTCACCGTCTTCATCCCGACTTTGGTGACGCGTTTTGGCTCGAACCAAGTTGTAGGCACCGACCCAAAACTGATTGACACTGCGTTTGCCCCCACATTCTTGGCTGGTTTCGGGGTTATGACCCCTACGTCGATTAACGCCTGGATCTTGTCCTTGAGGTGGTAGCATGATCTCGTAGGGTGGTGGACCGCTCTGTGGTACGCGCAGTACTTTGGATCCGTCACCTTGCTGGCCCCCTCTTGATCCACGATCGCTGGCAACTGGATTTTGTTGTTCTCCAACAAGTATTTGAAGATGCCGGGAACTTCATCATCTTTGAAGGAGTAGACTTTGGGAAACCTTGGCTCCGAAGATTTCTGCTTCTGAGGCCGTTGTTGCCATTGCCCTCGAGATTGTTGTGGGGCTTGTTGCTGTGGCTGCTGTTGCTGAGGTTGCAATTGAAAGGTTTGATTAGCATCAACTGCATTAGCTTGTGCCTTACCTTTCCCCCGTGGGACGAAGTTTTGCTTTGGAGCACTTGTCGCCGGTTGGCCTCTTTCCGCCTTCTTCCTCTTGAGGAATCGCTCAGCTTGCTCTCCCCGGACTTTCAAGTCCTTCCATGTATTGGATGGTGCTGTCCCCATTGCTTCTAGCACGTCCAACGCGAGGTTGTTGTGGCAGGTCTGGAGGATGAATTCCTCGGTGATCGGGTCCCGGCAATTCATCGCCTTGTTCCGGAACCTTTTGACGAAGGTGTCGACTAACTCTCCGTCTTTCTGCTTCTCATCGAGCAACGATCCGATAGATATCTCGGTGTCGTCGTCGAAGAAGTTGGCCAGGAACTTGGTCTCCATGTCATCCCAGCTGTTCACGCTGCCTGGCTTGAGGCGGCGATACCAATCGAAGGCGGCTCCGCGAAGAGTGCCGACGAATGACCGCACCATCAGAGGCTCATTACCAGAGATCACCCCCAAATGCGATTTGAAGTAAATCAAATGCTGGGTAGGTGAACCCATCCCATTAAACGGCGTGAAGTTAATTAGATTAAACTTCGCCGGATATGGGATCGATTCCCATTCTCTTGGGTATGGGCAAGGAATGCCTGTTTTCTTCATCTCTTGAGCGGAAATTAGTGTGTTGATTTTGCTCTCGAGGTTCTTGATCTTCAGACTTTCGCCTGTGTCTTCATTGGCATTCTCATTACCACCCCCTGCATTGACAGGATGATCATTGGTATTCTGAGCATTTGTATCCTCATCTTCCAGATTAACCGGGTTACGACGATTCTGCTCGCCTTGTTGGTTCGCCAATGCTTGGATTTGTTGGTCATGCATTTCTCTCATCTGCTGCATGGCCATCTCCATCTCAAACTTGAAACTTTCTTTCTGCTTAGCCAAAGCGTCTTCAAGCATCTTGGCCATCTGCTCCGCACTTATCATAAGTGCCTCGCGGGGTTGTCCCTCGCTGGATACCGTATTATCTGATGCAACCGCGGAGCCGGCATCAGATTCTTCATCTTCTGAAGGGCGTCTTGTCCGAACCCTACCATAGGTTGCTCGCTCGATGGTTCCGGACTGCAGACGGGTTCTAGGCCGGGAGGCTTTCAGAATCGACTCGAAATCACCCCGTGCCGATGTCCCTTTGCTCGTCATGTTGGTGGTGACCCTCGGAAATTCTCCGTCTTCAATCACCCTTCTTCTTCGTTGGAAGCGCCTAGGCCTTGGTTTTGGCGTCTCCGCACTGAGTCTTTCAAAAACTGAAACTCTTTCGGGGACCGCCTTAATGCAATTGCATTCCGACAATACCGCCCGAATGAGTTTGGAACAGGGACATTGAATTTCCCGTTCTCGGGGACTCCTCTTCCTGGTTCTATTCGTACCCCCAGCACGATAGTACAACTCGTCATTTTGACAGTCAGAGTAACCTATCGTGTGCGGGCACGCCTTCTCAGGTATAACACTATCACTATCAGATGATAATGTTTCCATCTGAGGGTGACTTGCCTTCTTTGGGCTTTCAAAGGTTACCCGCCTCAAAACATGCCTTTTTGGGCGTGAATTTTCGGCGTGATCTTGGACTTCAATGCGCAAATTGGTGCGCGCAGCTGCCTTGAGGTCTTTGTCATGCTGGAGGTGATGGCGACCCCCAGTATGTTGAGTCGTTCTGGGCTTCTTCATCGGGCCCAAACGCTCGTGAATTGGAGCTTTGCCTCTCACGTCAGGAATTGGACCGAGGCGCTCCAAAATTGGTTTCTTCTTGCGGGATGACTCTGCATGATCTCCCGGAGAAGTTATTGGGATTGACGGCGACTTTGGTTGACTCGCCGGAGTTTGACCTTCCTTAGAAGGCTGCACTGGTTGCTTTTTGGCCTGAGTCGCCACTTCAGACTTAGGCTTCCAGACTTGGCGTGTTGGTGGTGGCTTCTTCTCCACCTCCTTTTGCAGCTTTCTACGGGCTTCCTGAGCTTGAGCCCGTGCCTGCGCTGACATCGCGCGGCGCTTGCGAATGCGCTCCTCGAGTGTCGAACGGTTCCGTTTGACGCGGACCCATTCTTTCTTTGGCGGCTTGGAAGAGTCGCCATTCATTGGTGGTTGAGGCTGTTTGCCTCTTCTGTTCTTCAACTCCGCGTGGTAGCGGAATCCGTCCGTAGACTCCATCGCCTTAGCGAATTGCCGCGCAAGGCGTTGACGACGCCTCTGGCGGGCTCTCTTTGAGAGAGTCACAACGCCCTGAACAGTGGAGGCGTTGGCGGGAGTTGGGTTGACCTGATTGGAGGTCGGTGGAACTTCATTTGACGCAACTTCGGCGTCAGTTGGGTTGAGAGCTTCGTGGGCTTCCCGAGCAGCTTCAAACCAACGAGCTTTTCTCCCGGAGGAGAACTTCTTGGACTTGCGGGGGGAGATAGAGCCGGACGAGGACACGTACTCCTCGAACTTGGCTTGGTCGAACTCGTACTCGACCTCCTCCACGACCGGGATTGCAATCCGCGGCTGCGACGCATCGATCTCGTTGGCGAGATCGTCGGCTCCCACTGTGGTCGCCAGATTGTTCGCGGGAAAAATCGTAGCCTTTTTCATTGAAATAATTGTCATCTTGGATTACAAAGATCGGTCTTTTATAGATCCGGTTACAACTAAATCAAAGAAAATTGTTTCCTTGTTTGTCGAACGAATCGCGAGCTCCTGTTTTGCGGTCACTCGCTTTGGTGGGTTCTTTGCCAACGCCAGGGTTAATCCGTGGACCACCGCCTTGTTCGCGGGGAAAACTGTTGTCTTTTTCATTGAAATAATTGTCATCTTGGGTTACAAAAGATCCGGTCTTTTTTTAGATCCGGTTACAATTAAATCAAGGAAAAATAAGAAAAATTACAACTTTCCTTTTGTGAACAAATCGCGAGCTCCTGTTTTGCGGTCGCTCGCTTTGGTGGGTTCTTTGCCTGCGCCGGGGTTAATCCGTGGACCACCGCGCGATCTAGATCCGGTCGGATCTACACGATTATACGGGTATTATTCCACGAAGGGAATAATAGCCGGGAGGGATTAGTCCACCAAGGGAATAATCGCTCGGATCTCGAGATCTAAGACCAAGCTTAGATCTGGAGTGTGATCTCGTGTAGATCTCAGATCTGTTCTTTCTTCCTCTCGAAATCCTGCCTTTTCTGACGTGGATGCTCGCCGAGGATCAGATCCGAATGTGCAAGTCTTCAAGTCTTCAAAGCTCCGAGTTCACTCTTCCCACCTGAAGGTGGCTCGGCTTCGGCCGAGCCCCTCTAGGTGGTGGGTTTGGTTGTTTTCCGTTGTTTCTGGTTCCGGTTCTGTCCGTGATTCGGCTCTGTTTCGATTTGTTGACCTGATTTGGCAGTAAGTCTGATTCCTGATTTGGCAGTAAATCCACTTCTGAGTTCGAGTCCGAAACTGATCTTGATTCGATCGTAATTCGTCCGAGTCCGCTCTCGGTTGGATGACTCGTTGATTCCTCAACTCGTTAGCTTGATTCTGCATGCGGGTGGATTCATTCCGCCGCTTGCGTGCGATTCGTCGATCTCGTCGCCTCGTTGGTTCGTCGGTTTGTGCCGAGCTATGTTAGGGGACCTATAAGCAATTTTATATGCCTACAGCGCCGCCACCACGTTAGACTTGGATAGTGATGCGGCATAATTATGTACCAAAATTGTAAGTGCACAATTAATCAAGTTATAGTATAAAAAGATCGATCCCATGAGGAAGGTGATTTTAAGAGATTATTAGAATTGGTTCCTATGTTGTGTGCGTGACAAAATAGAATTAAAGAATAAGTGTGAGAGTTATGATGAGTGAGAGTGATTGTTTTGAATATATGCAAGTAACAATAAATTAAATTTGAGCGAAGAGAAGTAAGAATCAAAGAATAGAATAAAAAGCAAGAAAGAGAAAAATCAAGAAAACAAAAGATGGAGAGTTCAATTAAAGATATGAGAAATCTAGAATTGAATCCACTAGCTAATCTCAATTATTAAATACAAACTATTCTCTTTTTATTATATTTCAATTTAGATTTATTAAGTATAGACTAACAAACTATTTAAGGAAAGTATAACCTATCAAATTATCATCTAAGTCAAAATAAAAATCATGATAAGAATAACAACAAGATAGTAATCCTAGAATTCATAAGTATAACCTATCAAACCATTTAAGATAAGCATAGATTATCAAATTCTTCTTCTATCAATTAGTTCTCTAGTTGATTATCCTAAACATGATCATTTTAAGTGTAAGAGAATAATTCATACAATATAAAGAAAATTAGACTAGTTTCATATAATTCTAAGATTACTACAAGAATTAATTTCACATCTTAAGAAATAAAAGCAAGAAAAAAAGAACTAATTACAAAAATAATTAAAAGAAAAGAAAAATCTAAACTATAAATAAGAAATAAATCTAACTACAAAGAATTAAAAATCTAAACTATAAAATAAATTGCAAAAATTAAATGTAAGAAAATAAATCTACTCCACAAATTAAAGTGCAAAAAGAAATAAAAAGATAAGAAAATAAATCTATACTACAAGCATGAATGTAAATCTATCCAATAAGCAATAATAAAGAAATTACTAAAAAGAAATAAAAGAGAGAAATAAAAGAAAAACAAACCTTCAAATTGCTCTTCATCTCCATTTTTATCATCCAACAAAGAGAAGAAAAGAAAAATTTAAAGTGGAGAAAAATTCTTTTATTAATTACAACAAAAGTTACAAATTTGGAAGGTCTTCTCAATTAAGAGTAACCCTCCTCTCCAAATGGAGTTACAAAATTTTTCACCCTCCTAACCCCTCACTCTCTACCCCTATTTATAGTAAACATTAGTGAATGGAAGCCATTGAATTGAAATCTTATCAAAAAACAATAAATTTTAGCCTTTGGATTGTAACTGCCTGACCGATGGTATCGATGTCAGCATCGATAGGCGTATCGATGCTGACATTGATACGGGCATCGATGCTGGCATCGATATGAAGTCCTCTCCAAGGTGATGTTCGCAGCTCCTCTTTTATTTGGGCTTAGGCTTTTGGACTTTGGCATTTTTTTCTTCTTGGTTTTGGCTTTGGTTTTTTTTTATTTTTAGCTTTGGGTTTTTGGATAATTTGGCATTTTTTTCTTTTTGGCTTTGGTATTTCTTCATTAAATCAAGGCGTCTTTATTGAGAGATGAGATTTTTGGGATTTATTCTTCATTAACCTGTATTTAAATATAAAAACAATTATTAGTGGCATATTTATTCATATAAAATAGATAATAAGGGTATAAAATTATAATAAAATATGATTATCAAATACCCCCACACCTAAACATTTGCTAGTCCTCTAGCAAGGAAATACAAAGAAAATCCTAACTCACTTTCGCAGGAAATCGCGATTGTATTTAGTGCATATAACAAGCCTTTAAACCTCTAGGCTACCCTAGTGGACGAGTTGTAGTCTCGTGAGGGTTTGTAGTGAATATACCCATAAAATTCGGTCAATTTGCCAAGTTAAAGAAGTCAGTAAATAACTAAAATTACTTGATAAATTTAGATAATCTAATTGAAGCTAATTACTACTCAAGAAAACGTTTTTATTTATAACTCCAAAGTAAATCTCTTAAAAAATCTTTTTCATTATAGCAATACAAAACCAAGTCAAATCTTAGAGATTTAATTTAAAAGTTTTGAAAAGACCATGCTAACTCTTTGTTTTAAATAACTTTCAAGTCTCTTGATCAAAAATTATTTTTCAAGACCATATATACAAAATAACAATATATATAATAAAAAAATGGTTAGTGTTGTGTGTGTGTGTGCGTGTGCGCGTGTGTGCGTGTGCGCGTGTGTGCGTGTGTGTGTGTGTGTGTATATATATATATATATATATATATATATATATATATATATATATATATATATATATATATATATATATATATGAGAAATATGCGTTATGCTTCGTACCAGCACCGAAATTTTATGCCCTCTGGTAGTGATGTGTCACATTCCCTATTCACTGCACTACCCATGTGAATTTATTCCACGCATTTGAGATGAGCTGGAGGAGATTTGACACCTCACTACCAAGCATGCGAATTTTTTTTATGCTTGGTACAGCATACCCAATATTCTCTCTCTCTCTCTCTACTATATATATATATATATAATATATATATTATATATATATCACTCTTTATATATCACTCTTCATTTGTAAGGTTAGTTTTTTTTTACTATATTATATATATAATATATATATATATATATATATATATATAATATATATATATATATATTATATATATATATATATATTATATATATATATATAATATATATATATATATATATATATAGAATATATATATATATTATTATATATATATAAAATATAATAATATAGTATGTTATTATATATATATATAGTCTGAAAAATGTGTAAATCAAGATAACCTGAAAAAAATATTTTCAATGCTAAGTTAAGCATGAAAAAATTTTATTATTTTTAATTTAAAGTCTAAGTTAAGGCTTAAGTAAAGTATACTACTTTAAAAATTATTTCTTAAGAAATTTATTTAGAGTTATCATAAAAGGTAAACTTAAGTATATAACAAACTAGAGATTTGAAAATTTAAAATTTATCAAATAAATTAATTATTACTTAACTCTATCAATTTGGCAAGTGATAATATTTTTATAAATTTTTTTTAAAAAAGGAAAAAAATAACAAAAATGCAACTAAAAATGTAAAATAAAGGTAAAAAATAACTAATTCCTACCCCCACACCTAAATTTTGCATTGTCCTTAATGAAAACTCTATGATGCATGAAGTAAAGCAGATAAAAATTAAAGAACTTATATTTGTTCGGTCGACCAAGAACAATGATGATAAAGATCTACAATTACTGTTAGTATGAGGATGAAGATATCAAATAAGAGAATATTATAATTATTCTCTTATTATTATTATTATTATTATTATTATTATTATTATTTATAGATAATATGGTTCATGAAGAACCAACATCTCCTCCTCTCCGAGTGTAGAAAATTCTAAAAATGGTTTTAGACGTTGACCATTTATTTTAAAAATGTCACTATTTTTAGGATTTTCTATCTCGACAGCCCCATGCGAGAAAATTTGTTGACAATAAATAGACCTGTCCATCTTGATCTTAATTTTCAAGAAAAAAGATATAATTTTGAATTGTAGAGTAAAGCTTTTTGTTCTGGAGAGAATTTTTTTCGTAAAATTGATTTGTCATGAAAAATTTTGGTTTTCTCTTTATAAATTTTTGGGTTTATGTATGCATCATTTGAATTTCTTCCAACTCATTTATTTAGAACAATCTATTTTTACCTGCAGAGTCTGAGTTAAAATTTAACTGTTTGATAGTCCACATTGCTCGGTGTTCCAACTCCACTGGTAGGTGACAAGATTTTCCAAACACGAGCCTGTATGGTGACATCCCCAAATTTGCCTTGAATGCTGTCCGATATGCCCACAGAGCATCACACAATTTTACAGACCAATCTTTTCTGTTATAATTAACTGTTTTTTCTAAGATTTGTTTGATCTGCCTATTTGTGACCTCTACTTGACCACTGGTTTAAGGGTGATAAGGAGTTGACAGTTTGTGTGTGATTGAATATTTTCTCATTAAAGCCTCAAAAGAACGGTTACAGAAGTATGTACCGTTGTCATGATGATCGCTCGGGGTACTCCAAACCGTGCAAAAATGGTCTCTTTCAAAAACTTGACAACGACCTTGTTGTCATTAGTTTTGCAAGCTACCATCTCAACCCATTTTGATATGTATTCAACGGCTACTAGAATGTAAACATTTCTAAAGGAATTTGAAAATGGTCCCATAAAATCAATACCCCACAAATCAAAGAGTTCAACAGATATGATAGGTTGTAAGGGCATCATATTTCTTCTAGTGATTTTCCCTAAAAGCTGACAGCGGTTACAAGTTTTGCAAAACTCATATGTATCCTTGAAAAGAGTGGGCCAGTATAGTCCAGATTGGAAAAAATTTTTAGCTATTTTTCTTAGGCCAAAGTGGCCCCCACATGCTTGCTCATGACAAAAGGATAGAACACTCCTAGTTTCTTCAGTGGGAACACACCTCCTAAAAATCTGATCAGGATAGTATTTGAACAGATATGGATCATCCCAGTAAAAGTATTTTACTTAGGAGAGAAAACGGGATCTATCCTGTTTAGACCAATGAGAATGGATCTGTTTCATGACTATGTAACTCAAGATTTCGGCAAACCATAGAACAGATTGGATTCGTAAGAGTTGTGCATCTGGAAAATGTTCGTTGATTGGGATGGTTGATGTTGGTGCATTCGGGAGTCGAGAGAGGTGATCTGCTACGGGGTTCTCTGTTCCTCTTCTGTCAAGAATTTGAATGTCAAACTCTTAAAGTAGGAGAATCCATCTAATGAGCCGTGCTTTAGAATCTTTTTTGGTCAAAAGATACTTTAGTGTGGCATGATCTGTGAAAACTTTGGTTAAAGAACCGATGAGATAGGACTTGAATTTTTCTAAGGCAAAGGCTACAGGTAAAAATTCTTTTTCTGTAACAGAGTAATTTTGCTGGGCATCATTCAGAGTCCTACTGGCGTAGTAGATCACATGTGGTTTTCCATCAAACCGTTGTCCTAAAACAGCACCAATCGCAGAATCAAATGCATCACATATCAGTTCGAAGAGTAAGGTTCAGTCCGGTGCATGAATGATAGGAGCTGTGGTCAGCTCCTTTTTCAGAAATTCGAAAGCTTTGAGGCATTCAGGAGAGAAGACAAATGATGTATCCTTAGCTAAGAGATTGGTCAAAGGTCTAGAAATTTTGCTAAAATTCTTAATGAAACGTCGGTAAAAACCAGCATGACCAAGAAATGATCTGACATCTTTGACAATTTTGGGAGAAGGAAGGTTAGAAATGAGATCTACCTTAGGTTTGTCTACTTCGATTCCTCTGTTGGAAACTACTGTCCTAAGACAATGCCCTGCTTGACCATGAAGTGACATTTCTCCCAATTGAGAGTACGATTTTTCTCCCTACACCGTTCTAGGACCAGTTTAAGATGATGCAAACATTGAGAAAATATGTCACCGAAAATGGAAAAGTCGTCCATGAAAATTTCTAAAAATATCTCTACCATGTCGGAAAAAATATTGATCATGCAACGTTGGAAAGTGGCAGGTGTGTTACACAACCCAAAAGGCATGCGTCGGTATGCGAATGTTCCATACAGACAAGTGAAGGTAGTTTTCTCCTGATCTTCTGGAGCGATAGGGATTTGATTGTAACCTGAATATCCATCCAGGAAACAATAGAACTCGTGTCCTGCTAAGCGCTCTAACATTTGGTCAATGAAAGGAAGAGGGAAGTGATCTTTCCGAGTGACTAAGTTGAGTTTTTTATAGTCAATGCAAACTCGCCATCCAATTTGGATTCGAGTGGGAATCAACTCATTAGCCTCATTTTGGATCACGGTGATCCCAGATTTCTTTGGAATAACTTGGACCGGACTCACCCATGAACTATCAGAAATGGGATAAATGATCCCATAATCGAGACATTTCAGAATGTCTTTCCTAACAACTTCTTTCATCACTGGGTTTAACCTACGTTGAGGATCTCTAGTAGGTTTTGTTGACCCTATAGTTTTGATGATGATTTGTCAAACAATTTATCGCTAATATATTCTCTAGTTTTTGTGTTTATGTTTCTCTTTTCAGGTATTTCAACACACGTCAATCAAGCGTTAAAGATTCAAGTTCATATGTGTGGATTTACCTAGGTATATGTTTGGTTTACTTACATATATTGTATGATTATATCTAAGCTCAATATATGTACACTTAACACGATTTTTAATGTTTTCTATCATATAAATGATTTTTCATCAAATGTTGTTACAATAACTCTTATCTCATGTTTATAGCTCTTTCATACTTTATTATATACATATAATACATGCATAATATATATATACATGTTTACAAGCCTTATGTTAATTTTCATGTTCACGAAAAACAGGTTTTCTAAACACTTTTCAAAAACAGGGAGTTTTCACAAACGAAAATTGATTTTCCAAAAATTCCTTTTCAAACATGTTTATTTCATCATTTAGAAACTTTTCCCAAAGTTTCACTATTTTTGGATTTGATTTGATATTTTTAATGAATTTTTAAAACAGCCCTAAAACCTGTCAATATGCCATATATCAGATTTCGGTCGAGCGGTGCGGTCGACCGCCAGTTGAATTTTTCTGAGCTCATTTGTTTTGTGCTCGCGGTCGACCGCATATGTCGACTGAGAAAACATCCAGAGACTTTTCCGGTCGACTGTCGCGATCGACCGCCAACTTTGATTTTTCGTTCTCTGAGTTTTTTGAGCTTCGCGGTCGACCGGACCGGTCGACCGCCGAACTGTCAGAACTTTACAACGGCTAGTTTTTACAGCTGTTTTCAAATTGGGTTTTTGGTCTTTTACTTATGTTTTTGCTGTTGTATTGGGGTACTATATATACCACATTGCTGCTCTTCTTCAAGAAATCCAAGAAATCCAAGTTTTGTGTTTAACAAAATATTAAATGTGTTTAAGAGCTGTTTAAAGTTGATTTCATCAATCCGTTTTCAAGAGAAGTTTTTCTACAACAAAGAAGTGGTCCCTTCAAATCCTATTGGTAATCCCATCTCTACCTGTTCTTCTGTTTGAAGAAGTCTTCTAAACCTCTTGTATAGCTTGTTATTTCATTTCATTTTCATTAGCTATATTTATTGAGTTTCATTCAGCTGTTATTCACACACACTTATTGAGGTTATATTTTCATACAATATAGTGTGGGTTGTGGGGTGTGATTTAGTGAGTGTGAGCTTCATTGTGTTCTCAACTTGTTTATTTAGAACAAATCATCTGTATTACTTTATTTGTGAGAAATCACTTGTAATACACTTGTACAGCCCGAGAGAATTGTGAGGCGAGACACGGGTCGAATCAATAGGAGTGGCGTCGGTTGACGAACACTAGGGAGAGGTGTTTAAACGCGAGCACATTGAGGAGGAGGACACGGGGTGGTTCTCACTTAGTGTGCTAAAGTATGATTGGCATAGTGTCTGTGTATGTGAGAGTTTTTGGTGATGCTTGTAAACCGAGTGTGTAGAAGTTCGCGGGCTTCCAAACCGTGATTGTGATATGTGGATATCTCCTCGACGGTGAGGAGTCGGGGACGTAGGTCGTGTGACCGAACCTTTTTTAAACAATCGTGTGTTTGTGATTTGCCTTAGCGTATATTTTATTCCATACTTATTGTTCTCATCCATATATAATTCCCTCTTGGCTAGATAATTGATCAACATAATTTTAATTAGCTTTTAATTAGGGATTAGATTAGCATAAGACCCAAAAAGCTCATCACCCACGACCCCCTCTAAGGGTCTTTTTAAACACAAATTTTTGGTATCAGAGCTTGGTGCTCTTTGATTTAAGGACTAATTGCCTTGAGTTAAAGATCTAAATTATTGTATTTATGCTAATCTAATTTTGATTACATTGTGCTTTTTGCATTTCATCTTTATGGATATGTATGATTCATCTTGTTTAGGATATGCTATTAATATTTCTCATCATTTGGATATTTTTCCTATGCTCAATGGCGAGTTAGATTCAAACTTTTCGTTCAATCTAAACAATTCGATTTATGGGAAATTATTGAGGATGCCTATATTGTTCCCATTTTGGAAAAATCCAAATGGTGTGAAAATGATAAAATATTGTTTAACATGAATAAGCTTTTGTTAGAATATTTGATTAACGCTTTTCACTCATCGTTTTCTAACAAATTTGCTAATTTTGTCAGTGCTTACGATTTATGGAAACTTATTGAAGCACATGAAGGGAAATTGGAGGCTATTCAACAAGTGTTGGAAAATCCCGCTTTGAGTTCTAAGGAAGCCTCATCTCCATGTACAATAGCACTAGGTGATAACTCTAGTGAGGTATGCGATAATGATGATATTATTACTTTTGATGAACTTGCTCTTGAGTTTAAAAAATTACACAATTGCTATATTGATATAAAGAGTAAGTATGTTAATATGAAATCCACTCATGAAACACTAGCCACTAAATTTAATTTTATTGCAACTGAAAATATAATTCTTAAAGAATGCAATAAAAATTTGAAAATTAAAAATACTAGTTTGCTTCATGAAAAACGTGATGCTATGTTAGAAGTGGATAAGTTAAAATCTATGATGAGTAATCTTGTTTATCCTACTTCTAGTAGCAATGCTAGTATGCACAATGATGAGTTGAATCAAATGAGAAAACGAATATCTACCTTAGATAAACACTAAACACTTGTATTGCTAATAATAAAAAGCTTATGGACTTATGTGCAACGCTCAATGTTAATTCTTCTAAGAAACCTATTCACTATGCACATATGTATGACAAAATTCACAAATGCTCTATTTGCGGTCTTAAAGGCCATTTAGCTCAATTTTGTCATAATACACCAAAAATTGATAAGCCTATTCATGATTGTGCATCCCATCAAGCTTCTTCATCACATACGCATGTACACACACATAGTGTAAATCATAAACATGCTCATGTGTATAAATGTGATTATTGTGGTCGTTTTGGTCATTTGGCCATGTTTTGTTTCGATTTGAAAAGAAATTCTCGTTTGCAAAATAATTACAAAGAAAAATCTATTTTTGCAAATGAACCACGTGCATTCCATTTCGGTCAACGTAAACCATTCAAACCTCTACATTGCACAAATTGCAATCGTATGGGTCACTTTTACAATTTTTGCTTTGATCGTATCGGTGCACAAAATACGCCCAAACAGGTTCTTAACCCTAGGGCCTTGGATTTAAATGATAGGGGTCATGTCCCAAGTTCTAGTGGTACCAAAATGATTTGGGTACCAAAAAGACTTATATAGTATTTTTTAAATGTTTCGTTTTGTTTTGTTTTTGAAAAATTTCTTTTTGGCTTAAAAAGAATTATTTGTATGATCTTATAGATAAAAACATTTATATATATTTTATAAAACACTTGGTATATTATAAAACAAATTTCTTAAAGGTTTAAATTGAAAATCTCTCAAAATCAAGTTTTTACATTGCATGTGCATTTTATTTTCTCGCGGTCAACCGACCTGGTCGACCGACGAAGTCTCTGTAAGTTGTTTCGGTCGACCGCATCGGTCGACCAACAGAGAGTTTTCAGCATTGATTTTTTGATTTTATCGGGTTTCGGTTTTTTTATGGATAACTGTTTTGGACCCGAACTCTTCACCACCATTGATCTAATCATTGAGTCAATCCCAGCCCTTCCTTCATCTTCTCTATGACCCGACTTCTTATTTCTTCCCCATTTCGAAATTTTTCCCTAATCTGTCGATTCTCTCGGTCGCCTGCATCTATCGACCGCAGCTCTCATCCTCCGTCGATCTCTGTCAGATTTTGTGGGTAATTTCTTCTCTCATCTCTTGATTTCATTGCTCAAATATTTATATTCTCAGTCTAGGGTTTTGGTTTAGGGAGTTTTACTTATTGTGTTCAAAATTTTCATTTCCAGGGTTTTTAAATTCTGTCCAAACTTCTTTGTAACCCTAGTTGCCTATATCTGTCATCATGCCTCCCAAAAGAGATCAAAACCTGAATCTAGTTCATCCTCTATCAAAGCTTCTCATTATGAGGATTTTCTATTATATAAATCCCTAGTTAAGAAATATAGGGAGTTGTGCAAACTAAAAATCCTTCCAACCAGATATATCAAATTCAATCAATTGGCTATGTATGACACTCATACCATTCTGCACAATGTTGGGTTGGCTAGGTTGTTGGATGAGGAACGAAAAGTTCCTTATTATCCTTTCTTGGTTTATCTGTTTTATGCCAACCTGTCTGTATCATCCTCTGCTGATGGTCTTCAGAGCATTAGTACATCAGTTAAACATGTTCAAATATCTTTTTCTGCCAACGAACTTGCGGGGATTCTAAAAATCCCAACAGGTGATGTTGACCTTATGTCTGTTGAACTTGGTGATTCAGCTGTAAACCAACTCATGTTTAAGCCCGGTTGCTCTTATCCAATGAACAACAATTCTCTCAATCCAAATACCAAACTCATTGCTAGAATCGTTGCTCAAAACTTGATTCCTAAAACCGGTAGTTTCGATCATTTTGCTTCTGACAAGATCAATGCGGTATATGCCATATTTGCCAAAATAAAAGTAGATTGGGCAAATGTTTTTATCAAAAACATGGCATCGAAGCATTTCAAATTTCTACCCTTTGGCTCCTTCATCACCCTCATCCTTCAACATTTCAGTGTTGACCTCACCAATGAACCCAATATTGAATCTAAGAAGGACTTCTTTGATAAGGTTCTCTTTCCAGGATGCAGATTTCCTATTCCTTATCTGATCCTACTCAGTCATCATCCTCTCGTTCCCGGTCTAGAGCTTCTTCCTCATCTGCTTCTGATACTTGTGACCGTCTGGATCGTCTTGAGACTCAGTTCTCAAGTGTTCAGAAGCAAGTCTCAACTATCCAAAGAGATGTTAGGACCATTCTATCATATCAGCGTCAGTTTCTCGGGATTCCGGATCCCTCTTCCAGCTCTGAGTCTGATTCTGAGGAGGACCCTGCTGATGGCTCAGGATCTTCTGATTGTGATGGTGATGGTGATGGTGATGATGATGATTGATCTTGTTGATTATTGGAGTTCTTTGAATTGATTCCTATGCTTATGGTGATGTTCCATTTTGAGTTGTAAAACTTGATATCTATGTTTTTTGTTTGAGTGTAATAACTCTATATTAGTGTGGAACTATGTGACTTTTTATGTATGGTTTGCTATCTTGTGGAACAAACTATGTTTATGCAAAACTATGTAGTTTCTAAATGCTTAAGTGATGATTTGTGATTTATTGTGTTAGTTTATCTTTTCTGTGATTAATGCATGGTTGAAACAATGTTCATGTTTTGTTTGTGGAAAATAAGTTGCTAATGATGAGTTCCTTGATTTATATACTGTTTATGATTATTTTTGATGGATAATTGTTGTTTAGCTCCTATATATGTTCAATATATGTCATTTATTTAATTTGATAGGGGGAGCTTTTGATATACATTTTTTATTATCTGTGCTTATATGCAGGGGGAGCGTTGCTCCTATTTTTTCCTTTTCCCTTTTTGATGTTGTCAAAAGGGGAGAAAAATCCACATATGATTTATATATTTATTCATGTTCATATATGGTCTATGTGATCATTCATGTATGATTTATTCATGTTTGGCTTATATGTGGGTTATCAGTTTATAATTCATATTCATGTATAAATTGTTTGCCATCATCAAAAAGGGGGAGATTGTTGACCCTATAGTTTTGATGATGATTTGTCAAACAATTTATCGCTAATATATTCTCTAGTTTTTGTGTTTATGTTTCTCTTTTCAGGTATTTCAACACACGTCAATCAAGCGTTAAAGATTCAAGTTCACATGTGTGGATTTACCTAGGTATATGTTTGGTTTACTTACATATATTGTATGATTATATCTAAGCTCAATATATGTACACTTAACACGATTTTTGACGTTTTCTATCATATAAATGATTTTTCATCAAACGTTGTTACAATAACTCTTATCTCATGTTTACAGCTCTTTCATACTTTATTATATACATATAATACATGCATAATATATTATACATGTTTACAAGCCTTATGTCAATTTTCATGTTCACGAAAAACAGGTTTTCTAAACACTTTTCAAAAACAGGGAGTTTTCATAAACAAAAATTGATTTTCCAAAAATTCCTTTTCAAACATGTTTATTTCATCATTTAGAAACTTTCCCCAAAGTTTCACTATTTCTGGATTTGATTTGATATTTTTAATAAATTTTCAAAACAGCCCTAAAACCTGTCAATATGCCATATATCAGATTTCGGTCGACCGGTGCGGTCGACTGCCAGTTGAATTTTTCTGAGCTCATTTGTTTTGTGATCGCGGTCGACTGCACCGGTCGACCGAGAAAACATCCAGAGACTTTTCCGGTCGACCGCCGCGGTCGACCGCCAGCTTTGATTTTTCGTTCTCTGAGTTTTTTGAGCTTCGCGATCGACCGGACCGGTCGACCGCCGAACCGTCAGAACTTTACAACGGCTAGTTTTTACAGCTGTTTTCAAATTGGGTTTTTGGTCTTTTACTTATGTTTTTGCTGTTGTATTGGGGTGCTATATATACCCCATTGCTGCTCTTCTTCAAGAAATCTAAAAAATCCAAGTTTGGTGTTTAACAAAATATTAATTGTGTTTAAGAGCTGTTTAAAGTTGATTTCATCAATCTGTTTTCAAGAGAAGTTTTTCTACAACAAGAAGTTGCCTTCAAATCCTATTGGAATCATCTCTACTGTTCTTCTTGTTTGAGAAGTCTTCTAAACTTTTGTATAGCTTGTTATTTCATCTTCATTTCATTTAGCTATATTTATTGAGTTTTATTCATTGTTATCACACACACTTATTGAGCTTAATATTTTCATACCATATAGTATGGGTTGTGGGGTGTGATTTAGTGAGTGTGAGCTTTATTGTGTTCTCACTTGTTATTTAAGAACAAATCATTGTATTTAACTTTTATTTATGAGAATCACTTGTAATACACTTGTACACCGAGAGAAGTGTGAGGCGAGACACGGGGTCGAATCCAATAGGAGTGGCGTCGGTTGACGAACCTAGGGAGAGGTTGTAACCGAGGACTTGAGGAGGAGGACACGGGGTAGGTTCCTACACTTAGTGTGTAAAGTGTGATTGTATAGTGTCTGTGTAGTGTGAGAGTTTTCGGTGATCTTGTAAACCGAGTGTGTAGAAGTTCCGGCTTCCAAACCGGATTGTGATAGTGGATATCTCCTCGAGGTGAGGAGCGGGGACGTAGGTCGTGGTGACCGAACCTCGTAAACATATCGTGTGTTTGTGTTTTGCTTAGCGTATATTTTATTCATCATTATTGTTCATATCCATATCATATTTCTTCTTGCTAGATCAAATTGATCAACATAATTTTAATTAGCTTTTAATTGAGATTAGATTAGCATAAGAACCTAATCACCCCCCTCTAGGGTCTAACAGGTTTGGCGTCATCTATCAAATGGATTTGGTGTTGAATAATGGTTGGACTAATCCCTTTGATATCAGCCATGGTCCATCCAATGGCTTCCCTATTCTCTCTTAAAACATCTAAGAGTGCTTCCTTTTGACTGGTAGTTAAGTCAGAAGAAATAATGACTGGTAAAGACTCGTTCTCCCCTAAGTTGGCATACTCTAGATTTTTAGGTAGATGTTTGAGCTCTAACTTAGGGGGTTCCTCCACAGATGGGCAAAGCTGGATTCGTGGTTCTATCTTCAAAGGTTCTCGTTGCCAGCTAATAGTAGAAACATGATTGACCAGCGGATCTAACTCTAGTTCGTCATCAGACGACTTCACAAATATTAAGTCAGATGCACTTGAATCTGACTCACACTCTCCCTCTTGTTGCTCACTGGATATTCCCTGAATGAAATTCACTTCCATGGGTTGATCAGATGGATCACTAGGCTTCCTTCCTAGGTTAAAGATATTGAGGTCAACAGTTATATTCTCAAAAGATAGTTTCATCTGACTCGTCCTACAATTGATCAAAGCATTTGAGGTGGCTAAAAACGGTCTTCCTAGAATGACTAGGATTTGACTTTTGAGATTGGAAACGGGTTGTGCTTCCAAGACAATAAAATTAACAGGAAAAATAAACTCTCTAACCTTGATCAAAACATCCACTACCTCTCCCTTGAGAATTTTCACGGATCTATCAGCTAATTATAGAGTGCATCTTATCGGTTTAAGTTCTCCTACACCTAGCTGTTGATAGACTGAATAAGGAAGGAGGTTAACACTGGCTCCCAAGTCTAGAAGTGCCTTATCAATGTGAGTGTTACCTATGACGCATGGAATTATGGGACAACCAGGGTCCTTATATTTTAACGACATGGGTTTTAAAAAAATTTCACTGAGGTTGGTAGCTAAGAAGACTTTCTTGGGGATATTGGTGGTTCTTTTCTTAGTGCATAAGTCTTTCAAGAACTTTACATAAGAGGGGATTTGTTCAATTGCGTCTAAAAGAGGGATATTGATCTTGACCTGTTTAAAAGTTTCTAGGATTTTCTCAACCTGCGGGAAGTTTTTCCAAGGTTTGAGTCTATCTGGAAAGGGGACAACGGGCCTATACCTATCTAGATTAGGCTCAATCTCATGTTCAGCGTTTTGGTCATCAGAAGGAATGTGTTGAATGGAAGAAGGGATTTGATCCGGTGGCATTCTAACTTGGCTGTCTATCTGTTTTCCTGATCTCAAAGTGTGAACTGCATTCACATGGGCTGGTTGGGATAAACTGGATCCATTATCTTTAGGGTTTATAACATGTTGACTTGGAAATTTTCCTCTCTCTCTAGCTCACGACAGTGGCTAGTTGCCCAAGTTGGGTTTCTAATCGGGCTATGGCTTGAGTGTTCGAGTTGAGTACTTGGCCGGTTGTTTGCATAAAGGAATTTAGAGTGGTGGATGACTGGGTCAACATATTGGTAGTTTGTGTAGAAGCTTTGATCATAGCTTCTAAACCCTTTTCTAAGACACTCAAATGTTTGTCATGATCAGAATTTGAAGGATTTGTAGGTTGGTGAGGATGAGGATGTTGGGTTGGAAAAATAGGGTTAGCTTGTTGGAAATTGTTTGGTGTGTTAAATGGAAATGTATTTCCCCTAGGAAATTATGGGTTTGACGCGGGAATAAAGTTTTGATTTCCGGGAGAATTTTTTTGATTCTATACAAAGTTGGGATGATTTCTCCAACCTGGATTGTAGGTTGGAGAAAATGGATCATTTCTATGGCGCTGGAATACAGCGTTCATCTGTTCTAATGCATTGTTGTTTTCTAGGAGAGGGCATTTCTCTGAAACGTGAGTAGGAGACTGACAATTATGACATCCCGGGGTAGAAACATGATTGATTTGAGCTGGAGCTCGTTCCTTAATTTCTAAGGCTTCTAACCTCCACAAAATCATTGCCATCTTCGCTTCAAAAGCAATGTTTGACTCCAGGGAAAGACCACTAGACTTAGATTGGGGAACTGATGAAACCCTATCATCATAGTGTTCCCACTGCATTGTTTTCTCGAATAGACTCTCTAGGAATTTCCAAGCGTCATCGGTATTTTTTCTCATAAAATCTCCCTGACACATCGATTCTAAAGATGTTTTTGAAGAATAGTCCAATCATTCATATATGACTTGGCATAATCGCCATTTCTCGAGACCATGGTGAGGACATTGGATCAGAAAATCTTTAAATCGGTCAAAATATTTCCAGAATGGCTCCCCTGGGATAATTTTGAAGTTTTGAATACTGTTCCTAAGCTTTACCGTTTTATGAATTGTGAATTTTTTTTTGAGAAAAATGGCGATAAATTCCTCCCAAGTTGAGATGGAATTTATCGGTAAGCTGTACAATCATTTTTTAGCTTTGTCCTTAAGAGCAAATGGAATAAATCTGAGCTTGATCGCATCTTCGGTTAATTCTTTCATTTTAATCATAATACACATTTCCTCAAATTCCGAGATAAAAATATATGCATCTTCTATTTTATTTCCAAGGAATTTAGGAAGCATGTTTATGTAGTGCGGTCTAAGCTTGAAATTTGCTCCATTTGTTTCGGGGAGCCTTATGTAAGATGGAATTGCATTTCTGGTGGGGGTAACACATATCCTGGAGAACGAGTTGATTTGCCATTTCTTAGATTGGTTCAACAAGGATTAAACGATGAGAATCATCCCTAACCCACGTTTGCATACATCAAAACAACTTTTTTTTTATAAATTTTTTTAAAGGAAAGAAAGAAAATTAGTTTTTTTATGAGAAGAAAAGGATAAAGAAAAATTCTAACTAAACAAATCAAAGCAATCACTTTTCAATCACTCTAATTCTAGGGTTTAGCCTAACTCAACTAGACCAGCTTCTAACCAAAAACTCCTAAAGGGAAAAAATTAAAGTTTTACCCGGGTAGTTAGCCAGGTAAGAATAGTACTAGAGGGTGATCAAAGATCAATTAAGTACCTCGTTCCTTACGGAGCGCTTTACGCAACCCCTAAACCTTGCCTTAGACACCAACTAATCCAAGAAAACTTGAACCGATTCACTTAATGATTTCTTGTTCCTTATTGAGCTTGAATCTTTAGGGGCCAACGTCTATTGAGTTTTAGGAGGCTTGGGTTTGTGAAGTGAGGAATTAGTGATTTGTGGGCTAAGGAAAGGGTAATGAAATCCCTTACCTTATCTTGATTAGAGGGTTTTTACCCTTAAGAATGTTTTAAGTATGTGTCAAATCAAGTGCTACAATCACTTTGGTGAATTTCTACTAACTATATGAAATACAACCATAGAAATTAAAAGCGACTAAAAAGGATGGTAAAAAAATCTTTTTTTAATTATGGTCAACAACAATCAAATGTGAGAAGATAGCTCTTGTTTGAATTTATTATCTTATTAGTATTTATCCAAATGGAGGGTGGATTTTATTATGTTCGACAAAAATAAATTTTTTAAATCCTAATTGTCTCTAATTGTGAAGCTAACTAAAAAGGATGAAATTGAAAACGCTAGAAAGAAGAGTTACCTAAAAGCAATTCTCCAAGTTCTTGATCTTCAATTCAAGATTTTCAAGCTCCAAGCGGTTCCTTCACAAGAAAACACACAAGTTAAAGAACTAAAATAATAAAATCCTACTTAGCACCGTTCCCCGGCAGCGACGCCAAAAACTTCATGCGACATAATTATGTACCAAAATTACAAGTGCACAATTGATCAAGTTATAATATAAAAAGTTATCGATCCCACGAGAAAGGTGATTTTAAGAGATTATTAGAATTGGTTCTTATGTTGTGTGCGTGACAAAATAGAATTAAAGAATAAGTGTGAGAGTTATGATTAGTGAGAGTGATTGTTTTGAATATATGCAAGTAATAATAAATTGAATTTGAGCGAAGAGAAGTAAGAATCAAAGAATAGAATAAAAAGCAAGAAAGAGAAAAATCAAGAAAACAAAAGATGGAGGGTTCAATTAAAGATATAAGAAATCTAGAATTGAATCTACTAGCTAATCTTAATTATTAAATACAAACTATTCTCTTTTTGTCATATTTCAATTTAGATTTATTAAGTATAGAATATCAAACCATTTAAGAAAAATTTAACCTATCAAATTATCATCTAAGTCAAAATAAAAATTATGATAAGAACAACAACAAGATAGTAATCCTAGAATTCATAAGTATAATCTATCAAACCATTTAAGGTAAACATAGATTATCAAATTCTTCTTCTATCAATTAGTTCTCTAGTTGATTATCCTAAACATGATCATTTTAAGTGTAAGAGAATAATTCATACAATATAAAGGAAATTAGACTAGTTTCATATAATTCTAAGATTACTACAAGAATTAATTTCACATCTTAAGAAATAAAAGCAAGAAGAAAAAGAACTAATTACAAAAATAAAAAAAAAGAAAAATCTAAACTATGAATAAGAAATAAATCTAACTATAAAGAATTAAAATTTAAACTACAAAATAAATTGTAAAAATTAAATACAAGAAAATAAATCTACTCTACAAATTAAAGTACAAAAAAAAAAGATAAGAAAATAAATCTATACTACAAGCATGAATGTAAATCTAACTAATAAGCAATAATAAAGAAATTACTAAAAAAATAAAAGAGAGAAATAAAAGAAAAGCAAACATTTAAATTGCTCTTCATCTCCATCTTCATCATCCAACAAAGAGAAGAAAAGAAAAATTTAAAGTGGAGAAAAATTCTTTTATTAATTGCAACAAAAGTTATAAGTTTGGAAGGTCTTCTCAATTAAGAGTAACCCTTCTCTCCAAATAGAGTTACAAAATTTTTCACCCCCTAACCCCTCACTCTCTACCCTTATTTATAATAAACATTAGTGAATGAGAGCCATTGGATTGAAATCTTATCCAAAAACAACAAATTTCTGTCTTTAGATTGTAACTGCCTGGCTGATGGTATCGATGCCAGCATCGATAGGCGTATCGATGCTGACATTGATACGGGCATTGATACTGGCATCGATGCTGGCATCGATGTGAGGTCCTCTCCAATGTGATGTTCGCAACTCCTCTTGTATTTGGGCTTGGGCTTTTGGACTTTGGCATTTTTTTCTTCTTGGCTTTGGCTTTGGCATTTTTTTTCTTTTTTAGCTTTGGGCTTTTGGATAATTTGGCATTTCTTCTTTTCGGCTTTGGTATTTCTTCATTAAATCAAGGGACCTTTGTTGAGATATGGGATTTTTAGGATTTATTCTTCATTAACCTGCATTTAAAGATAAAAATAATTATTAGTAGCATATTTATTCATATAAAATAGATAATGAGGGTATAAAATTATAATAAAATATGAGTATCAGATAGCCACGCGCCATTGTCAACTGCCTAAATCTAAAACCCTTGTCAAGTTATCGAACCCTAGCACGAGATCTCATCATCATTGAACCTAAGTCCTTGTCGTCATCGTCGAACCCAAGTCGAGATCTCATTGTTGAACCCAAATCGAAATCTCCTCGTTGTCTTCATCAGGACGCAATGCCTCATTGTTGAGATCATGTCAAGTGTAGAACCTAGCTGCTACCACCGACCTAGGGTTTTTTCCTCCAAAACCTTCGATCGCTTTTTGGTCAATCTGAACCCAGTTAAACAAAACCCTAGTTTACCTCAGTTCAACAAAACCACTAGTTTGACTCAAACTGAAGGAACCCGATCCCAACCTTGAGTAGAGAAGGAGAAAAAAAACTTTTGGATAATCATCATAAACAAGTATGGAGTCTACACTTTCCTAGCCGTTGATATTCAACTTATTGGAGTTGAAAACTATAAAACATAGGGGCTAACCATTCAATATAATCTCCTTGCTTCTGGGTTATGGAGATATATTGATGGTTCTCTTCCATGTCCTCCTCAGACTTCTCTAAATGTTGCATCATCTGGATGGAACTTTACAACTAATGATTCAGTTGTTACACTAGGCTTACTTTTGTTACTAACAAGATTACATATTAGTAGTAGAACTGTATGGGACATATATTATGTGATATATATATGGTTCTATTCGACTATGTATTGGTCATCTGTCTACTTCACATGAAAACTGGATTAAACTTTTCTACATGCTTCTGCAAACTAGAACCGCCAAAGACTATAAGTTATATCAAGTCCTTCAGGAAGCTCGCAAAGATAATCGATCTATTCAGAACTTCTATACTCTTCTTTCCAACTATTGGGAAAAACTCAAGCTATTAGAGGTAAATGTCCCAGCATCATTGGCTAATTGTGCTTGAGATTTTGAGGCTCAGCATGATCGTCAGCATCTATATAATTTTGTGATCCGATTGCTCCCTAAATTTGAGTCACTGAGGGCTCATATTTTTACAAATCACTACTTTCATGATTATATGTGCTTTTGTGGAGCTATTTTTGAGGGAACGCCCCTTTGTCTTCTAAACAGTATTCCTCTCCTATTGCTAGAATACTTGCTACTCAATCTCGAGTTCAAAACTCGACCCACGGACAATATCAGAAGGATCATGGCTAATCACATACTCAGGGATCTTAGCAGAGTATTTCTCCTAGAGTTTGTCATAATTACAAGCTTGAAGGCCATTGGCTTTGACACCATCCGACACCACCTTCAAATCCATGTTCCAAATGTAGGCTTCAAAGACACTAGCTGCTCATAATAGTCTTTCTTTAGAACTATTTGATTTAGTACATTCTGATATTTAGGCTCCTATGCCTCTTGTATCCATGTCTGGTTATAGATATTATGTGAGCTTTATTTATTGATTTTTGGATACACTGGGTCTATCTCTTGAAATTATGTGCATAATTTTTTGATATTTAGAAAGACTTTACCAATATGATTTATACTCAATTTGAAAAAAGAGTTAAAGTCTTTCAATC
>NC_033794.1:30747303-30748223 GCF_001876935.1 Asparagus officinalis
TATATTATCATGTAATAAAATAAAATATTATTATAGTTTAATTTATATGTATAATTTATTTTATGATATTTATTATATATTATTATGCAATATCACATACTATATTATATAATAGTACAACATATTTATTATAATATTATATAATATTTTAATAACATATATAGTAATTATAGTATAACGTATTTATTATAATATTATATAATATTTTAATAACATATATCATTATATAATATATTATATTAATTGTAGTTGATATTTTATTGTAACAATTATATTATAGTATAACATATTTATTATAATATTATATAAAATATTTTAATAATATATTATTATATAATATATTATATTAATTGTAGTTGATATTTTATTGTAGCAATTATATTATAGTGTATTATATTAAACCAATACAATAGTATAGTATAATATAATATAACATATTAAAATTAATAAATATGTTAGTATATTACATTTAATTATAAAATATAATATAATATAAATCATGTTATGTGATTATATTATATTATATTAATATAATAAATTTATTATTGTACTATAATATAATACATTTTAGATATTTTTTATATATCATAGTAATTATCATATAATATTATACTATATTTTAATTATAATATAGTATTTTAAATGATATTATATTAAATAATTTATGCCGTAATTTTAACCTATGACGGTTCTAATATATTAAATTAGATATTATGTTAAATACATTGTTTATATATTATATTATTTATTATATATATGGCATACTATTATAATATAATATAATAATTACTAATATTAATAAAATATTAGGACAAAATATAATATAATACTATAGTTTATAGGTTAATGACTATCCTTGTCATAGGAGGGGATTTCCTCCTATGACGTCTCTAAAATCACATGATTGAGCGATATTGTGG
>NC_033794.1:30749223-30765241 GCF_001876935.1 Asparagus officinalis
TCCGAAATTGATCTTGATTCGATCGTGATATCGTCCGAAGTACCGCTCCGGTTGGATGACTCGTGATTTTCCTCAACTCATAGTTTGATTGCTGCACGCGTGGATTCATTTCCGTTGCTGGGATTCCGATCTCGTCGCCTCGTTGGTTCGTCGGTTTGTGCCGAGCTGTGCTAGGGGACCTATAAGCAATTTTATATGCCTACAAGCCTATGCCCAAGCAGCCCAACATCTTATAGGACCTATAGAGTCAATTTTGATGTATGTACTATGGTTGATGGGACTAGCTAAAATAAAAATGTTTGCAAGTTTATTTTTACACCTCTATCAAACAGTAATGGTACTTATTGTGTATTGATGACCTAAATGACTAATTGGTTGAGTAATGAACATAATTTATGATAAACTGTACATTCTTGGTTATGGAAGCTTGCATAAGTTAATTTTCTAGAATACTGTTTGTTCACTCTTGGTGTCAGAAAACAAGTGCAGGTTTTTTAACACCTCTCACGAAAAGCAATAGAACTTGTATATTGATGACTCAAATGACCCTTCTGGCAGAGTAATTAACATTATTTGTGGATAAGCTGTACACTTTTGTTTACGGAATCTTAAATAAATTATATTTCTAGAATCCTGTTTTCTTCACTCTTATTTTCGAAACTTAGATGGCAGGGCAGATCATCTTTCTATTGATTTTTTTAATTTCTAGAAAAATATTAGAGTGATATCTGATTCTTTTTTTGTTCTTGTTATCTTTAGGTTCCCAGGGAATGGCTTTATGCTTTTAGTCCTGTAAGAATGCACAGCTACCTGAAGAAATGCCAGTAAGTTTTGTTTCTGAGACAAACATCAAGTTTAGTATTTTGTTAGGGGGCAACTTGCTATTATTCAAACTGAGAAACAGATGTCTCCAAGCCGCATATAAGATTGAACTCTTGTAGTCCTATCTTAGTAATATCAACTGTACATATTTTAATTATTCAGATTTGGTAAGGTAGCCAAGTTGTAACTTTTGCCCTTTTATCAAAATCCAACCAATTTTTTAGAAATGCTGGGTGCTTTAGGGTGGTGGATCTGGCACCATTGGCACCAATGCACCACCTATCTGTTTTTTGGGAATTTAGAAAATTTTAAAATTCTATACTAAAGAGTAAATGCACAACTTTTTGAGAAGGCACAACATTCAGAAAAATTTAAACAGGAAAATATAAAGTAGAAGAAAAATCTCAAGAAATACAATTGATGTTTGATAATGTAAAACAAGTGAAAACAATAAATATGACTGCATGGAAGGTAATATATTACAAGTTATTATCTAGAGAGATGATGGAATATAGAACCGTAGCAGAAAGCATTGTGCTTCTCCCTCTTTCTATGTTGAGGAAAAAGAGAGGCACAACATAAAAAATACAGGGAGTCTAAGAACTATAGTTGGAGATGCAGATGGTGCTTCTGCCGCAATTGAAGGCACATTAAAAAAGAGAGAAGGAGAAAAAGGAACAAAGGAGGAAGGAAAGAAAATAAGAAAGAACAATCATGAAGGTCTAGTTTTTTAGTTGTAAATATTGTTATAATGTTTTGAAAAGACTATGATATAATAAACGAAATATTCTGTGCAACCTACTTATTTGTGCTTTATCCTTGTAATATAAATATATAATCTATACTGTAGGGCACTTTTTCCATACAGTAACACTGGTCAGCCTTTGTCCTACCTCTGACTTCCCTTAGTCCTACCTCTGATTTCCCTTTACAACGATGCCTCCTTTTCTTCCTTTTCTTTTAACTTCTTCCAACTTCAAAGTTTCCAACTTATTGGATCATTGGAAAAATTTGGTGCTTCATACTCTCTATCCTCATTGAAGCATTTGTACTGAGCAAAATGCTATCCTATTAATTTAGAGTCATAGACTAAATAGTAGGCTATTCTATAAACTAGAACTGTTTTAGACCCTTGTTCTCGTTTGGTGTTTTTAATGTTTGTTTACATTGTCCTGTGTGGTTTATCATGAGTTTCTTCTTATTGCAGCCAAACGAGTAGATCTGACTTCATTGATGAAAGGAAACCTGAATGGTTTAAAATAGACCGTGTGATTTCTTGTAGGAGAAAGTGTGACTCAGACAAACCTTTTGAAATTTTGGACATAGGATCAATGAACCAAGAAAATGGGGATCTCGAATTTCTTGTGAAATGGATGGGCCTTGATTATTGTGATTCAACATGGGAATCATCTTGTAGTGAAGAATTATCGCCTGAAGTTAGTAGGTTAATCCAGAGACACCAAAGAGCTACAGAAAGAGTTGATAATTCTTCCACATCTTCTGGTAGCGAAGCACTAAACAAGATTCCTAATGAGCTGTATGGAGGTGTTCTATATGACTATCAACTTCAAGGACAGAGCTGGATTCTTAACAACTTTAAGGCGAGGAGAAATGTTATCCTTGCAGGTATGCTGTATATTTTGATTGCCAAGACAAACCCTATTGTGGTTTGTATTTAGTGCATTTACAATCTTAGTTTTTAATTATGGTGCTAATGTAACTGAAGTTTTTTTCCATACTAGGTGAGATGCACGTGCGTTGCACGTGATTATTTTTTGAGTTTTTTATTTACTATAATTAGGTTGGCAAATAGTTTAAAATATATTAAAACTTTTCGGATTTCTTTGGGTATAACCTTGTTGGTTTCATACTCTTGCCTTCACGGGAAATAATAAAGTTTAGAGTATTTTAATAACATTATAAATAATAAACAATCCATCTGATAAACTTGTACTATCGCTTGTTTAGGTTTTGAATTTATTTTGTGAAAAAGAATATGAGAAAAAGTGACTTAAAAGGGGAAAAATAAAGATCTAGAATTAAGCATTTGGAAGAGGTAATAATGTTAGTATGCAAATTAAAAGTGAAATTAATCGAAACTGTTAAGTAAATCCATGTGAATTAGAATGGATGGTCATTTTGATTGATTTGTTGTTATTGAATTTTGAGGCCGAGAGTGCATCGAATTTGCAATTAAATGAATGGATATTCTACTATTATCAATCTAACTGATTCAATACTTTTTTAGCAATACATATAATTGATACACTTTTATTAAATATTTATATTAAGTAACAAGATGATATTTACTCACTTGAATAATATCTCTCAATTGCTTGGAGAAATGTACTCCCAGTAGCTTTATCATCAACGGATCCTATAATTATACAACATACATAAATTTTTTAATTCAATAAAATGAATAATTATTCCTAGTAACTTTCTAATCATTTGAAGAAAAACTATTGATTTACACCATTTTAAGGATTTTCTAATAGAAAAAGAATATTGATTGAACTAGGAGTTAAATAATAAATCTAAAAATGTGTGTTTTATTAAACTCTACATTTTGGCTTCAAAATAAAATTTTGGAATTTATAGGACTACCTAAATTTATAAACAATGTTCTTTATTTTGTGGACTTAGAAATAACATTTTTGGCTTCTTAAATTTTGCAAAAATTTCCCTTTCTTATAATTTTGTTATTAAAATTTTAGATTTAAACTCATAATTAATTTTACTAAAACCATAATTCTTTATAAAAAAATTTTGGACACACTTATAGTGATTTTTTATTTATGTTAATTGTTATTTTTATTTTTCATAGAACAAACTAACTTTATAGAGTTATCCTACATGTAAATTTTACGTTGCTTTCTATATATAAAACAACTAAAACTACTTAGCGAACAAATTTCTTTGTGGTTTAAATGCCTATGTGCTAAAATATGCTTCTTGGTAGTCATGCTTTTATAAATGGTAAGATCAACACTTGTAAAAAACCCTGAAGAGTATTTTGAATATCCCTTCATGCAACAACAGGTCTAAATACCATGTTCTTCCAATAATTAACAAAAACATAAATGAAAATCATAACATTTTATAATTACCTATATGCACTCAAAAAATCTACATGAATGAAAAATGTAAATGAACCATAAAGATTAAGTATAAAAAAATAAATGATTTTTTTTTGAAAAAAAAAATGATTACAATTAATGAAACTAAATGTTGATAAAATTTGTTTATAAAAGGGTCTGTACTATAAGAATATAAAAAAGGTAAATGAAATGGTAACACATTGTATATTATACATTTATCAATTGATCGATCAAATAGAAGTTAAGCATTGCCCACAATTCAGAGAACAAATAAAATTTTAGTAGTTGAAAAATTATTAAAATAGGGTGATCTTATTAAGATTCTAATTTTTTTTTATATTGTTATCTTATGCAAACACACAAAACTTGTTAGCCATATCCATTCACTTAGACTCATAAGCTATTAATCATCATTATTGAATTTTATAGTACCAAAATGAGCTTATTCTAAAACTACTTGGAATATTGAGACCGCGTTTTCATCCTCTTTAACCAAACTCTATCATTATTTAATATTAAATTGTGGTATTTTTTTTCTCAACTATACTGCACTATAAAAAATTTGCATATAAAACAATAAGTAGATTCATGCACTAAATATGGTCCATTGAATTAACCAATATGATACATATTCAAATATACTTCTTTTAGAAAAAAATGGGGCCTAAAAGACCCCAACCAACAGCCATACTACAATTCCCAACTTACAAATGAGCTTTCATCCCCAACAAAAATATGAAAGCACTATAAGTATTTTTACAGATTTAGCCATGATTACATGAAACCCACACACAAGAGAAAAACATATTCAAACATACTTACCAAAAAAGTAAAACAATAAGTAGATTCATGCAATAAATATAGTCCATTAAATTAACCAATACTATACAAATTCATATATACTTCTTCTAACAAAAAAATGGGCCGTAAAAGACCCTAGCCGATAGCCATACTACCATTCTCAACTTAGAGTAGCTTTTATCCCAAACAAAAAGATAAAAGCACTATATATATTTTTACATATCTAGTCATGATTGCATGAAACCATACATGAAAGAAAAACGACAAATATATTTAAATATACCTGCAAAATATATAGTCTCAACTCAAGTTATGCCTATATGAATCACCATCTCGACACCAACCAATAAACTCAACATGTCTACAAAGACAGGCTAGACTGAATCCTCACAAGCTACACCCTTTTTCACAGTTCGGGGCTCAAATCTTTTAACAACCAAAATTACAAATAGTGAATTCAGATATAAAAAAGTTATACAAAAAAAGATCAAGGATTTCTTAAAAAGATAAAGAATTTCAAAAAAACTAATTATGCAGAAGGATTCCTAGTTCCTAGTTTGATAGGACATGTAAATTCATTGGCCATATACTTATAAACTGAGAATGATATTTGGTACGGTGTGAAAAGTTGAATTACTATATATGACATGTACAAATTAATTAATAGATTATATACAAATTATATCTAGTTTGGTTGTTTGCAAATTATACTATCTCAACAAAAACTTAAAAGTATTCAACAAAATTTGGTGGGTTCCAAAATATCTTGGCGCCTTGCTGCATCTTTATGTTGTTCTGAATTGGGAAACTGAGAGAGCATAAAAAATCACTTGGTTTCCATCTTCCAAAAAATTTTAAAAAAAAGTTCAAACTTACTATTAAACCGGCGCCAAAGAATAAAATGGATGGGGGCAATGTGGAGGAGGAATTAGACGAAGGATTAGGCTCGATACAGATCGATGTACTGTTGAAGAAATACTTGAAATGTTGTTGGTATTTGAAAGTAGGAGCTTTTTAGAGTCAATTTCGGGTGGAGATGAAGAGAGGAGTCGTATTTGAATTTTTTTAAATGAAGAGGTAAAGGGATTGAGTGTTGAAAGAGAAGAGAAAGAGTTTTTGAATTTTTAGTGAAGATATGTTATCATGACAAAAGAGGAGATATGGAGATGAATCGGTAAAGGTTACAAAATAATGAGCCGTTAATTTTATTAATTTAATTTAAGTTAATCTAATTAGAATCAGAATATATAATATAAATAAGGTTTAAGGGTAAAATTGTCCATAGAAAGTTTTACTCGTACTCTCTTTTAAAGGGAGTATGATAAAGGAATAAGAAATTGAGATTTGTTTAAACACATTATGTCACATAGAAATTTGTGAGTGTTCTACTTTCTGGCGTCTTGTATGCTGCAAATTTTGTATTAACTGTTCTACACAGAAAGAAAGAAGAAAAAAAAGGCACCTGTTTCTGAACTTTATGACACAAAAATTGAGTTGTGTGCAGGTCCACATTTATGTCCATACATGATGTATTCCTGTATGCTTGTGGGATGAAGTATCTGAGACATTTCTTTGCTTGCATTCTCTTGTACAGATGAAATGGGACTAGGGAAAACTATTCAGGTTGTTTCTTTTATTCGGTGCATGAAGCAAGAGAAGCTCAATATTGATCCTATTCTAATAATTGCTCCGAAGAGTATTCTCTTTCAGTGGGAGAAGGTTTGTGAAATTCTAATTTTTTTTCCTTGGGATACATGGTCTTGAAACAATCATCTGGACATGCATATTTCTTTTTTGCACATAATTCATAAGTTAAAGAAGAATGGTCTGGGTTGTTCTCTCTATTTTATTTATTTAATTATAAGATTGATTGATTTACCAGTCAAGTTGTGCACATCATTTTATGTTTATTTTTAATATAGTCTGGCAGAAACGACCTCTGCAATTCTAGATCTTGCTCTGTTCATGTAGCTACTTTTTCTGTGATAGTTTATTGTCTAAAGAGTTACCATTCATATGATTGTTCTGCAGGTGTTATATATTTTAGCTACCATGATATAATAGTTCCTATTGTGTGTGCGTGCACGCGTGTGAAATGTATACTTATTTTTTCCCCTACATTATTTCTAGGAGTTTCGCAATTGGGCTAAGGATCTGAATGTGATTATTTATCAAGGCGAAAAGCAGTCCCGTCGATGCATCCGGACACATGAGATGTACGCATCTGGGAAATATGTTCTTTTTGATGCTTTGATTACAAACTACGAGCTTGTGATTTTGGATATGAGCACACTGAGGAAGTTTAGATGGTCGGCGATTGTTAGTAAGTCCTGGCTATTGGTATTTTTTCTTCGTGATGATATCAGAATGTTTTTATATTTTTTTAATCTTGGGATCGTAATATCAATCCTGTCACCTACGTAGAGCGATACCGTTGCTATCAGAATGCTTATCTGTGTTTTCATGCTCAACCAAACTGTGTTTTCTCTAACTTAATTGAAATGGAAAATAAGATTCATGTTTAACGATCCAAGTACATGTTTGTTGAGTATAATCTTGCATGAATCAAATTACACAAGATAATATGATTTTGTTTATGCTTTGACGCACACTTCGAATGAATACTAAAGAGGAATCTGTCCATTTCAAGGTTATCCCTAACTGCAGTTGAATTTGCTACTAATGGATTTTTGTGTTGTTGATGAAGTTTGTGTCTAACATATTTGTTGTTGGCTGATCTCAAAGTTGTACATTTAACTAACAATATTCTTAACTAAAACGAATCCTAAAACTCTTGTGAAGTTCCACTACTGAGGGCTAGCTTCATGGCAACAGTGAGGGGTTGTGTTGTTAGAAGTCCCAGCTTTGAGCATATGCTAGCTATCACCTTAATATATTTTCTAAAATTGTAAGACATGTCCTAGTGTATGGGTACTGCATCATTTCTCTTTATCATTGTTTACGGAGAAAAGAAAGAAAAGAAGATTGAGAAGAAGGAAAAAAACATTACTATGACCAGTAGGTTTGGTAATGTTTATGTGTGTGTATTATTTTTCGTCTCTTATTTAAGATAGCATATGAAAGCTTGTTTTCTTTCTTTTGTATGTTATATGAGTGCTTTCTTCTCCTTTTCCCAACTGCATTTGAGCTGCAAAGTAAAATGTAATTTGTACCATTCGGATGATTCACTCACTCTTGGCAATGTAATTTGTACCATGCGGATGATTCATTCACTCTTGGCCTCAGATCTTTTTTCTCTAACCACGTGATTCTGATTATATAAAGATTTACTTGTATTTGTGCAGTTGATGAGGCTCACAAAATCAAACGACTTGATTGCAAGCTTGCTAGCTGCCTCAAACAATACAGTTCTGATTTCCGGTTACTGTTGACTGTAAGTCTTTGTTTATCCATACTTGAGGGCAAAATGCAATCGTGGGGTGTTACTATTTCAGACCATTGGCTATCTCACACATGTTGTTTGATTAGCCGCCACAGTAATTTTATTTCTACAATAACTATGCCCTTTATATCTGAATTTTAGGGAACTCCTCTACAAAACACGTTGCTGGAACTTTTTGTGCTGCTGAACTATATTGATCCTGAGAGATTCTCTGACCCAGAGGCTGAAGCTGAATCTTATAAAAGCATCAAAAGTTTAAGTCCTCCAGACATAGAGAAGAAAATTGCTGAAATTCACGAACTATTGAGACCAAGGTATTTCTTTTATTTGGCGATGAAATTTTCGCACAGTATGTCTAAATTATACGCAACTCATCTAATATACGTATTTGACAGGATGTTGAGACGAATGAAATCTGATGTTCTTCCTGGGTCTATTCCAGTGAAAAAGTGGGTCGAAGTTCCATGTGCATTAACTGATTATCAGAGGGAACTCTACATAAATATTTTGGAGAAAAATCATGAAAAGTTGAGCATGCAAATTCAAAATGGTTGGTGGCTCTTCCTATCATTTCTTGGTTAATTCTCTCTCTCCTATGCTGCAAATGGCTCAAACGAGTATTTATATTGCTTTTCCCTTCGTTTTATATATGATAACTGTAGTCATGAGGAGATGCTTATGTACAATTAGAAAAATGCCTCCAAAGAGTTGTATTACATGCGACAGACCCCCATAGTATCACCGACCAGTGAATAGACTCCCTTAGTTGTTTGTCACATATATACCCCCTGAGTGAATCCTTTTGGACTCTTAAAATCGTTAAAAATGTTTGATGAGGCGGATAGACACCCCTATAGTTATATTGGTGAGGATAGGCACCCAATCACTAATTTTTTTCTACTTATAAAAGAGTCAAAATAGTTCACTAAGGGGGTGATACGCACTTGGGTCGATACCACAAATGGTCTATTCGCAATAAATAGAACTACAGGGGGTCTATTTGCAACACAGAACTACAAGGGGGGCTATTCGTAATTGGGTGATACTACAGGGGGTCAGTTCGCAATTAATCCTTGTCTAATTGACTCTCCAAATCAGTTGAGAGCTTAGAAACTTCCCCCTGTGGCACTTTCTATTTGATTTTGAATGGTAGAGACTTAAAGTACCCTCATACCACTTTTTCTTTTATTCTCTCTTCTCCCATCCATTGGACCTGATGTTGGGGCGGTGAAGTAGCAAGCTTATGGGTCTCAACCATTTCTAGGACATTTGGTGTCAACGATGGTGCTTCTTTTCTTGTTCTAAGTATAACTTTCCATTACCAATAGCAATAATGCAATCAAGCTATAGAATAGGCCTCTCATAAAACCGAGAGCCTCAGAACTTCCTCTCTACTCACAGGTTGGCTACACTCTTTGTAGAATCTCACAACCTAACAATAACATGAACATGCTTGCTACTTCTTAGACAAGAAATCTAGCTCAATATGCATTGCTTAACACCAATCTCTATTCTTCTCTGAGTTCTGGAGCTTTAAACATTGGATTTTAATGTCAAATATAGCAAGCTTCATACACTTCTCTACAGGCACCCTCTGATTATGAAAAACAAGTTCATTTTGTGCAATCCATATGTAATAAATGCAAGCTGCACCTGGTGCTTTATTAATGGATGTGATAGATGACCATTTTTCCACTCTTCCATCCAAGCTACAGTCCAGGTTCTAGGAGCATGATGGATTTGAACAAACTTCATAATGCCATCGTACAATTGAAAACTAGGGTCACAGTGAAAATATAAGTGATCTCTAGTTTGTTTCACGCTCACAAACAGGGCATAAATCATCATCAACAATCCCAAACGGCTTTAATCTTGACTTTGTTGGCATCTTATCTAAACAAACAATCCAAAAGACAAATGAATGTTTGGGTAAGGTGAACTTACTCCAAACTATATGAGCCCCACTTCTTTCCCCCCTACATCAATAAGAAGTTTATAGGAGACTGGCAGAGGAAGTAGAAAAACCAGGTTTTCCACCTTTTCATATCTATAATCCACACAATGCGGAGCTACTAGTCTTAAGTTTCAAGAGTTTCTTAAAATCCCATGAATAGTGAGGCTTAGCTTGCATAGTCCAGAAGTCTTGATGAAGTGGATAATAACCATGTATCCATCTAACCCACGCAGAGTCAGATTTAACACAAATAGCCCACACATGCTTAAGCATATGTACCTTGTTAAAAACAAAAAGATTTTGGGGACCAAGTTCTCCCACCTCTTTGGAAGAACAAACACTAGTCCATGCCACTTTAGCTTTCTTATGATTTTCTTATCTCCAGCCCATAGAAAGTCTGCAAACTCCCTCAACAGCTTTAACAAATTTTTTAGGCAATAGGAATATTTCTCCCCAAAAGTTCTGCACGCTATAGATGATAGTTTCAATTAGCTGAAGCCAACCAGCAAATGACAGTAGTTTGGATGTCCAGCAAGTGATTCTTTGAATAATTTTCTCGACAAGCACACCACAGTTTTGGGATGATAAAGATTTATGAGAAAGAGGGATACCCAAGTATCTAACATGGAGATGACCCTTAACAAAGCGCATCACTTGGAGAATTGTCATTCTAGTACTATGCTTAACTCCCCAAAGAAGGCTAGTCTCTTAGCTTCATTTGCAAATAATCTAGATGCTTTGGAGAAATGGAGAAATCTATTATATATTTGAGTCACCGAGAATTCATCTCTGCAAAATAGCATAAGATCATCGGCAAAACACAAGTGTAATATGTGCATACTTTTACAAGTAGGATGCAATTCAAATGCCCTAACCTCCTTGAGATCTGCCAAGCATCTACTTAATTATTCCTTGCAAGCACAAACAAGGGGAAATGGGATTTCCTTGCCTCAAGCCCCTAGTACCAGGAACTGAAATAGATAGACCTCATTTGTCCACTAACTGTAATAGGATTAGAAACAGTCTCGACAAACTCCATAATCCATCTCTATGAGGAAACCCCAAACTGTTGAAGAAGATCATTTAAGAAAAACCAACTTAGAGAGTCATATGCTTTCTTGAAATCCACCATGATCACACATCTTGGGCTAATAGACTTCCTACCATACACATGAAGTAATTCTTGAGCCATAAGGATATTATGAGCAATACTCTGACGTTTTATGAAAGCCCCCTGATTCTCACTGACTATGGTGTGAATTACAGTTTTCAATCTATTTGTGATCACATTTGAAATACATTTGTAAAGCACATCACAACAAGCTATCAGCCTAAACTTAGTGCATAGTTTGGACTTTGGAGATACGATTTTAGGCACTAAAAAATCAAAGTAGTGTCTAGGGCTTTGAGCATAGTACCTGACTTGAAGCAACTCCCAATAGCTCTGATAATATCCTCTCCAACAATGTTCCAAGAGGATCTGAAAAACTTAGCAGTGTAGCCATCAGGTCCTTTTCTGATCACTAATTTGGAACATGGCTTCTTTGGTTTCTGAAGGAGATATAGGCTTACAGAGAGATACGTATTGGTCCTCAGTAATCGAAGTTCCCCTCAAGATCCCCTATTTATCAATCGAACGAACACTGAGGCTTCTTTTGGATGTGGACTTGCAGGCAAAGAGGTCAATGTCGGAGCAGTAGGTACAGAGGGTTATAACATTGAACTTCCCATGGCCTTGCTCATGTGGAGCTTTTCGCAAATTCTAGATGTAGTGAGTGTAGCACTCAATACTTTGAGCTTGAGGCTTGATAAGGGGCTCATGCAGGAGCCAACCATGTTCAAAATTGAAAATTGGGAAAAGAGGGATTGAATATAAAATCTTTAGAATATTGAGAGAAATGGAGGAATCTTAGGAAGGAACTGAAAGGTCTGGTGGGGAGAGGTTTAAGGCTGATTTCATTTGAGGGAAAGAAAAGATGTGGGTGTTTGAACTTTGAAGAAAGGAAGGTGGGTGGGAGTTAATGAGGATTGGGTAAAAGTATGACCTACACTTTTCTATGCCCCCTGTTATCTGCATGTTTATGCATATGGAAGATTTGAGGCATGCATTTCTCCCTAGTTATTGAAGTGTGCATTTGTATATTTCTTAAAAAACTTTTCAATTCATCATTTGAGTAATCACTTCATTGTTATGGCTATTAAGAACTGTCTGGTTGGTTGGAAGTTTCGAACTTGCTGTCTTTCTATGCTCCTGGGCGGATAACATTTACAATATGCTATTGCAACGGATCTATGTTTCTCGTGTCCTGTTGAAAATGGTGCTAGCTTCAAGAATTTCTCCTTCTTAGTTTTACTTGACCACGAAGTTTTGTTGAATTTTAGTGCCTTTGATTTTTTGCTCCTTGTCCATCCCATTGAGTCTGGTCTCTGCTACACAAGGTTCTGATACATTTAAGCAATAGAATGTATTTCTCTGCATCTAAATATTTATCCTTGTCCATCCCATTGAGTCTGGTCTCTGCTAGACTAGGTTCTGATACATTTAAGCAATAGAATGTATTTCTCTGCATCTAAATATTTATCATTTTCCTAGAAAATGCAACCCTATAGTGAAAATAAACTTCGTGCAACTTTTTTCTGTTCTCCTGTACATTTATACGATTCACATGATTCACGTACTAAATTAACAGACCATTTGCATATCATCTGTGTCTTCAACTTTGTTATGATAAAGGTCAACTTCCGATATAGAGAATACATACGAATATGTGGGGCAAAAAAATTCCTCTATTCTTTTTTCTTATTTTTCACACAACCCAACTTTGAAAGACCTTTGAAATTTCTCAAGCCTACAAAAACTCTCTAAGCCACACCTGGGAAATCCTCTAGAAAGCATTGATGTATTATCGCAATTGAAACCAAAACAAATTTGAATCATAACCGTTGGGAACTCAAAACTCCATCTCGTCAACCTTTAACATTGCATGTCAGATACCATAATGTTACAATCATGTTTTGGGTGAAACCAAACTCCAACATTTCGCTGCCTTGACTTGAAAGCAACCAAAACATGTTTTGAGTCAAAGACAGCAAATCTTCTGCAAGTCTCTACCTTAGTGCAGTCAAATACTACACACATTCAATAACAATGTATTTCTGGTTTATGGCCTGAGTCTGTGACTCTACTCTGATTGCCAATTCTCCCAATAAGCAATAATGTGTGCTGTATATTTGGAAATGTATACTATGGGAACTAGGAGTCTAGGATGGCACACCTTTAATAACAGTGAAAATACCCCCTTTTACCTTCAGCCGAGTTTACACAACCATTAGCTGTGTATGTACCCCAGATTCTACTGAAGATGTTGTCTTTCCATGTAAGGGCTGTTTAATTGCAGCAATCGATCTTAACATATTCTAGAGCAAATAATTTAGTGATGTTGAGTATGCTTTGTAGACCCATATGTTCTTGCACGCCGTCGTTGGTCAATGCTTTCTGATCAATTGTGTTGATTACTTTTGCTAACAATTTTGAAGTGGATGTTTCCGAGAATCTTCCGAGTTCACAGTTCAGAGTTCCCATCTAACATCTGTTGTCATAGTCTCATTCCAAATATTTTGGTCTTTCACAATGTTTATTGGATGTTACATATTTTATAATCTTATGAATGTCTACAATAATTCTTGAAACTTCCCAAGTGTCATTTCATAGGCGTTTCAGGTCACTTTTTAACAGAAATATCAAGGATCTTTGAACTATTCTTGAATCATCCAGTTTTCAAGTAATCTATGATGGTGAGTAATGTTATTGCAAAGTCATAAAGGTTAAAAGAATCGGAATATAAGCATTTTTGGCTGTCAGATGACTCTGCAGGTGCCTCGTAATTCATAACCATCTTTGTAGATTACATATCAAGGAGGTTTTTGGTGTTTTTAGTACATTTTTCATTGCATGAATCTTCATCTTCATTGCAATTTATAACTTTTTAATACGCACACACATACACACACGAGTAAACAAGGCTGGTTTGTCCCTCCACACACACAGTTGATGTGTCACTGACGTGGTGCACATCTAGGATGTCAGCTATGAACTGAATAGGCTGATGGTTTTGCCTGTAGGGGTTTGGATATACGCACGTCTGCATGCCCCCGTTTACTGTTTCCCCCTCTCTCTACATACACAGTATGCATTTATAGTTTGCGTTATCTTGCTCTAATTGCTGAGCTTTTTTCTACAGGGAGAAAAAGTACTTTGAAGTTCATTCTTATGGAACTAAAGAAGTGCTGTAACCATCCAGTATGTATTCTCCCATAGTTTAAAATATAGCTGTATATCACCTTTGTGTTCAGGCTTTTTTAAAATTGCTATTAAGTTTTGGGTTTGGCAGTACACTTTACAAGTAATTGTGAACCCTCATCTTAGTATACAACCATACTTTCCTTTTTCATGGTCACTGTCTCGATATTCAGTTATTCGTTTTGGCACTTTCATCCATTTCCCCAAAATGGAAACAGTTCTGTCTATGTGCATGTACACACTTGTGCATGCCTCATTTCACAGGTTTTGCACTTTGTTTTTTCCCTAACTTTCAACTTTATGTTGCTGTTAACCCATAAATTTTTCTTATTAGGTATGGTACCTCTATACCTTGCTTGGTATTGATACTATGACTGACATTTGTTGATGCAAGATCCTAACGCTGTATGTGAATATGTAGATTATTTTGTTGGCATTATTGGTGGGGAAAGACTTGCTTTGATTATGGACCATGAACACATTCTTCTATAGTAGAGGCATATCCCTAAGAACTTTATTCAGTAATTGCTTGGTACATGTTGGGTACTCTGTACTCTTTATATTATTATCCAAGACATGTCGGATATAGGGGTGGCAAATGGGTCAGTCAGGTCATTTTGGGTTGGGTCAAACTTGATCCGTCCAAATAAGCTTGAGCCGACCCGGACCCCTTTAATAAAGGGGTCAATACACCGACCTGTTTATGTAAATGGGTTACCCTAAGTGGCTCAAATAACCAGCTTTGATAAACAATGAAAGGTAAAGAGCTGGCAACAAAATGTTTAAACCATGTTAACCATTAGTGCACTTACTATAAACAAAAATTCGTATTCAACATTACATTAGAAAGGGCAGAAAACCCGTCAATTAATTTTAAATTGAAAATTAGGAAAGCACTAGGAATTCAAAACAATGTTAATTACCCATTATTCTCTTTAGAGAGACTGAAATTTGGCAATAAACTTTAAATTACAAAATTCGAAATGTACAAATGCACATATGATCCTATATGCTATATTTGTATGTATACCAGGTATTTTAAAGGCTTGAAGCAAACTTGGCAACAAATAAAAAAGCACTATAAAATTGAACTAGGACTATTACTAAAATAGATTATAGTCCTTGTAAATATCTTTTTTTTAGCTATAATTTTAACGGCTTTTGAAGAGATGGTTAATCATAAACTACATAATATGCATAAAAATAAAAAACAATAATCAACAACATAAAGGTAAAAGTTAAAATAAACTTCAGGCCAGTTTGGTATTGCTTTTTTAGAGTGTTTTTGTTTATCTTTTCAATAACCAGCCAATAATGGTGTTTGGTGAAATTTTTTTAGTATATTTATTGAAATTGCTTCTGCTTTTAAGATGTGCTTTTTGAAGCAACCCGAGGAGAGAGAGATGAGCTTATGTCAACTTAAGTGGATAGCAAGTCTTTGTCCACCAAACTTTTTATCCATTCATATATATATATATATATATATAAGTATATTTATTGAAATTGCTTCTGCTTTTAAGATGTGCTTTTTGAAGCAACCCGAGGAGAGAGAGATGAGCTTATGTCAACTTAAGTGGATAGCAAGTCTTTGTCCACCAAACTTTTTATCCATTCATATATCTATATATATATATATA
>NC_033794.1:30768180-30777350 GCF_001876935.1 Asparagus officinalis
TATATATATATATATATAAGAGAAAAATGTAAGAACTTGGTACCAAGCACAAGTTTTGTGCTTGGTAACGAGGTGTTTCATTCTCATCTACTCTCCACTCTATGTTATATATATATATATATAAGAGAAAAATGTAAGAACTTGGTACCAAGCACAAGTTTTGTGCTTGGTAACGAGGTGTTTCATTCTCATCTACTCTCCACTCTATGTGAATGTGGTCCCCCATTTGAATGAGTAGATAAGAATGAGCCACCTCATTAGTAAGCACAAAAATTTGTGCTTGGTATCAAGTTCCTCCATGTTGTTCTCTCTATATATATCTTTTAACAATGATTATTAAGCATAGTTCTACCAAACACCTTAACTGTTTTTTAAGAAGTTTGTAATATTTGATTACCAAATAACTATTTAAGCAGCTTCTATAAGTTGCTTTTATATGCAACTTATTATAAGCTCCAGCAATACCAAACTAGCCCTTCAACACCTCTGAGCGAAAGAGGGGGAAAAATGAACATTACTTTCATTATTTCAAACTCAAGTATTGAAGCCAAAACTAAGATATAATTAAAATGAAAATATCAAATAATAATTAAGATCACATAATACCTGTCCCGTTAAAGCCCACACACATTCTCAAGTGAGAACAGAAAGCCAAAATAACAAAGAAAAGATGACATCCAAAAAATCAGTACTAAACACCCAAAAACACAAGCATGAAAATGATCAAAACCTTTGCTTTCTGTCGTCATGCCTCTTCTCGCCGCCGCACCAACGAACATCGCTCTTGGCTGCCCAGAAGGAATGTTGAGTGAGGTAAAATGAAAAGTTAACCTAACTGAGCTATATTTATATAGGGGTTAAACGGGCCGGGTAATCTCTTTATTAATCGAATTGACCCATATAAATAAATTGACCCAAAAACCGTTAATAGCGGGTTGGGTCAAGTCAACATTTTCCACCCGTAGTCGGAGACTAGAATTTTAAGAACTAATGCATGAATGATAGGGTTCATAATCTCATTTGACTTTTACGATGTATTTATATCATTCACACCTTAACATGGAAATGCAATTTTTCAGATAGTGTTCTTTATCATCTTGAAATTTTGCTCGATTCGTTGTGTCTTACCTGATTGATTTAGTTTTATGAATTCATATCTTGTTATTATGTTTGTGAGTGTGTTTTGTGTCTGGTTGATGTTTATACATGCATATTGATGTGTGAGAGGGAGAGTACACATGGTTTTGAATAGTAGGTTTTCTCAACACTAATATTTTTTTTAATAAACTAGAAAACATCGTAACTTTTATATAAGTAAAAGCTGAGTACAACAAAGTACTCAGCTACTCTATACATAGCAGTAGCACACAAAATAAACTATGAGAACTTAGACATGTAGGCCTCCTAAAAAACCAAAATACATTAAGGGAATATGTAAAACACTGATCCAATAGCATCCAGGGAAACCATGTGTCTGATATGAATTAGGAGCTCCTCATGTTCAAAGTAGTGGTACATGTGATCCAAAGAGTGCCCATATTAGGAAAGGAGATCAGCAACTTGGTTGCACTCATGAAAGCAATGAGAGACATGCATCTGAAGCACTTGGATATTATGCATGATAGAGTCCCAGGTAGAGGTTTGCTGCTAATAGGGACAAGCCTTGCCGACAGATTGGACGAGGGCATTGAAGTCAGTCTAGGCATGTGCTTGAGATATGGCCAAATCAACCAAAAATTTAGTACCATAGTCAAGAGCTTTCACCTCAGCTATTAAAGTAGTTCCATGAGCAGCAGGACCCACAAAAGCACCCACCAAACACCCAAGATGATCACGAATGACAGAACCAACAGCCAAGTTGTGATCCATACAAGATCCATCAACATTCAGAGCATATCTATCATATAAAGGAGCTTGCCAAGAACGAGTAGGACGGTTTTGTGAGGGGTTCCTAGGGGCTATGCCAATAGAACTCAGAGAATCCATCCCAAAATGGGGAGATTCTCTCCTAGGCTTGACTTTGGAGTCCAGAAGCTAAAGAGTATCAATCACAATCGAACGAGCCATAAGACGACCCTTCTTCATGTCCCCATGAATGGTGTTGTTCCTAAAATTCCAGATTTGCTTACTAATAGCAATTGCAGCAAGATGACCCATGATAGCAAATTGAGAATCACCCTTGCATCTCTCAAACCACCAATCAAGCCTTGCAGTAATAGGTTAAAGAGGATTGCATAGCACATCAAATAAGATACCAAAATATGACCATAGGGATTGAGCAAGTTCACCTCTAGAAAATAGATTTTCAAGAGATTCCTCATTAGCATAAGAGCAGCGAATATATTTTGAAGCAATAGAGATACCTTTCAGTTTGCCAGCAGCATCAATAGGGATGATCCGTTTGAGAAGTTTCCGACATAACAATTTAGGTTGCATAAGCATGATAGAATTCCAGGAACTATCAAGAATAGGCTCAAAGGCATAAATGTCTCTTACGGCATTCCAAGCAGACTTGGTGGAGAAAAAACCATCTTTCTCGGGGTCCAGCACAATCTATCATTACTACCAGTGAAGGGAGGGGCAGTCTCATGCAGGGGAAAAAAATCATTTTTTTTGTTATACGTAATGATGCACTTAGTGTAGTTAGTAATGTACTCGTCATAATTTCAGTTATCTCGTAGTTGAGGGTCTCCTTAAGTAAATAATTCTTTTTGGTTAAATATTGACTCTTCTTTTTGTCTTATTGGTCCTAATTTTGCTACCGTTCAGATAATCAATTGTTAATATCCACAACGGGCATTATCTTTCCTATGTTTAGAAATCATTTTGATTTACTTGAATAGATGTTGTTTTCCCTGCAATATATTTTGTTTTTGGCTCTTTCGCGTTTTATTAATGCCAACAGTTAAATTTAATCACATCATGCAAGAATTATCATCGTTTCTATCTAAACACACTCTTTTCCTAATCATCGGAAATTTTTTGGAAGACTTAAGGCACCCCTAGAGTTCTGCTGTGACATTCTGACATTGACAGAATTCTAAGTTCCCATAATCTGAAAATCTGTTTAGTTTGTACTTTGTAGTAAAGTTTCATGAAAATTGTACCTATTCTAGGGTTTTGTGAATTTCATTGTTTGTTTCCAATGTACTAAATAAGTTGGTGGCGGCGGAGGTTAAGGACATCAGAGTTGGCATCAACGATGGCGAGATGGCAGAACTTACGCTGGCGAGTGAAGCGCTCACATGGTGAAAGCCTTGTGGTTGGATAGGAACAAAAATTCCTCAGAGATGATAAGAGAGAGGGAGTCAATGGTGGAGAATCAGGAGGGGAACTAAGAAGGGTTGGAGTTAACTAGGGAAAGAAGGGGTTGAAAGGAGAGAACTGGCTTGGAGAGGTCAATGGGGTTAGAGTAGAAGCTCACATGAGAAGATTCCTGAAACTTTCTCCTTTCTGAACATAAGAGGCGGGGCCTACAAAGTTTTCTAAGTAATATTTGCCCTCTTTCTTGACATTGTTTCAGAGGCAGCCTGGATGGCCATCTAGGCAAATGCCCAGACTGCCTAAAGATAGCTTAATTCTTTTAGCATGCCAAAATTAAAAAACAAAACCAGCCCAGTTGACTATTAGTTTTGGAATTGGGTTGTGTGGATCTAATGGGTTAATATACAGATGTGTCTTGCTTTGTATTTTGATTTTATAATGCGCATATAGATGTTTGTAACCAAAAATGCAATTTGTTTTCTAACTATTTATCTCTTTATTTTTAAACAGTATCTTTTCCCGGGAATGGAACCGTGTTTATCATCAGAAGACACTATCTTTTCATCATTAGTTTCAGCATCTGGAAAGCTTCAACTCCTAGAGAAGGTTGGTTTAGATTTCTTACTAAAAATGCTCAAATATACATTTTTGTATTTCTGCTTGCTTCAGCACATGGCTACATGTAAAGCCGTCTGGTTAAACTGATTAGCTAATATCATTTATCTAATGAATAAATGTTTCAGTTGCTGCCTAGACTGAAATACAGAGGGAATCGTGTTCTACTTTTTTCTCAAATGGTCAAAATGCTTGATATTTTGGAGGACTTCCTGATGTTTCTTGGTATGTCATACTTCAGGTGAGCACACCGAGTAATAGTCTGCGTATTTGGTCCATGCTTTTTTGCAGTGATTCCTTTATACCTTTTGTGTTCTATACTGACAGTTAAATCCTACAATATATTTTCCGATTCATGCAATTTTATGATTCGAGAAGTTCCTATATGAATTTGCAGTGCCACGGGATTGAAATCTTGATATGTGCTTGTGAAATGTGTCATTTTATATTCTTATTCCCATCTCATACAATGTAAATTGGTAAACATATGGGTTAATTTCACAAAACCACCCTGAACTTTTTTAATCGCATGTAGCCCCACTGAACTTTGGTGTGACTCTGAAAACTCCCCTGAACTTTCAATCCTGAACTTTCAATCTCCCTTCACCTGACTATCTGCACCTGGCAACCAAAATTTCCTTTTGAGAAACCCCCCAAATTTAGTCAGTTTCCATTTACAGGCAACAGACAACCTTTCCCCAGTTGAGGGTTTTTTTCTCTCAATGAAGTTTTAGTTATTTTCCAATTACAGGTTGGGGATCTGGTGAAAAAAGTTGGAAGTTAAGAGGGGTTTTGAGAGATAAAAGGGTTCAGCATGGTTATGTGCAAAACACAACAAAGGTCAGGGTGATTTTGTGAAATTAACCTAAAAATTTCATACAATTTAAATTTACGTAGCCCCTCATCTAGTGTTTACAAAATGCAAGTTTTTACAATTATAGAACAATTGATGGTACATGATGAATTTAGGTGGAAGTATCTGAATCATGCGATATACATTTTATATGTTTACATTTTAGGGGATTGAGATCATGACCAACTGTTCAGATCACCTGAAAAGTGACCCATTTGAAATAATTTATAAGCACCCATATGCACTATTTTTTACCCATGTATATAAACTGTTTTTTATTTTATTTTGAGTTGTGATTGTGGCACCACCTGGAATCTGCAGGATTGATGGAAGTACACCTATTGCTGCAAGACAGGAGCAAATGAGAGATTTTAATGATCCCAATAGTCAAGTCTTTGTCTTCCTCATCTCAACACGTGCAGGTGGTCTAGGTATTGATTTGGTAAGCAACATCGACAGCTAAGCTAATTTCAAGCATTTTCTTTTTTTTTTCTTTTTTGCATGCATGAAGACCGATTTGTTTTTCAGACAAACCATTCAAGAAATGTTCTTGCACTTTGTTTTGGGAAGTTTGGTTCATTTATATTCATTAGTTATTATCTAATAGGCTTTTTCGCTCATGTACATTTACTTCTATTTATCGTCTTGGACAGCCGACTGCTGATAGGGTGATTATATATGGTAAGTATTTTACTCATTTTTATTTGTTCTATGCATGATTGCAATGCCTCTCTGATATAACTTTCTAATTTTCATTTAAAATTCTCTCAGATCCAGATTTTAATCCCTTCAACGATTTGCAAGCCCAGTCCAGGGCTCACCGGATTGGTCAAACCCGACCTGTGGTTGTTTATCAGCTTATAACAAAGTGCTCCGTAGAGGTTAAAATACTTCAGAAATCTAAAGAGAAGTTAGCAATAGAGAACTTAGTAATGAATCCTTCCAAGATACCAAGTGTCAGTGAATTGCATTCAGTACTGCTTCATGGTGCTCGTACAATCCTAAATAAGGAAAACATAAAAGCCACCACGATCCATTACGATGATAAAGCCATAGATGCTCTTCTTAAGCTAGACCCAGAACCTGGTGGTAATTGCAGCCCTGACGACAATGGGTATTTGGGCAGCATCCAAAATTTTGTTACTGAAGATGATGAAAATGGAAAACTTTCATCTCCGAAAGCTAAGGAATGGGAAAATATCCTTGGACCTGTAGAAGATGCAAAGGAAGAGGATGGAAATCTTGGCAGGGGGAAGAGGCAGAAGAAGAAAGAGGTCAATTACGAATGTGAAGAATCTGATAGCGATGATATATACTCGCCAGAGAGTTCGTCCTCTAGTGATAGCGATGACTCTGATTTTGAAGCAGCCTATGATGAAATGTAATCGTGACCTATCTTTTTTGTAGAGTTTCTTTTGGTTACAGGTGAAAATTGTGACTTCAAAGTGTCACCTGTATGCTCTTATCTGGCCAATTTTGTAGATACTAATTGTTTTTTGTGGCCAATTTTCTATAGCATTGTGCTTTAAAGAATCATGTTCAAGTATAACCAGTATTTTGTCGAGTTTGTACATCGGATAAATTAGGGTCTGCATCTGGGCTTCATATATTGTATATGCTCATAAGTCTCTTTAAATGTGCACTGAAACATTGTAACACTGCTAATTTTCACTTTTGAGTGAAATCAGCTTGGTTACATGGAACAAGGTTGATTATACTCATCCAAATGCACTTCACTCTGTTTAGGCAGTTGCAAATTTGTCATAATTGAGCATATGTTCATAAATGAACAACGAAATTTTGAGCGTACCTGGCATTTGAATTGGACATAATGCGCTGTACAACTATCCGATATTGAATGCTAGCAGGTGATCGTGCTTCGAAGAACAGTTTGGTGACGTGATAATTGAACTGAACATAATTATCTTTTGCCTTGAACTGGATATAGTTTTCTTCTGCCAGACCAATTTGAATGTCTAAACGAGAGGTCTTCGTGGGTTGTGGGGGATTTTTCAGAGGTTTTTTTTTTTAATTTAAATAGAAATTTTCAGTTGGTATGCAATCAACTTTGGCAAAGGGACTCCCGCAGTTTAGCGAGTGCGCCTCACGGGAAGTTATGACTGGAACAACATATATAATATCGCAAAATTCTAATTATTTTTCGTTCTATAGAGTGAAAGGTTACACGCAAGGTTTGTCAAGTTGTAAGAGACTTGTTTTACTTGTTATCTTTCATCTAAGTAGGGGTTAATTGGACCATTGGTCACCATGTTTATCACCTAATTGGACAATTATACCTGTGTTTTAATTGTTTGGATAGCTAGTCATGTCATTAAATACTAATTGGATCATTAATCACGTCCAACGCTTCTCGTCAAATGATGGGTTTTAGTGACATAACATAGAAAAGTTCTTGATTATTTGACATAAACACTTACTTCTATGCCTAATATCTTGATCACTTAAACAAGGAAATGAAAATTTGTAAAGTATGAGGCTACTTGTATTGGATAATTATATGGCATTTGACATTTTATTCTTGAAACTATAAACTTATGACATACTAAGTAAATTATATTGCTTAAAGACGAATGAAAACATACAAAGTGAGTAGTAATCCAATTAGTATTTAATTATACGACCGATCATCCAAACAATTAAAACATTGGTACGAAGGTTCAATTACTAGATAAATACAGTGCCAATGGCAATGATCCAATTAACGCTCTAAATAGATATGTCTCCTTTACGTACAAAGAGAAATGCCTCCTTCATACATAAAGAAAAATTGGAGGTTTGCCTATAAAGTCCCCACGCCGCAGTTAGTTGAGATCAAGGATAAGTAATACTTTCCAGTTAGTTTAAAATCCTAAATTGATCCTAAAGAGATAATTGGTATTTTAAAAACCTCCTTTATAAGTAAAGAAATCGGTAGGAATTACCAAAAACACTTCTCAAATAACTTTAAAAACCGCCGTGTGAAGCTGGGGGGAAAAAAAACAAAACCCAATAACGGATGACAATGTCAACTTGGCTCCTTCCCGTAACTTTGTTGCAAGGTTGTGAGCACCATGCTTTGTGATTTTGAGAAGGCGACCAAAAATTGCACCCAGACATAGATAGGCCAAAGCTACCCAAGGCATGCGTATAGCAAACGGTCGAACAGAACGTCATGCCAGAGCATCTTGGCGCATAACAGAAGCAAACATTTGCATAAGAACCAATGTTGCTTATACTTCCATACTCCGAAACCTCGTCGGGGTTTTTGAGAGAACAACATGTAGGCGTTAAAAAATACTTATAGACATCCAAACACCACTCAAAACAACATAGAAGAACGATATACACGTGCCGCGGCTAAGGCGCGGCAGCCTAGGGGGCCGCGGCTTAGGCGCTGCAACCTACAGTGTCGCGGCAGTTAAAGAAGGATGTTGTGGCAGTTATAAGGCAGTTATTCGATGATGTTTTGAAGTCTACGTGGCGGCGTATCAGAAATAGAACGCGTGCTGACGTGGACAAGCAGTTAAACCACGAAAAGAGTGGTTAAAGGTCGTGGGAGAGCGGTTTCAAGCACGATGGAACGTGCTGATAACCACCTCTTTGGCCGCGACATCCTATACTGCCGCGCCAATAGCCGCGGCAGTGTAGACTGCAGCGGCCAAAGAGAAAACACTCGGTCAGTTATTTTGTCCCCGTTTCAACTGTGGTGCACTGAGACCCCTATAAATACCTCTCTACACACGAAATAAAGGACATAGAGCATTTTGGAACAGAAGAGGCTTGAGCTTTCAGTGATTTTGAAGAAGAGAGAGAACTTTCACCCTTTGACAAGCATCATTCGGTGATTCCTAGAGATCTAAGCTCATACTTGATCTTTGGAAGAACGGATATCTTACATCGATAAGATATTCGTTTTCAAATTTTTACTTCGATAAACGAAGGAGAGATCCCTAAGCACCCTCACGATCTTTGAATCGGTGGTCAACGAGCCAAAGCACTCACGGCACAGGCAAAGTCCCACAAAGCAGGAGTTGATAGACAATTTCTGTGTTATTTTCTCGAGAGTTATAATTTTTGTTTAGTTTCATTGTAATTTCGTGTAAACAAATTAAAGTTTAATGGAATCGATAATGGAGTCAACTTTCGCTGAAAACAAGCTGGCGACTACAGTGGGAGCCAACGGTCTCGCTGTCGAGACCGTCGTGTCGCAGCCGATCAAGATTCCAGTTGAATCCATGATCGAATACGAATTCGACCAAACCAAATTTGAGGAATATCTCTCATCATCCTCTTCAAGATCTTCATTGTCTCGTAAATACAAGAGGATCTCACAATTGAGGAAGACTTCCATGCCAAAGAAGGCACAGAATGAAGACTCTCGCAACCTCTCTGCTCGTAATGACTCTTCTTCAATTAAGGAGTCATTAAATCAAAGCCC
>NC_033794.1:30777427-30836652 GCF_001876935.1 Asparagus officinalis
GCCTTGGAACAAACCGACGGGGTTCGTTATCACGCGGACCTAGAGTCGAGGAGACATCGAGTGGTTCAGTTGTCTCAACAACCAATCACTCATATCTCTGCCAAACTCATGACGGAGGAATGGACACTCGTCAAAAGGGCTCGTTCGACCCTCAAAGAACGTATACAAAAGCGTCGTGCAAACGTAGCTCATGCTCGTGCTCTCTTACAACAAAGACGAGAAAGAAACAAAGAAACGGTGGTCAAAGAACCACCAAAACTCTGCAAAGTTAGGATTCCAAAATATGGAGTTGTGCAAAATCAGCATTCGGAGTCCGTTAAGATTCCATGCCCACAAGGGGGTGGTTCTAAACGTGTGATTCCCGACATAACCTTGGATCATTCAAAGACAATAATAAGTTGTCCTGAGAATGCCAATAAGGTTTTACAATTCACCAAATGATATCGTCATACCTGGGAGGTCATGCCAACAGACGATACGATTTTTTGGCAATCATACCGATGAATCGTATTATCAAGTTGGGGGTGTGAATAAATTTCGAAAAGGAATTATTCGCTCTCATTGTTCCTGTGCACGACTTATAAGATCAGCTGTCCAAGATGATGAATTCCCTGAAGTCACCATCAACGTGGCTGATAAAAAAAAGTCTAAGCGGCATTCAAGTGACTCAAATCCTGACTTTTCCCCGAGAGGAAGAGACAATCCAAGAATTGCTCAAAGGATGTCTCGACTCCAATTAGGAGCCATCAGACACAGAAATTACAAGAGAATGCAAGAAGGAATGTCCTCGGAGGATGAATTCTCGGACACTTATTCTGCAATCGCTTCTGATGATACAATGTCTAGTACGGGACAAACCAGAGAAGTACTCACGATCACCTCTGATCAATTTGCTCAAATACTTCAAGAAGCTCTAGCCAAACAACGTGAAGAAATTAGAGCTGAAGTGAAGACAGAAATGGAGTTAGCTATCCAACAAATGAGAGAATTGCTAGCTCAGCGGCCTCAACCCCCTGAGTCCAGTCAAAGAACTGAATCCAGCCGCCACACTCAGAAAGTTGTGGATGACAGTGATCCAGAAGTGGATGAAGTCATTATGGCTGATATACCTCCTAATAGCAATAACGCTGGGGGTGGTTTAACGGATCCTCCCAATAACGATATTAGGGATGGTTCAATAGCACCTCTCACAGGGGGTGGTCTAACTTATTCTCGTCAACGTCCTTCGAATGAAGACATAGACGAGGACGAGAAAATGAAAGAGCTTGAAAACAAAATCAACGCTTTGATGACGGCTCAAGAAGTAAAAAAGACGGGTATTCCGTATCCCTATCTAAGAGAATGAAATTCAATACCGTACCCGGCAAAATTCAACATGATTAACTTCACACCGTTTGACGGGAAGAACTCGCCTATTCAGCACTTGATTTATTTCAAGTTCGGTCATTCGTTGGCACCCATCGTGGGTCCGCCTTCGATTGGTACCGACGGCTCAAGCCAGGGAGCATCAATTGCTGGGATAACATGGAAAGTTTGTTCTTCAGCAATTTCTTCGATGATGACACCGAAGTGTCAATCGAAACCCTTTTGGATGAGAAGCAAAAAGACAGAGAGTCAGTTGACAATTTTGTCAAACGTTTCCGTAACAAAGCAATGAATTGCAGAGATCCTATTACAGAGGAGTTCATCCTGCAAACATGCCACAATAACCTCTCCATTGATGTCCTGGAAGCTCTGGGGGTCGTGCCATCCACAACTTGGAAGGAGTTAAAATCTCGGGGTGAACAAGCTGAGCATTTTCTTAAAAGAAAGAAAGCCGAGAGAGGCCAACCAATGACATCTGCAATCGTTGAGAATGCGACTCTCGATCCGAGGTTTCAAAAGGAATATTCTTTCGAAGATGATGAAGGTCCAGCCATCTTGGAATACCTCCTCGCCAATGACAAAATCGAGCTACCACCTATTAAAGATCAGGATGGAGCTAAGAGGATTACGGATCCAAACTACTGTGCGTACCACAGAAGGGTTCTTCATCCCACCGAGATTTGCTTTGGACTTAAAAACAAGATCCAAGCCCTAATTGACTCTGGCGTCATAACGACGAAAGAAGTCGAGTAAAGACGACCATACAACTCCAGTGGGTGCACGAGTATAAACTGTTTCCCCACACTCCAAAGAGCATATGAGTATAAATTGCTTCTCGATTATCCAACTAAGTACAATGTTAAACCCGATTTCGCAAAGGAAGCTAGGGGTGGATAATTCATGTAACAGGAAGTTCCCGGAAGAATGTTAAATGTAATATTCTTAGGGATAACCCCGATCATTATGAACAAAGTGATAAACACTAAACTCCTACTATGACTTTCGAATACTCTTTTGCTGAGATAATATTCGATCACCTCTTTAGATCAATCTTCCCTCACAAAATTCTCATTTTGGTCAAACCTTTAAACAGTTAGGACCAAAGCCAAAATCCCCTCTCGATTCGTTCCATGAACGAGAGGTCCACAAATTGAACGATCAAACCTTTAAACAGTTAGGATCGTCTTAAATTCCCTGTTGGTCAAACCTTTAAACAGTTAGGACCAAAGCCAAAATCCCCTCTAGATTCGTTCCATGAACGAGAGGTCCACAAATTGAACGATCAAACCTTTAAACAGTTAGGATCGTCTTAAATTCCCTGTTGGTCAAACCTTTAAACAGTTAGGACCAAAGCCAAAATCCCCTCTAGATTCGTTCCATGAATGAGAGGTCCACAAATTGAACGATCAAACCTTTTGTAGGCTGTCTAAAAATCACAATAGATAGCTTATTCAAACAAGCTCCGACAACGAAGGTCACAATCAGACGACTTCCCAATCACTGAATCCGCAACTCCACAATCGCCACAAACACGACCTCACTTCTGAGATGATTGATCGTGATGGCTGTGACAACAGCATGGGATGTTGATGAGCAATGGGATGATTTCAGAAATAAAAGGTTGGACTTAGTTGGTGAGTTGCTTGGTAGAGAGCTGAGGGCAAATATCCGTCTTTAAGACACTATGGATGTTGATTCCCGTCTAGCTCCTACAACGAAAGCTACAATCAAATAGCTTTCGGGTCGGTGAACGAAAGTTGCGAATGGAGGGCTTTTCACATAGATCGAGAAGAGTTACAATTCAACGACACTTCCGACGACGGATGAAAACTCTATTCAGCAGTCTTCACAATCTACAGTGAAAGTTACAATCTGACGACTTTCACACTCCACAACAGCTAAAAGCCAGGATTACTGAACAACGGTCCTTGCAACGCTCTACAGAAGAAGTTACAAATCAGCTAACTCCTTCTGAAACGCGGGTGTCATCCCCGCGTCATAACTTTGGAAATGAAGGCGACCCTCGCGTCGTCAATACACAAGCCAAACGTGAGCGACCCTCGCGTTCAATGGTGTTCAACCAACAGCGACCCTCGCGTCGACAATGCACAAGCCAAACGTGAGCGACCCTCGCGTTCAATGGTGTTCAACCAACAGCGACCCTCGCGTCGACAATGCACAAGCCAAACGCGAGCGACCCTCGCGTTCAATGGTGTTCAGCTAACACCCAACTTCGCGTCTCAATTCAAAGAACACGAAGTTGAGTTCTAAACGCCAGAATGGGCGTTTGACTTATTCAAACATAAGTCGAACGGTTCCAAAACCGTTTATCCCACGTTCTGAGGGGATTTTCACCCACGTAGGAGCGGATATAGGGGTCAGTTACAACCTCTTATCCCCCTATTAAAAGCTCAACGAACCCAACAGAGCAAGGGTTGGATTTTTGGCATCTGAACCACACAGGTTGGATTCAAAAGATCTAAACCATACAGGTTGGAGATTTTCAGTTCTCAAACAAACTCGACAGAGTTAAATGATCGGATTTTTAATAATCAGATCAGAGGTCAGATTCTTTATCATCAAAACCACTCAGGTTTGGAGATTCGGCAACGACAGCAGCGAAATCCTTAGAGATAGGATTTTTGAATCAACCTCAGAAGATCAAATCTGAGAGGATCCTTCGACAACAGAAAAACAGCTTGATCCTTAACCGAATTTTCGGTTCCAACAACTCTATTCACAGAGTTCAAACTCGTTCAGAGTTCTTAAACTCATTCAGAGTTATTCATAAAACTTTCCACGAAAGTTCATCGTTCCCACGAGATAAAGACGGTCGGATCGTCAACGGAGAGCAAGTTCGACGCAATCAATCGAAGGAAGCACTCCATCGCTGCCAAGAAGAACCCAGTTTTAAACAAAGGGGAAAACCAAATTCGTTTTCCTCTCTTTTGTAATCAAATTGTAACCGAGATCAAAGGAATCAAAGTCAAATTTTCTTTATTCTCTTCTTTGCAATTTTTCCAACAAACACCTTTAAACAGTTAGGATCGTCTCACTGTCCATTTGGTTAAACCTTTAAACAGTTAGGACCAAAGCCAAAATCTCCTCTCGATTCGTTCCATGAACGAGAGGTCCACAAATTGAACGATCAAACCTTTAAACAGTTAGGATCGTCTCGAATTCCCTTTTGGTTAAACCTTTTAACAGTTAGGACCAAAACCAAAATCCCCTTTCGATTCCTTCCATGAACGAAAGGTCCACAAATTGAACGATCAAACCTTTAAACAGTTAGGATCGTCTCACTGTCCATTTGGCCAAACCTTTAATCAGTTAGGACCAAAACCAAAATCCCCTTTCGATTCCTTCCATGAACGAAAGGTCCACAAATTGAATGATCAAACATTTAAACAGTTAGGATCGTCTCAGAACTCCCACTTGGTCAAACCTTACTACAGTTAGGACCAAAACCAAAATCCCCTTTCGATTCCTTCCATGAACGAAAGGTCCACAAATTGAACGATCAAACCTTTAAACAGTTAGGATCGTCTCAAATTCCCATCTTGGTCAAACCTTTAAACAGTTAGGACCAAAGCCAAAATCCCCTCTCGATTCGTTCCATGTCATCGGGTTCATCTCTACCAACAAAAAAGAGACCAGAAGATAGAATATAAAATTCTTCCTCTCCATCATCGGGTTTATCTCTACCAACAAAAAAGAGACCAGGAGATAGAATATAAAATTATTCCTCTCCATTATCGGGTTCATCTCTACCAACAAAAAAGAGACCAGGAGATAGAATATAAAATTCTTCCTCTCCATCATCGGGTTTATCTCTACCAACAAACAAGAGACCAGGAGATAGAATATAAAATTCTTCCTCTCCATCATCGGGTTCATCTCTACCAACAAACAAGAGACCAGGAGATACATCTCTACCAACAAAAAAAAGACCAGGAGATAGAATATAAAATTCTTCCTCTCCATCAACGGGTTTATCTCTACCAACAAAAAAGAGACCATACTACTCCAATAGGTACACGAGTCTAAATTGTTTCCCTACCATCAACAGGAAGTTTCTGGAGAATATCACTCAAAATATTCTTAAGAATAACCTGGCTACCTCCCAACGGGTATATGAGGTTAAACTATTTCCCGAACACTCCAATATAGTATATGAGTATAAACTATTTCTCAAATTCTTCGACAGCAGTTTTAATTTGAGACTTCGACAACGGCCACGCGATAAACGCAACACCGGAGGAATTTTAGCTATTCTACAAAGCACTGAATAGGCTAAAAGATGAAGAAGTCAAGGATTGAAGCCATTCACAAACCATTCTACGCAATTTCCTCAACAAAGCACTGGAGAAATTGCAGGGAAAGCTTATCATATCCAAAGTGTCCCAGACCCCTCTCTAAAAAAATGATGAGTCTGAGATACTTTGGAGGGGGTATCTGTAGACATCAAAAAATGCTTACAGACATTCAAACACCACTCAAGACGATATAGAAGAACAATATACACGTCATCAAGCAACATATGGCGGCGCGGCAGGACATGGTGCCGCGGCTAAGGCGCGGCAGACCAAGGTGCCGCGGCTAAGGCGCGGCAGACCAAGGTGCCGCGGCTAAGGCGCGGCAGACCGCGGCCAAAGAGAAAACACTCGGTCAGTTATTTTGTCCCCGTTTCAACTGTGGTGCACTGAGACCCCTATAAATACCTCCCTACACACGAAATAAAGGAGGGAGAGCATTTTGGAGCAGAAGAGGCTTGAGGTTTCAGTGATTTTGAAGAAGAGAGAGAACTTTCACCCTTTGACAAGCATCATTCGGTGATTCCTAGAGATCTAAGCTCAGACTTGATCTTTGGAAGAACGGACATCTTACATCGATAAGATATTCGTTTTCAAATCTTTACTTCGATAAACGAAGGAGAGATCCCTAAGCACCCTCACGATCTTTGAATCGGTGGTCAACGAGCCAAAGCACTCACGGCACAGGCAAAGTCCGACAAAGCAGGAGTTGATAGACAATTTCTGTGTTATTTTCTCAAGAGTTGTAATTTTTGTTTAGTTTCATTGTAATTTCGTGTAAACAAATTAAAGTTTAATGGAATCGACAATGGAGTCAACTTTCGCTGAAAACAAGCTGGCGACTACAGTGGGAGCCAACGGTCTCGCTGTCGAGACCGTCGTGTCGCAGCCGATCAAGATTCCAGTTGAATCCATGGTCGAATACGAATTCGACCAAACCAAATTTGAGGAATATCTCTCATCATCCTCTTCAAGATCTTCATTGTCTCGTAAATACAAGAGGATCTCACAATTGAGGAAGACCTACATGTCAAAGAAGGCACAAAATGAAGACTCTCTCCGGATTGTTGCTAAGAATTTTACTCGCAACACCTCTGCTCACAATGACTCTTATCTAGTTAAAGAGTCATCGAATCAAAGCCCACCGGTACTGACGAAGAGGGCTCGTCAGAGACAGCGTCAGCGCCGTGCTCGCCAAATAGCTAAGGCATTTGAACAAACCGACGGAGTTCATTATTATGCGGACTTAGAGTCGAGGAAACAACAAGTGGTTTGTTCAACGCAACGACAAACTACTCACGTTTCTGCACAATTCACGACGGAGGAATGGACACTCGTCAGAAGGGCTCGTTCGACCCTCAAAGAACGTATACAAAAGCGTCGTGCAAACGCAGCTCATGCTCGTGCTCTCTTACAACAAAGACGAGAAAGAAACAAAGAAACGGTGGTCAAAGAACCACCAAAACTCTACAAAGTTAGGATTCCAAAATATGGAGTTGTGCAAAATCAGCATTCGGAGCCCGTTAAGATTCCATGCCTACAAGGGGGTGGTTCTAAACGTGTGACTCCCGACATAACCTTGGATCATTCAAAGACAATAATAAGTTGTCCTGAGAATGCCAATAAGGTTTTACATCCTCAGAAGAAAACATGGTTGTCAAAAGACATCGTTATACCTGGGGTGTCATACCAACAGATGATAAGATTTTCCGGCAATCATACCGATGAATCATACTATCAAGCTGGGGGTATGAACAAAACTCGAAAGAGAACTGTCCGGGAAATGAACTCTCATTGTTCCTGTGCGCGACTCATTAGAGCAATGCTATCAGAATGTGACTGTTTCAAACGAGAAGCCATCTCACGAAGAGTCTCGGTATTCCACAGTCTTTTCACCGAAATATTGAAGCTTAAGCCGAGGCATTTCTGCAAGAGAAAATCAGCTGCCCAAGATGATGAATTCCCTGAAGTCACCATCTACGTGGCTGATAAAAGAAAGTCTAAGCGGCATTCAAGTGACTCAAATCCTGACTTTTCCCCGAAAGGAAGAGTCAATCCAAGAATTGCTCAAAGGATGTCTCGACTCCAATTAGGAGCCATCAGACGCAGAAATTACAAGAGAATGCAAGAAGGAATGTCCTCGGAGGATGAATTCTCGGACACTTATTCTGCAATTGCTTCTGATGATACAATGTCTAGCACGGGACAAACCATAGAAGTACTCACGATCACCTCTGATCAGTTCGCTCAAATACTTCAAGAAGCTCTAGCCAAACAACGTGAAGAAATTAGAGCTGAAGTGAAGACAGAAATGGAGTTAGCTATCCAACAAATGAGAGAATTGCTAACTCAACGGCCTCAACCTCCTGAGTCCAGTCAGCGAGCTGAATCCAGCCACCACACTCGGAATGGATGACAGTGATCCAGAAGTGGATGAAGTCATTATGGCTGATACACCTCCTAATAGCAATAACGCTGGGGGTGGTTTAACGGACCCTACCAATAACGATATTAGGGATGGTTCAATAGCAACTCTCACAGGGGGTGGTCTAACTCATTCTCGTCAACGTCCTTCGAATGAAGACATAGACGAGGATGAGAAAATGAAAGAGCTTGAAAACAAAATCAACGCTTTGATGACGGCTCAAGAAGGGAAAAAGACAGGTATTCCGTGTCTCTATCCAAGAGAATGGGATTCAATACCATACCCGGCCAAATTCAATCTAGTTAACTTCACACCGTTTGAGGGGAAGAGCTCGCCTATTCAACACTTTATTTATTTCAAGTCTCATTTAGGCATGATTTCTGGAAATGAGGTTTTAATGGTTCGGTCATTCGTTGGCACCCTTCGTGGGCCCGCCTTCGATTGGTACCGACGGCTCAAGCCAGGGAGCATCAATTGCTGGGATAACGTGGAAAGTTTGTTCCTCAGCAATTTCTTCGATGATGACACCGAAGTGTCAATCGGAACCCTTTTGGATGAGAAGCAAAAAGACGGAGAGTCAGTTGACAATTTTGTCAAACGTTTCCGTAACAAAGCAATGAATTGCAGAGATCCTATTATAGAGGAGTTCATCCTGCAAACATGCCACAATAACCTCTTCATTGATGTCCTGGAAGCTCTGGGGGTCGTGTCATCCACAACTTGGAAGGAGTTAAAATCTCAGGGTGAACAAGCTGAGCATTTTCTTAAAAGAAAGAAAGCCGAGAGAGGCCAACCAATGACATCTGCAATCGTTGAGAATGCGACTCTCGATCCGAGGTTTCAAAAGGAATATTCTTTTGAAGATGATGAAGCTCCAGCCATCTTGGAATACCTCCTCGCCTACTGTGCGTACCACAGAAGGGTTCTTCATCCCACCCAGATTTGCTTTGGACTCAAAAACAAGATCCAAGCCCTAATTGACTCCGGCGTCATAACGACGAAAGAAGTCGAGTAAAGACGACCATACAACTCCAGTGGGTGCACGAGTATAAACTGTTTCCCCACACTCCAAAGAGCATATGAGTATAAACTGCTTCTCGATTATCCAACTAAGTACAATGTTAAACCCGGTTTCGCAAAGGAAGTTGGGGGTGGATAATTCATGTAACGGGAAGTTCTCGGAAGAATGTTAAATGTAATATTCTTAGGGATAACCCCGATCATTATGAACAAAGTGATAAACATTAAACTCCTACTATGACTTTCGAATACTCTTTTGCTGAGATGATATTCGATCACCTCTTTAGATCAATCTTCCCTCACAAAATTCCCATTTTGGTCAAACCTTTAAACAGTTAGGACCAAAGCCAAAATCCCCTCTCGATTCGTTCCATGAACGAGAGGTCCACAAATTGAACGATCAAACCTTTAAACAGTTAGGATCGTCTTAAATTCCCTGTTGGTCAAACCTTTAAACAGTTAGGACCAAAGCCAAAATCCCCTCTCGATTCGTTCCATGAACGAGAGGTCCACAAATTGAACGATCAAACCTTTAAACAGTTAGGATCGTCTTAAATTCCCTGTTGGTCAAACCTTTAAACAGTTAGGACCAAAGCCAAAATCCCCTCTAGATTCGTTCCATGAACGAGAGGTCCACAAATTGAACGATCAAACCTTTAAACAATTAGGATCGTCTCAAATTCCCATCTTGGTCAAACCTTTAAACAGTTAGGACCAAAGCCAAAATCCCCTCTCGATTCGTTCCATGAACGAGAGGTCCACAAATTGAACGATCAAACCTTTAAACAGTTAGGATCGTCTCAAATTCCCATCTTGGTCAAACCTTTAAACAGTTAGGACCAAAACCAAAATCCCCTTTCGATTCCTTCCACGAACGAGAGGTCCACCTTCGATTTGTGCAATCAAAACTATGATTCCTTCAATGAACGAGAGGTCCATAAATCGAGTGATCAAACATTTAAACAGTTAGGATCGTCTCAGAACTCCCACTTGGTCAAACCTTACTACAGTTAGGACCAAAACTAAAATCCCCTTTCGATTCCTTCCATGAACGAGAGGTCCACTTTCAGTTGAATAATCAAACCTTATGACAGTTAGGATTATTCAAACCCGTCCAGATTCTCTAAGTGTAGGTCCCACTTTGAGTTTCCTTTGTACCTGGAGATAGAATATAAAATTTTTCCTCTCCATCATCGGGTTTATCTCTACCAACAAAAAAGAGACCAGGAGATAGAATATAAAATTCTTCCTCTCCGATTCTGGGTTCATCTCTACCAACAAAAAAGAGACCCCAACAAAAAAGAGACCATACTACTCCAATAGGTACACGAGTCTAAACTGTTTCCCTACCATCAACAGGAAGTTTCTGGAGAATATCACTCAAAATATTCTTAAGAATAACCTGACTACCTCCCAACAGGTATATGAGGTTAAACTATTTCCCGAACACTCCAATAAGGTATATGAGTATAAACTATTCCTCCACCAGCTCTAAGCCAAGACTTCGACAACGGTCAAGCGATAAATGTAGCACCGGAAAAATTTTGTCTATTCTACAAAGCACTGGATAGACCAAAAGATGAAGAGGTCAAGATTTGAAGCCATGTACGGGTCCTTCCGTACGATCTACTCAATCAAGTATTGAAGGGATTGCAAATAAGGCCTGTCTTATCCAAAGTGCCCCAGACTCCTCTATAAAATAATACGTCTGGAACACTTTGGAGGGGGTATCTGTAGGCGTCAAAAAATGCTTACAGACATCCAAACACCACTCAAAACAACATAGAAGAACGATATACACGTCATCAGGCAGCACTGTGGCGCGACAGCCAATGGTGCCGCGGCTAAGGCGCGGCAGCCCATGGTGCCGCGGCCGCGGCAGCCTAGGGCTGGCCGGCGGCTTAGGCCGCTGCAACCTACAGTGCCCCGGCAGTTAAAGAAGGATGATGATGGCCAGTTAATAAGTGCTGTTATTCCGAATGAATGTTTTGAAGTCTAGACGTGGGCGGCGTATCATGGAAATAGAACGTGATGCTGACCGTGGCACAAGCACGTTAAACACGAAAAAAGAGTGTTAACAGGTCGGTAGGAAAGCGTTCAAGCCACGATGGGACTGTGCTGATAACCACCTCTTTGCCAGGCGACAGCACTATACGCGCACGCAATAGCCGCGCAAAGTGTAGACTGCAGCGCCAAGAGAAAACACTCGGTCAGTATTCTGTCGTCCCCCGTTATCAAGCTGTGGTGCACGTGCAGACCCCATAATAATATACTCCTACACCAGAATAAAAGGACAGAGGCATTTAGCGAGCAGAAGAGGCTCTTGAGCTTTTAGTGATTTTGAAGAAGAGAGAGAACTTTTCACCCTTGACTAAGCATCATTCGTGATTCCTAGAGAAAACTAAGCTCAGACTTGACTTATGAAGAAGACAGATTTACATCCGATAAATATTCGTTTTCAAATCTTACGTTCGATAAACGAAGGAGAGATCCCTAAGCACCCTGCACGATCTTGAATCCGGCTGGTCAACCGAGCCAAAGACTCACGCGCACAGCAAAGTCGACAAAGCAGGAGTTGTGATGACATGGTTCTGTGTTATTTTTCTCGAGAGAGTGTAATTTTTGTTTCAGTTTCATGTGTAATTTCCGTGTAAACAAATAAAGTTAATGGAATCGACAATGGCAGTCAACTTTCGCGGAAAAACACAACATACTTATGGCAATGAGTGGTGTTAGGGGCACACCCCTACCAACACAAGCCACACCCCCTTCTTCCATCGCTACAGTAAACCGGGCCCCACATGGGATTTTAAAAATTCTAAAATCCCATGTGGGGCCCGGTTTACTGTAGCGATGGGAGAGGGGGGTGTGGTTGGTGGTGTGTTAGGGGGTGTGCCCCTAACATTATTTTATGGCAAGGGCATGTCCATGCTACTTACTCATATACAAACCCCCCGTAACTGCTAGCAGAAAATTATTAAAACCACTATTATTACCAAACACTGTTGGTCTTTTGGTTCAGAGAGTACGGTTCATACAGGCAACCGGCCCTAATAGACCCAAACACCTAGCCACATCCAGCCAGGGCTATCACCTAGAACACCAACTATTACTGACCCTTTATTATCCAGTACTTCAAGGACAAGAACATAATCATCTCTCTTCACTGAAGAACGAGACACCCATCCGGAATTGGAGCAGCCACTGGAGGCGAAGATTCGAAGCCGGTCGCCTCAGCTATATCCCCTTCTACCTCCGGGGGCTCCACCATCCCTATGGCCTCGAGAATGTAAGCCTCAACCTCCTTGAATCTTTCCTCGGAGAGCGAGACCTCGGCTAGAAGCCTCCAAGCATAAGCTTCAGTCGCATCGTCGTAGTCCTTTCTCCGCTTCAACACCATGTGCCCACTGATCTCCCACACCGCAGGGTTTACTTGGGTGTCTAACAATTCTTGGCTCACTTCACCCAGAGCCTGCTTCTCCGCATAGCACTGCACAAAGAAAATAATATATATATATTAGCAAGATTGGAAAACTAACTTGCATGTCAGTATGCATGCTCCTCAAAATATAATCACTAAAACTTGAGCGAACCACCGATTTCAGTGTGATATCTATGCAGCTGTACAAATCTAATACCTACCATTTTCTTTTAATCGAATGGTTTCAACAAAAACACACGGCTCACTTCGGTTTTCTGCTATAAGTAATATGATCCTTGCTCACTTGTAACACTAAAATCTGTGTGCAGATAGCTTTCGTAAATAAGGCTTTGAAGTGATCTGAAAAGTTCTCATGATGAATCCTTTGCTTGTCTAACAATTTTGCATACATACTAGGAAGACAGTCCTCACATGACAATGTAATCACTAATGTATACACAAGATATACCCTTTGCATACATACTAGGAAGACAGTCCTCACATGACAATGTAATCACTAATGTATACACAAGATATACCCGGAACAATTTTATCTTATGGACAGTCCTCACATGACAATGTAATCACTAATGTATACACAAGATATACCCGGAACAATTTTATCTTATGGAGCATGTCTTCCAAAATACAAAGTCTCTATAAGGACTTGGCTATACAATTCAAATGCCTTGTATTTCAAGTGTTATAGACTTCCCAAATACAGCACTGTGTATTGCCATTGGGTCTTACAGTTAAAACGAGAGAATTATTGCTTAATGTGCAGCCTTCAGTTTGAAGGATTTTTGGTACCTTATAGGGCTCTTTAAAGAATTAGAGAATAAAGAACATAGCTGGAAAAATACAACAAGGAAACATAATCACTCTATGATTGGGATGATTTTATAACCTACATCTATACTAATATAGAAAGAAGCAACTAGGGGTAGGAAAAGAATGGATGAGTGGTGGACGAACCATCATTTCCAATTGTTTTAAAAAGATTAGAATTGTAATTTTACAAGGAAAGATTTTTTTCTTCCTCTTTTCTATTTTGTTCCTTTCTAGAACATTCTATGTAATTTTACAAGGGATGATTTGTTTATCTTTTCTATTCCTTTTCTTTCTAGAACATTCTATGCCATTCAAATATCATGAAAAAAAGATGGAGCATACATAATTGAATATATTTTTAATATTTTATGTTATAAAAGATGCAAAGAGAATAAATATCTATAAATAAAAAGACAAGGTTCTAAGCATATTTTTTATGCTACAATTTGTTTACACTAATACACAAAATAATGAGGACAAGATAATCAGAGGAGGATTTCAAGTTATAATGAAGGTAAAATCTCTTCGAAAGTCAAGTGTCCCTCACTATCTCCTCCTACTATTAAATGTACATTCTAAATAAAATTATGATTATGTCATATTCTTTCCGAATACAAACATGCGACAATAATATGTATTCATATCACGTGCATTTGCGCGTGTCGATTTCTAGTGGAAATTAATTAAGTTTCCTAGTTTCTCCTCTTTTATGTTAAATGTAAAGAAGACCAAGGAATTCTCAGACTCGATGAACAAATCTTGAAAATTAACTACAGTTTGGCAATTACCTGCGGAAATAGGAATATCTTATTGCCCAAGTCAGAGATGAGAACATTATAAGGGATGTTATTCTCCTGAAGCCAGATACAAGCGCCAGATACCATATTCGAGAGATCCTCAAGAGTTTTACCACCCTCATAAACCAAGCCTCTCACAGGGTAATTCAACAGCCTTGATACCTTAACTCCATTTTCAGATTCACCCTTGGTCACAGGTATCCTCTCTGTTGGAGCTTTCTCCACTGGAAAAGGTGCTGACATGAAATAAGCCTGTACACATACAATTGAAGTATTTTATTAACAACCATATTTCAAATCTCATGCTTATGCTCATAATAGAGAGCCTACAAAGAATAAATGCTTTACCTGAAAGTGGAGGTGATTAATAGTGGCAAAAGCACCAAGGCTATTGTAACCAAGCCGAAAGTAAGGGCTTCCTGCTTCCTCTGCCATGTGAAGGGCAAGCAACAAGCTATCTGGGTCGATCCTTTGAGGCAAGCATTCGAGCACACGTGGAATCAGCAAAACATGCCCATACTCAATCGGGCTCACCTGCATCCATTAGAACAAACTCATTTTGAGGTCAGCATAAAATAAAGCATTTGTTTATCTTATTTGAGTCTAGCCTTATAATCGTTCTTTTGTTCATTACATCTAAATGGGTAAAACCACAAACATTCAAACCCTTTCATATATCAATATTTAAAGGGTTATTTGGGGATGGACCCCCCGTACTATCGCCAAACTGAACTTACTACCACTATAGTGCTATATTTCAAATATTGCAGATAGATCCCGAGAGAGAAATTCTTGACCCTTTTCAGCGGGGTCTATTCACAACAGTAGATTTTCACTCAGGGGGTTTATCTGCAACAGTAGACTACAGGGGTAGTAACCCCAAATTGGAGGGTCTATCTGTGCTTAACCCTTATTTTAAATCCTTTAGGATAACTTCACTAAATGGGTATAAGCACAAGCATGTCAAACCTCTAAAACAAACCTTTTTCAACCTATTCATGTTGGATTTCCTCAACTCCATTGAACAAAATCCATGCTAATGTAGTTCTCCATCACATGCTTTTATCGAGCATATACTAATCTAATGATATCAAAGAATAAAGGTATAAGTTCCCAGTTCCTTACGTTGATTGCAACAACATTTGGAGGGTCGCTTTCTTTAATGGGAGCACTATCAAAGTAGTGAGAGCGCCTTCCACCACCAGCCTCAAAGCGAAAGAGGACCTCCTCTTGACCAACCTTAGTGAAATTAAACTTTTGTGGATCAAAAGGCTGAAGGACTCGATCAACTCTGAACTCAGTTGGGCGTTTCTTAAGGTGTCGGCCTTCGTTGAGTTGAGCAATGAAGCCATGTTGTCCAGGAATCACCTTACTCTCACAAGCAGTCACATCATAGCGGAAGAGTCCTTGGCTCATTCGGTCTTCCCACTACATACATATAAAGGTGTGTATATTAGAGGAAGGTTTTGATTAGAATTGGGGTTTCATGTTTATATACCTGACCGAGCAAAAGGGTGTTGAGGAAGTAGTCAGATGGAGGATCCTCTTTGGAAGCAGAGGGTTTTGACTTGTTGCTTGGTTTCAGAGGTTTTGGAGCATTCTTGAAGGCATAAAGGGGAAGTTTGGATACTGCAAGGAATTAAGGAAGCATGAGCATATACTTTTACTTTGACAACAATTTTATATAGAAGTTACTAAGTAAAAGATAACTTTTACTTGCTAAAAGTGTCATCTTTTTTAAAAGTGTCATCTTTTTTAAAATTAAGCAGCAGCCACTTTCCACTGTTCTCCTGAGAAAGAAGAAAAGTTTCTCACCCAATACTGAAGACTAGTTTCCATGTTCTTACAACCAGGGATTCAGAATTTTCTCTGAAGAACCAAAATAATTTCAAGTGCTCCTCTTTTTACTGCAAATAATAATTGTTTGCTTTATGTCATTTCTAAAAGCATGAGATAAGTAAAGTTTAGCGCGGTTACGGCTCATCTTGTCAAAGAATCTATTTACTTTCTGCATGGATTTTGTTGCAGAGAATCTCAAGAGTTTGCATCCATAAAACCTTTCTCTTACTCACATAATTACTCTTTTTTTTATTTTATTGTTTGCCAAATACTATTAAATTCTCCAGGATATTAAACAGTAACTAAAGCCAACAAATAAAGAAATCTAATAAAAAGCCACGAAGCTTTTGAGATCAAAGAATATTCCACCAGAACAAATCCAAGATACCCATAAAGAGAAACTCCATAGACCTTCTAAAAACAAAAAAAAACAATCAAAATTTCAAAGTAAAAAGGGAAAGTAAAAAAAAAAAAGAATAGAAATTACCAGGCAGGCAGCAATGTCCAAGGGCATTCGGCCCGGCTACCGCATCGATCGGCTCGGCGGCATCCTCCTGATAATTCGACACCACCGTCGGAACCCTCTTAATCGTCAGCATTCTCTTAATGGAATTTTTTTTACTTCTTCTTTTTAAAAAAATCAAATAAAGAACCCAAGAAAAACGAATAAAATAAAATAAAATAAAATAAAAATTTAATCAGAAGCCGCCGCCGGCGAGGAAAAGGAGGTCAGAGGGGGATCCGCCTTCGGAGGGAGGAGTCGCCGCCGGCCGCCTGTGCGTGGGAGGGGCTGGTGTGCGGCTGAGGAGGAGCAGGCCGGCGGCGGAGAATTTACCCGCCGGTTTCTTCCTCTACAAACGCAGCCGTGATTACGCCAACTTTTGAGAATTTTACTTAGGGAGAGAGGAGATTTTTGGAGATGGGAGCTTTGGGCTTTGTTTGAATTTTTTATTTTATATTATTATTATATTTGGGGGGGAGGCTAAATTTGGGTTTGGTTTGGGGAGTTGGAGAGGTGGGTAGGAGGTTGGATATATAGAGGAGAGGTGGACGTTTGAAGGAGGATGAATCCTAGAAGGAAAGGAAAACCGTGAACCACCCCCACCCCACCCCACCCCAGTAATTGTTAGGATTGCAGAAGCCCCCTATAAGTTTCCGCTTTTTGCGCATGACCTTCGTGACGGTGTAAATTCACATTGTGAGTTGGTGCCACACTTTAGATCCTAGACTTGAATGTAGACGGTTAAAATATATTTTATTCATGCTAATGTTCAGCTTGGATCCAAGAAGTAAATGCCCACATGCTAGATACTTCAAATGTGTCAAAACTAGAGCCCACAACCAGCTGTAGCGAAGTGTAACAGAACATGCGAACCTCGCTGCACAGCTCAACTTGACCCGACCAGACCGAGTCAAGAGTGGGTCGAGTTCCAATTTAGACTCTGAGCCGAGTTCAAATGCGTCATTGTGTAGGCCAAGTCGTGAATCGAATTTTGTGCTAAATTCGAACTCATCGGTGAAGTTCGCTAAGTTGATCACATGTGAACTTTCACCCAAAGATATCCATGTGGGCGACATCACCCACAATCTAAAGGAGATGGCTCACCCATATTTAGCGAACTGTGCTTAAACTATTTCAGCGAACTTCGCCCACGAAGCCATTGATGAACTTTGCTAATTGAATGTTTTATAGCTATTTTCAAGGGGTAATTGTTTGCCCATTCTCTCCTAAATCAATGGCTACTTACTCCACTTATGACCGGGCCATTAACTCTCTCTTAGCCTATAAGAGGGGAAATTACTCATTTTTAGACAAGACAATCATCAAGAAATAGAAAACACACGTGCAAAGTTAGCATTCTGAATCTCCGTAACTCCCTAAAGAAGACTACGACTATCTTTCGAGAGGTTAGAGATCACCAATCAGTGAGAGACTCAGCGTCTTAGTCTGACCGTCAACGGATTACAAGATCGATGTTCCATCAGCACACATAAAAGAACCCTAGAAAAAAAATTCCTTTGTTTCATTGTAGTTCCTTTTTATTGTAATCTAAGTTAATTGCAATGTAAAAGACCCGAAACAAAATTGCGGCTCTGCTCCTCCTCTGACAAGAAAATTATATTGCGGTTTGATACTAAGGCATCAGGTCTTTCTCTAAATCGCTAGTCATTGAATTTGACCAAGTGAAGTTTGGGGAATTCATTTTCTTTAACCAATTGTCGATAGCTACCGTAGGAGTTGTCACAAAATTTGTCGTAGTGTGCAACCAAGGTCAACTTTGACCCCTGCATGTGTCAAGGTAAACCTCATCAAAGATAGTTTGAGCTTTGCTCGCCCAGAGTGAAGAAATATCGACCCTTGCCACAATAGAAGGCTGAGGCATTCACATTTTATCCGACTTTGGACATCAGTCCATAACCCCTTTTAGGGTTCATTTTAAGGAATCTCGTGATGGTCACCATGCTTATGCCCTAGAGGGGGGTGATTAGGGTCTTATGCTAATCTAATCCGATTAAATGCCAATTAAAATTAATTAACAAGTTGTATTCTTGCAAGATAGATATACAAGAGTTATAAGCAAGAATAAGCAATATATACAAAGTGATATATCCTATATGATGAAATATACATATGTAAGGATATATAAACTAAGGGTGATATAAACATAAACAAGATAAACAAGATAGTGGACAAAGTGAACAATAGATAATGGCGACAAGAATGATATGAATAATAAGCACAAGTGAGACGCCAAGACAATCACAAACACACAAAGATGATCACGGAGTTCGGACCTTCCGTCCTACGTCTCCGCTCCCCACTCCCGGGGAGAATCCACTATCACAACCGGGTTTTCTACGCTCACCCGAACAATGTTTACACCTCACAATTTCTCTCACGGAGTTTAGTCCCCTCGACCTACGTCTCCGCTCCTCACCTCGAGGAGATCTCCACTCACACTCTCACAGTGTGGCTACACTCCACCCTCACAGTACGGTTTTCTAGCTAACCGAAAACTCTACAACACTCACAATGTAACAACAAATGATTTGTTCTCTAATACAGATGAGAACACAATAAAAGCTCACACTCAATGTTACAACTCTTACAACCCTAATATACTATGTATGCAAATACAATAAGCTCAAGTGGGTGTGTGTAACAAAGAGATTCAATAAAACTTAACTCAATAAGAACTAGCAATAAAAATTGATATGAAATTCAATAGTAAAAATGCTAGGAAATAGAGTTAAGGAAACTTCTCTATAAACACAAAGAGAGGATGATGAAATGTTGAAGATGAACTCTTCAATAGCTGATTGTAAACTCCTCTTTGTAACAGCAAACCAAGACAAACTTAAACCAAACAAAAACAAGCTTAAACCCTTGTTTAAAACCTTGTTTAAAACTTCTTAAAACATTCTCTTCATGAATCTGAAAAGACATCAGCAATGGGGTATATATACCCACTAGAAATCTCAGCAAAAACCCCCAAAACAAAAGAGCAAAAGCACGAAGAAGAGTTCTGGACCTTCGTCGGTCGACCGGTGCGGTCGACCGATGGAGTTTTTCGGTCGACCGGACCGGTCGACCGACAGACTCTCTGTCGCCCAGTGAGAATATGAACTCATGTTCGGTCGACCGGTGCGGTCGACCGAAATCTGACATATTCAAAAACTGTTTTGCTGATTTTAAAACCCTGTTTAAAAATATCAAATAAATTCAGAAAAATGTAAAACTTTGGGGAATGATTGTAGACATGATAATACACATGCTACAAAAACTGGTTTTCTAAAAAGACTTCCCAAATGATAAATATCATCATTTTACAAAATAGTCCAAAACATAAAAATGTAAACATATGAATCTTGACATTTTAGCTTAACCATGTTTTGAAACATTACAAAATGATTTTGTAGACTTAGTAAAAGATGTATATGATTATTGTTAAGTCTATAAACCAAGAAAACAATATTTTCACAAATACAATAGAAAGTAAAACGTATGAGTATGTATATGAAAATATATTTGTTTCATATCTATGAAATTAAACCAAAACAACTTATCCACATAGGAAACAAGCATGTATACATAATTTTTGGAATTTATTTGTAAAAACTTTGTTTGTGGATAAAACTAAAAACCAAGATGTATATGTATATAACTATATATATATATACTAAGAAACTAATAAATGTGTGTGTGAATATAATATTGAGCTTAGAGTATATAACACACATAATATAAACCTATACTAAATATACCCAAGATTGATCTTGATCTTCATTGTAGCTCAACTTGGTACACATGCGGATGAAGCTTGAACTTGATCTTTAACTTTGAATTTGCAAGGCTTCACCGACATTCCGCCAACCTCCTTTGGATATCATCGTTGAAGCTCTATTCCATCCATCCTCCAACAACGTTGTTTGTCTATAATAAATAGGAAAACACAAATACTAGACAAACAACATTAGTGGTAAATTGTTTATTAAACATCATCAAAACAAGAAGGCCAACAGCTTATTCAACAGAAGCAAATAATGGGGTTATTCCCTTATCAAAATTCCTACAAGGGAATGAGATCACTAATGGTGATTCATCTAACCATGCTAAGCGTCAAGACAACATTGTCACAGGCGACGTTCGCATACCAAAGCCCAAATTAGCAAAGCTTCAACTTAAAACTCCTACTAATCTAAGAGAGTTCTATTTCTGAAGAGATCATGCCAATGTCAGCATTGTGCGACTATGAGAGAAGTTGTTAAGGAAGTTTAAAAGAATTGCTAATGCAAAGCTATTCCTAAAAAGGAATCAATCTTTAATCATCTTAGTCGAGACCCCAAGCCTTCAAAGGCTAGTATTAAAAGACGACGATATACTCGAAAGGGTACAATTATTCTCCAAGAGTTCATAGCCAATATGACTAGTGTCGTCTCTAGGATGAAGAGGAAGACGCTGACAATCCTTCTGATCCCAGATACTTTCCTAATATCGGAAGTATACTACCAGAAATTGACAGTGTATATTGTCACATGAGGTTGAGACAAGGGGCTTCAATCCATGTTGACTACTCCCTCCTCCTAGTACATGTACTGTGAGCTCCACCTCAGGTCAATTAGCCTAATACTACTGAGGCCAATTCTGCCATAACATCAAATGTTACTCCTAGTTCGGGTCAAGAGAAACAATGGACTGTAGATATGATGAAGAGAGAAGATTTTCTCCAACAGAAGGAAGCCCAAAGAAAAACTTCAGAAGAGTGATTCAAGCCATTAGAAAAAAAATACTTGGTTAGCTCATGGTGGCTTCTCAACCTCATTTGAGTTCTTCAAAAGGAAAATAATTAATTATCATATTTTCCTTAAAGAAAGAACAAATGAATCAAGAAGATGCAAACTCTATGCAATTCAAGGTCAGAATCATCAGCGACTCCTAAGCCAAGTCAAGAGAGAAAAGTCCTTGAGGACCACCAAAAATAGCTCAATGCTCTCGATTAGAAAATAGAGCTAAAAGAAGGTTGGAATCACTTGATCTTATCCCATCGAGTGAGACTCAGTTCCTTACTCAATGAAGTTCAAGCCACTAATGTTACATATGTTCGATGACAAAGGTTCCCGGAACCAACATGTCTACTACTTCCATCAATAAATAGAGAATGTAGTAGGAAATGATGCCATCAAAGCATGACTTTTCATCGACACCCTTAAGGGGATAGCCTTTGATTCATTTCAAAGCTTGCCCAAAGGATCAATCAAGTCCTAAGTTGATTTATAAGTTCCTCTCTCAGTTCAACGAGGAAAAATCAGATGTCATCATGGCCATACTTCTTTCTAAAAAGCAAAAAGGAGATGACTCAATCAAAGATGACTCAATCAAAGATTTCATTGAGTGATATTGCAATTTAATGTTATGATGTGAAGATATGCCGCTGTTGATGTTACTTCAATCTTTTTGGTGCAACTTCTTGTGTCAAGTAGAGGCTCATATGGGGCACTATCACTGCCCACACTTGAAAAGACCTGATGGAGCAAGTTGAGATCGCAGAGAAATCGGTGGAACACTTCAAAGTTTGATCTCCTCACTAACTGCAAAGGGGATAAAGGCAAGCAGTGATAGTTCTCCCAGTCAAAAGCTAAAGAGACTTTTCACGGTTGAGGTGAAGGAGCCCAACAACTAGAAGAAGGAACACAGGAAGATGTTCAATACATCTACTCCTTCAAAGATGAGGATACAGTGGCTATTTTCCACATCCTTAGTAAGGGCAACTAGTTAAAGCTTCCAGAAGCTCGATGCCCTGAGGAAATTAGAAAGACTGATGACCCTAACTACTGTTTCTATCATAAAATGTTGGGATACCCAATAAAGAGCTGTTATATCCTCAAGGATAAAATACAAACTTTTATCGACTTTAGAATCCTCAACCTTCAACTTGAGCAAAAGATAGTTATTGCTAATATGATGACTCTTCAGTTCATGTCTATGTTGGAAATCCAAGCTCAAAATGGAGTTGTCCCCATTCACACTACGAGAATGAAAATGGTCAATCATTACTAACAAAATCAATAGAGCTAAAGCTTGGTCCCTCTCACTATGGCGAAGGGAGAAATGATGTGGGTTCATCCCGACCTTCACCAAGATGAATATTGAACTCTTTCGAAGTCAAAATTGAAGGGTAAGCGCAAGATAAAATCTTGTAATGTTATCCCTGTAATCATAGGAGAAGAATATCTGCAAATCTCTTCACTCACAGATTCAGTGGAGGAGAAAATTATCATGATGGGGACGAGATCTGACAAAGATTATCTAAAAAATTATGATCAGCCTCCAAGCAACCCGAATTAGTCAAGCAAAAGGAGACTCTGTTCGACAAAATATTGCAACGTCCCTCAATTGACTCCAAGGCTCCATTCTGGTATAATATCATGACCTAGTTAGCTAACATTCTAACCTGTGTAACCTTATTCTAACTTTTACATTTGTTTAGGAATATGATTTGAAAGAATCCTTAAATAATAGAGAGATGTTTCTCGCCCGTATGTCCGAGCCTCCCCAAGATGAAGAATATAAGTAGTAGTGCTATCAATGCCAATGACAGATGTCTTACATCACCTTCACTTTGGATGATATGCTCATCAAGTACCATCATCACAATCAAGCCCTCCACTATACTTGGTACGTACATTGGGTCGGTGGAGGTTGAAAGAATTCACATCGACTCGGATTCTACCTTGAGCATAATCTCGCGAAGGATCCTTAGCTTCTTAGGTGTTCCCCTTTATAAGTTATTGAAAACTACTACTACCATCTTTGGATTCTACTCCAGTAGTAGCCAGTCGCTCGAAAAAATCTGACTCAAATGTGAAATTGGTGACTTGAGGGCTGACGTGACTTGTTATGTTATAAACGTCAAAATGCCTTATAACATGCTCCACGAATGACCTTGGATCCATTCCAACATGATCATCCCTTCAACACTTTATTAATGCTTAAAGTATATTAATGAGCAGGGGGTTCCTCATAAGATTGATACAGAAAAGCATCCTTTCAAGCGAGTTAAAAATGATTTCATGGACTTTCTCTTGTATGATGATAAACATACAATTAAGATTTCTCTTCCCGATGATGAGGAAAGTGGTAATGAAGAGGATAACGAACTAGATCCAAAGGAGGATCTAATCTAGAAGATAGAGTTACCTGTAATTATCCTTAAGGAACCATGTACTTGCCAATCGGCCGAAAATCAGGATAATTAGATCTTCAATGATAAAGTTGAGTTTTCTTATGATTATTCTCCAGACTCTATGTATGAAAACTCAAGAGCCGATGCTTTGTTGTCTAGGTTAGCTTTAGAATCAACTTTGTACATGCCTGTAAGTGAGTCCTATTCAACTCATCAATAATTATACGGCTCCAAAGATGCTACCTTTATAGTTCAAGCTAAAGGAGGCACCCAAAACCCTAGTGTTTTTGGGAAGGTCAAGCCATGGCCGCATTTCGCTTGTTTTGGATGATGAAGATGTAGTAGTACCTAAATTTTCTCGCTATATACAACATCTCGGCACAAAAATGGCAAGAATGAGGTATGACTTATACTCTAAAGCATGGTTTGAACTTCAACCAAGGACCATGAGTCCTACCAACACCTTTTGTTCTGAAGGGAGAGGACGTCGATTACTATGATAGAAATCGACATGGATTGGGGGTACATCTCTACAAAATTGGATATATCGCCTAAACTAGAGGACTTGCCAAGCCACTCCTCAGGTACATCTGGGTGGGATATTAATGTTAGCATCGGTACCATGTTTGCCTCCACCATTGTTTTATACAGCTTAACCATGAAGTTAGATGAATATAAGGTATTCGAGGATCTTGAGAAGGTTCCTTGGGTAAAATAGCTCGGACCATAATGGGAATCAAGTTTTGAAATCAGTGAACCACTTACCGAAGATAAAGTGATCCAAGTTAACATAGGCGATGAAGCCAACCCCAAATCCATCTTCATCAGTGAGAGTTTATCACTCACTTAGAAAAGAACTCATAGCTCTCTTTCGAGAGTATATGGGCGTCTTCGCTTGGAGTTATGAAGACATACATAGTTTGGATTCATGTCACCATGCATCGCCTTAACATTGACCTCAATGTTAAGCCAGTCAAGCAACAACGATGACACTTTTGTCCTAATTTGATAGAGCAGATCAAGAAAGAAAGTCATAAACTCATTGAGTGCGGGTTTATCTATGAACAAAAACATTCGAATTGGTTAGTCAACATCATTGTGGTTATGAAAAAGAATGGCAAAATTTTGGATTTGTATTGACTTCAAAGATCACAATCTCACTTGCCCAAAGGACGAGTTCGCAATCCCTATCACGGATGCCATGGTTGATAACATGTGTGGGTTTGAGAGGATGCCATTCATGGATGATTTCTTTGGATACAACCAAATTATGATGCATCTAGATGATTAGAAGCATACAACTTTTGGGACACCATTGGGGGTATTCTGTTATACAATAATGCCCTTTGCTCTGAAAAATACTAGAGCAACTTACTAACATGCAATAAGCACAATCTTTAGTGAGCATTTGCACAAAATAGTAGAATGTTATGTCAATGACCTAGCAATCATTGTAGGAGTGGGGTTATTGATTATTGTGTTAGACCCTAGAGGGGGTGAATAGGGTCAATACTAATCTAATTCTGATTTTATGCTAATTAAAAAAATTTTCTTGATTAACAATTCTTGTAAAAGATATATGAATGAGTTATGAACAAGAATGTAAATTACAAGCACAAAATAAATATACATAAAGCAAACTCAAACACAAGATATGATCACAGAGTTTGGTCAACCCTTGACCTACGTCTCCGCTCCTCACCTCGAGGAGATCTCCACTATATCGACACACCCGGTTTGGAAGCCGGAACTTCTTTACACACTCGGTTTTCTAGTTCACAGAAAACTCTATAAGTCACTCACAATGTATATACACAAACTACAACCTCAAGTGTTGGTCCTCACGTATCGCCTCTCTCAAGTGATCTACTTTACTACCTCTCAGTAGGCTTTACTACCAACGCTACTCCTCTTAGAATCGACTACGTCCTCACCACACACTCCTCTCTGTGTAAATGTGTATTACAAAGTGATATTCACAAATAAAGCTCAAATATAATAATTTGTTCTCTAATAATGAATGAGAACACAATGAAGCTCACTCTCACAATATCACTCACCACAACCCACAATATAGTGTATGTAATCCTAGAAGCTCAATAGGGATGTGCGTGTGATAAATGAGTATAAATAAAATCTAACTAAAAAAGAACTAGCAATAAAATAGATATGAAATTCAAGAATAAAATGCTAGATAGTTGGGTTAGGAAAACTTCTCTATAAACACAAAGAGTAGATGATGAAAGATTGAAGATGAATTCCTCAACCAAGGATGTAAGATCCTCTTTGTGAAAACCAAACACCAAACTTGAAACAAACTTAATCAAACTTTAAAACTCTTTGAAAACTTGTTTAAAACTTTCTTAGATAGTTGGAAATAGTTAATGTAAATGAGTATTTATAGGCTTGAAGAAACCAGCCCAAGAATCCAACCAAATCTCTTAAAAACATTAAAATAATTAAAGCTGAAAACTAGCCGTTACTGTGCACATGGCTAGTTATAAGTTGACTTAACAGTGCACACAAGTCGACTTGGCAGAGGAAAATAACAGACTAAAAACAGGCTATAAGTCGATTTATATAGGATCACAAGTCGACTTGCTATAAGTCGACTTACAAAGACTGATAAGTCGACTTGGCCGAGTGAAAAATGCACACTCCAGGGTAGTTTATAAGTCGACTTATCAGTACTGATAAGTCAACTTATGAACATGCATAGAGACTGTGCATGTCCAAAATCCGACTTTTGAGAGGCTTTAAAAAATAGTAAATAATTTCTAAAAAATATAAAACTTTGGGAAAATTTTTTAAACATGAATACAAACATGTTGGAAAAAGATTTTTTTTAATTTGCATTTATCATTTGTAAAATCACTGCATTTTGCAAAACCACTAAAATATGTGTTTGTGTAAACATGTGAATTTTTGATTTTCGACTCAAAACAGATTTGGAAAACTTATGAGATGTTTCATGGATTTAAGAAAAGATGTTTGTGATGTATATATGGTCCAACACATATTTATATAGAATTTGTATAAAACCATCTATATTTTGAGAAAACCCACAACCATACGTGTGTGATATATTGGGCTTGGAGAATCGCACACAATATATATAACTCCTATACAAAAAAAAAAAAAAAGAATACCCAAGGAGAAAGAGAAGCTGCTATACTTGAATCTTTAACATGATGATAGCTTCTTTTCAGATATAATGAACCTGGATATAACACAAACAAACACAAAACACTAAAACTAATATTAGTCATAAATTATTTGTTAAACCATCATCAAAACAAAAAAACCAACATATTGATCCCTATGGCCATGTCCTTCCGTGGGCTTATTCATTGACTAAGTCATGCTCCAATAATGTAGCCGAGTACAATGCTCTCATAATTAGTTTGCAACTTGCTCAAGATATGTGTATTAAGTATCTTGAAGCCTATGGTAATTCCAAATTGATCATCAATCAAGTCAAAAGATAATATAAGGCCTTCCATAATGACCTCATACCTTACCATAAAGTAGCAATGAAGCTTGCTCATTCATTCAAAGGCTCCTACGTCAATTATATAGCCCTCCTCAAAAATATTTGTGCAGACACTTTGGCATCACTTGCAGCTACTCTCGCCTTGACTCGTAAGTCTACTAGGTGCATTACAGTGGCTAACCACCAATTACACTTTCCAAAACAAATTTCAAAAGCCAACGAAGTGCATGTTATGATAAGTTATTTTGAACCTAATGATTGGTGTTATCTAATCACTGATTACATCTTTCATGGAATTCTGTTAGATGATCTAAATGAAGCAACCTCCATCCAAAGAAAAGCCTCATGCTTCTTCTATTATTCTACTATGCAGGCTTTGTATCACCGATCATTCGATGCTATATTACTTTGATGCTTGTCACCAAGTGAAGCTTGTGAGGCGGTCAAGGAAGCCCATGATGGTACATGTAGAGCTCATCAACTCGGTTCTAAATTTCAAGACTGACTTCTTTGTTTAGGCTTTAATGGCTAATGATGATCGCAGATGCAGTCGCCTATGCTAAAATATGATGTGCATGTCAATTTCACGCTGACTTTTTATATCAACCTCTAAAAGAAATACATCTGACGATCACATCATGGCCATTTGAGATGTGAGGCATGGACATCATTGGGCCGATTAGCCTACCATCTACTAAAGTCCATTGCTTATATTGGCCATCACTTACTACTTCTCCAAGAGGTATGAAAGTATCCCCCTAAGAGAGGTTAAAACTTCGAAGATGGTCAAGTTCTTGTGACACCATGTTATTTACCGATTTGGCGTCTACAATGATTATCTATGAAAAAAATCCACAGTTCATCAACTTTTCATTCTTTAATTTTTGTGAAAAATTCTAAATCCAAGATGTGGTTTGTACACCATATAATTTGGCTACCAATGGCCTAGTTGAAACTTTCAAGAAGACCATCATCAATCTTTTAAAGAATTTCGTCTCCTCCAATCAACAAGATTGGGATGAAAAGCTTGAAGAATATTTATGGGTTTATCGAACAATAGTCCATACTCCCACAGGTACTATGTCTTTCTCCTTGGTGTATGGTTGTCAAGATGTAATACCGCTGCAGATCCAAATGCTGTCATTGAGGATCACTCTAACTGAGAAAATGATAACTGAAGAATATCATCGAAAGTGTCTTCAAGAACTAGAAACGTTGGATGAAATGAGACTTAGAGCTCAAAAATGAATTGATATCTACCAGTCTCAGATTTTGAGATCCTTTAACAGAAGAGTTAAGGAATGATCCTTCAAAGAAGGCGACCTACTATTAGCTATTTATCGACTATGGTCATGACACATAATACTATTTTTTATCCCAAATAAGAAGTTCGTTTGTACTAGAGACAGTCTACTCGAATGGAGCATATCTCCTAATTGACCCAAATAGCAATAGACTCATGACTCCAATCAATAGAAAGTTTTTCAAAAAATATTACCATTAATTTCTAGCCACTATTATCTCCCCACAAAGATATCGGTCACATTTAATTTTTCACCTCTGACCATAAATCTTGATTATTCTAATCTAATATCACAATCAAAATCCCCAACGAGTCATTAAGTTGACACTACACCTTCATTTTTGACTCCAAATGCATTACCACCATTATGTTAGCATTACACCTCTGAACGGTTTGTAGCCCAATGATCCGACTGATTAACATTATCCCTCTTTTGGGCCATTTCATTAACTGGTTAACGTTACATCTTTGTCGGCTTATCTTTTCAAATTTCACTAATTTACATTACACCTCTGTCAATCCATCTCTCTAAAAAATTAATTGGTTAATATTATACTTCTATCAATTTCCTATCGTTAAGTTAATGTTACACTTACAAATAGTAGTCATCCTTTGAACTCCTTTGAGCCTAATCAGTTAAAATTACACCTCTGTCAATTATTCTACTTAACATGTTAATAAGTTACACCTCTAAATAGTACCAAACCTGATATGTTAACACTACACATCTATCAGTTTGATTCCACCACCTCTCTCCCTAACATATATATCAATACAATATATTAATACTACACCTCTATCATACACATGTGAAACCAAATGGCAAAAGATTTTTTATTATTATCAAAAGAGCTAAGCTATTACAGAAGGAAGGATCCTAAAATCAAATGGTAAATAAAGATTGGATGTGCTCAATGCGCTCAACCATCTTAGTATCCCTAGCATCAAGAGCTCCTTTTAGAGCTCATTCCCTCAAAATCTCTGGATCGATCAGGATAGCTTGAGCTTTTGTGGCTTCTAATCTAGCTGTTTCGTTCTAAAATTGAGCTTTGTTGAGATCTCGCTCGGTGGCTAACTCAGAAGATTTCGAATCAGGCTCCTTTTTTTTGCTCTTGAGCTCTCTCTAACCTAGTTTGAGCGATAGCTATGACGACCTTTCATTGATGGTAGTCTCCTATTCGAGAATGACGTTGTCAAGTTCTACTCACATACCATCAACACTTGCAAGGTTAGTGGTCAACTCTTGAAGCCTTCGATTGATCTGCTCCACCTCCTTGTAGGCGGTTTCTTCAAGTTTGCAACGTTTCACTAAAAATCGATAGAACTCGAGTTCAACAATCCTTGCAGTATCAGCTTTGTGGAAGCCATTGTAATTTCTAAAAATAAAGCTTGACTTTATCAATCATCTTCTTATATGGTTCAACATGCTCAGTTCCCACGATTGACATCAAGATGCCAAGCTAGCCCCTTAACAGATATAGACTGTGAGAAGATAAGTTTTCGCCTGTAGTCGAAGTAGTTTCAAAACTTTAGTTGAATATCTTCATCAAACTCTTGACAAAATCTAAAATTTTGACTCAACCAGTTCATCAGAGTCTAGAGACTGCGGAATCTCTACACGACTTGAAGGACCTTCTTCAATCAAGATCACCAATGTGTCAGTTGTTGCTGAAGAGATAGCTGGCAAAACTTGCATCTGCTCACTAGTTAGTAGGAGAAATGTGCGAGCGAGGCTAACACGCTTGAAATACCCGCTGTGTAGAAGGCACTGATGTTACCTCAATTGATGAAGCAGAGGACCGTACAACTAAATCCTTTGTCATCGACACATCTACTGTAGCAGCTTCAATAGCAATAGCTACAATCTCTGACTCGACGAACTCATCTGTCATTTTGATAGGCACCTTCAAGCTGAGACTCAGGACTCAGCAAAATTATTCTCCCAATTCCTTCTAGAATTGGAGAAATTGGTACATCGTTATCTTCTGCAGATGACTCACGAACAATCAATTACGTCATGCTGTAGAAATAGAAGCGTGCACATGATTATCCACCATGCTGGTCACTAGATCAAGTTCATTGATGCTAGAAGCCGCAATTGAAGCAAATGTCAATGCAGGCTCGCAATCAGCAAGAATAGACATGGGAGCCACTTCACTACTGGTATCTGGCTCAGGTTTGTCACCTATAGAAAGATGAACAAAGTGTTAGTTATCAAGACAAAAAATCTACATAGACTTGACCGAAGCAGACCATACCTGGCATGTAGGAAGAACTGCTGATATCATCCTCGAAGCTAGTGTCATTAGGATCAATGAGGTAGGTGTCAGTCTTGGCCTCACATTCTACCATCTCCTCGTCGTCTGATTCCTCTTGTTCCAAAGGGACGGGTTCTTTGCCTGCATATAAGGAGTACACATCAATCAAGTGCGCTTCAACTAAATCAATGCAAAAAAGCACAAACAAAGTTTACCTAAAGCTGCTATAGGCTCAACCATAGGTTCTTGCATTGGAATCATAGAAAGTTCTTTTCTCATTTTGAAAGGACCCTCGAGCACCGTAGGCGTCAAAAAATGCTTACAGACATCCAAATACCACCCAAGGCAAAGAGAAGACGATAAACGCCATTCTCTTAATCAAAGGGGATCATTCAAAGGAAGCGAGACAACACAGAAGAACAATGTACACACCAACAGGCAGCACACGGCGGCGCGACTGAGGCGCGGCAGGACATGGTGCCGCGGCTAAGGCGCGGCAGCCCATGGTGCCGCGGCTAAGGCGCGGCAGCCCATGGTGCCGCGGCTAAGTGTCGACTGCAGCGGCCAAAGATGGATTGTCTGGTCGGTTATTTCGCTTCCATTTCAACTGTTGTGCATTGTTACCCCTATAAATACCCCACTAGACATGAAATAAAGGAGAGAGGGTAGATTGGAGGAGAGAGCCTTGAGTTTTTGGTGAATTAGAGCAAGAGAGAGAGAGTCTTCCTTCTTCACAAACATCCTCAAGAAGCTTTTGGCGATTCCTAGAGATCTAAGCTCAGACTTGATCTTTGGAAGAGTGAACATCTTACATCGATAAGATATTCGCTTTAAATTCTTACTTCGATAAACGAAGGAAGAATCCCTAAACCTTTACGATTCAATCAGAATCTGTGAATCGGTGGTCCACGGGCTAACGCACCCCCGGCACGGGCAAAGATCCCACGCAAGCAGCGATCCAAACAACGATCCTGCGCTTGTTTCTAAAAAGTTGTAATTTTCTTTTTGTTGTGTAAAAGAGGTCTTATAAAAAGACTATTTTTTTTGAATTTGTTGTAATCGACCGAAGATATAATGAATTCCACAATGAAACCAACTTTTGACGCAAACAAATTGGCGGCCACAGTGAGAGCCAACGGTCTCGCTGCAGAGACCGTCGTGTCGCAGCCGATCAAGATTCCAGTTGAATCCATGGTCGAATACGAATTCGACCAAACCAAATTTAAGGAATATCTCTCATCATCCTCTTCAAGATCTTCATTGTCTCGCAAGTACAAGAGGATCTCACAATTGAGGAAGACCTGCATGCCAAAGAAGGCACAAAATAAAGATTCTCGCCTGATTGTTGCTGAGGATTCTACTCGCAACCTCTCTGCTCATAATGACTCTTCTCCAATTAAGGAGTCGTTAAATCAAAGCCCACCGGTGTTGACGAAGAGAGCTCGTCAGAGACAGCGCCAGCACCGTGCTCGACAATTGGCTAAGGCCTTGGAACAAACCGACGGAGTTCGTTATTATGCGGACTTAGAGTCGAAGAAACAACAAGTGGCTTGTTCAACTCAATGACAAACTACTCACGTTTCTGCACAACTCACGACGGAGGAATGGACTCTCGTCAAAAGGACTCGGTCGACCCTCAAATAACGTATACAAAAGCGTCATGCAAACACTACCCATGCCCGCGTTCTCTTACAACAAAGACGAGAAAGAAACAAGGAAATGGTGGCCAAAGAACCGCCAAAACTCTGTAAAGTTTAGATTCCAAAGTCTGGAGTTGTGCAAAATCAGCATTCGGAGCCCGTTAAGACTCCACACCTGCAAGGGGGTGGTTCCAAACGTGTGACTCCCGACATAACCTTGGATCGTTCAAAGTTTACACCCCCAGAAGAAGACGCATTCACCAAAAGACATCATAATACCTGGGAGGTCATACCAACAGACGATACGATTTTTTGGCAATCATACCGATGAATCGTATTATCAAGTTGGGGGTGTGAATAAATTTCGAAAGAGAATTATTTGAGAAATAAGCTCTCATTGTTCCTGTGCATGACTCATTAGAGCAGTATTTTCGGAATATAATTACGCAAAACGAGAAGCCATCCCACGAAGAGCCTCGGTATTCCACAGTCTTTTCACCAAAATGTCGAAGCCTAAGCCGAGACATTTTCACAAGAGAAGATCAGCTATCCAAGAGGACGAATTCTCTGAAGTCACCATCAACATGGTTGATAAAAAAATCTAAGCGGCATTCAAGTGACTCAAATCCCGACTTTTCCCCGAGAGGAAAAGTCAATCCAAGAATTGCTCAAAGGATGTCTCGACTCCAATTAAGAGCCATCAGACGCAGAGATTACAAGAGAATGCAAGAAGGAATATCCTCGGAGGATGAATTCTCGGACACTTGTTCTGCAATCGCTTCTGATGATACAATGTCTAGCACGGGACAAACCAGAGAAGTACTCACGATCACCTCTGATCAATTTGCTCAAATGCTTCAAGAAGCTCTAGCGAAGCAACGTGAAGAAATCAGAGCTGAGATGAAGACAGAGATGAAGTTAGCTATTCAACAAATGAGAGAGTTGCTAACTCAACAACCTCAACCTCCTGAGTCCAGTCAGCGAACTGAATCCAGCCGCCACACTCAGAATGTTGTAGATGACAGTGATCCAGAAGTGGATGAAGTCATTATGGCTGATACACCTCCCAATAACAATAACACTGGGGGTGGTTCAACAGATCCTCCTAATAACAACATTGGGGGTGGTTCAATTGCACCGCTTAATAACACTGGGGGTGGCCCAATTATTTCTGCTCAACATCACTCAGAAAGAGATGAAGATGAGGACAAGAAAATAAAAGAGCTTGAAAACAAAATCAACGCTTTGATGACGGCTCAAGAAGTGAAAAAGACGGGTATTCCATGTCCCTATCCAAGAGAATGGGATTCAATACCGTACCCGGCAAAGTTCAATCTGATTAACTTCATACCATTCGACGGGAAAAGCTCACCTACTCAGCACTTGATTTATTTCAAGTCTCATTTGGGCATGATTTCTGGAAACGAGGTTTTAATGGTCTGGTCATTCGTTGGCACCCTTCGTGGGCCCGCCTTCGATTGGTATCGACGTCTCAAGCCAGGGAGCATCAATTGTTGGGATGACATGGAAAGTTTGTTCCTCAACAATTTCTTCGATGATGACACCGAAGTGTCGATCGGAACCCTTCTAGATGAGAAGCAAAAAGACGGAGAGTCAGTCGATGATTTTGTCAAGCGCTTCCGTAACAAAGCAATGAATTGCAGAGATCCTGTTACAGAGGAGTTCATCCTGCAAACATGCCATAATAATCTCTCCATCGATGTCTTGGAAGCTCTGGGGGTCGTACCATCCAAAACTTGGAAAGAGTTAAAACTACGTGGCGAACAAGCTGAACACTTTCTTAAAAGAAAGAAAGCTAAGAGAAGTCGACCAATGACATCTGCAATCACTGGGAACGCGACTCCCGATCCGAGGTTTCAAAAGGAGTATTCTTTCGAAGATGATGAAGCTCCAGCCATCTTGAAATACCTCCTCGCTAACAACAAGATCGAGCTACCACCCATTAAAGATCAGAAGGGAGCTAAGATGATCACGGATCCAAACTACTGTGCGTACCACAGAAGGGTTCTTCATCCCACCAAGATTTGTTTCGGACTCAAAAACAAAATCCAAGCCTTAATTGACTCCGGCATCATAACGGCAAAACAAGCCAAGTAAAGACGACTCAAACTCTATGGGATACACGAGTATAAACTGTTTTCCCCTAACTCCGAAGAGTATACGAGTATAAACTGCTTCTTCATGTCACTCCGAAGAGTATACGAGTATAAACTGCTTCTCATGACTCCAAAGAGTATACGAGTATAAACTGCTCCTCGATACTCCAATAGGTATATGAGTCTAAACTGTTTCCCACTCTTGACGGGAAGTTCCTGGAGAATTTTTACATGTAATATTCTTAAGGATAACCCGGTCATGTATCTCAGTATGATGTTAGACCCAGTTTCGCGAAGGAAGCTGGGGGTGGATAGTTCATGTAACGGGAAGTTCTCGGAAGAATGCTATATGTAATTTTCTTAGGGATAACCCGATCATTACAAACAAAGTGATAAACACTACATCCCCACGGTGATTTCTGAATACTCTTTTGCTGAGATGAGATTCGATCACTTCTTTAGATTAATCTTCCCTCACAAAACCCCATTTGGTCAAACCTTTAAATAGTTAGGACCAAAGCTAAAATCCCCTCTCGATTCCTTCCATGAACGAGAGGTCCACAAATTGAACGATCAAACCTTTAAACAGTTAGGATCGTCTCAAGTCCCTATTTGGTCAAACCTTTAAACAGTTAGGACCAAAGCCAAAATCCCTTCTCAATTCCTTTCATGAACGAGAGGTCCACAAATTGAACGATCAAACCTTTAAACAGTTAGGATCGTCTCAAATCCTCATTTGGTCAAACCTTTAAACAGTTAGGACCAAAGCCAAAATCCCCTCTCGATTCCTTCCATGAACGAGAGGTCCACTCAAATTGAATGGTCAAACATTTAAACAGTTAGGACCAAAGCCAAAATCCCCTCTCGATTATTTTCATGAACGAGAGGTCTACAAATTGAACGATCAAACCTTTAAACAGTTAGGATCGTCTCAAATTCTCATTTGGTCAAACCTTTAAACAGTTAGGACCAAAGACAAAATCCCTTCTCGATTCCTTTCATGAACGAGAGGTCCACAAATTGAACGATCAAACCTTTAAACAGTTAGGATCATCTCAAATCCTCATTTGGTCAAACCTTTAAACAGTTAGGACCAAAGCTAAAATCCCCTCTCAATTCCTTTCATGAACGAGAGGTCCATAAATCGAGCGATCCAACCTTTAAACAGTTAGGATCGTCTCGAATTCCCATTTGGTCAAACCTTTAAACAGTTAGGACCAAAATCAAAATCTCCTCTCCATTCCTTCCATGAACGAGAGGTCCACAAATTGAACGATCAAACCTTTAAACAGTTAGGATCGTATCAAATTCCTATTTGGTCAAACCTTTAAACAGTTAGGACCAAAACCAAAATCCCCTCGAATTGGATAATCAAACCTTATGACAGTTAGGATTATTCAAACCAATCCAAATTCTCTAAGTGGAGATCCCACTTCGAGTTTCTTTTGCACCAGGAGATAGAATATAAAATTCTTCCTCTCCGATTTCGGGTTCATCTCTACCAACACACAAGAGACCAGGAGATAGAATATAAATTTCTTCCTCTCTAATTTCGGGTTCATCTCTACCAACAAACAAGAGACCAGGAGATAGAATACAAAATTCTTCATCTCTGATTTTTGGGCTTATCTCTACCAACGAAAAAAGAGACCAGGAGATAGAATATAAAATTCTTCCTCTCCGATTTCGGGTTCATCTCTACCAACAAACAAGAGACCAGGAGATAGAATATAAAACCCTTCCTCTCCAATTTCGGGTTCATCTCTACCAACAAACAAGAGACCAGGAGATAGAATACAAAATTCTTCATCTCTGATTTTTGGGTTTATCCCTACCAACGAAAAAAGAGATCAGGAGATAGAATATAAAATTCTTCCTCTCCATCATTGGGTTCATCTCTACCACCAAAAAAGAGACCATGTTACTCCAATAAGTACACGAGTCTACACTGTTTCCCTACTCTCAACAGGAAGTTTCTGGAGAATATTACTCAGAATATTCTTAAGAATAACCTGATTACCTCCCAACGGGTATATGAGGTTAAACTATTTCCCGAACACTCCAATAGAGCATATGAGTATAAACTATTTCTCCATTCTTCGACGACAGTTCAAATTTAAGACTTCGACAACGGCCACGCGATAAACGCAGCACCGAAGGAATTTTAGCTATTCTACAAAGTACTGAATAGGCTAAAAGATGAAGAAGTCAAGAATTGAAGCCATCCGTAGACTATGTTACGCAACTTCCTCAACAAAGTACTGAAGAAATTGCAAGGAAAACTTATCATATCCAAAGTGTCCCAGACTCCTCTTTAAAATAATAAGTCTGAGATACTTTGGAGGGGGTATCTGTAGGCGTCAAAAAATGCTTACAGACATCCAAATATCACCCAAGGTAAAGAGAAGACGATAAACGCTATTCTCTTAATCAAAAGGGATCATTCAAAGGAAGCGAGACAACACAGAAGAACAATGTACACACTAATAGGCAGCACACGGCGGCGCGACTGAGGCGCGGCAGGACATGGTGCCGCGGCTAAGGCGCGACAGCCCATGGTGCCGCGGCTAAGGCGCGTCAGCCTATGGTGCCGTGGCTATTATAGGGGGATGCTGCAGAGGTTACAAGGCAGTTATACGATGATTATTTGAAGTCCACGTGGCGGCATATCAGAAATAGAACGTGTGCTAACGTGGACAAGCAGTTGTTACCCCTATAAATACCCCACTAGACACGAAATAAAGGAGAGAGGGCAGATTGGAGCAGAGTGCCTTGAGTTTTTGGTGAATTAGAGCAAGAGAGAGAGTCTTCCTTCTTCACAAACATCCTCAAGAAGCTTTTGGCGATTCCTAGAGATCTAAGCTCTGACTTGATCTTTGGAAGAGTGAACATCTTACATCGATAAGATATTCGCTTTAAATTCTTACTTCGATAAACGAAGGAAGAATCCCTAAACCTTCACGATTCAATCAGAATCTGTGAATCGGTGGTCCACGGGCTAACGCACCCCCGGCACAGGCAAAGATCCCACGCAAGCAGCGATCCAAACAACGATCCTGCGCTTGTTTCTAAAAAGTTGTAATTTTCCTTTTGTTGTGTAAAAGAGGTCTTATAAAAAGACTATTTCTTTTGAATTTGTTGTAATCGACCGAAGATATAATGAATTCCACAATGAAACCAACTTTTGACGCAAACAAGCACATAATACTGCTCTGATTCTAGTAGCATTATGTGCCATTTCTTAGATGGTTCCTGTGAGCGTTAGGCTTGCAAAGGTCTTTTGCCCCTAAACTTTGCTAAAGATTCTCACCTCGAGCTTTTCTAAGATTCTTGCCCTAAGATCCACCATGAATATTGCTCTAAACTTTGTAGACGAGCAACATTTGCCACAATTTTAGGCCTAGAAATTGAGGTTTGAATTTTAAATCCTCATGGCGAGCTCCGCTCAACTGACTTGCTGAGCTTCGCCTCCAAATTCGTATAAATAAATGAACTTTACCCAACCAATTTGATGTCAAAGTGAACTTCACAAAAGTGATGTAGCAAACTTCACCAAGTCTCCAAATTGACCAAATTCAACTCAATTTTTTTGAGACTCTACTTGGCAAATCTCAACTCGATGATCATTACCAACATAATGAAGCCCGAGTCTCGATTCCAACACAACAACTCCATGCAGAATTCAAGTTTGCCTTGATAGCAAAGTACACACAGATCAAGCACACAAAGATTGACAATTTTAAGGAAAGGTTTATTTTTTATTGATCAAAGGCTTTACTGTTTGTTGGAAAATTTGATGTAAAAAGACAATGAAAGAAAAATTAACTTGTATTCTCTCAAAATCGATTAAAATTTGGATTCCGATTACAAAAGAGAGGAGAATGAATTTGATTCTCCCCTTTGTTTAAAACTGGGTTCTTCACGGTGGCGATGGAGTGCCTCCCTCGAATGCTCACGTCGAGTTTGCTCTCCGTTGACGATCCACACGTTTTGATTCACTAGAACGTGGTCTTCTCCTCACGATTTGACGTTATGGAGGACTTGCGTGGCAAGTTTGAAAATAACTCTTAACGAGTTAATAACTCAGAGCGAGTTTAGAAAAACTATGTGAAAGAGTTGATTTAACCGAGTTGATTTAACCGAAATCGGTTAGTAAGCCAAGGATGAAGAAGATCCTATTGCTGGTCTCCAAAGCTCTAACAATTCCCCTCAAAAGCTAGCCGAAGATCTTTTCTTTGCTGCCCAAAAAAAGAAGGATCTGAACTCAATTGAGTTTTAAGGTATTTATAGGGGATTAAGGGGGTGTAACCGCCCCCTTAATTTGCTCCTCAATGGGCTGAGTGGGGTGTAACCCCCCTAAACAGCTCCCCAAATCGTGGGGAAAACGGTTTTGAAACTGTTCTGTTAGTGCTTTGAACGAGTCAAAACGCCAATCTGGGCGTTCTGGGCCGAACTCTGCATTTTAGACTAAAAAACGCAGAGTTGGGTCTATTTTGGGTGGCTGAACGCACAAGCCACGATGCGTTGTGAACTCTGAAACGCAGAGTTGGGACGTTTTAGGCTGAAAACGCACAGGTCGCGCAGCGTTGTGAACTCTGAAACACAGAGTTGGGACGCAGAGTTGAGCTCTGCATGAACTATGCGTTTTTGGACCTGGGACGCAGGGTTGAGCTCTGCGTTTTAAGTCCACAAACTCTATGTTTTTAGTTTGGAACACATCCACGACCTCTGCGTTTTGAGTTTGGAACGCAGCCACGACCTCTGCGTTTTGAGTTTGGAACGTAGCCACGACCTCTGCGTTTTGAGTTTAGAACGCGGGGACGACCTCTGCGTTTTGAATCTGGAACGCGGTCATGACCTCTACGTTTCGAATCTTGGATGCAGAGGTGAGTCTCAGGCGGGCTCGGCGAGCTTCAGGCTAAGTCCAATGTTCAGACGAAGTCCAGTCTTGCAGACAGACTTTAGAACATGACTTGCTGCGAAGAACATGTCATAACTTTCAAACCGTAAGTCGGAATTGGACGAATTATATATGAAAATCGACTATCTCGACGAGACGGAACCATTTGAACCAAGTCAAAGGCTTCGGTTCGCTTCCTCCGTTTCGCTAAATTCCTTACGGTTTGAGAGATATATGCGTTTTAATATGAAGAGACCGTCAATTTGTAGTCTCTTTTGCTAGAGCGTTACAAAGATCGTCACCTTGTAACCTTCGTCTTGGCTCCTTAAAAATATGAGAGTCATCAAATTATAACTCCCGATGTTGATTGTGAAGGCTGTTGAATTAGAGCTTTCATCAGTTGTCGTGAAGGTCGTCAGATTATAACCTTCAGCGATCTACGTGAAAGTCCTCAAATTGTAGCCTTATGGAAGTCGTCAGATTGTAACTTCCGTCATCGGTATTTGATAGGGATCAGCTATCTGTTGTGATTTTTAGACAGCCTATATTTACTACATAAAAGTAATATTTAGACTATTCAGTTATAGGGATGATGAGTATGCACTACTATTTGCTACTCCAACCTCAACAGCAATCGTAGACGCAAGGAGAAACCAACCTCGGATATTCCTAATGATGAATAATGAGAATGAAAAAGAATAGAGGAGCTACTAAGCCTCTGTTCCATCGATCTCATAAAATTTAGGGAATAGAGTTTTTCCCATGCAAAAAATAGCTCCTACTTACTCCTCCCTAGGCCCTATGTTAGGAGATGAGAAAAGTTATTAATCACATTTTAGATCCACACTTGTGAGACTTAATCATTTCAAAGTCTTTACTTGTAGAGCTCCGGGGATCATTCTTTAGCCACCATCTCAGCCAAAGCATAACAGTCTGTAAAACCCCAAAATTTTATAATGAAATTATGTGAATAAATAGTAATAAACCTTTCTTTTGTGATGAATAACCATATATATAGGAGATATATATGTTTATCAGTGTTTGGGAACCCATCAGGTGTATATAAGTGAAAGAAATCGAGTGATATAAGATCATCATGTGAAATACCTATCAGAAGGCATTTTTATGCTGAGCGGTCGACCGGCGCGGTCGACCGATCAGCGAGCAGAGAGTTTTTCCAGGTTGTTTTTCTTTACGGTTTTGTTTCGGGTCTAACGGGTTTCGGGTCGGGTTAGGGAGTATATATATATACCAACTCAACCCAGGAGAGCCCCTCTTCAGTTCAAGCGTAAAACCCTAGCCCCCTTTCTCTCCCCTCTCAAAACCCTAGCTGCACCTGGTGATTTGGGGAGTTTGGAAGAGTTCCAGGGGATTTTTCGCGGATCTGAGCAAGGAGGATCATCTCCAGAGCAGTTGTCAACACCCAAGGCGAGTAACTTCTCGCCCAACCCCCACCCCTTTTGTTTTCATGTCTACAAGTTAGATTTTGTTTAACAAAGAATTTTTGTCTTAGGTTTCTAGCTGACAGAAACTCAGATATGGGTTTCTGTCCGCTTGGCGGTCGACCAGAGCGGTCGACCGCTGAGCTCGTTTTAGGGCTTCGGTTGACCTCGGCGTTTGTTCGGTCGACCGCGGCGTTTGTTCGGTCGACCGCGACGTTTGTTCGGTCGACCGCGACATTTATTCGGTCGACCGCGACGTTTGATCGGTCGACCGCGACATTTATCCGGTCGACTGCGACGTCTGGTCGGTCGACCGAGATGCCTAGCGGTCGACCGCCAGAATCGTGTCAGGGTTCGGTCGACCGGATCGGTCGACCGCCGAACTCTCTGTTGCATTTTCCCTGTTTTGTACATTTTTGAATATTTGTTCAGGTTCGAGTGATTTCCTGGACTATCTGACATTGGTATCTGGTCTTACTAAGTACCCAGGCATGATAGAAGACCTGAGAGCACCAATTAGGGATATATACACTGTTTTGACTGTGAATTGAGATAGATAGATTTCACTATGTATCCCAGTGATATTTTCACCACTTCACAGTCCTCGTGTTGGACTAAAATCCACAGTCCTCATGTTGGACAAGCATTACCTCTTAGTCATCGTGTTGGACATGCATAGCTATTTTAATCCTCGTGCTGGATATACATTATCACCCGGTCCATGCGTTGGACAACGGTCACATCCGGTCCACGCGTTGGACAACGGTCACATCTGGTCCATGCGTTGGACAACGGTTATATTCAATCCATGAGTTGGACGTTTAATCTATATAGTCTATGTTTTGGACACTTAATCGTTTTCTGACATGTCACTCATGTGAGTTTATGTCATAACGCTTATGTAAATCTCGATATGATATTCATGTAAGTAATAACATGATGTTCATGTTAGCTATGGTATGGCACTGTATTTTTGCTCTGAGATTAGCTTTATTTCTTGATTTCTTGTTTCTGTACTAGAACCTCGGGTTTGGTGTTTAGAGATTTGCAATTTGAGATACAAGGTATATACATGAGGGTTTCCTTGTTTGGATTATTTCGCTCGACGTACCTATGCTCGTGTTGTAAATTTCTAAATACTAAAACTATCTTTAGTAGGATCAATGATTTTAGATCTATTATATATATTATCTGTATTTTGTTATACAACGAGCCCTTTTCCCTTGGGGTTGGTTGTGATGTTACTCGCTAGCGCTTTGACGCTTGTTGTCCCTCCCCCTTTCAGGTCACGAGCCAGGAGCACGGAGAGCCGCAGGTTGATAGCAGACCACATTAGTGTTCAGTTTTACTTTCTAGCTATGCATTATTTTCTTTGGGCTCCACTGTAGAGAGGTTAGACATTTGAGGGTATTATTCTAGAAGTTGTAAAGGCTGTGAGCCTTATCTCCTTATCGTCAAATATTTGTATTTGAGACTTGTTGAGTATTTCAGTTTATCTACTCAGATCTTGACTATGTATTTCTGTATTGTTGGATGATGAGATATTTATGTGACTATTATCATTTCATCAGTATTCCTTGTATTATCTCTTACCTGTTTTGTACCTACACCAGTTGTTGATTCTACTAGATAGATGTTAATTGTGATGGTGAAACATGTTATTGCACGGTGTGGTGCATAGCAGGTTTGACATTCTTGGTTTCACCTTGGACTGCAGCCTTGTGTGAACCCAGGGGCGTCACAGTTGGTATCAGAGCTCTAGTTCCAGTATCCTTAGGATCATCCTGTGTCGAGTCGTGGAGCTAGGGTAGAGTTTCCTAGGATTCATGTATAGAGTCCGTAAGGATTTTCTAGTATGAGTGAGGATGATATATGCGTATATCTCAAAATTTGAGAAATTTTGTTTATGACAACTATTTTTATATAAGTTTAAAGTATTAGTGCAATACTATATGTTTTGAAAATCTTATTGTGATACGCTATTTATAGAAGTCTATTTTGACTCATAAACTCTTATTTTATTATGATCAGAGAGATGGCAGGATGTGGTAGACCTCGTACCAGACGAGCCAGAAGCGGTGTACAGTTCATATGGAGCATTGGAATGCCAGAAGGCTTTATATTCTGAAGACTAAGTTGACATACAACGCCGGTTTTGACTATTCCGAGCAGCCGACAGGACATTTTGTCTGTGATACAGATGCATTTTTTCATTGGCAGGCTTAGGAGGCGTAATGATGCAGGACTCAGAGGGTAGTGCCCTATATCTCCGCCAGTTGAGGGTGCATGCAGCAGAACTACCCCACTCATGACTTTGAGTAGCAGCATGCGTGTCTTGCACTGAAGTCATGGAGTACTACTTGTATGCGAGTGCAGTTTGAGTTATATCACAGACCATCAAAGTCTTGAAGTACCTCTTTTCCAGAAGAACTCAACCAGAGACAGAGAGAGCGCATTTGAGTTCATAAGGACTACGAGTTTCGCCCGATCAGTATTCCATCGGGGAGGCGAAGTCAGTAGCAGATGCATTAAACAGAAGCGGTCGGACATCAGATTTCAGTCCTTGATGGTGTTCATTGGCATCGGGATCTTATCACTCTTAGCCCAGTTTGATTTTAGAACCGAGATTGGAGGCAGCCAGTGCATTTTGGGAGCCTGTGACATGCAACATCTTGCGAGTGGACAGAGTTGATCACGAGCTCAGTTACAAGACTCTTGGATTCAAAATCCTAGAAAAGGGAGGACGATCTCCAAAGAGGACTAAGCAATGATTGGACCATCGGAGCTGGGCAGGTCTACGGATGAAGGGTAGATGTTATACCAGCCAGCACAGAGGCTGAAGAGGGAGTTATTTTGATGAGGCACACCGTACTCGATTACATAGTGCATCCAGGAACCACCAAGATTACAAAGATTGAAGAGACATTTTCTGGTGGGAGCGCGTATGCGATAAGAGATTGCCATACTATGTGGCGCTAGATGTTTTACCTGTTCAGCAGGCTGAGGCCAGAGCATCAGAGACCGGGGTAGCTGACCACTTCAGGCCTTTACCATTCCAGAAGTGGAAGTGGGCAGACATTTCTATGGATTTTATTGTTGGGGTTGCGAAGTCGAAGAAGCAGGGGAATGATTCGTGTGTTTGGTTGATAGTTAGACCGACGTTAACGAACGTACAGCACATTTTATCGCCAGTGCTGGGACTACTATATGCAGTCGAGGCTTATGCGACGGATCTTCATTTCGTGATGATAGCTTCGACATTCACGGGATTCGGACACGATTCGTATCGGATCGCGGATCGCCGTTTTCACTTCATATTTTGGAGGAGCTTTTCTTCAGGACTCATTGGGGCAGCAGGCTATCATATCAGCAGTTGTGTCCACCCCCAGACAGTCTATGCAGACGGCAGAGGCGTGATCAGGGTGTTGGAGGACGATATTGGGGCATGTGTCATTGACTTTCCAATGGCAGCTGAGAGGATCATATTCCACTGGTAGAGTTTGCTTTATAACATAGCTTATTCAAGCCGACGATCCGTTTGGCCCCGTATGAGGCAGTTATACGGAGCCCTGCTAGAATCGCCGATATGTTTTGGCCGAGCCAGAGGACAACGTTTGTGCTTGGCCAGATGATAGTGAGGCCGCCCTCACCCGAGAATATATAGCTTGATCAGAGAGCAGGATTCTAGCAGCTTCAGAGTGCGGCAGAAGAGCTATGCCGATAAGAGACCGAAAGACCCTTGGAGTTTCAAGCTTGGCAGACTCAGTCGATGCTTAACGGTATGCCTATGAAGGGCGTTTACAGCGTTTCGGACGACGGGGGAAGCATGCGCCGAGATTCATTTAGCGACCATTTCAGATTTTAGAGCGCATGTGGAGCTGTGTGCATACAGACTAGTATCTCATCCAGGCATCCGATGTCTGAGTTATCACACAATGTATTTCAGGTGTTTCTTTATGCTTCCGCTTAAGAAACACTTGCATGATGAGGGTAGCAGCCATCGAGTATGGAATGCACCAGAGATTGAGTCTTCAGGGAGGATTTGACTACTGTCGAGATTCCGGTTCGTATTCTTGCCAGAGAAGACAGAGACTCAGGAATAAGTGTGATCCCTTAGTGAAAGCTTCAGTGGAACCGAGGAGGCAATGAGGAGATTTCTTGGAGCGCGAAGAGAGTGACGCCGCTCGGCGTCCAACGGCGCCGAGGCCACCAGTTCCGGCTGGTGACTGTCCCCAGGGTCAGATTGTCGCGACTACCCCACCTGGTTGAGCAAGTAAATAATTTTTATTATGTTTATATATGTTACTTTATGTTTTAGCTATGTTTATATTTAACACCTAAGTGCGGAATATGCATTAGCTTAATTCTTAATCTTGGAACACATGGTATATATATGGGGGGGTTTCCTTGTTATGGAGTTTTCGCTCCGATCCTGTACTAGTTCCAATAGATTTAAGGATTTAAACGAGCAATATTTGTCATTTTAGCTCCGTTAATTCCGAATATCTCTATATGCTTATCTAGTAGTTTCAAAATATTTTGAGATTCATATTAATTCCGAATCTTCCGAGGACGAAATTTCTTTTAAGGCGGGGAAGAATGTAACCCCGAAATTTTATAATGACAGAATTATGTGACCATAAATAGTTTAATAAACCTTTTCTTTGTGAATGAATACCATATATATAGGAGATATATTATGTTATCAGCTGCTTTGGGAACCATCAGCGTGTATATAAGTAAAGGAATCGAGTTGATATAAGATATCATGTGAAATACCTATCAGAAGGCCATTTTTATGCTGACCGCGGTCGACTCGGGCAGCGGTCGACCGTGGCGGTCGACCGGTGCGCGGTCGACGAGTCAGCGAGCAGAGAGTTTTCCAGGTTGTTTTCTCTTGCGGTTTGTTTTTTTAATTTCGGGGTCTAACGGGCCTTTCGGTCTGTTAGCGGAGTATATATATTATACCAACTCAAACCCAGGAGGAGCCCCTCATTCAGTTCAAGCGTAAAACCCTAGCCCTTTTCTCTCCCTTCTCAAAAACCCTAGTGCACCTGGTTGATGTTGGGGTTTGGAAGAGTTCCAGGGGGATTTTTCCGCGCCGGATCTGGCCAAGGAGGATCATCTCCAGAGAGTGTCAATCACCAAGGCGAGTATCATCTCGCCGCAATCCCTGCACCCCTGTTTTCCATTGATTTTATTTTTTGGATTTATGACTTGTTGAATGAGCCAAAATAGTAGTTTTGTTATAAAAATGATCTCTGATTTGGTATATGGATAATAATGCGTCAAGAGGTTTCTAGTTTATAAAAACTCACCCAATACCTTGTTAAATAATAGATCTAGATCTGAAATTTGCCTAAACAGAACTAAATCATGTGTACTGTCATTTAAAAACGATTTTGGAGATGTGGTGTCTCATGTTTTTTTAATAATATTGGGAAGGTATAGATTTCAAAGCCTGAGCATTTGTTTGTTTATGTTCAGTATGGCATTTTAAAACCTTAGAACTCTTTTGTTATCGTTAGAGATTTTGCAAGATTTGTGGCTATCAGGTTTTCGAGCTGACAGAAACCCAGACTTTGGTTTCTGTCCGCTCAGCGGCTCGACCGACCGCGGTCGACCGCTGAGCTCGTTTAGGGCTATCGGTTCGACCGCCAAGTTTATTCGGTCGACTGCGACGCTTGTCGGCGACCGCGAACCTTTATCGGGCGACCGCGAGCGTCTTGTTCGGTCGACCGAGATGCCTAGCGGTTCGACCGCCAGGAATCGTTCATGGGTTCGCGTCGACCGGATCGATCGGACCGCCGAACTTCTCTGTTGCATTTTCCATCATTTTTCTTACATTTGTTGAATAATTTGTTCAGTTCGGATGATTGTCCTGGACATCTGACATTGGTATCTGGTTCTTACTAAGTTACCCATGCATGATTTAGAAGAACGCTGAATCACTAATTAGGCGATATATACACTGGTTTTGACTGGGTAGAATGGATAGGTAGATTCACTATGTTATCCAGTGATATTTTCACCCATTCACAGTCCTCGTGTTGCGACTTAAAATCCACAGTTCCTTCGTGTGGTACAAGCATTACCTCTTAGTCTCGTGTAAGACATTGCCATAGCTATTTTAATCCATCGTGCTGGATTATACATTTCACCGGTCATGAGTTGCTGACACGGTCACATCCGGCTCACGCGTTGGACAGAACGGCACCATCCCGGTCCATGCGTTGGACAACGTTATATTCAATCCATGAGTTGGACCGTTGAATCTATATAGTCGCTATTTTTGGCACACATAATCGTTTCTGACATGTCACTCATTGTGCCAGTTTTATGTCATAACACTTATGTAATCTCGATATGATTATTCGATGTAAGCTAATAACATGATGTTTCATGTTAGCGTATTGCGTAGGCACTGTATTTGCTTCTGAGATTAGCTTATTTCTTGCATTTCGTTGTTTTCTGTAACTAGACCTCCGGGCTGGGGTTTCGGTGTTTTAGAGATTTGCAACTTGAATACAAGGTATAATACATGAGGGTTTCCTTGTTGGATAATTATGTTCGTCCGCACGTACCTATGCTCGTGTTGCCTATAATTTCTAAATACTAAAAACCCTCTTTAGTAGGGCAGGGGATACCTGCCGTTCCTGTCAGAGAGAGACCCCCAGAGGTCACGCCTGTAGTTATTCCTCTAGCAGTCCTAGACAGAGCCACCGAGCAGGAGGTTTGGCTCCGTATGGTTGAGAGGTACCAGAAGATGAGGGCACCCGAGTTCCAGGGATCACCAGACCCTCTTGCAGTCCATAAGTGGAAGGAGGATGTGGGCAACATTCTTGACATACTCAGTGTGGGCTCAGTTCAGAAGCAGAGATTGGCATCCTACAGTCTGAAGGGTGATGCCGGGAGATGGTACCGACTGCAGTTTACTCCAGAGCAGAGGATGACTCTCACGTGGGAGGACTTCATATATTTCTTCGATGGACAGTACATTTCTTCTGCAGCACGGACCGGGAAGGAGCTCGAGTTGTCCCGGTTGACTCAGGGGGATATGACCGTGGCAGATTTTGAGAGCAAGTTCATGGAGTTAGATGTTCTTGGCTGGGCTTAGCCCTAATCTCCGACGGTACCTCGTGTCGAGGAGATTTTATTCAGTCAGGGAGGTAGCTGAGGCTGCCACTTCTCAGGAGATTGAGACTTCTATGTTCCAGAAATACAAGGAAGGGAAAGCTAAGACCGGACCGAGTGGGGACAAGGGCAAGAACAAGAGAGGTTTTTCTGGACATTAGCAGCAGCATCAGGGCCCTTATAAAAGGGGACCCCAGCAGGATCAGAGAGCGCATCAGCAGCGCAAGTTTTAGGGATCTTGTTTTAACTGTCACAAAGTCGGGCACAAGGCATCAGAGTGCCGCAGCGCACCAGCAGGAGCCCAGCAGGGCAAAGGCCCGAACCACCAGCAGCAGCAACAGGCTTGAGGCACCGCCAGTAGCTCAGAGGACTGAGGGACAGATTCGGGCAGTTCAGGATGTTCCCCAGGGACAGATTATCCCATATTCTCCAGCACCATCACCAGAGCAGTCCTCAGCCATGGGCAGGGTATATGCAGTGGTTCCTCGTGATCATGGCGCCAGCGGAGCTGTAGTGGAGGGTACGTTCTTTGTGAACTCTCTTCACGCCCGTATTCTTTTTGATTCGGGAGCTTCGCATTCATTCATTTCGCATGCATTTATGACTAGACTCCAACTCGTAGCTCAGCCTCTAGACACCCCTCTATCTGTCTCCACCCCTTTAGGTGAGGTATCGCTTCTGGAGAGCGTTTGTAGGAGGTGTACCGTCAGTCTAGACGAGTCGGAGTTCATAGTGGATTTGATAGTGTTGCATATGTCCGAGTTCGATGTCATCCTTGGTATGGATTGGTTGTCTTCCTACCATATTAGTATTGACTGCTTTGCGAAGACAGTCAAGTTGCGAGCGTCCGACGGGTCCGAGATGATTGTAGCCGCCTCTCAGGGAAACCGACTTGCGGAGTCATTTCTGGCGTACATCGAGGAGGTGATGCGACGGGATCAGGGTGCTGAGTTATGGGAGACTAGAGTTGTCTCAGAGTATCAGGATGTCTTTCAGGACATACCTGGATTGCCTCCGGTGAGAGAGGTGGATTTTTGTATCGAATTGCAGCCTGGCACAGCCCCGATATGCCGCGCACCCTATCGTATGGCACCAGCTGAGATGAGAGAGCTTCAGACCCAGTTGGACGAGTTATTAGCTCAGGGTTTTATTCGCCGGAGTCATTCTCCGTGGGGGCGCGCTGGTCCTCTTCGTGAAGAAGAAGGATGGTACTATGAGATTATGCATAGATTATCGAGAGTTGAACAAGGTCACTATCCGGAATATGTACCCACTACCTAGGATTGATGACTTGTTTGACCAGTTGCAGGGAGCGCAATATTTCTCGAAGATTGATCTTCGTTCTGGCTATCATCAGTTGCGGGTTTGGGAGATGGATATTCCCAAGACCGCCTTTCTTACTCGATATGGTTCTTTCGAGTTCTTGGTCATGCCATTTGGGTTGACCAATGCACCCGCGGTATTCATGGATTTGATGAACCGGGTTTTCCGTCCCTTCTTAGATCAGTTTGTGATCGTTTTCATCGATGATATTCCCATTTACTTGAGATCGGAGGCGGATCACGAGGAGCATCTACGGATAGCATTGAGGACTCTTCAGGAGCATCAGCTATATGCTAAGTTCAGCAAGTGCGAGTTTTGGCTTTCAGAAGTCAGATTCCTTGGCCATGTTATCAGTAGAGAGGGCATAGCAGTAGACCCAGCTAAGGTCACGGCAGTTCTTGATTGGGAGCCACCGAAGACGGTGACAGAGATTCGCAGCTTTTTGGGCTTAGCTGGATATTATAGGAAGTTCATTCAGGACTTCTCAAAATAGCTACACCACTTACACACCTTACGAAAAAGGGTGGAGGAGATGGATTGAGTTCATTAAGGACTACGAGTTCGCGATCCAGTATCATCCGGGGAAGGCGAACGTAGTAGCAGATGCATTAAACAGGAAGCGTCGACATCAGATTTCAGCCTTGAGGTGTTCATTGCATCGGGATCTTATCACTCTTAGCCAGTTTGATTTTAGACCCGAGATTGGAGGAGCCAGTGCATTTTTGGGAGCTGTGACAGTGCAACCATCTTGGAGTGACAGAGTTGTCAGAGCTCAGTTACAAGACTCTTGGATTCAAATCCGTAAGGAGGAGATCTCCAAAGAGACTAAGAATGATTGGACCATCGGAGCTGATGGAGGTCTACGGATGAAGGGTAGATTGGTTATACCAGCCAGCACAGAGCTGAAGAGGGAGTTATTTGATGAGGCACACCGTACTCGATACATAGTGCATCCAGGAACCACCAAGATGTACAAAGATTTGAAGAGACATTTCTGGTGGAGCGGTATGCGTAGAGAGATTGCATACTATGTGGCTAGATGTTTTACCTGTCAGCAGGTGAAGGCAGAGCATCAGAGACCGGTAGTGACACTTCAGCCTTTACCCATTCCAGAGTGGAAGTGGGCAGACATTTCTATGGATTTTATTGTGGGGTTGCCGAAGTCGAAGAAGGGGAATGATTCTGTTTGGGTGATAGTAGACCGGTTAACGAAGTCAGCACATTTTATCCCAGTGTGGACTACTTATGCAGTCGAGGCTTATGCGAGGATCTTCATTCGTGAGATAGTTCGACTTCACGGGGTTCCGGACACGATCGTATCGGATCGAGGATCGGTTTTCACTTCATATTTTTGGAGGAGCTTTCAGGACTCATTTGGCAGCAGGCTATCATATAGCAGTGTGTTCCACCCCCAGACAGATGGTCAGACGGAGAGGGTGAATCAGGTGTTGGAGGACATATTGCGGGCATGTGTCATTGACTTCCAAGGCAGCTGGGAGGATCATATTCCACTGGTAGAGTTTGCTTATAACAATAGTTATCAAGCGACGATCGGTATGGCCCCGTATGAGGCATTATACGGGAGGCCCTGTAGATCGCCGATATGTTGGGCCGAGCCAGAGGACAGTTTGATGCTTAGGCCAGAGATAGTGAGGCAGACTACCGAGAAAATAGCCTTGATCAGAGAGAGGATTCTAGCAGCTCAGAGTCGGCAGAAGAGCTATGCCGATAAGAGACGAAGACCCTTGGAGTTTCAGGTTGGAGACTCAGTCATGCTTAAGGTATCGCCTATGAAGGGCGTACAGCGTTTCGGACGACGGGGGAAGCATGCGCCGAGATTCATTGGACCATTTCAGATTTTAGAGCGCATTGGAGCTGTGTCATACAGACTAGATCTTCCAGCATCGATGTCTAGTATACACAATGTATTTCATGTTTCTATGCTTAAGAAACACTTGCATGATGAGGAGCAGCATCGAGTATTGGATGCACCAGAGATTGAGCTTCAGGAGGATTTGACTACTGTCGAGATTCCGGTTCGTATTCTTGCCAGAGAAGACAAGAGACTCAGGAATAAGGTGATTCCCTTAGTGAAAGTTCAGTGGAACCGAGGAGGCAATGAGGAGATTTCTTGGGAGCGCGAAGAGGACGTGCGTCGCGACTACCCCCACCTGGTTGAGCAAGTAAATTAATTTTTATTATGTTATATATGTTACTTTATGTTATATTTTAGCTATGTTTATATTTAACACTAAGATGGGAATATGCACGCTTAATTCTTAATCTTTTGGAACACATGGTATATATATGGGGGGGGTTCCTTGTTTGGATTTTTCGCCCGATGTACTAGTTCCAATAGATTAGGATTTAAACGAGAATATTGTCATTTTAGATCGTTAATTTCCGAATATCTCTATATGTTATCTAGTAGTTCATATTTTGAGATTCATATAATTTCCGAATTTCGAGGACGAAATTCTTTTAAGGGGGGAAGAATGTAAAACCCCGAAATTTTATAATGAAATTATGTGAATAAATAGTAATAAACCTTTCTTTTGTGATGAATAACCATATATATAGGAGATATATATGTTTATCAGTGTTTGGGAACCCATCAGGTGTATATAAGTGAGAGTAATCGAGTAGTAGCTGGCCAGCACAAAAAAAAAAATACCTGAACCAGGCATTTTAGTGCTGACCGGTCGACCGGTACGGTCGACCGAGCAGCGGTCAGTTTGTTTTCCAGGTTCCTCTTTTTACGATTTCGGTTTTGGGCCTTAGAGGGTTTCGGGTCGGGTTTAGAAGGGGGTATATAAGCATCTGCTCACGAGAGAGCCTCCAGGAGTTCTGAAATCAAAACCCTAAAACCCCTCTCCCTTCCTTTAAACCCTAAGCCTCTGTTTTGATGATTTGGGGAAGCTCTTGAGGATTTTTTCGGCGGGATTCAGGGATTCCAGCAAAGGGAAGCAACCTACTGAAGATCTAGGGCTTTTGTCAACACTCAAGGCGAGTATCATCTCGCCCAATCCCTCACCCCTGTTCTATATGATTTTCTTTTGGATTTTCATGAGTTTTGTTGAGCCAAAATAGTAGTTTTGTTATAAAAATGATCTCTGATTTGGTATATGGATAATAATGCGTCAAGAGGTTTCTAGTTTATAAAAACTCACCCAATACCTTGTTAAATAATAGATCTAGATCTGAAATTTGCCTAAACAGAACTAAATCATGTGTACTGTCATTTAAAAACGATTTTGGAGATGTGGTGTCTCATGTTTTTTTAATAATATTGGGAAGGTATAGATTTCAAAGCCTGAGCATTTGTTTGTTTATGTTCAGTATGGCATTTTAAAACCTTAGAACTCTTTTGTTATCGTTAGAGATTTTGCAAGATTTGTGGCTATCAGGTTTTCGAGCTGACAGAAACCCAGACTTTGGTTTCTGTCCGCTCAGCGGCTCGACCGACCGCGGTCGACCGCTGAGCTCGTTTAGGGCTATCGGTTCGACCGCCAAGTTTATTCGGTCGACTGCGACGCTTGTCGGCGACCGCGAACCTTTATCGGGCGACCGCGAGCGTCTTGTTCGGTCGACCGAGATGCCTAGCGGTTCGACCGCCAGGAATCGTTCATGGGTTCGCGTCGACCGGATCGATCGGACCGCCGAACTTCTCTGTTGCATTTTCCCTGTTTTGTACATTTTTGAATATTTGTTCAGGTTCGAGTGATTTCCTGGACTATCTGACATTGGTATCTGGTCTTACTAAGTACCCATGCATGATAGAAGACCTGAATCACTAATTAGGGATATATACACTGTTTTGACTGTGAATTGAGATAGGTAGATTTCACTATGTATCCCAGTGATATTTTCACCACTTCACAGTCCTCGTGTTGGACTAAAATCCACAGTCCTCGTGTTGGACAAGCATTACCTCTTAGTCCTCGTGTAAGACATGCATAGCTATTTTAATCCTCGTGCTGGATATACATTATCACCCGGTCCATGAGTTGGACAACGGTCACATCCGGTCCACGCGTTGGACAACGGTCACATCCGGTCCATGCGTTGGACAACGGTCACATCCGGTCCATGCGTTGGACAACGGTTATATTCAATCCATGAGTTGGACGTTTAATCTATATAGTCTATGTTTTGGACACTTAATCGTTTTCTGACATGTCACTCATGTGAGTTTATGTCATAACACTTATGTAAATCTCGATATGATATTCATGTAAGTAATAACATGATGTTCATGTTAGCTATGGTATGGCACTGTATTTTTGCTCTGAGATTAGCTTTATTTCTTGATTTCTTGTTTCTGTACTAGAACCTCGGGTTTGGTGTTTAGAGATTTGCAACTTGAGATACAAGGTATATACATGAGGGTTTCCTTGTTTGGATTATTTCGCTCGACGTACCTATGCTCGTGTTGTAAATTTCTAAATACTAAAACCCTCTTTAGTAGGATCAATGATTTTAGATCTATTATATATATATATTATCTGTATTTTGTTATACAACGAGCTCTTTTCCCTTGGGGTTAGTTGTGATGTTACTCGCTAGCGCTTTGACGCTCGTTGTCCCTCCCCCTTTCAGGTCACGAGCCAGGAGCACGGAGAGCCGCAGGTTGATAGCGGACCACATTAGTGTTCAGTTTTACTTTCTAGCTATGTATTATTTTCTTTGGGCTCCACTGTAGTGAGGTTAGACATTTGAGGGTATTATTCTAGAAGTTGTAAAGGCTGTGAGCCTTATCTCCTTATCGTCAAATATTTGTATTTGAGACTTGTTGAGTATTTCAGTTTATCTACTCAGATCTTGACTATGTATTTCTGTATTGTTGGATGATGAGATATTTATGTGACTATTATCATTTCATCAGTATTCCTTGTATTATCTCTTACCTGTTTTGTACCTACACCAGTTGTTGATTCTACTAGATAGATGTTAATTGTGATGGTGAAACATGTTATTGCATGGTGTGGTGCATAGCAGGTTTGACATTCTTGGTTTCACCTTGGACTGCAGCCTTGTGTGAACCCAGTGGCGTCACAGTTGGTATCAGAGCTCTAGTTCCAGTATCCTTAGGATCATCCTGTGTCGAGTCGTGGAGCTAGGGTAGAGTTTCCTAGGATTCATGTATAGAGTCCGTAAGGATTTCCTAGTATGAGTGAGGACGATATATACGTATATCTCAAAATTTGAGAAATTTTTTTATGACAACTATTTTTATATAAGTTTAAAGTATTAGTGCAATACTATATGTTGTGAAAATCTTATTGTGATATGCTATTTATAGAAGTCTATTTTGACTCATAAACTCTTATTTTATTATGATCAGAGAGATGGCAGGACGTGGTAGACCTCGTACCAGACGAGCTAACGGGTGGTGCATAGCAGGTTTGACATTCTATAAATAGGATCTTAAATATTGGAAGAGTTAAAATTGACAAAACTTTAGGATCTTAAAGTACAATAAAGCTTAGAATGATGGGATAATTGCATAGTAGTCTCTTAAATCATCCCTGATTAGTCTCTCAATTCTCACTATTTGCTTATTAGTTCCTCTAATATTCAATTTCTTTTCTCAAAAGCACCTCTCTATTAGGAATTTTGTTAATGCCTCTAATTGGGTTAAGCGTTAACCCAATATCTAAAATTATCCAAGTGGCCCTTGAGTTTTCCGCATAGGGTTTTGTCTAACTCTAGTTGGGAATATACCCGTTGGAGAATTAGATTTGGAGAAGCTCCTGACCGTTGGAGAAGAAGAAAATAGTATGTTTGGGAAAATCATTATGAAATGGGTTGGTAAGGTTTTAAATGATATGGTTAATTTCTCTTTTTTCTTTTTTCTTTGGGTGGGGGGTTGGGAAGGGGTGTTATAACGGGAAATCCATTTAATTCCACTAAAGTTAATGGAAATTCATTCTCATAAATAACATCAATTAACAACAAGGCTATTTGCAAGAAAATTAAAAATTTAAGAGAGTAATAAGCAAATTCTGATATCTGAGGAAAATTTTGTCAATTAAGAATGATATAAGGGACTAATATGCAATTACTCTAATCAGTGATTAGCGTTACGTTTGAGTTTTCCCCCACTTTATTTAATAACAATAAAAGGAGCAACTCTCGTAATTTACCTGTCATGGGTACAAAACAAATTAAGCGGTTGAGCAGCCGGCATCGTAGAACAACTATTTATCTTTGTTTATAGTTTATATGGCGCCAACCTTCAAACAATGTGCTTATATGCTAATATTACGTGGTTGAGTTTGATAGGCTGATCTCATGATGACCTCATATAAGTCATTTTGTAAATAATTCTAGGCTAAATAGCACTTATATACTTATTGTTTCAACTACTTTTCACTTATATACCTCAACTTGTATTTGGTAGCAAACAAATAGTCTAAGGTTTTTTAAATTTGCACTTATGTACCCTCTGTTTTTTAGCAGCACTTAAATACCCTAAAGTTTTTAAAAGATGCACATAAATACCCTCAGTTATGCAAACTTGAGGGTATTTAAGTACAAGTTTTAGAAACTTTAAGCTATTTAAGTATTAGATTTAAAAACTTTGAGGTATTTAAATGTAAGTTTTAATATATTTAGAGTATGTAAGTGCTACCAATAACAAGTGAGGGTATATAAGTGTAAGTTCAAAAACTTTAAGGTATTTTCTTGCTATTAGATACAAGTGAGGGTATGTAAGTGAAAAGTAGATGAATAGGGTATATAAGTACTATTTACCCAAAATTCAAAATAAGAAATTATCGCAATTGGAATAAAGTACTATTCAAGCTCATGGCGAAGCTAAGATATTCAAGCACCGGTTCAGACGTCCACCATAAACAATAATTACCACTTAAGTACCTTATAGATTGTCCTATTTTGCGCTTATATAGCCATTTGTTTTTGCCAGCTCTTATATATCTTGAAGTTCATAAAATTTACACTTTAATATCTTTTGCTATGCGAACGTGAGAATATATTAACAAATAATATTCATGTGACACTCATATGATTAATTTAGAAACTTTTAATCCTTAATTTTTGTTACTTTTACCATTAACCTTACCTTAATTCCACTTTAAACATACCAAATTCAATTTTAGAATAAAATATAATAGGTTTAAAAGTAAGTTTAACCAAAAAAAAGTAAGGGTTTAAAAGTTCAAAATTATCATCTGAGTCACAATGAAATTTTTTGGAGAAAAATTCTCACATTAGCATAATATAAGGTATTAAAGTGTAAATTTCAAAACTTCAGGATATATAAATGCTATAAAAAACAAGTGAGGGTATGTAAGCAGAAAGTAGGAAAAACTTTAGGATAAATAAATTTATAATATGAAAATAATGGTTTGGATCATTTTGACAACAACATAAAGCGTCATTTTTTACTTTTATACTCCAAAATTTTATTTTTGACAACAAAATGGAGTTCATTTCTTTACTTTTATATTCCAAAATTTTATTTATTTTTCTTTAATATCTTGAAGTTCAAAACTACCAAAATGATCCCAAGGTTTATTCTATTTTACACTTCGATATCTTGTTTTCCACGATAGTTTTAACATTTAATAATAATAAATTAAAACGTGTACAATTTCTCCAACATAACCTCCAAATGATGTAACCTTCATTAATTTTTTAAAAGATGCTCCTTAATTAATTTCGACATTATTATTGGGTATCCCCTCAAACTTTGAACATTATTTTAAAAAGCTTAAAGTATCAACATTATTTTTAGAAAACCACAATTATGCGGCATATTAAAAAAGATAGAGACATTTGTCTAGGGGTTGTTTTTTTTTTTGGTTTTTTGGTGGAGATTTTGTGATATTTTTAGACTTGAAGGAGTTATCTCATAATAGACTAAAATATAGACAGTTAATTGAGAAATATACTTGGGGAAAGAAACTGTTTGCTTTAAATAATATTTTTTTTAAAAAAAATTGATGATTCATTAAAGGATATCATGTTTTTTTTTTCTCTTGTAGCGTAAGAATAGTTAAGAAAAAAAATTAGAGCAGTTATACTCTGATCTAGAAACAACATATTCCATCTAAGATACGGTCGTCGGTCTCTTTTAACGTGACGTGCTTATTTGTTGGTATGGCTGAAATAATTTTAACGTGTAACGCGTAACAAAAATCATGTGGATCAAAAAGGAATCCAAAGTACTGAAATGGATGAGAGAAAATATACATGATCAACGTGGCCGTCCCCCACCCCATTTGCATTCGTACGATTCCTATGGACTAGGAGAGCTTAGATACTTCTCTTGGCGAAGGATAGCCTACCTATCTACTTGTCATGATAATAACATTTATTCCCTTCCAAATTTTTTAAAAGGGATGATAAAGGCATCTATTGTTACATAAATTATTTTATTTTGAATCTTATGTATATGATTTGAGACGATAAAGAAGACATAGTAAAGGCACGGGGGATGCTTGGTGTCAAGAGAATTGCAACCACATAGAACAAATGGTCTATAATCATTTAGGCAAATAGTATAAGGGGGTGTTGGTTTCAAATCCTATAATTTTAGGATATGGATTTCATCATGGGATTTGAAATCCATAGGTAATTTATTATGGGCTGGGATTCCTAAAACTTTGTTTGTTTCAACAATATTTTGGAATTTGGAATACTATAGTTTGTAATATTTTTGTTTGTTTCAAACTTTTTGGAATTTGAACTCCTTAATTTGTCTAACACTTCTGAAATCCATCCCACATCCCACCCAAAAAAGAGGATTTCGCAAATCCTTAAATATAATACTTTTTTATTATTTGGGGACTTGATATTCTAAAATTTGTTTTGAAACAAACAAGTTTTATGGAATTCTAAAACCCAAAAAAACCCACTTTTTGATCCTAGAATTTGAAATCCCACCCAAATGCCAAATTTCTTTTTGAAACAAACACCCCCTAAGGGGACATAAATTGAACTGTAACAGATCTATCCACAACTAACCCTTTAGTAGTATTTAATTAGCAGTGTCCAAGCATGCCGGCCAGAAACTCTAGGTCTGGTCGGGTTACAAGTCCTGATTAGACCCGGGCTCGAATCAACCTAGCCAGACCTAGGTCTGGGTCCAGGTTGGTTGCGGGCCAAGCTCCGAGCTAGCCTGATTTTTCAATTCCCCCACCCCACTTAAGAATTATGTTTTTAATGAAAACCAAATAAACTAGATTTTTTTAAAATGTAAATTTAGGAGTATTTACAATGATGTGAAATTGCTGCAAGTTGCAAAGAAATTCTATTTTATTATTAATCTCATAATCTCTAATAAAGACTATATTTTTTTAAAAAGTATCGCATCACAATAGATGAGTACATCCCAACTAGGTTAGCACCTATGCATCTATATCAATACTATTTGCAACTCTTTCTAAAATAATTTATTACAGATGGGTACATCACAAAGACACAACTAGACTAGCTTGACACCATATATTTTTGTTCTACAGCAACTTCTGATTCTGGTATCATCAAATCTTAAAGTCTATCTTGGATATTAGCAAGAAGGTCGAGGTTGACATTTCTTTTCCAACGCCCATCAATCTTGTAAGCACGTAAGTGCCTGTACAGTTGCCAGATCCAGTGATGTCCTATGGTCATCAATCAAACGTCCTAATGCGATGAAGGCGCATTTTGAAGATATATTAAAAACCCGCATTGTTAATAAATCACGAGACATGATGGAAAACACAGGATATGAAGCTGTTCCATATACTTTATATTATTGCGAAGTATGCATAGTTGATTATTTTGACCACTAAATAAACACGCAACAAAATATTATTCAATTTTAGAAACTTTCCTTATGTCATCACTGTTAGATATAGGTGCCCTGCAGGCAATTATTGTATATTGTAACAGGACCTATATGTATATAACA
>NC_033794.1:30837652-30888490 GCF_001876935.1 Asparagus officinalis
AGTGAGCTGCTTGTATTGTTGGTTTTCCTCTCGACAACAATTCCCACAGGTCGGAAACTTGGGAGGAAACTTTCCCCGGGCGTGGAGGCAGAGATGGAACCCCCTGCCCTTGGGTAGGTGAAATTGGTTCTCATTGAACGTGGATTTTGAAGCCACGCTGATCCTTCTGAACCTGGCGGACCTCTTGGAAATCACGTTCGCGAGGGTCGCGCTTAGCTTTGGAAACGTTTGGCCGAGGCCTTCGTTTAAATGATGAAACTGACCCCTGAGGGTCATGTTTAGGTTGAACGCGCCCTTGAGGGTCGCGTTTAGGTTGAACACTCCCTTGAGGGTCGCGTTTATATTGAACGCTTTCCTGAGGGTCGCGTTTATGTTGAACGCTCCCCTGAGGGTCGCGTTTATGTTGAACGCTCCCCTGAGGGTTGCGTTTATGTTGAACGCTCCCCTGAGGGTCGCGTTTAGTTTGAACGCTCCCCTGAGGGTCGCATTTAATTGGTGAAACAGACTCCTGAGAGTCATGTTCTATTGGAACGCATCCCTGGGGGTCGCGTTTGGTTTTGGCAGCTCCACTCTGAGGGCTGCGTTTTGAAGAAACAACGCGCCATTCAGGGTCACGTTTCAGCTGTATGAGCCGAGGCTCGTAGTTGGGCTCGTTGCCGCGAAGTGAGTGTTCTCTTTTGGGAACGCTAGGCTCGGTTGGATTTTCAGAAACGCGATCTTCGCGTTGGGCCAACAATCAGCTTTCACGTAGATGTGCTCGTCGTATGGATCTTCTCCGTCGGCGAGCGGCGTTCTTCTTGGCTTGTTTCAAAGCCTTAGCAGCAGCATCGTTGACGCCTATGGAACTCGTTTCCTCCAGAGGCCGTTTGTGGCCTGAAGAACGTTTTGCTGATGCAGATGTGGGATTTTCCGCCAGCAGTGCCAGTTTGAGTTCTTGGCCGAAGGAGAGGGCTTTCTTCGGCACTTCAACAACAGAATTGACCTTCTTGGAGGTCTCGCGGACATCGTGCTTAGCCTTGGGGCTAAGCGATCCTGAGGATAAGGCTTCCTCGTACTTAGCTTGATCAAACCCCACAACGAGAGTTTCTACTATTGTTCCCATGAGGTGGACATCAGACTGCGCCACCACTTCCTCGTCGGAAAAGCTAGTCCCCAGCGGAGTCGCCATCTTTTGTTTATTGGAAAAATTGCAAAGAAGAGAATAAAGAAAATTTGACTTTGATTCCTTTGATCTCAATTACAACTTGATTACAAAAGAGAGGAAAACGAATTTGGTTTTCCCCTTTGTTTAAAACTGGGTTCTTCTCGGTAGCGATGGAATGCCTCCTTCAATTGCTCGCGTCGAATTTGCTCTCCGTTGACGATCCGACTGTCTCTCTCTCGTGGGAACAATGAACTTCTGTGGAAAGTTTTGTGTTTAACTCTGAATGAGTTTTTAAGAACTCTGAATGAGTTTGAACTCTGTTAGTAGAGTTGTTGGAACCGAAAATTCGGTTAATGATCAAGCTGTCATTCTATTGCTGACGAATCCCCTCAGATTTGATCTTCTGAGATTGATTCAAAAATCCTATCTTCAAGAATTTCGCTGCTGCCAAATCTCCAAACCCGAGTGGTTTTGATCCTTGCTAAATCTTCTATTTTCAAAGAGCCAGCCGCCAGCCTCCTGTGGTCGATCTGAGCCAAAAATCGAACCCTTAACTCAGTTGAGTTTGTTGAGCTTTTATAGGGGGATAAGAGGTTGTAAATGACCCCTATATCCGATCCTACGTGGGTGAAAACCCCTCAGAACGTGGGATAAACGGTTTTGGAACCGTTCGACTCATGTTTGAACAAGTCAAACGCCCAATCTGGCGTTCAGAACCCTACTTCGCTTCTTAGGATTGAGACGCGAGGTTGGGTGTTAGCTGAACACCATTGAACGCGAGGGTCGCTCGCGTTTTGGCTTGTTGCCTGCTTGTAAAATCTGCCCTCAACTCTCTACCAAGCAACTATTCGACTGTATGTTTCGATCATCGACCTGAAAGCTATTTGATTGTAGCTTTCGTTGTAGGAGCTAGACGGGAATCAACATCCATAGTGTTTTGAAGATGAATATTTGCCCACAGCTCTCTACCAAACAACTATCTGATTGTATGTTTTGATTATCGGCGCGAAAGCTATTTGATTGTAGCTTTCGTTGTAGGAGCTAGACGGGAATCAACATCCATAGTGTCTCAAAGATGAATATTTGCCCACAGCTCTCTACCAAACAACTCACCAACTAAGTCTAGCCTTTTATTTCTGAAATCATCCCACTACTCATCAGCATCTCTAATAGTTGTTAATATAATATTAGTGCTGTTGTCGCAGCCATCAAGATCAATCATCTCAGAAGTGAGGTCGTGTTTGTGGCGATTGTGGAGTTGCGGATGCAATGATTGGGAAGTCGTCTGATTATGACCTCCATTGTCGGAGCTTGTTTGGATAAGCTATCTATTGTAATTTTTAGACAGCCTACATCCTCCCCGGCTATTATTTCCTTGGTAAAATAATACCCGTCGTACTGCGTAGATCCGACCGGATCTAGATCTCGTGGTTGTCCACGGATAAACCCCGGCGCAGGCAAAGAACCCACAAAGCGAGTGACCGCAAACAGGAGCTCGCGATTTGTTCGATAAAAGGAGAAAGTTGTAATCTTTTTCTTTATTTTTGATTTTGTTGTAACCGGATCTTATAAAAAGACCGGATCTTTGTAACTCAAAAAGTTGTTATTTAAAGATAGCAATGGAATCAATAATAGCAACCAAGGACATTTCCTGTTTCTCTCATCTTGCTCATTTGCATGCTCTACTTCATTCTTCTCGTTGAAATAACATTTTACATAGTAGTTGGTTGTATTAGTTTTTACAGGCTTGAATTTGACCCGATTTTTTATAGACCATTCTCGCACTGCAAAGATCAATGCTTCCTTGCTCTCGAATAGGTCCCCTTTTTTAAAAGTGAAGTCTTCAGGCCGTTGAAAGTTTGGACCAACATCAATAAATTCAGCTTGCGAAGTATTTATCCAATCTTCATTATGAAACTCGTCGGGCAACGGATCTTCAGCTTCCACATAATCATTGTTAACATTAAATTGATCCATCCAACGAGAATCATCATCGATTCCAACTGTCACATGCATGCTATCAATTTGCACGTCTTCTTCTTCAATATCTTCTGAGTCATCATTTACTTCTTCTTCTACAATTGATCCGGCCGGTAGATCACCCGTAACATAGCCCGATGCGTCATTAAATATAGTACTTGACGTCCTACCAAGAGAATGCCCACTTAAATGTTGTAGTTGACACCACGGCTCTTGACTTGGAGATGTCATAAAACCACTCGACTCATTGTCTAAGTCCATCATCCGAGAAAACTCTCCTTGTGGTCGTGAAGCTTGGGCAAATTCTTGAATCGGATACTTCTCAATGAACAACTCAACTGACACTTGCTTCTCCACTAATTGTTTCATGTCATTCAATTCCTCATCGTCGGTAATCGCCACAGCAATAGTTCTACTCTCATTTATCGGACAATTGAAGAACACTTTAATTGCATACCATGCTTTATTAATTTTCGTAACTCTGTGTATTTCATTCATCATTCCATCAAAATTTAATGACTTGGATAGCATAAACATTTTCCTAGAACCTCCCTCATACATCGGCATACTATTCAATCCGACGCCGAGGCTCCCATTGAAGAAGCAAATAATGGGTATAGAGTTTGCCATCGAAGCTGAAAATCAACAGTCCATCATATGTAAATAATCTATTATAACTGTAAATATTAATCTTAATTTAAAGTCAAATTTAAAACCCTAATCTCAACTACAAAGCAAATAATTGCTAAATTCCCTAATCCCAAATCACATTATTCATGTCTAAACCCTAATTATGGTTAAACCCTAATATCAAATCACATTATTCATGTCTAAACCCTAATTATGGTTAAACCCTAATATCAAATCACATTATTCATGTCTAAACCCTAATTATGGTTAAACCCTAATATCAAATCACATTATTCATGTCTAAACCCTAATCACATTATTCATGACTAAACCCTAATTCCCTAATATCAACTAAATACATTCCCAAATTTCAACCTTAATCCCAAATCTCAATTAAATCCATTCCCAAATCTCAACCCTAATTCCCAAATCTCAACCCAAATCGATTCCCAAATCTGAAATTTCATGGCTAATCAACAAAAAAAAAACCACATTTACCTTGGTCGGCGGCGACGGTCGGAGCGAACTTGGTCGGCGGCGGCGGTGGTCGGAGGGTCCTTGGTCGGCGGCGGCGGTGGTCGGAGGTCCTTGGGCGGTGGTCGGTGTCGGCATCGATGGGTTTGAGGAGTGGGTGAAAGAGGGGGGGTGAAAGGGTCTGGGTGAAAAGGAGTGCGGTGAAATTCACGGGTGGGTTTTTTACCCCCCGATCGCACGGGACTGCTAGTCCCGTGTTATTCGAAACTGCCACGAAATACACGGGACTAGCAGTCCCGTGTATGTCGTAAAAACTTTTCGCCAGCAAAACCGACCCTTTTCAGAAGAAAAGGGTCGGTTTTGCTGATTAAAGTTCAAATAGGTCAATTTTGCTAATTAATTCGCGAATTTGGTTGATTTTGAAAATTTGTCCTAAAAGAAAACATACGGCCATTTTAGCAACCTTTAAAAAATGAGGCCAGGTTTGAACCTGGCCCTATTTTGAGTTGAAATCGGATTGGAAAATTTTATGTCAGAGTTGGTCTAGTTTTCCCTAGGCCAAATATGACCAATTAAAAATATTCTTTTTGATCTAGCCCTCCCCTAGATAAAAAAAAAAGAACTGGTTCTTATCAAAACTAGGTTAGGACTCAAAACTAGGTCAGGAGTGGTTTTAAACTTGCAGCTAGTGTACCCTCGCCACCCCACTTCCTAATGGACCATGGAAAAATTGTAGAGCATGCAATTGGTACTCCTCCACCATGAATATAGTCAGCAACAGCTAACCAAACTTGTTTATTAATGTCAAAGGTGCAAAATAAATATGACCAATAGTTTCCTCTTGAAGCTTACGTAGGTAGGATCAATGTCAACAGCTCTTCTCCTCAATTGAACTCTAGTTAAATCTCTTTCTCGACAGATCAACCACATAATAAAAGAGTATTGAGATAGATTCATCCTACTCTAAACTAACTTCCTCCATCCTACTTCAGGGCTTGAGATCTGCATATGTTGGTAAGTTGTTCTTCACTAAATGGAGGAATAGACCAGTCTATCTCACTTCATCTCTAGCAGTATCAATCCTTTGAGTAGCATATTGTTTCACTTTTAAAATTTTCCTAAATCCATATGAATGAGTACAACCCATAGGAATACTCCATACGCTTCCCTCTCTCAAGTTTATGAGATGAATCATAGGTTGTTAGATTTTAGAGCAATCTCCCATAAATGTTTTAACATTAGTGCATTGTTAGCCACCTGAGCCACCTGAATATAATGACACCCAAGCCTCCTTGTTCCTTAGCCGTATAATAGTTTTCCAAGTAATTAAAGGCATTTTACCCTCTTATCTTTACCTCTCCATAAGAAATCCTTGCATATCTTTTCAATTACTTTGATAACCTTTTTAGGCAATAGAAAAATAGAGGCCCAGTAATTATGCAGACACATTAGAATAGATCTAATTAGGAGATATCTACAAGCATAAGAGAGGAATTCAGTGCACTAACTTCTAATTCTTTTTGTAAGCTTCTCGATCGAAGGTAAGCATTCATGATAGGAAGGTGATTTAGAGGCCAAAGGAATACCTAAATATTTGAAAGGCAGGGTCCTTTTAGAAAGTTGTACTGCTTCAATATAATCTACCTGTCTACATGAGGCGTTTCTCCAAAATACATTTGACTTTTATTGAGATTTGCTTCCAGACCTGAGGTTTTAAAAAAACTTTAGAAGACACCCCATCACAAGAATGATAGAAGTAATATCTCTTGATTAGAAGATTATCAGCATAGGATACGCGACATAATTGAAGAGATCTACACTTTTGGTGATATTTGAAAGAGGGGTTATTTTTAAGGACATCCATGCATCTTGACAGATATTCCATGGCCAAAGTGAAAAGGTAGGGTGAAATAGGATCTCCTTGACTTAAACCTTTTTTTCTGCAAAATATCCATAGATCTCTCTGTTGATCCTAAAAGAATAAAGCACAACCCTGACACAAGCCATAACGCAATCAATATATTCTATGAAGGAAGCCAAATCTTATAATCACAGCTTGTAAGGATTCCCAATTGAGAGAGTCATATGCTTTCTTTATATCAATTTTAACCACACATCTACGGCAAATTTGCTTTCTACTATAATGTTTCACAAGATCCTGTGCAAGCAAAACATTATGAACAATATTTCTTCTCTTGATAAAAGCACCCTGATTAAGACCAACTACCTTAGTGATCACGTTCTTCAATCTATTTGTTAAATTATTAGAGATGCACTTGTATAAGACCTTATAGCAGGGGATGGGTCTAAATCATGAGCAAATATAGGCAAATCAACCTTCGAAACAAGAGTGATAGATTCACTTCTCTCAAAAGCTTCCCATGTTTACAAAAATTCTTTACTGTTGCATAAATATATTTATCAATGACATTCCAAGAGTTTTTGGAAAATTTTCAAGAGAAACCATCAGGTCTAGGACTCCTATTACCATTAATTTGGAATAAGGTTGCTTAAATTTTAGTATGTGAAACTATTTTGCATAGGTCAAAGTAGCTGTCATTGGTAATTTTACCACCTCTGTTAATAAAAGGGTCCACCTTCAGGACAGCAGAGAGTTTACCAAGTAATTTTTTTGTACAATCCGATGATCTCCCCTTAGATTTCTTTGTCATTAGTAAGTTAATCACCTCTTCATCGTATGATGCAATAATTTTCCTGGTATGACTCATTTGCTTAACTGATGCATGAAAAAAAGGAGTATTATCATCTCCCTTTCGAATCCAATGAATTTTAGCTTGTTGCTTCAAAAATTGATGTTCTGCATCTAGACTCTTCTTGTATTTAGCAATTTTCTCAACCTCTAAAGTATATAATGTAGTATTATCTGGATTAAAATTGAGTCGCTTCTGTTTGTCTTCTAGTTTCATTCTACAGGTGTTAACCCTTTGCTTCATCTTACCAAAGTATTGAGGGTGGAATGATCTCAACGTCTTCTTAACTGGTTTTAACTTTTTCATAAAAGAAAACATAGGGCATGTTTGGCAACCTTTAAAAAATGAGACCATGTTTGAACCTGACCCCATTTTGAGTTAAAACCAGAATGAGAAAAATTAGGTCAGAGTTGGTCTAGTTTTCCCTAGGCCAAATATAACCACTTAAAAAGATTCTTTTTTTATCTAGCCCTCCCCTGGATATAAAAAAGAAAAGAAAAAAGAACCGATTCTTCTCAAAACTAGGTTAGGACTCAACACTGCGTCAGGACTAATCTTGACCCAGTTTTCAGAAGATTGCCAAACAAACCCATAGCATTTCCCTTAATTTGGTTCTTCCAAGGATATACAATTGCCTGAAGGAAATTAGGGTGTTTCCTGTTCTTTTTCGGTTCATTTTGAAAAAGGACCAATATTGTAGCATGGTCTTAAATGGCAAGAGGTAAAAATTCAGCATAAGTATGTTTAAAAATATTGAGCCACTCAATATTAATTATAGTCGTGTCTAATTTCTCATAAATTATGATAGATTCCTTTATTTTATCACTTCAACTATAGAACATACCCACGTACTTCAAATCAAACAAGCTAGTATCAGTAAAAAGAGATTGCAACTCCAATACATCCTTCCTGTGTATATGTTCCCCATTTTTCTTTTCTCTGGTCTAGAAATACAGTTGATACCCTGATAACTATCAATGGACCCTGAATTCTTGAAGCAATACCTCTAATATCATTCCATAACTGACACCTTTGATAAGCTTGATTAAAAGCATATAGGAAAGTGCCAAATAAAATCATAGATCCTCCCAGAATTCCTAAACAGTGAATCATTTTAGCAGACACCCATAGATGTCGATCATGAAGAAGATTATAAACCCAAACAATCAGAATTCTCCATTATTAGCAAATCAAAATTGTGAATCTATTCGCATCCTTTGCTAATTCTATGAACAACTTCATGTACTTTATCAGTCTTTAGTGGTGATACCTCGACACGAGAAAATTAGTGTCGTACCCACGTCGGGATGTGTGGGGTGCAAAGACATGGAAGAAATTAGGTTAGGCGCACGTGGGAGTTTGTTTACTGACAGGAAATAAGTTTCTTTGGCTGATCGGGTCTGTTATCAGGACCCAATAACCCAAAACTACTACTAATTTTATCTAGGGAAAAATACCTCTAGCCCCCAAAACACGCCAGAACGTGCCCCCCATTTTTCTTTTCTCTGGTCTAGAAATACAGTTGATACCCTGATAACTATCAATGGACCCTGAATTCTTGAAGCAATACCTCTAATATCATTCCATAACTGACACCTTTGATAAGCTTGATTAAAAGCATATAGGAAAGTGCCAAATAAAATCATAGATCCTCCCAGAATTCCTAAACAGTGAATCATTTTAGCAGACACCCATAGATGTCGATCATGAAGAAGATTATAAACCCAAACAATCAGAATTCTCCATTATTAGCAAATCAAAATTGTGAATCTATTCGCATCCTTTGCTAATTCTATGAACAACTTCATGTACTTTATCAGTCTTTAGTGGTGATACCTCGACACGAGAAAATTAGTGTCGTACCCACGTCGGGATGTGTGGGGTGCAAAGACATGGAAGAAATTAGGTTAGGCGCACGTGGGAGTTTGTTTACTGACAGGAAATAAGTTTCTTTGGCTGATCGGGTCTGTTATCAGGACCCAATAACCCAAAACTACTACTAATTTTATCTAGGGAAAAATACCTCTAGCCCCCAAAACACGCCAGAACGTGCCCCCCCCCCCAAAGACTTTTTCAACAGGCACTTTGCCCCCAAAAAGCATCGCGATTTTTCCTTAGCCCCCAAAACAAGTCCTTATGTGAAACGTCATTTAAAAGTCACACAAACTGCCCAAAATACCCTTCGATTTAACCGCCTCCCGTTAACCTACCATACCTTGTTGTTCGTACTATTTCATCTCTCTTCTATCCAAGTGAACCGTCTCTATAAACCCATTTCAAAATCCTAGCCCTAAATCAACCGACTCCCAAGCACACTGACTCCAAAGTATAGGGATAAAAAATGGCTGGTGATTCAACCTCCAAAGTTTGCCTCCATGTCAACCATAGTGAAGAAGAAGACGTGTCGTAGTTCGTCATCTCAAAAAGAGCCCAGACAACAGCAGAGTGGACTGATGCTGGAGCTACGATTGATAATGTTCTAGAGGATATCATAGTCAGCCACTCTCGTCCCAGAAGTCCAGGTCAAACGGAAAGTCCAGTCCCCCACCTAGATCTAGAGGGCAACATCGGCACAACCAACGCCACCGATGATGTCACTAGAGCACTCCTTGATCTATAAAGAGGAGATAAAGAGAAGCTTATGGTAACAAAAAAAGTGATTTTTACCGTAAATTTTATGTTGTTTATCATGTTGCATGATATGTTAATTGTGAAGGATGCTGATAAGTTGTGAAGGTTAGCATGTAGTTGTCAAGGAAATTCATTCATTGTTAGGGCTATGAATTTTTTGTTAAGGTTATTGATCTGTTGTGAAGGTTACCGTTTAGTTGTTAATGTTAAGGTTTACTTAATAAGGCTCAAAGTCTGTTGTGAAGGTTACTGTTTATGGGTGTCTGTTAGTTGTTGAGGTTATTGTTAACCTGTAAGGCTTATGCTTTTATGTTAAGGTTATTGATTGGTTGTTGAGGTTAGGCTTTGGTTGTTAAGGTTACGGGTTTGTTGTTAAGGTTACAGTTTCTTTGTCAAGTTTACAGCATAGTTGTTATGTTTACTGATTGTTTTCAAACTATTTATATCATGTGGTTTTTCTTTGTAGACAAAGGGCAAAGTCCACTTGTACGGTACAACCACATCCAGCTTGGCCCTTCTGGTCTTGATCTTCCCACTTTTGAGTATATTTTAAGACAATGGGATGAGAAAAAGATGAAAATTGTCTTCACCGATACAAAAGCTGGAAAAGAAATCGCGTGCTCATTCAACCTTGAGTGGGTAATGAGCCATACGTGGTTCTCTAATGAGGGGGATCTTGTTGACCACAACCGAGATAAGAAGAACAGGATTTGGTCCAGGTATTTTAACAAACCTGAGGGTGATAGCAGTACATCTCCTCTTCCAGGAGGCCCCACCAGACGTAATGTTGAGCAACTACTCCTGAAGCTGGTACAATCAACTGATCGTCGAGATGTGAAGAACTTTGTTCTGCTACATATCCTCTATCAGATGAGCATGATCTGGTGTCCAAGCAGTGTTCTTAGCATTCGTAGGCATTTATTCAAGTACGTTGATAGCATCGAAAAGGCCAATAACACTGCTTAGGGGACATATATATTTAGTGAGACATATGATGCGATTAAAAAGGCATTGAATGGTCCTGGGCTAGGGAAGACGATTGTATATCTGTAAGGGTGTACCCATCTTGTTTATGTAAGTAATCCTACTTTTTTATTATTGATTGTGAATGTTAGGGTTTAGTTGTTAAGGTTACAGGTTGGTTGTTAAGGTTATGGTTTAGTTGCTAATGTTACAGTTTGGTTGTTAAGGTTATGATTTTATTATTATGGTTACTTATTTGTTGTTAGGTTAAGGGGTGTTTGTTAAGATTCTATTTTTCTCACGTGCAGCTATGGTACTATGAACTTACTGGTATCAAGAAGCCAGCAGTTAGAAGTACGTTGCGGCCTCACCTCACAAATTGGGTGAGACTAGGAGAAGTTGCTGGATCTTTGAGATTGACCATTGTTGTAGCTAAAGCAAGCATAGCTACAATAAAGCTTCCACATATCCATGGCCAAGCTCAAAGCATTAAGGGAGGTTTGCGGGGGAAGGAGAAAGAGAAGAAGAGAGAGAGGGGAGGGGGAAGAATAAGGAACCGACTGTAGAAAACACCAGTAGGGCACGTGGCCCTAGACAGTCTCTTCTCAAAAAGAAAAGAGGAGCAGAAGATGATATCCCACTTGAAGGATGGGTAAGCATTTAGCAATTGTGAATTTTATTACTTTTTAATTAGTCTTTTTTAATAATACTGTATATATCCATTGTATAGGCAATGCCACAAAATATTGATGAAGAGGTCGAGCAGCCAAATGAGGCTGTTGAAAAAATGGAATTACCTCAGCAAGTGATCTATTGGAAGAGAATCACGATAATGAATCAAAAATTACGTCGCGATAATGAGAATAATTCAAAGATCAGATTGCTGCCGACCTTGTAAAGATAAGTTTTCTTTCTGTGAAAGTGGCTATGCTGTTTGCTCAAGTGAGGAGGCTGAGAGAGGAACTCAGCGAAGCCCAATCCAGAAGCCTCACTGTATATAAGAAAGAGGCTTACTACAGAGGTGTCTAGCTCAGCGATGGAGCTGCAAACTTGTACAGGTTAGATTTGGTTTCCAATTACTTTTGATTGTTATGGTTAAATATTGGTGATTAAGTATATGGATTGATTGTTAAAGTTATGAATTTATTATTAAAGTTACAAATTTATTGTTAAGTATATAGATTTATTATTAAGTATGTGGGTTAGTTGTTAAGGTTATATAACTGATGTTAAGTTTTTTCATAATAAACTTCTAAATTTTTATTTGTTTTTTTAATCAAGCACTCTACACAGCGTGAGTGGCATTAATATACAGTTTGAGGGAGAAGACCCTCAATAATTCTTTGCTAACACTAATAAGGAGAGCGAAGGCCCTCCAATAGTGGAAGTCCCTCCAACAGATACTACTGACATTAATACGGTAGTGGAAGATCCTCCCCCAGAGGGAGAAGGCCCTCAATCATTCTTTGCTGACACTAATAAGGAGAACGAACGCCCTCCAATAGCGGAAGTCCATCCACCATTTTTTTTTGACATCAATAAGGAGAGCGAAGATGCTCCAATAGGGGAAGTCCATCCAATAGATACTATTGATATTGATAAGGTAGTGGAAGATCCTCTCCCAGAGGAAGAAGAAATAAACGAGGGAGAGAAGGTGTCCATCCTAGCGATGAAACTACAAACTTGCACATGTTAGCTCCTTTTTTCACTATATTTTTAGGGATTGATTGTTAAGTCGACACATTGGTTGCTAAGTTTTGATAGTGGTTGTTAAGTTTTTGAATATTTATATTTTGAATATTTTTTTAGAATCAGACACTCCATGCATGGACACTAGGAGGGAGATAAAGCCACCAGAGGAAGTCCCTCCACCAGCAGCTGACACATGTTTTGAGGACGAAGATGCTTCTCTTATTATACCAATGAATAAGAGAAAGAGTGATGCAAAGGTGGCACGCGTAAAGGTGCTCGCTGTCGCACCCCTTTAAAAAAAAAGAGAGTTAGAAGAGCGATGAAGCCTTCCAAGTATATAGTTATCCCTTATACTGAAGGGAAGAAGAAGAAAGAAAAACAAAACATAGGGGACAAGGCTATTATAGAGGTGGTGGAAAAGGAGAAAGAGCAGATGGAGGAAAACGGAGCAGAGATAGCGCCTGCTGGGCTACAATGTGATCCCCACTCAATCTGGGAAAAATACATGAGTTCCCTATGAGCAAGGAAGAAGAAATGCACATGGATAAGTTGAACGAGGGGATTCCCTTTAATCAAGGCTTAATCATCAAGTTTTTTATGGGCATGACACATTTGTACATAATTATAAGGTATCGGCAGATGTTATTGCGCTGCTTACGGAAGAGGAGAGTAAAGTTCTCAACCATTTTTTTCACTTGTAGGTGTAACAAGTAAGTATTTACCTCATATCACAATTTTACAGCTTCGTTTTAAGGTTATCAACTAGATGTTAGGGTTCCTGCTATGTTGCTAAGGTTACAAGGGGCTTGTTAAGGTTACGGGTTTGTTGTTAAAGTTACGGATTTATTGTTAAGGTTACTGGTTTGTTGTTAAAGTTACAGGTTTGTTGTTAAGGTTACTAGTTTGGCATTAAGGTTACTTGTTTGTTACTAACTATATTTATTGTTTCATTCTTATTTGCAGTGTTATTAAAGTGTACAGAGGTACATGATCGTCTATTGACCGGTTTGAGCTTCTCAATATTATACGCGGTGGTCGACTGGATGATTCGGTAAGATTTACTCTTGATAAAGTCGGTTTATCATCCAAGATAATACTATTAATTATTACTTGTTGTCAACTTATAGCTTGTTGAGGCACTGCTGGATTTAGTATGTGAAAGTCAGAAAGCCCCATCCAGTAAAAAATATGGGGTGGTCTTCGTATTCTTTTCTGTAAGTATATGATAGATGTATATCTACTTATATATTGCAATCTATGTTAAAAGGTTCCTAATTGGTCTAATTCTTTATTACAGTACCAGATACATATGGAGAGACCTGAATACAAAGAAGCATATGAAATCTTCATCAAAAGTTTAGTTGATGAAGGGTGTACTACCCTCTTAGTTCCCATTGTACAAGAGGATCATTGGCATCTCTTGGAGTTTGATGTCGATAATAATATTGCCAGGCATTATGAGTCCTTGAAAAAGAGATATGGACATTGGGAACATGTGCTCAAAATTGTTAAAGCATTCAACTATATTAAAACTGGCTTCGACAAAAATAAATTACATAGCGTATTCGACCCAATCATAGTTCCATGCGAATTACAAAAGGGATCGTAAGTTTTTCGAAACTCTTGTTGGAAATCAATGTTGGAAATTGATTGTTAAGGTTAGGTTGTTGAGGTTATGCTTTAGTTGATAACTATAGGGATATGTTGTTAAGGTTACAATTTAGATGTTAAGGTTGTGGTTTGGATGTGAAGCTTAGGTAGGTTGTTAAGTATATGTATTGGTTGTTAACCTAAGGGATTTAATGGTGTACCTTTTTTATGTGTGTAGGTCTAATTGCAGGATCTACGTCTACCAGTTTGTGAGTCATTATCAAAGGTAGAAGTGCCATGCACGTCACACCCAAAGATCATAACACATGGGTGGTACGAGCGAAGCTAGCAGCGTATTTACTAATAGAAGGTAGGAAGAGGAGAAAAGATACGGGTAAACTTTACGATCATGACGTTGAGATATAGACTTTTGTAAATGATCATATTATAATTCTTTATAAATAATATTATACATGTAAATATTATAAATATAAAGATTAACAACGAATTATTAAGCTGGAGTACGAAGCCGATACCTTGATAGCAACCCCATAAGCTGGACAACCAGCATATAAGCTTGACAACCAAGCCACAACCTTAACAGCGAAAAATTAATCTGAACAACAAACCCATAACCTTGACAACCAAAGCCCTAAGCTTAACAACAAACTCGTAACCTTAACAACAATCCTATAACCTTGACAACTAAGCCCTAAGCTTAACAACGAATCCATAACCTTAACAACAAACTCGTAACCTTAACAACAATCCCATAACCTTGACAACCAAGCCCTACACTTAACAAAAAACTCATAACCTTAACTACAAGACTGTAACCTTAACAACCAAGTGATAAAGCTTAACAACAAACACATAAGCTTAACAAGCAGCGTATTTACTTAATAACCAAAAGTGAAGTTGAACAACAAAACCATAGCTTAGTGTAGTATAGTCATTCCAAAACTGTATCATATATTAATATGTTGTTAACATCCCATATCAACATCAAGTTAAACAAAATAAAAGTAAATTTACAGATGATGGTTACCTAGGGGTCGGTTGCTCCTCCCTTGTTCCCCTTGCTCGAAGTGAAGTCATCTGAGAAACCCCTGTCCCGAGGAAAGGTGGAACCCCTAACACCTTGGTCCAAGAGAAATCACTGCTAGAGATCTCTCTCCATCGTCAAGTCACCTCAATCAACTCCAGGTCAGCGCTAGGAGGCTACATACGCTGGCGGGGAGGTTGGTTAACAACCATGTCGATAGTATCAGCCTCCCTATTTGCTTGGTGCTCCTAGTCCCGGTTGATAACCTGAGTTACGGTAAACCCTTCCATTAGGTTATCGTCCATAAGAGAGGTGTAACGGAACCTAATCCTCTTAGGGATATCCGAATAAGCTCTGATCTTGAGCAGCACCCTGTAATCTTTGAAGTTATTTTTTATGGTGATGTCAGTGGAGCAGTACAGGCATTGGCCGATACCCTCGAACAACGATTACAGGAACTCCCAATCCTAGAGGTGGTATGGGAGATTGAAGAGGCGGACTCACGTGAGAAAGGATTTGGGCAATGTTTTTAGCCTGAGGTCCTACCTCCAATGCCTGAATCTGCCCTTGAAGGAGCCCATATCTATCAGATTGAGCTCGATAGCTTGATCTAGCAGTTCATCAGACAGAAATTTAACCATGAAGCTATTTTCGGCTGTATCCTTGATCTCATGTGTCCAATCCTAAATGTTGAAACGGTACCCAAGTATTTTTCTAAGCTCCTCTATAGATGGACGGCCCAACTCAGGAGTGAAGGTGGCGAAGGTAGTCAGCTCTTGAATGGTGCTGGCGGTGTTGTCTGGCATGGGGAGAAATCGCGGAGGGGAGCAAACTCTGAAACCATGAGGGTAATCCCGGGAAATATGCCCTGAGCCATGACAGTGGATGTAGACGATATCATCGTGAGCCATGATCTTCTGGTTTAGGATAGGAAGGTGGGATCAAGTTGGTAGGAGGTTAGGATTGGTGATCATAACTGTCATGGCTAGGGGGCTTGTGAGCAGACGAAGAGAATGACGGTGATGGGAAGATCAAGGAAAGAGTAAGGGGAAAGGTTATCATGACTGTCATGTCTTGGAACAAGCGAAGGGATGGCAGTAATTGTCGCGTGGCATATTGGAATAGCTAGGAGCAAAGTGATAATGACTGTCTGTCTTGGGAACAAACATTACTGTGAAATGCATTTAATGCAGAAAGAGAAAAATTTCTCTAGGTAACCTTGACAACCAAAAGCTAACCACGCCCACTAAAGGCTAACCTCAACAACCAATCTATAAGCTTAATAATAAAATGCTAACTTAACAATAAATCTGTAAGTGTGAATTAACAGCCCAGCGATAACCTTAACAACCAATTCATAAGCTTAACAATAAAATACTAAATAATAAATCCGTAACCTTGGCAGCTAGTCCATAACCTTAATTATAACAGCCAAGTGAGAATTTTTCCGAACAAAAATACACGTAAATATTAACAACATTGAATCAGGTAAACATATTCTTTTACAACCAAGACATAACCTTGACAACCAAGAGCCAATTAACAACTCAGCGCTAACTTTGATAACCAAACGGTAACCTTGACAACTAATCCATAAGCTTAATAATACAATGCTAAACTTAACAATTAATGTCGTAATATTAATAACAAACCCATAACATTAACAATAATGTTGTAACATTAAGAATAAACTCATAAGCTTAACAACCAGTCTATAACCTTAACAACCAAAAGCTAAACTTAACAACCAATCTATATGCTTGACAACCAAACGCCCAACATCGTCCAGTATACAGTGTTAACATCCCATATCGACATCAAGTTAAACAAACCATAAGTAAATGTGACCTCCAGTATACAAACATCATGTTTAAAAAAACAAAAGTTAAATAAACATTCAGTATATAACGCATGCTCGTATTCTTCTCTCCACTGTCATATGCTTGCCTTCCCATGTGACTTCATTATTACAACAGAGATTTCTTGGATGAACTCCCTAGATTGATTGACTTCACTGTACTTTTAAATCTTGGCTCAAAGCAGAAAGAAATTATCAGAAAGTTATGTAAGCCTGGTAAGTTCATGGAAAGCTCTCTAGAGAAAGCCATTTATATTCACCCACGGCTGATGAAACTTAGAGAAGTAACAATGGGGAGATAACAGTATTAACATTCAAAAGGTTGATGCTATTATATGTGAAGAATCCAGAAATATTAAAGATGGCGAAAGAAGAAAGTTCTTCTAGTTTATAAAAGCCATGAAGACAGTAGTCGCAGACTTCATCAGCGTGAGGGCTAGCCATTATCTTCTGGTTTATAACAGAAATATGACTTGAAGGTGCTAGGAGGCTAATTGGAGGGGGGGGGCTTAAGATGTTGAGAAAGGAGTGAGGATCAATAGAGTGGCGGTGATGGGAAGATAAAGAGGAAAGAATGAGGCGAAAGGGTATCATAACTATCATATCTTGGAAAGCCAAGGGATATGAGGAGATTGCCGCGTGGAAGGTGGGAATAGGTAGGAGTCCAGGTTATCATAACTCTCATACCTTAGGAACTATGAAATGCATTGAATGCAGTATCAGAAAAATATATCGGTAACATTGATAACCAAGTACAAGTGAATAACAGTAAGCTTAACATTCAAGCGATAAAATTAACAACCAAGTCATAACCTTAACAACCAAGTCATAACCTTAACACTTGTAACGATGTACTTGATAACAAATTCGTAAACATGACAACCAAACAGTAACCTTATCAACCAGTCCATAACCCTAACAATAAAACGCTAAACGATATAGGCTCGTTACAAGTTTGACGATTGTGACCCTCCATGTTGCATCGAGAGCACTTAACAGGACGGGTGTTTAGTGACCTGTTGTTTATTCATCTAGTACATGGCATAATTGTCATGTCTTGGAACAAGCCAAGGGATGGTGAGATTGTCACGTGGAAGGTGGGAATAGGAAGGAGTCCAGGTTATCATAACTCTCCTGCCTTGGAAACTATGAAATGCATTGAATGTAGTAACAAAAAATATCTCGGTAACCTTGACAATGAAGTGCAAGTGAATAACAGTAACCTTAACATTCAAGCGATAAAATTAACAACCAAGTCATAACCTTAACATCCAAGCCATAACCTTAACACTTGTAACGATATACTTAATAACAAATCCTTAAACATGACAACCAAACAGTAACCTTATCAACCGGTCCATAACCCTAATAATAAAATGCTAAACTATATAGGCTCGTTATAAGTTTGATGATTGTAACCCTCCATGTTGCATTGAGAGCACTTAACAGGATGGGTGTTCAGCGACCTGTTGTTTATTCATCTAGTACATGGTCTTCCCCATCTTTTTTTATGAGAGGAGGCTTTAACAATCGGTCTTCTGGTGGTACAAAGCATCTCTCGTAATCTAGGATAGGAAAGAGGATCAGTGCATAACTTGCTCTGAATACGTTAGTAGTCATAAACCAATCATAATATTGATAAATATATCATCCCATCCATGTAATTGTAGCGTACGCATGTTTGCAAGAAATACGGGTGATGTCCCAAGACCTGCATGAACATGCCCGATTCTTCAAATCTACACGACAAGTTTTATTGAACTCGACCTCCATAATATCTTCTATCGAATGTTTAATGGCCAAGCAGCTACCATGGTGAATATTTTCACTTAACACTATCTCTTCTTTTGGACATAAGTATCTAGACCAATTCGCTACCATTAGCCTCCTTTCATGCAAGTGCTCCATGATTTGCTTCTGTATCGTCTTAACCAAAGGTAAGATCCGCAACATTCATGCCTTTCTTATCCAGCTGTTGAAGGACTCAGCAACATTTGAAGTAATATAGCCATACCTGCAAAGTTAGAAGTAAGATTAACATCCGAAAATAAACTTAACAACAAAATGATAAACTTAACAACAAATCTCTAACCTTAACAAACAAAAGCTAACCTTAACAGCAAAAGGCTAACCTTAACAATAAAACCCTAACCTTAACAACAAATCTCTAAGCTTAACAACCAAAAGCTAATCTTAATAACCAAATGCTAACCTTAACAATAAAACTCTAATCTTAACAATTGAAACGTAATCTTAACAACAAAATTATAGGCTTACTCTAACCTTGACAACTAAAATATAGCCTTAACAAAATAAAGTTTAAACCAAGCTATCATACCTTATACCAGGAAAATAAGCATTTTCTCATCTCTCCTGGGAGTATTCCATTGCAGTAACGTAAGCCCTATGATCGATCGATGCTAATTCTTTCATGTAATCATCCCATTCAGAAATTGTATACTTATAAACCGCAGATTATAACAAATCACCCAATATTTGGGCGACATTTGCCTTGTGTCCAAAATCCATCATCTTATTTTTGAAATTAATTATTTTTGAAATTATCGACTAGATACAGAACACACCTTGAATGGAAAGCATCTGGAAAGAATTCCTCGACTGCTACCCTAATACTCTTGTCGGCATTGAAAATTATTACTAGTTGATGTGGAGGATTGTAAGGCTTTTCTCTATCATACAGTAACGTCCATAATCCTTATAAGAACCATTTCCAATTAGCCTCACTCTTCTGGTCGCATAAGCAATAAACAAGAGGAAATATTCCTTAGTTACCGTCATATCCTGTGGCACTAAATAGTATGCCTCTGTAGTGATCTTTAATAAATGTTCCATCCAAAAACAAGAGAGACCTACACCCAGTAATGAACCCTTCAATATAGACATTATAACTTATGAACAAACACCTAAACCTTTCGTCATCAGCATCAATAGCAACACGACTTCTTGGATTAGTTGCATGAACCATGGCTTCATACCTGCATAAATATAACAACAAAGCAGTAACCTTAGCAACAGATTCATAACCATAACAACAAATCTTCAACCTTAACAACCAATAAGTATACTTAACTACCAACCAATAACCTTAACAACTAATATATATAGTTAGCAACCAATACATAACCTTAACAACTAAAACATAAGAATAAAAGAATGTACCATCTCAGTGAATTATAAGCTTTATCATCATCACCGAACAGGTCCTATTGAGCTGTCTCTTTGCTTTTCCATGCTTTAGTGTAGTTAATCTTGATACCATAATTTGAGAGCATATTGTTCTTAATATCAACTACATGAAGATTTGGCCTAACCTTCAAAACAACTTGTATTTGGCCTACAATGAACTTTATTGATGCCATTGAGTTGCCAGCACTAGCCCCATATTGACTGCAGGTGTGGGTAGAAAAGAAACTCTTTATCGACTTGATCGATGAATTTCTGAGTGGTGAAGCAAACAACATCCAAGGGCAACTCAGCATGTGCCTGAATCAGCAATGGACTCTTATGCGTCTTTGTTCATTGTGGTAAAAATCATACTCGAACCTTTTAGCAATTGAATAGTATTGAAGTGCCAATCTAACTTCAGCAACACTATCAAATTTCTATCCAATTTCACGTATGGTTGTGTGCCACTCAGCTGGGATCTTTGTTTGTTTGTTAATCATGTCTTCTAGCAGCATGATCGAGTCGCTAGTAGGATTGTCATTAGGAATACGCTCATTATTATATGTTTGGGTGAGAGGGGTAGCTACGCATCATGAATTTTCTGTCGGGATAGTCCTGTAGAAGTAAAAAAATACATAACCTCAGCAACGAACTTCTAACCTTAACAACAAACTCATAAAGTTAACAACCAACACATAACCTTAACAACGAACCATTATCCTTAACGACAGACTCGTAACCTTAGCAGTAAATGTGTATACTTAACAACAAACACCTAACCATAGCAACCAACTAGTATACGTAACAGCAAACTCATAACCTTAGAAAAAAAATCTTAAAACTATTTCATAAAATAAGCCAAACAACACATAACCTTAACAACCAGTCTGTAACATTAATAACCAACTCATAACCTCAGCAAACAATGCATAAGGTTAACAACCGACTCATAACCTATCAGTGAACTCATAAAGAAATCTAAAGTGTAATGCCTACATATTTTCTGGCATAGTTTGCGTGTTTTGAGAAGTTGAGGATTCCCCAACGGAGGTACCATACAAATTTACGTCTGAAAATCTATTACAACGACAATACTCGAACATCAAACTCAAGTCCTCATTATTGTCAATTAAAATACTGAATTTCTTTTTCCTTTCGCATATGAACTTCAATGGAAGAGATTGCATTGGTATTTTAAGCCTTTGTGACACTTGATATTTCAAGCTGATGATTCCTGTAGTCTCTTTGATAACGACGAATACACCGTCACCCTCTTCATTGCTTTTTACCTTTGTCACTATGTATAGAAGAGATTCATCCGTCAGTTTAAACAATGGAGTAGTTAAAGAATCAAAGAGGATTTATTGCAAAGAATTAAGTGGAAGGAGAAAGAGTAGTTGGGGTAAGCAAATGGGAAGGAGATGGTTTTACAGCAGTAGGGGATTTAGATATGGTAATAATTTAGAAGGAAATAGGAACTTTCCCCCCAAAACCATATTCTAATCACCATTTAATGCTACAGTATCAATCCCAGACTTCCGACTTGAAAGGGTGACGGTTACAGGCTGTATAAGGGTATTTTGGGTACTTCGTGTGAGTTTTAAACGACGTTTCATGTGGGGGGCTTGTTTTGGGGGCTAGGGGAGAATCATGATGCTTTTTGGGGGCAAAACACCAGTTGAAAAAGTCTTGGGGGCACAATATGGCGTGTTTTGGGGGCTAGAGGCATTTTTCCCTTTTATCTGTTATGGTAGTGATTCCTCCAAATCCCACTGCCATTCCTTCATTCCCACTTCAGAAGCCCTCAATCGAAGCAAACGAAACCCAGTGCCTCTGCTCGAAGATGATAATAGCAGCGCCTCCATAATTGTTTGCCAGTCTTTTGAGGATTGTAAGATCTCCAGCGAAAAAAAGTAAGTAGCTTTTGTGAATTTTTACTAATTTAGGGCTTTTGTGGGTTTCGAAATAATTTTTTATTTTTGTGTGTTTTTATGAATCCTTCTTAGGGTTTTTGAGTTCTTTTTTCTTTGTGTTTTATGAATGTTTTTCCTCTCTTTTTATCCAGTAAGCTTTAAGATTAGGGATTTTTAGGGTTTTTCGACAAGTGTTCATCTTACAACTTTTATAGATAATTTTTTCAAAGTTAATCTAATTTAATTGGGAGTTAGTTTATATTTAGAAGTTTGTTTTCAATTAGGATTATGGATTATCTATAGTTAGCTCTATTATCTCTAATACTTGTATTAGATTATAAAACTCATGTAATTAGTTAGCTTAGTTTTGCCCGTGACCTGTACTCTCTGTAAGCAAATATAGAGAGTAATAAATGACTAGTTTTCTTCTACATCTTTCTTCCTTCATATATTTTGATTATTCTATTCAAGTTTTGTATTTGCTCAATCAAAGTTTTGGTTTCTAAATTATTGACTGAGGTATAAATAGCTTTCTTTTTTCTATATGTAACTATTTCTTGTTGATATTTATAGAGAATTAAATGGAGACATCAAGTTCACAAAGTGAGCTAGAGATAAGAATACTCATCTTTAGAGATATGTCAATGCAACCATTTTCTTCAAACATTCAAGTGTTGTACAAACGTGAAAAATGAACGCATTGTTAATATTAAATCGTTAGAACTAACGAAGCTTAGATTGTAAGGCAAAGAAGGGCAAGAGCATTCCATTACCTACATTAAGAATAAGCGCACCAATCGAAGTTACTAAGAAGAGAAGAGGTGAGGGTGGGAACATTATAGAACAATCATTTAATCGTGGAGCTCGGGATCATCTACATAGTCTTATTGCCTGAATGTTTCACACAGAGGGTTTATCATTTAATTTGGCAAGGAATCCATACTTCATCAAAGCGTTTAAGTTTGACGCTAGCAATTTGATTGGAGGTTATGTTCCTTCGGGTTACAAACTTCTAAGGACAAGCCTCTTGCAAAAAGACATGGCAAATATTGAGAAATTATTAGAGCCTATAAAGTTAATATGGAACGAGAAGGGTGTCTCTATTGTTAGCGATGAGTCGTCCGACTCGCAAAGAATGCCTCTCATTAATGTGATGGTGGTGATGAAAGATAGACTGATGTTCTTGAATATCGTCAATGCAGAGAGGAGGGTCAAGAATATGGATTATATATCTTATATTCTCTTGAAATCCATTGAAGTGGTTGGTCCTCATAATGTTATCCATACACTAAACCTCGCTTTAAAAAAATATTTGTGTGGCAAAGAATACAATATGAAATGAGGTAGTGTATGAGGAATGTAGTTGGATCATCGAAGTTAGCCAAGATATTATGGTGATAAGAAACTTCATTATGAATCATTCCATGAGGTTGTCAATGTTCAATGATCACGTAAGATTGAAAATGCTCGCTATCATCGAAACTGATTTTGCTTCAATTATTATCATGTTGTGATGTTTTAAGAAAATAAAGCGTGGTCTTTTGGACATGGTCATTGGTAAGAGTTGGAATCTCTTCAAGATGGTGACATTGGAAAGTCCCAAATTGTTAAGCAAAAAAATTTTAGATGATATGTGGTGGGGCAAAATTGAGTACATTATCTCTTTTACTAAGTCGGTCTATAACAAGGTTCGATCCGCCGACACTGACAATTTAAATCTTCATTTAGTCTATGATATGTGGGATTCTATTACTAAAAAAGTAAAGAGTTACATTTATAGGAAAGAAGGCAAGAGTGATGAAGAATATTCATCATTTTATAATGTGGTGCATACTATCATAGTTAATCGATGAAACAATAGCAATACACCATTACATTGCTTGGCTCAATCACTAAATCCGAAGTGAGAACTTACTTCTCAACTAAACTTTTAATCTCTCTTGGTTAGTTTTTAATAATTGATATTAATTATGAAAATTGTTGTATCTTCTAGATATTATAGTGTGGATTGGCTCAATGAAGCCTCAAAACGAGTTGCACCACACAAGGATCCCAAGATCTTTAGTAAAAGAGCTAAATGATTGAAGATGTATATTCCTAACTCAGTAGAGCAGAGAATGGTTAATATGAAATTTGCTCAATTTTCCATGGCATTAGATGCATATGCGTATTATGACTCTTTGGATGAAACGGGAAATAGGATGCAAAGTCTTTGTGGGTTGTTTGTGGAATATCTACGCCAAAATTATAAGGTTTAGCATTAAAGTTGCTCGGGCATCCTTGTTTCTCTTGTTGTTGTGAGGGAAATTGGAGGACTTACAAGTTTATTTGCTCTCTAAAATGAAACAAGATAACACCACAACGAGTGGAGGATTTGGTATATGTTCATAGTAATCTTTGTCTTCTTTCAAGGAGATCCAGGAATATTCTAGAGGAGAGACAAGGATGTGGGATGTGAAGGGTGATGAATTTTGAATCTTTCAATGATGCTAACATCTTAAAAGTTGAAAACCTTTCTCTCGACAAGCTAGAGCTTGAGGCTCTTGTGTTTGAAGGGTATGAAAATGGTGAATGGTGATTATCTTAGAACCAGTTCTATGCAAGGGACATAGTTTTAACTTTTGGGATATGATTGTAAGTTGTAACTTTTTGGGTTATAGTTCTAACTTTTAAGGGTGTAGTTCTACCTTTGAACAATATACTTATAATATTTTGAGGGATGCTTGCAACATTTTGGGTATTGAACTAACTTTTAAATGCATACCTTTAACTTTTAACTCTCGGTTTGAGAGGTAACTTTTTATTTTTGTAGGCTCAAGATGAGAAGTAAATGAAAATTGGAATTTGATATTATTTCCACATCAAGTACATTTATTATCGATTACACAAGTCAAGATTACATGATATACAACTTGATCTCTTTTTCTCTATTTTCTATTCTTTCTTTTTTCTTTTTAATCATCGTTGCCATTGTCTTTAATTCTTTAAAAGATCATTGTGTTTCTTATTTACTAATTCACATCTGCAACATGCACTTTCCTTTAGTATTTATAATCTTCATTTTACATAATAAAAATTATAAAAATATTATATATGTGTGTGTAGTCGTGTCCTATACTCGTACTCGTACCCATACCAGTGCAACCTAGGTATTTAGTTTTGTTTCAACTAAAATAAACAAAGACCCTTATTATTTACAAGGAAACTCCCAACATCACTCTACTTATTAAGGTCATTTAGACCCCTTATAAAACCCCGTAAAATTTGAATATTATGTGAAAAATAATAATAAATATGTTATATAGTGATAAATAACAAATTTTGATGTTTGAGTATACTAGGGATTGATTTGAGATCAATCCAATGTATATATATATATGAATATAAGAATAAAATCATGCACGGCATGCACGGACTTGAATCTGGAAAAACAACCAGTTAAAAGTTTTTATATTTTAAACACTGACACAATAAGAATTTGGAAATACTCAAAGATAAAAGTTGTAGGACTTTTCAATATCTTTCTAACAAATCTTAGATCACCTTATTCTGAGATCGGACAAGAAGGTTATAGCCAAAATATTGAATGTTATTTTCCTAGTCATACTAAGTTTCCTGGTTCGGGTCACACGGGTTTGTTTCAGGTTTGCCTCTATAAATACCTATGTTTTTCATGAAAATCTCTCTTTTTATCAAATCTCTGAACCCTAGCAGCTACCATCTTCCCTCAAAAACCCTTGATCACTTTTTGGTGAATTTTGAGAGATTTGTGAAGCAAATACCGAGAACAGGGCGAGTTTGTCAGCTTTTGGTGAGGGAGAACTTGTTTTATTGCATCGTTCAGTTTTTATAGCAGCATTTGAGGCATGATCATCTTCCTACAAACTCTTCCCTTAGTAAAGATTAAGTTTTTATTAATTATAATGATGAATCTCATGTTGAAGTTTAACCCTATGCTTTAAAAACATGATTTTTAAGGTTAAATCTTAATCTAATGATAGATATGAAGTTTATTTCTTGTTGTTTATGTTAGTAACATAATCATGATAATTAGGGTTACTTTTAATTTTATTTTTAACTTATTAATCATGTCCTAATCATGTTTAAACCCTAGATTTATTATTAATTGAGTTTTCATGTAAAAGAGAGATGTTTAAACCCTAGGTTTGTGATACCTAAGTTCTGTAAACATGTTTAAATAATTTTTTATCTCTATTAATTATGTAGAATTTATCATGTTCAGTTGATCTTATGGACAAATTTCATGTTTTATTCGAGAAATTGCTTAATTAGGATGTTAACCCCAATTAGATTAAATCAAAAGTTTAATTTTTGTGGAGATGATCTTCTATTATTTAATGTTCAAGTTTTAATATTATTATATGTATCATGATGATATAAATAAGTGTTTAAATATAGTTATAAATTATGCAAACCTGAAAACCAAAGAACCAGATATTGCTCTGGCCGGTCGACCGGCGCCCTAGGGGCGGTCGACCGGTAAAGTCATGTGTGTGCATATTGTGCACAATGCTCTGTTCAGTCAACCGACGCTATTGGGGTGGTCGACTGTGACGCCCCAGGGTTCACACAAGGCTGCAGTCCCAGGTGAAACCCGGATTGTCAAACCTGCCAAGCACCAACCACCATGCTATGACAAGTTTCACCATCACAATCACCATCTCTCTAGTGGAAACAATAAATAGGTGAAGGTACAGACAGGTAAAAAAATAGAAATAAAAGAAATAGGACAACACTGGATATACACAGAAGAAGCATAAGAAAATCAATAATGGGGTTCACACAAGGCTGCAGTCCCAGGTGAAACCCGGATTGTCAAACCTGCCAAGCACCAACCACCATGCTATGACAAGTTTCACCATCACAATCACCATCTCTCTAGTGGAAACAATAAATAGGTGAAGGTACAGACAGGTAAAAAAATAGAAATAAAAGAAATAGGACAACACTGGATATACACAGAAGAAGCATAAGAAAATCAATAATGAGCCCAACTGGAATAAAATAGACATATCTCTGAGTCTGAATTGAATCTCAAATACAATGAGTCACATGAACAATGTCTCACAATAGCTCTCAACTCTATGAAACAAAATACAAATCTAGATTCTGAAAATGATCAACTATATGTGGAGTTCTACAATAACTACAAAATATGATAAGTAACTAAATGGACAACTAAGAAGTCCCATCAACCTGCGACTCTCCGTGCGCCAGACTCGCTGCCTGAAAGGGGGGAAAACAACGAGCGTCAAAGCGCTAGCGAGATCATTTCTTTAATCTTTTCTCTCTCATGTGCAACGAGAAAAGTTGCATGGATGTAAAATAAGAAGAGAAAGAGTTAATGGGCATTGCCAAGTGCCTCAAAACAAGCACATTTACAGGAAAAGAAACAGAAAAATAGGCGCATCCATGTGTTTGCTTTAGGAGACACGGTGCATCTTTTCATGTTAAAGCATGCAGGCTTAGTGCATGTCGCTAAAGTAACCTTAATCTACCTTTCCTAATCCTTATTAGTATAATTCCTCGCGGGCAATCTATCTGGGAAGTAAAACTTACAACTGATCAATTATCTATGTGTGCATCATCTTGTACTATAGCGATACTTTTGTAATGCTCGTTACTCAATCGCTCTGCGGCAATAGGATTTATTATTTTCCTATTCCGGATACATATAATAACGATACTGTTGTAATACTATTACTCAATCGTTCTGCGATAATAGGTTTTATCTCCCTATCCCAGATATATGAAATAACGATACTTTTGTAATACTCTTACTCAATCGTTCTGCGGCAAATAGGTTTTATCTCCCTATTTCCGGATACATGAATTAACGATACTTTTGTAATACTCTTACTCAATCGTTCTGCGGAAAATAGGTTTTATCTCCCTATTTCCGGATACATGAATTAACGATACTTTTGTAATACTCTTACTCAATCGTTCTGCGGCAAATAGGTTTTATCTCCCTATTTCCGGATACATGAATTAACGATACTTTTGTAATACTCTTACTCAATCGTTCTGCGGCAAATAGGTTTTATCTCCCTATTTCCGGATACATGAAATATAAAAACGCATAACTGGTCATTATTCCCAGATTTTCAGTCTTTTGGCCTTTGTGCATGTTTTGTGCATTTGCACTCATATTTTCACAAATATACATTGAATTGATCTCAAATTAATTTTTATCATATCCAAACATCAAAATATATTATTTTTCACCATATAACATATTTATCATAAAATATTCAAATTTACGGGGTTTTACATTCTTCCCCCCTTAAAAGAATTTCGTCCCGAAATTCCACAATCGCATCTCGAAGCTTAAAAACTGGGAAAACACAATAAGAAGGTGTAATTCATATTAAGAATTCCTTATGCACCCATCTCATAGTATTAGCACAATGATATTTAAAGTTAACAACCTAGAATGCAAACATTCTCCCCTAAATCCCTAATTAAACAAAATTGGTACGTCGAGCGAAATAATCCAAACAAGGAAACCCTCATGTATATACCATATGTTTCAAATGATTAAGGATCAGGTGACAATATCTCCATTCTAGTGTTAAAGATAAATATCATTATACTAAACAACATAGATAAAGACTACTATCAAAGCATATAAGCATAAGAATTTATCAACATCATACATGTCCAAACAGGTGTGGGTAGTCGCGACCAACATCCTCCTCGCGCTCCCAAGGTGCTCCCAAGAAATCTCTTCGGCTCCTTGCCAGTTCCACTGAACTTTCATTAATTGAATGACTTTATTCCTCAGCTTTTTATTCTCTCTAGCAAGTATGCATACCGAAATCTCTACGGTAGTCAAGTCATCCTGAATCTCAATCTCTGGTGAATCAATCACTCTCTGTTGCTCATCATCCCGCAGATGCTTCTTAAGTATCAAAACATGAAAGACATCGTGTATACTCGACATCGATGCTAGAAGATCTAACCTGTAAGAAATAGCTCCAATGCGCTCGATGATCCTGAAAGGACTAACATATCTTAGGGCAAGTTTCTCCTGTCTACCGAATTGCTGAACGCCCTTCATCGGTGATACTTTTAACATAACTGAGTCTCTGACCTGGAACTCTAATGGTCGTCTCCACTGATCTGTATAGCTCTTTTGCCGACTCTGCGCCGTAAGAATACGCTCTCGAATCAATGCCACCTTCTCTGTGGTCTGTCTAACTAACTCTGGACAAATCAATAAACTATCATCTGGCTCTGTCCAACATATAGGTGATCTGCAAGGTCTCCCGTACAAAGCTTCATACGGTGCCATCCTGATGATAGCTTGATAACTATTATTATATGCAAATTCAATAGTGGGATGTGATCCTCCCAGCTACCTTGAAAATCCATAATGCATGCTCTCAGTATGTCCTCTAAGATCTGATTCACCCTCTCGGTTGACCATCTGTCTGGGGGTGAAAACGCTGCTAAATGACAACTGACTGCCAAAAGCATACTGGAAACTCCTCTAAGATCTGATTCACTCTCTCGGTCTGACCATCTGTCTGGGGGTGAAAACGCTGCTAAATGACAACTGACTGCCAAAAGCATACTGGAAACTCCTCCAAAAATGAGATGTGAAGCCTGAGCCCCGATCTGAATACCATCGTCTTCGAAACTCCATGCAATCTAACAATCTCCCGAATGAAGATCCTCGCATACATATCTGCCGTATAAGTCGTCCTTACTGGTAAGAAATATGTAGACTTAGTCAATCTGTCCACTATAACCCAAATAGAATCATTTCCTTCCTTCGACTTAGGCAACCCCACTATGAAATCCATGGAAATATCTGTCCACTTCCACTCAGGAATGGGTAAAAACTGTAGGGTTCCTGCATGTCTCTGATGTTCTGCCTTAATTTGTTTGCAGGTATAACACTTAGTCACATAATCTGCAATCCCTCTGTGCATACCACTCCACCAAAAATACCTCTTCAGATCCTTGTACATTTTCCTTGTGCATGGATGTACTGTATATCTGTTACGATGCGCCTAAACTGTCGCAAAATAAGCCATACCCTCCGGGTCTGCATCAAAACACCTCGTAGTCCTGCTAATGGTGTGTCCACGTAAATGACAAATGTCGTATCACTGTTTAGAACAGTCAAAATTGTTATTGTAGTTTATCTAGCCTTAATAGTCTTAAAGGCTTCCTGGCACCCCGTGTCCAAAGCAAACTATACACCCTTCTTTGTAATGTGTGTAAGTAGTATCACAATCTTCAAAAAGTCCTGAATGAACTTTCTCTCATACCATTCTAAAACTACGAACCGCTGTAATGGTTCTTAGTGGCTCCCAATCTAGTACAGCCTCAACAATGGCTGGATCCACTGTTATGCCCCACGAAGAAGATGACGTGGCCTAAAAATCTAATCTCTTATAGCCAAAACTAGTATTTACTGAACTCAGCGTATCACTGATGCCTCTAATCTCAATTGTCCGCTATCCCCGCAATACCAAAAGAGGATGTTGCTCGCGCTCTGTCTCCGATCTCGAAAAGATAATGATGTCGTTAATAAAATGGCTACGAACTGGTCCTAACATGGACGAAAAACCCGGCTCATCAAATCCATGAATACCGCGGGTGCATTGGTCAGCCCAAATGGCATGACAAGAACTCAAAAGACCCATATCGAGTCAGAAAATACGGTTTTGGAAATATCCATTTACCGCAAATCGCAACTGAAAATAACTAGAATGAAGATTAATCTTTGAGAAATGCTGCGCTCCCTGCAGCTAGTCAAACAAGTCATAAATCCTCGATAGTGGATCCGTGATCCGGAAAATGACCTTGTTCAACTCACGATAATCGATACACAATCGCATGCTATAGTCCTTCTTCCCCACGAAGAAGACCTGTGCTCCAAAAAAAAAGGACTCCAGAAAAAAAAAACTCTGTGATAACAACTCATCTAGCTAAGTATGTAGCTCCCTCATCTCAGCGGGTGCCATATGATATGGTAAGGTGCTCGGAATATCGGTACGGTGCCTGCTGCAACTCGATGCAGGGAAACAACCTCTCTCACTGGAGAAAACATAGGTATGTCCTGAAAGACATCCTGATATACTGAGACAACTCCGGTCTCGCTCAAAACTGCACCCCGATCCCGTATCATCACCTCTTCGACGTATGCCAGAAATGACTCCGCATTCTGGTTACCCTATGAGGTTGCTACTATCTATACAATCCCAACGAATGCTCACAAGCGTACTGTTTTAGCAAAACAGTCGACACTGATATTGTAGGACGATAACCATTTCATACCAAGAATGACATCGAAGTTCGACATCCACAAAATGACCATGAAAAAGATGAACTCAAACTCATCTATACTGATGACACATCTCCTACATATACTCTCTAATAGGGACACCTCCCCTAAAGGAGTACAAACTGATAATGGAACGCTGAAACGCTGCGCTACAAGCTGATGTCTAATCATGACATCATGATAGATAAAAAAAATGCGATGCTTCTGAATCAACAAGATTCGAGCTGGATAAGAGTTTACTACGAAAACTCTGCTCGCACTATGATCACGTGGCGCGACTATATAAACTCTGCTGGTGGCCGACGCCTGCTACGCTGCTGGCGGTGAAACACATGGGTCCATCTGGCACTGATGAATACTCTGAATAGCGCAATTCTGGCCTATAGGCCCCTACATCCGTAGAATAACCGGTAGCACATCTGTCCTCCGATGCTAGCTGTAATTGTTGCCCTAAGATTATTAGCCCTGGTCTCTATCATGCTAGTCTCCTGCTGGTGTACTGCGATAATTCTTCTCTCTATGTCCGATCTTATTATAATTGTATCATATGTCCCGAATCATGCGCTGCTGCGGTGTTATCAATTCATGTTTGCTATCTTCTTGTAATGTCTTTATTGCTGATATAACTCTCTATGAATGAAAAACAAATAATCAACGATAAATACTCCAATCTCTAACAAAAAGAATAATCATCTCATCTCGAATTACGTCCGAGTGACCTGCTCTAATATAAGAGGATACCAACTAAGCTAAAACAAATATATCTGCCGTTCATAACGGGTGTATCAAATTCTCAAAGGAAAATACCCTACTCGCGGGCAATCTATCTGGGAAGCAAAACTTACAACTGATCAATTATCTATGTGTGCATCATCTTGTACTATAGCGATACTTTTGTAATGCTCGTTACTCAATCGCTCTGCGGCAATAGGATTTATTATTTTCCTATTCCGGATACATATAATAACGATACTGTTGTAATACTATTACTCAATCGTTCTGCGACAATAGGTTTTATCTCCCTATCCCAGATACATGAAATAACGATACTTTTGTAATACTCTTACTCAATCGTTCTGCGGCAAATAGGTTTTATCTCCCTATTTCCGGATACATGAATTAACGATACTTTTGTAATACTCTTACTCAATCGTTCTGCGGCAAATAGGTTTTATCTTCCTATTTCCGGATACATGAATTAACTATACTCTTTCATATGTATTCATCAGCTCAACGTGCGATAAAAAGTATGTTAACACAACATAATCTAAGTGTACGTGCACATATCTCGGTGTGCGTGTCCATATCTGGTGTTCATCATCATCCCAGATGTTAAAAAACTCTTAAGCATTGTATATAACAGTACAAGATCGAGAAACTCTCTCAGAAATAACAAACAAGAGCGAAACTCAAGAAACCTTTACGTAATAAAAATATAAAAACTCATAACTGGTCATTATTCCCAGATTTTTACTCCTTTGGCCTTTGTGCATGTTTTGTGCATTTGCACTCATATTTTCACAAATATATATTGAATTGATCTCAAATTAATTCTTATCATATCCAAACATCAAAATATATTATTTTTCACCATATAACATATTTATCATAAAATATTCAAATTTACGGGGTTTTACATCGACCGACCTGAGATATTTTTGACATGTAGTTTTGTTTTTTATGTTTTTTTAAATGCGATCGCGGGGATCGAGCCGCACGATGATACATGTACAGCCATAGGTACACCCGAATAGTGTCGTAGAACACCACAAGTATCCCAAAAGGGGATTATGACGAATTTTGTTTCGATTACACTTGAGATAAAGGTTGATTACACATTTATATACATGTTGGATATCGTTGATGAGCACTGCTCAGTACTACGTGGAGTAGTACGTCGATATACCATTAGTGTAGGCTATTGAGTTGGGTTTAGAATGCTTTATCTAACAGTCTGTTCTGTACTAGGGTGCGATGAGTCTTGTGAGCAGTATTTCTAGGATGCCTACTTGGTAGTCCGTCCCGCACTCGTGTTACGTACAGAGATACGATAAGACTAATGAGTAGTGTACACTGTTAGGATATTAACCGGGTAGTTCGTCCCGCATGATGATACGATGAATCAGAATCTTGTAAGGATTTGCATTGAGACAATTGTTGATAGCCTGAATCTTTTGCGGATACCAGTTATGTATATGACTCATTGCTAAGATATATGACCGAGGTACTTTGCCCTTGAAAGTACGTAAGGTTATATGCTGATATTTATCCTATCTTCCCAGTGATATTAAAAGATATTAAAAATATGATATTATGAATTTCTTTACTTTCTATATTGTCTTATTTTATTCTTAGGTTGGGGTCAATGATTAGCGATTCACAATTTGAGACATATGGTATATACATGAGGATTTTCTTATTTGGATTATTCCGCTCGACGTACCAGTCTCGTGTTGTGGGTTTCTAATTATTGATTTTATTTAGATTGTTTATCTCTAGTTTGGTGTTAATGTTTAGACGCCTATAATTTGAGATATAAGGTATATACATGAGGGTTTCCTTGTTTGGATTATTTCGCTCGACGTACTACGTCTCGTCTTATAGGTGTCTAAATATTAACTCCATTAGATACATGAAAAATGATCTAGGTAGACTATGCTTAATAGGTAGAGCCTCTACTTCATCTAGCAGCCCTTTCCCCGGGGGCAGATGGAGGTGATCTTGCTATAACGCTCTGACGCTTTTGTTGTTGTTGTTAGCCCTTTTGTTTTGATGATGATTTGCCAAACAGTTTATAGCTAATTTGTTTCCTAGTGGTTGTGGCTTGTTTCTTTTTACAGGATATCAATATACAATAAAGAGTCATTCATACCAAGAGCTAAAGATTCAAGATCCAGCTTTGTACACAATCACTTAGGTATATTAGTAATTTTGTAACGTATATTGTGTGAATATATTTTAAGCTTAATATATATATACACACACAACTTTGATTTTTCGTACAAAATATGTTTATTTGTTAAAACAATGCAATATTGGTTTATTATTTCTATTTACATTACATTCATGCTTTATAATATGTATAAAAACATTTCATGAAGTTTCAACATATTCCTACATGTCAAAATCCATTTTTCTGTTTCATAAAATACACGTATTATGTACACTTTACAAAAATGATGAATTTTTACAAATAAAAAAATGTAATTCCAAAAATTACTTTTCAAACATGTTTATTTTCATGTTTATAAAGTTTCCCCAAAGTTTCATATTTTTTGGATAACATTTGTTATTTTTTTCATGCAATCAAAATCCATTTTCAATCCTAAACACTGCATGTATCAGTCTGCGGTTGACCGTGTGTCTCTATGGTCGATCGCGAAATGTCCAGAGACCCAGTCTTGCCTCTCAGCTGCTCGCGATCGACCGGACTGGACTCTGCGGTCGACCGCCAAATAGTCGTTGCACAGTAACACTTAGTTCCCTGTTTTGTTTTCTAATGGGTTTTTGGTTTTTTACTTGGGTTTTACTGATGTTTTGTGTTGGTATATATACCATACTGCATTCAACACTCCTATCAACTAAGAAAATTGCTTTAACAAGTTTTACAAGTTTTTATGAGGTGTTTTAGCCTTGTTTGAAGTTTGGTTTCAAAAGAGAAGTTTTTCGCAAGGAGGAGGCTCTTAATTTCAATTGAGGAATTCTTCCTCATCGTCATTTCTATAGCTCCTTGTGTTTATAGAGAAGATTTCTAACTCCTTTATCTAGCTTATTTACTATTTGATTTTCATATTCATCTCTTAGCTAGTTCTATTTGAGTTAAAATTTTATTAGTCTCATTTATCACACACACTCTTGTTGAGCTTATAATATTTCATACAAGATATTGTTGGATAGTGGTGTGTGATTTAGTGAGAGTGAGCTTCATAGTGTTCTCATTCATTGATAGAGATTAAATCATTGTATTTGAGCTTCATTTGTGAGAATCACTTTGTAATACATATTTACACTGAGAGGGGTGTATGGTGAGGATGTAGTCGATACCAAGAAGATTGGCGTCGGTAGTAAACCCTAGTGAGAGATAGTAAAGTCGGGCACTTGAGGGAAGCGATACGTGAGGACCAATACTTGAGGTTGTAGTTTGTGTATGTACATTATTAGTGTCTTATAGAGTTTTTGGTGAACTAGAAAACCGAGTGTGTAGAGAAGTTCTGGCTTTCAAACCGGGTGTGTCCTGATAGTGGATTTTCCCCGAGAGTGGGGAGCGGAGACGTAGGATGGAAGGTCCGAACTCTGTGATCATATTATTATGTTTGAGTTTGCTTTGTGTATATTTATTTTGTGCTTGTATTTTACATAACTCACTCATATATCTATTGCAAGAATTAATTAATCAAAAAAGTTTTTAATTGGCAAAAAATTAGAATTAGATTAGCATTAACCCCATTCACCCCCCACCCCCCTCCCCGCCTCCAGGGGCTTTCAACTAGTATCAGAGCTCGGTGCTCTTTGATTTAAGTGTGACGCCCCTGGGTTCATACAAGGCTGTAGTCCAAGGTAAAACCAAGAATGTAAAACCTGCCATGTACAACACCGTACAATAACATGTTTCACCATCATAATTACTATCTCTCTAGTAGAGTCAAATAACAAGTGTAGGTACAAAAGCAAGTAAAAGATAATACAAGAGTCAACTGATGAAATAATAGAGATCAAATTAATATTTCATCATCTAACATACTGAAGTATAAGTCAATGTCTGAAATGAATATACTGGAGTTCTCGACAAGTCTCAAATACATAAAGTCTGAAAAAGATGAAATAAGGCACACAGCCTTTACAACTTCTAGATATAAACTCTCAAAATGACTAAACAAAGCCTACAGTGGAGCTCAAAAGTAAAATATAACTATAATAGAATAGCTGAAGCTAAAGTGTCTCGCCATCAACCTGCGACTCTCCGGGCTCCTGACTCGTTACCTGAAAGGGGGAGGGACAACGAGCGTCAAAGCGCTAGTGAGCAACATCACAACCAACCCCAAGGAAAAAGGGCTCGTTGTATACAGAAAATACAGTTATTACATATATATAAAATCACAAATCCTATTTAGGTAATTACAATGTGAGCATATGTACGTCGAACGAAATAATCCAAACAAGGAAACCATCATGTATATACCATGTAGCTCAGATTGTAAGTACCTATGTATAAAAGGATTTTAGTATTTAGGAAGTTACAACACGAGCATAGGTACGTCGAGCGAAATAATCCAAACAAGGAAACCCTCATGTATATACCTTGTATCTCAAATTGTACATCCCTAAATACCAAACCCAAAATCTAATACAAGAAATATTAATAAAAGAAGGCAAACTCATCTCAGACTTAATTACGGTGTCGTGTTACAACTCGTATAAATGTCACGTCCAGCCTATGCAAGTATAGGTGTTAACTCTCAAGGTCTAAACTGATATAGTGGATGTCCAACATATGGACTGCATATGTAAACGGTCCAACACATGGACTGAAAGTGATAAGTGTCCAACACATGGACTACTCATCATAATTGCCCAACACATGGACTAGATGAGTTATATGAACAGGTGCATATACCCTAATTTCTCACGTGTCTCGGTGCGCAAACCTAAACTCGTGTTCGCATGACATCTCACATGTAAAGATACAGATTATACATAAATTTCTAATACCCGTCATTCGAGGCGACTCCTCGTTCGTATTTAAGTACGCAACAACAATAAACAAACATAAACAATTTCAGTTAAACTGAAATAACTCAAACGGATTCAAAATTGAAGAAATACAAAAGGAGAAAACTCCTCATTAGTCGACTCATTGGTCGACTCATCAGTTGACTCATTGGTCGACTCATCAGTCGACTCATAAGTCGACCAGGCAAAACACAAAACTAAAGTTTTCCCTATCAGTCGACTCATTGGTCGACTCATCAGTCGACTCATAAGTCGACTCATGAGTCGACTCATTGGTCGACTGAGCAGAAAATCTCCAGTTTTCTGCTTTCGATGATTATCTGCAAAAACGTTAACTAAAGTTCTCTTTAATCATGTCCAGTAATATATTTCCGATTCTAACTCATGTGTATCAACAGAAACTAAAGGGATTTGCATGTGATCACTTACATAAAAACCATAATCATATAAACATGTTTAAAATGTATTGAAAACAGTAAATCACATTGAATCTCATGTTTAAACAAAATTTCCAGATCTGGATCTTAATTTACATATTCGTTTGTGAGCTTTTTATAACTGAAGAATATAGATCTTGCATCTCATAATGTAAAGTATCTATTTTTATGCACAAAATACGTTTTAGGCTCAAAGATCCGAAATAAAAACTCAAGAAAGCTATACAAACAGTAGGTGTAGGATTGGGCGAGATGTTACTCGCCTCTGATTTGCTGCAAACTCCTGAATCCGATGAGAGGACGATCCCCTTCGACAGCACCACTAAATCCCACTGAAACTCCTCCGAAACTCCTCCAAAATCACCAAGTACGAATCTAGGGTTTGAGGGGAGAGGGAGGCTAGGGTTTTCTTTGGGGTCTGATGAGTCTTGGGGTCGGTTTCAGGTAGGAGAGTTTCTTATGAAAGCGGTCAAACCCGAAACAACCAAACCAAACCCGCAAAAGAAAAGAAAAACTTGAAATCAGCCCGTCAGTCGACTTGTTGGTCGACTCATCAGTCGACTCATGAGTCAACTCATAAGTCAACTGAGCAGATGCAAATTTCCAGATTCGTGCATGTTTTGTTATTCAGCCAAAACCAATACACAAAACTCTATGAAACCACACTCATACATGTCTAACAACTTGCCATCAAGTATATCCATAAGCTCAAGTCATTTACCACAAGAAACCACACTCATACATGTCTAACAACTTGCCATCAAGTATATCCATAAGCTCAAGTCATTTACCACAAATAGAATTATTTATCATTAATAATTCACATATACTTCTAATAAAATACGGGGTTTTACATTCTTCCTCCCTTAAAAGAATTTCGTCCTCAAAATTCAAAAAGCATATTCAAACCAAAAGTATTACTCTAGACAAGCATAAAATGATATTTATATTTAACAATCCAGGATGACTATATTCCCACTCAACCCTTAATCAAATGGAACTAGTACGTCGAGCGAAAAATCCAAACAAGGAACCCCCCATATATATACCATGTGTTCCAAAAGATTAAAAATTAAGCGAAAATATCCTCATCCTAGCATTAAATCTAATTATAATCACATAAATACTCATGCACATGAATCAATTCACTTCCTCAATAAATGCAGGAAGTAGCTCTACATATCATCTTCGCGTCCTCGAAAAATCATCTTCGATGTCTACACTTAACCATCTAAAATGTAAATACCCCCACTTAACCTCTAACTAAATGGAACAAGTACATCGAGCAAAAAATCCAAATAAGGAACCCATCATATATATACCCTATGTTCCGAGTACTTAGGAGATAAGTGGTAATACCCTCATTTTAATGTTAAGTATAAACATCGACATAATTGAATCTATAAGCCATATATAAATCATACAAAAAGCCTTAATTTACCTGCTCAAACATGTGTGGATAGTCGCGACGCATGTCCTCTTCGCGCTCCCAAGAAATCTCTTCAACGCCTCTTCGGTTCCACTGAACTTTCACTAAAGGAATCACTTTGTTTCTAAGCCTCTTGTCCTCCCTGGAAAGAATACAAACTAGAATCTCAATAGTAGATAAATCATCCTGAAGCACAATCTCAGGTGCATCTAATACTCTCTGTTGCTTCTCGTCATGCAAATGCTTCTTGAGTATAGAAACATGAAATACATTGTGTATACTAGACATCGATGCTGGAAGATCTAGTCTGTATGACATAACTCCAATGCGCTCCAAAATCCGAAAGGGTCAAATATATCTCGGTGCAAGCTTTCCCCGCCTCCTGAATCGTTGAACGCCTTTCACAGGCGATACCTTCAGCATAACTGCATCTCCAACTTGAAACTCCAAGGGTCTTCGTCTCTTATCTGCATAGCTCTTCTGCCGACTCTGGGCGGCTAGAATCCTCTCTCTGATCAAGGCTACCTTCTCGGTAGTCTATCTCACTAGCTCTGGTCCAAGCATTAAGCTATCCTCCGGCTCTGCCCAACATATCGGTGATCTATAAGGTCTCCCGTATAATGCCTCGTAAGGGGCCATACCGATCGTCGCTTGATAACTATTATTATAAACAAACTCTATCAGTGGAATATGCTCCCCCCAGCTACCCTGAAAGTCAATGACACAAGCTCGCAACATGTCCTCCAACACCTGGTTCACCCTCTCCGTCTGACCATTTGTCTGTGGGTGGAATACACTGCTGAAAGATAACCGGCTGCCGAAAGAATCCTGGAAACTTCTCCAACAATATGAAGTGAACACTGAACCTCGATCCGACACAATCGTATCAGGAACTCCATGAAGTCGGACTATCTCTCGAATAAATATCCTCGCATATGCCTCAGCTGTATATGTAGTCCTCACTGGAATAAAATATACTGACTTTGTCAACCGGTCCACTATCACCCAAACAGAATCATTCCCCTTCTTCGACTTCGGCAACCCTACAATGATGTCCATAGAAATATCTGCCCATTTTCACTCTGGGATGGGAAAGGCTAAAGTGTTCCTGCTGGTCTCTGATATTCTGCCTTCACCTGTTGATAGGTAAAACACTTCGCCACATACCCTGCAATCTCTCGATGCTTACCACTCCACCAGAAGTGTCTCTTCAAGTCCTTATACATCTTAGTGGTCCCTGGATGTACTGTGTACCTAGTACGATATGCCTCATCAAATAACTCTCTCTTCAGCTCGGTACTAGATGGCATAACCAGCCTACCCTTCATCCGTAGACCTCCATCTGCTCCAATGGTCCAATCAGCCTTAGGCTCTTTGGAAATCTCCTCCTTTCGGATTTGAATCCAAGAGTCTTTCAGCTGAGCTCTGACTACTCTGGTACTCCATGATGGCTGAACTGACACAGATCCTAAAAATGCACTGGCGCCACCAATCTTGGGTCTGAAATCAAGCTGGCTAAGACTAAGAAGATCTCTATACAATGAACACCTCAAAGCCACAACCCGATGTCGACGCTTCCTGGTTAAAGCATCTGTCACGACATTCGCCTTCCCCGGATGATACTGAATCGCGAAGTCGTAATCCTTAATAAATTCAATACATCTCCTCTGTCTCTGGTTGAGTTCCTTCTGAGAGAAAAGATACTTCAGACTCTGATGGTCTGTGAACAACTCAAACTGTACTCCATACAAGTAGTGCCTCCACGACTTTAATGCAAAAACTACTGCTGCTAACTCTAAATCATGAGTGGGATAGTTCTGCTCAACTGTCGTGATATATACGCTACTACTCTCTGAGCCTGCATCAATACACCTCCTAAGCCTGCCAACGATGCATCTGTGTAAACGACGAATGTCCTGTCGCTACTCGGAATAGTCAAAACTGGTGCTGAAATCAACTTAGTCTTCAAGATATCAAAGGCCTTCTGGCACTCCATACTCCAAATGAACTGTACACCCTTCTTCGTAAGGCGTGTAATGTTAGACCCTAGAGGAGGGTGATTAGGGTCTTATGCTAATCTAATCCGATTATATGCTAATTAAAACTAATTAACAAGTTATCCTAGCAAGTATAAAATACAACAAGATATGTGAGCTAGGATGAGTGATATACACAAGGGTAAACAAAATAAACAAGATAGTGGATGATATAAATAGTGAGCAATGGACAATGGTGACAAGAAATATAAACATAAGAGTAAGTGCGCCAATGCAAACTCAAACACACGAAATGATCACGGAGTTCGAACCTTCCGTCCTACGTCTCCGCTCCCCACTCCCGGGGAGAAATCCACTATCACAACCGGGTTTTCTACGCTCACCCGAACAACGTTTACACCTCATAATATTGGTTTTCAATGCTCACCGAACAATGTTCACAAATACTCACAATGTCGGTTTTTAACGTTCACCGATCAACGTCCACAATCACTCACACTCGGTTTTCTAGCTAACCGAAAACCCTACAACACTCTCAAATAACAATAAATGATTTGTTCTCTAATACAAGGCGAGAACTCAATTAAAGCATAACTCAATGTTACAAACCCTCACAACCCCAATTATACTATATATGTAAATACTATAAGCTCAAGTGGGTGTGTGTAACAATAAGTGAAATAAAATCAACTAAACTCAATATAATTCTAGCTTAATAACAATGATAATTAAATATATATATAAAAAAGCTAGAAATAGAGTTTAGAAAACTTCTCAATAGATCAAGAGGTAGAGGGAGGATGGTTGGATGCTCAAGCACCAATAGATGATCTCCTCAAGCTCTTGTGAAATTGATTTCACAAACTCAAACTCTCAAATGCTTAAAAGCTTCTTAAACAAACTTAAACAATACTTAAATCCTTGTTAAAATCTTTTAAACCATTCTCTTGGGTGTCTAAAATAGTTATGGCAAATGGGTATATATATGGTAGAAGAAAACAACCCAAAAAATCTCAAAACCCACAAAAAACCAAAAAACAGAAGTTACCATTACTGTGCAACGGTCGGCTGCTACAGTAATAGTGGTCGACCGTGCTACAGTGTGGTCGACCGCACTGTTCACAGACAGTTTCTGTTTTTTGACAGATTCTGAAATTTTGCGTATCTAAATTTGCAAAATCAATTAAAAATAGTAAATCAACTCCAAAATCATAAAATTTTGAAGAAAGGTTTTAGACATTTAGATAAACATGTTAGAGAAAGAATTTCTAAAATATCACTTCCCAGTTGAGAGAAATAATTGTTTTAATACAGATATACAGTTTCTAAAAAAAACTACAGAAAATACGGTTTTGTAAATTCAATTAAAAATAACAAAACAACTCCAAAAATAGTAAAACTTGGGGAAATGTATATATGATGATAAACATGTAAATGAAGAAATTTTTTAAATCACATTTACCATTTGTGAAAACGCATCAGTTTTGTAAAAACATGCACGAACATGTGCACGAACATGAGCTAATTAAAAACTTGATTTTGTAAATTCAGTTAAACATAACAAATTAATTCCAAAATTGATAAAACTTTGGAAAACATTTATAAACATGAAATTGAACATGTTAGAAAAAGAATTTCTCAAATTGAGTTTCCCATTTGTGAAAACTCATGTATTTTGCAAGTGTGTCCAAAACATGAAAATGTGATATACATGAAATTTAATGTTTTGAAATAAACAATGTTTTGAAACCCTATGAAATAATTTTATAGACCTAATGAAATATGTATATAATAATTGTTAAGTCCATAAACCAAAACTTATATATGTATATATATACAAAAACCAAAACGTGTGTGTGTATATATGATTGAGCTTAAAGTACTAACACACATAATATAAAACCTAAACTAAATATACCCATGCTTGATTGATCTTCGATGTAGCTCAACTTGGTACACTTGCGGATGAAGCTAGAACTTGAATCTTTAACTTTGAATTGCGTAGGCTTCACTCCATAATTCTGCCAACCTCCATTGGATATGATCGTAAAAGCTTGATTCCATCCATCCTCCAACTTGTTGTTTGTCTACAAAAAATAAGAAAATATAAATACTAGATAAACAACATTAGTCATAAATTGTTTGTTAAACATCATCAAAACAAGATGGCCAACAATCTCCCTCTTTTTGATGATGACAAATAATTTACAAAAAGATATATACATGAAAGGAAATGAATATACAATATTGTAATTATCATGCATATAAACAAAAAGAATATACTCACAAAATTTTTTCCCCTTTGACAACATCAAAAAGGGGAAAACACCAAGAATGAAGAGAGCTAAATCTTCCCCTACAAATAAGCATGGGTGAGTATAAAACAAGTATAGGGAATAGCTCCCCCTATCAAAATGCCTCATGAATATAAGTATGGAATGAATACTAAGGCATACACATGTGAGCAAGCATAAATGCTAAACACGACTCACATACAAAGAGATAATGAGAACACATATGAATATATCAATATGAAAAATAGTGTCTCATATCAAAGAACATAAAAACCATGTGTAAAGATAGATTTATGAAATCAAAAGAAAAAGAGCATGGGAATCATGCAAAATGTTTTCAAATGAAAACAAATCAATCAAATGAAATCATAAATCAAAATTTAAATCATAAAACCAAAACATCATTGATTTTCAAAAAAAAATCAAGAGAGGCAACTATATCTAGCTCTTGAGCTAGTATCAACCCATATAAATATTTTAGCACCCGGTAAACAAGATTTGGGAATAAACACCCAATAAACCCGAAGGGTTATATAAACACAAACCTCTCATCAAAAATCAAACCTAGCAATCATGAAAACAAAAGAATTGATCAACGAAAGATTGTTTTCATATCCAAAAAAAAATTTAACACATAATTTTCAAAACCAAGAAAAAAGAAAAAGAAAAACACTAAAATTCTTGGTTAAAAAATCAAATTTGTTTTAGTACCCAAGAATTCTTGGTACCAAAAAGTTTAGGGACATGACCCCTATCATTTAAGCTCAAAACCCTAGGGTTATGAACCCTCTTGGGCATATGTGGTACACTAACACGATCAAAGCAATATTTACTCAAACACCCCTTCCAATTGCAATTTATGCAATGAAAGAGATCCATTTGTTTTTGTGGACCATTAGCTCGTGCACGAGAATCATTTGCAAATAAAGATTGTCTTTTAGAAATATTTTGCAAATGAGAAACATTCTTAAACAATGGTCTATTTGGAACATATTGCAACTTAGAAGCTTTTTACATATCAAAACAAAATTTAGCAAGATGTCCAAACCTACCACAAACATCACATTTAAAAGCATATGGTCTACTAGAAGTATTTGGCAAACTAGAATTATTTCTCAAATCAAAGCAAAACTTTGCCAAATGGTCAAAACGACCACAATGATCACACTTGAACACACTAGCATGCTTATGATGAACTTTGTGAGAATGAGCATGTGAATGTGTAAGTGTACAAGATGAAGAAGCTACAGGAGATGCACAAGGAGCATTAGAATTCTTATATTTGTGTGCATCATAGCAAAATCTAGCAAGATGGCCTTTACAACCGTAATTTGTGCATTTGTAGACTTTGCTATATATGTGTGCATAATGAATGGATGATTTAGATTTAGACTTAGCACACATATCCATAAGCTTCTTATTATTATTAATGCATGTTTTCAAAATTGAATCTAAATATGAAATGCGTTTATTCACAAGATTCAAATCATCATTAGGCACATATGCATTTTTATTAGAAGTAGAACATAAATAGTCATTTATAAAGGAAGCAGTATCATTTTTTATGTTCTCTACTTCTAACATGGCATTATCTTTTTCATGAGATAAACTAGTTATAGATGTGGTTAATTTTTCATTTTCCAAAATTAACATGTCATTGTTATCTTTAAGCATGGTATTTTCTTTTGCAATGACATCCAATTTTGACACTAGCTCCTTATGATCGGATTCTAAATTATCATGCTTGCTTTTTAAATCAATAAAATTATTTTGTAATTTCTTGTAGGTATGCAATAATCTCTTAGATGCACAAGCAAGTTTATCACTAGATAAATCATTATCGGGTTCGGAACCGTATACCACACTAGGGCTATCGCCTAGTGGCCGTGTGCATGATGAAGCTCCAATATTACTTGAAGAAGAATCCTTCAAACTATGTCGGATTTTCTCCAAGTTGCCTTGATGTGCTTCTATGAATTTTCATAAATTGTAAACACTATCAAAATGAACAAACTTGTTAGACATAGATGAATCAAAAGCATTTAGCAAATATTCTAACAAAATATTGTTCATTGTAAGCATTCGATGATCATTTTTATTCCACTTGGATTTCTCCGTAGTGAGCACAATATAAGCATCATCTATAATTTCCCATAAATCAAAATGTTTAGATTTAACAAATAGCTTAAATCTAACACATCATTGAGCATAGGGGAAAATATTAAATTTAGGAGCAATACTAGAATCATAGCCTAAACAAGATGCATCATTCATGTCCATAATTTGTAAAAATATGCAAGCAAGATACAAATGCAATCAAAACAAGATTAGCATAAAAAGATAACTTGGATATTTAACTCAAGGCGATTAGACCTAAAATCAAAGAGCACCAAGCTCTGATACCAATTGTTAGACCCTAGAGGGGGGTGATTAGGGTCTTATGCTAATCTAATCCGATTATATACCAATTAAAACTAATTAACAAGTTATCCTAACAAGTATAAAATACAACAAGATATGTGAGCTAGGATGAGTGATATACACAAGGGTAAACAAAATAAACAAGATAGTGGATGATATAAATAGTGAGCAATGGACAATGGCGACAAGAAATATAAACATAAGAGTAAGTACGCCAAAGCAAACTCAAACACACGAAATGTCACGGAGTTCGGACCTCCCGTCCTACGTCTCCGCTCCCCACTCCCGGGGAGAAATCCACTATCACAACCGGGTTTTCTATGCTCACCCGAACAACGTTTATACCTCACAATGTCGGTTTTCAACGCTCACCGAACAACGTTCATAAATACTCATAATGTTGGTTTTTAACGTTCACCGATCAACGTCCACAATCACTCACACTCGGTTTTCTAGCTAACCGAAAACTCTACAACAGCCTCAAATAACAATAAATGATTTGTTCTCTAATACAAGACGAGAACTCAATTAAAGCATAACTCAATGTTACAAACCCTCACAACCCTAATTATACTATATATGTAAATACTATAAGCTCAATAAATGAGGATGTCGTTGATAAAAATAATCACGAACTGATCTAAGAAGGGACGGAAAACCCGGTTCATCAAATTCATGAATACCGTGGGTGCATTCGTCAGTCCGAATGGCATGACCATGAACTCAAAAGATCCATATCGAGTAAGAAAAGCGGTCTTGGGAATATCCATCTCCCGAATCCGCAACTGATGATAACCAGAACGAAGATCAATCTTCAAGAAGAACTGTGCTCCCTGCAGCTGGTCGAACAAGTCATCAATCCTAGGCAATGAGTACCTATTCCGGATAGTGACCTTGTTCAACTCCCTATAATCAATGCACAATCTCATACTACCGTCCTTCTTCTTCACGAAGAGGACCGGTGCGCCCTACGGAGAATGACTTCGACGAATACAACCCTAAGCTAACAACTCATCCAACTGGGTCTGAAGCTCCCTCATCTCAGCTGGTGCCATGCGATAGGGTGCGCGGGATATCGGGGTTGTGCCTGGCTACAACTCAATACAGAACTCAACCTCTCTCACAGGAGGTAATCCAGGTATGTCTTGAAAGACATCCTGATACTCTGAGACAACTCTAGTCTCTAATAAATCAACACACTGATCCCATCGCATCACCTCCTCGATGTGCGCCAGAAATGACTCCGTAAAACGGTTGTCCTGAGAGGTTGCCACAATCATCTCGGACCTATCGGACGCCCGCAAATTGACTATCTTTGCAAAGCAGTCAATACTAACATGATAGGAAGACAACCAATCCATACCAAGGATGACATCGAACTCGGACATATGCAACACTATCAAATCAACCACGAACTCTGACTCATCTAGACTGATAGTACACCTCCTACAAATGCTCTCCAGAAGCGATATCTCACCTAAAGGGGTGGAAACTGATAAAGGGGTGTCTAATGGCTGAGCTACAAGCTGGAGTCTAGACATAAAATCATGCGAAATGAAGGAATGTGAAGTTCCCGAATCGAAGAGAATACGGGTGGGAAAAGAATTCAAAAGAACCGTCCCCTCCACCACTGCTCTACTAGCTCCATGATCACGCGGTACTACCGCATATACTCTGCCCGAGGCTGGAGACTGCTCTGCTACTAGTGCTGGAGAATACGGTACTATCTGCCCCTGAGAAACCTCCTGATTTGTCCGAATCTGCCCCTCAGTCCTCTGTGCTGCTGGCGGTACCTCAAGTCTCGCTTGCTGGCCCTGAACTCTGCCCTGCTGTCACTGCTGCTGCTGGTTCGGGCCCTTGCCCTGCTGAGCTCCTGTTGGTGCGCTGCGACACTCCGATGCCTTATGCCCGACCTTGCGGCAGTTATAGCAAACTCCCTGGAACTTACGCTGCTGATGCGCTCTCTAATCATGCTGAGGTCCCTTCTTATAAGGACATTGCTGCTACTGCTGGGATCCAAAAAAAGGTCTCTTGTTCTTCCCCTTATCCCCGGTCTGTCCTGCCTTGGTCTTCCCTTCCCTATCCTTCTGAAACATGGCAGTCTCAATCTCCTGAGAAGTGGCGGCCTCAACTACCTCCCAAACTGAATAGAACTTCCTCGAGATGAGGTATCGAAGGAGATTAGGGTGGAGCCCTACTAGGAACATCTGAGCCTGACGTTCTCCTGTCTGCCACATGCTCATGAAGTGCAGCAACTCCATAAATCTACTCTCAAAATCTACCACTGACATATCCCCCTGAGTCAACAGGGACAACTCAAGCTCCTTTCTAGTCCGTGCGGTAGAAGAAATATATTGTCCATCAAAGAAGTAGACGAAGTCCTCCCATGTGAGGGTCATCCGATGCTCTGGAGTGAACTGGAGTTGATACCATCTCCCGGCGACTCCCTTCAGAATGTAGGACACCAATCTCTGCTTCCGGACCGAATCCACATTAAGTATATCAAGGATATTACTCACATCCTCCTTCCACTTATGGGCTGCAAGAGGATCTGCTGACCCCTGGAACTCTGGTGCTATCATCTTCTGGTACCTCTCAACCATACGGAGCCAAGCCTCCTGCTCTGTGGCTCTCTTAAGACATGGAAGTGGCTTCCGTGCATTTTGACTAAGTCTTTGAGACTTTTCTTTGGCTCATCTGTTTTAAGTCTCGGCTCACATCTATTAAGCTGATGGGCCTGCAAACGTGTATAGGATTTTTGGCAAATCCTCAGCCATCAACGGATTTGATAAGCCTTTACCGACTACCGTTTGAGTCGGGCTAGCATATGGATTGTCTAAGTCCGTTCCATATGTAATGTTGTGCTAAGAGAATGAACTCTCTTAGACTTGATGCTATGATTTTGAATACATAGACTTTGTCATTTTTACGGAAAAAGACTAACCGGCGACGCGTGTTAGGCGTAGGCTTATCCCTGCTTAGGATTTGGGATAATGTTCCCCATGCGTGTAAGGCATGGATTTTGGCGTTATTAATAACGACCTGCTACGATGTTGAATACGTAGACTTTTGTCCTTTTTACGGTCAAAGACTCACCGGCAACGCGTATTAGGCGTTGACTTATCCCTTCTTAGGATTCGGGATAAAATTCCCCATACATGCAATGTATGGATTTTGGTGTCGTTTCTTCCTGTGTGACTTGAAACGCCGAAAGAAAGTTGGAAGTGCCAGAAGTATAGTATTAACTTTGGCATGAATTTTCACTTAAAGTGAAATTCAAAAATTTTCTTTATTATCACTAGGATAATTCTAGAAAATCATTAATCCGCTGGGGATTTCATAATGAAAACTTGCTATTCTTGTTGAAAAAAGGATTAACAAGTTCATTAGGGGGTGACAGGATGTGTGTTGCGATTGGAGCAACTTTTTGGACTTATCATCCTATTGACGAGGATTGATAAGTGAATTTGTCAGAGGTTTAGTGTTAACGTGACAGGATGTGTGTTGCGATTGGAGCAACTTTTTGGACTTATCATCCTATTGACGAGGATTGATAAGTGAATTTGTCAGAGGTTTAGTGTTAACGTGACAGGATGTGTGTTGCGATTGGAGCAACTTTGTGGACTTATCATCCTATTGGAGAGGATTGATAAGTGAATTTTTCAGAGGTTTAGTGTTAACGTGACAGGATGTGTGTTGCGATTGGAGCAACTTTGTGGACTTATCATCCTATTGACGAGGATTGATAAGTGAATTTGTCAGAGGTTTGATGTTAACGTGACAAGAGAATGTTGCGATTGGAGCAACTTTTTGGACTTATCATCCTATTGGAGAGGATTGATAAGTGAATTTGTCAGAGGTTTGATGTTAACGTGACAAGAGAATGTTGCGATTGGAGCAACTTTTTGGACTTATCATCCTATTGGAGAGGATTGATAAGTGAATTTGTCAGAGGTTTGATGTTAACTTGACAGGAATGTGTTCTTGTGACTTGCACAAGATTTTAGGAATTATCGTCTCGCTGGGGAGACTTGCTAGGTGAATTTATCATCAGGAACAATGAGTTTTGATACCTGTGATTTGAATTTGATTTTGAAGACTTAGTGTCTTGCTGGGGAAGATTGCGATTTGAGCAATTTTGAGGACCTATCATCCTATTGGTAAGGATTGATAAGTTGATTGTCAGAGGTGTATGTTGTTAACGTGACAAATTAGGAGTGATGCAAGTTGAATGCATACTTTGTGGGGATGATGATCGTCAGAAGTGTAATGTTAACTCGACGATGTGAAAGATTCGTTACTCTTAATCCAGTGGATTCCAAGTAACCAACCCCCAGTCTTGGTTAAGACTTAGCAGGGGAAGAAAAAGAGATAGACAAGGCACATCGCCTAGTGAGGCACTATCCATGAAGTCGAAATAGAGGCACATCACCTGGTAGGCCATTATCTGATGAGTTTGACTATCAGAGGTAACTGTTAACGTGATAGTTTTGTGGACTCGCCATCCTATTGAAGAGGATTGGCAGAAGAATTTGGATAAAGCAGACTATCAGAGGTGATCATTAATGTGATAGTTTTAGTGGACCTGTCATCCTATTGAAGCGGATTGACAAGTTGATGAACTATCAGAGGTAAATGTTAACGTGATAGTTTTAGTGGATTCTGTGGTTGAAAGAGGTATTTTATTAAACATAACAACTCAGAAAATTTATTACTCAGAATCCAATGAACTACAAATAAATCAACCCCCAGTCTTGAATAAGTGCATGGGGAAAAAGGGTAGTCATGGCACGTCGCCTAGTGGGCCACAATCGGACGAGCTTGACTATCAGAGGTAGTTGTTAACGTGATAGTTATTGGAGACCCGGCATCCTACTGAAGAGGATTAGCTTCAGTGGTCGTAGTATCTTCTGGTTCTGACTGGGAAGAATGAGCTTGGTCCGATTGCTCAGGAGAAGGTTGGGCTTGATCCGATTGCTCAGGTTGATCCTGCCTACTTTGTTCTTCAGCTTTGATCCTGGCAATAATCTTTTGAGCCTATTCGCCTTGAGAGATCAGTTGTCTCCAAGAACGACATTCTGCAACCCCTATTCGAGCTAGGATGTTGGTCTGCAGGTTGTGTCGACAGGTCTCTACTAAGGTAGACTGTGTCATACCTGACGAACACCGGAGAGCCATGGTTCGGAACCTTTTAACGAAGGCTTTGACGGACTCCCTCTTCTTCTGCTTAGTGGCGAGAAGGATATGGATGGAGACTTATGTATCCTCTTCAAAGAATCTTGACAGGAAGAGTCTCTCTAGATCTGCCCACCTTTGGATACAGCCCGCAGGCAGTTTCCTGAACCATTCAAAGGCAATTCCCTTGAGGGTGCCAATGAACAATCGAGCCAG
>NC_033794.1:30888920-30912321 GCF_001876935.1 Asparagus officinalis
TATATATATATATATGACTATATATATATATATATATATATATACGAAGAAACCAATATATGTGTGTGTATAGATATTTGAGCTTAGAGTACTTAACACACATAATATAACACCTAAACTAAAGTTACCCAAGCAATGATCTTGATCTTCATTGTAGCTCAACTTGGTACACGTTGCGGATGAAGCTTGAACTTGATCTTTAACTTGAATTGTATGTTGCTTTACTCCACAGTTCCGCCAACCTCCATTTGATATGTTCGTTAAGGCTCGATTCCATCCATCCTCCAACTACGTTGTTTGTCTACAATAAATAGAAATGCACAAACACTAGACAAACAACATTAGTAGTAAATTGTTTGTTAAACATCATCAAAACAAGAAGGCCAACAATCTCCCCCTTTTGATGATGACAAACAATTTACAAAAAAGGAATATATGCATGAAGGAAATGAACATATACAAGATAATAACTCACATGCATATAAACAAACAAGATAGATATACTCACAATATTTCTCCCCCTTTGACAACATCAAAAAGGGGACAAAAGAATTAAGAGAGCGAAAGCTCCCCCCTATCAATAAGCATGGGTGAGTATAACACATAGAAAGATATGGGGATTTCTTCCCCTATCAAAATGCCATATAGAAAATATATGAAATAAAGATCATGGCAAACATATGTGAGCAAGCATAGATGGATATGATAAATATCACTCACATACTTACAAGAGAATGAGAACACATATGAATGTATTATTGAGATAATGTGTCTCAAAGCATAAACACAAAGATCAAAAATAGATTTATGAAATCAAAAGAAGAGAAACATGAGAATCATGCAAATAGTTTTCAAATGAAAACAAATCAACTAAGAGAAATCATAAATCAAAGTTTAAATCCAAAAATGTAAAATCAAATCATCATTGATTCAAAAATCAAGAGAGGCAACTATATCTAGCTCTTGAGCTAGTATCAACCCATATGAACATTTTTAGCACCCGGTAAACAATGTTTGGGAATAAACACCCAAAAACTCCGGAGGGTTATATAAACATAGTCCTCTCATCAAACAAAAATAATAATCATGAAAACAAAAGATTTTATACAAGAAAAATTATTTTCATAACCAAAAGATTTTAAAGCATAATTTTCAAAACCAAGAAAGAGAAAGATAAAAACATTAAAATTCTTGGTTTAAGAATCAAATTTGTTTTGGTACCCAAGAACTCTTGGTACCAAAAGATTTAGGGACATGACCCCTATCATAAAAGAAGAAATAACAACACTAAAAATCTTGGTTTAAAAATTAAATTTGTTTTGGTACCCAAGAACTCTTGGTACCAAAAGATTTAGGGACATGACCCCTATCATTAAAGCTCAAAACCTTAGGGTTATGAACCCTCTTAGGCACATATGGTGCACTAACATGGTCAAAACAATATTCATTCAAATGACCCTTCCGATTGCAATTTGTGCAATGAAAGAGATCCATTTGTTTTTGTGGACCATTAGCTCGTGCACGGGAATCATTTGCAAATAAAGATTTTCTTTTAAAATTATTTTGCAAATGAGAAACATTCTTAAACAATGGTCTATTTGGAACATATTGCAATTTCGAAGCTTTTTGTATATCAAAACAAAATTTAGCAAGATGTCCAAACCTACCACAAACATCACATTTAAAAACATGTGGTCTATTGGAAGCATTTGTCAAATGAGATTTTCTTTTCAAATCAAAGCAATATTTGGCCAAATGACCAAAACGACCACAATAATCACACTTGAACACACTAGCATGCTTATGATGAACTTTGTGAGAATGAGCATGTAAATGTGTGAGTGTACAAGATGAAGAAGCTTGATCACACTTGAACACACTAGCATGCTTATGATGAACTTTGTGAGAATGAGCATGTGAATTTGTAAGTGTACAAGATGATGAAGCTATATGAGATGCACAAGGAGCATTAGAATTCTTATGTTTGTGTGCATCATAGCAAAACTTAGCTAAATGACCTTGACGGCCGCAAATAGAACACTTATAAGTTTTGCTATACATGTGTGCATAATGAGTGGATGACTTCTTAGACTTAGCACACATATCCATAAGCTTCTTATGATTATTAATGCATGTTTTCAAAGTTGAATCTAAAGATGAAATACTTTTGTTCATAAGATTCAAGTCTTCATTCTTAGGCACATATGCATTTTTAGAAGTAGAACATAAATAGTCATTTATAAATGAAGCAGTGTTATTTTTTATGTTCTCTACTTCTAACATGGCATCAATCTTAGCATGAGATAAGCTAGAAATGGATGATGATAATTTCTCATTTTCCAATTTTAACATATCATTATTTTCTTTAAGAGCAATATTTTCTTGAGAAATGATATCAAAATTGGAAGCTAGCTTCTCATGATCGGATTTTAAACTAACATGCTTGCTTTGTAAATCAATAAAATTATTTTGCAACTTGTTAAAGGCATGTAATAATTTTTTACTAACACAAGCAAGTTCATCATTAGGTAAATCATTAATAGATTTGAACTCGCAAACCTCACTAGGGCTATCGCCTAGTGGCCGTGTGCATGATGCTCCACATGAACTTGAAGCGGGATCCTCCAAAGCTTGTCGGATCGCCTCCAAGTCTCCAAAGTTTGTAAGCACTATCAAAATGAACAAACTTGTTAGACATAGATGAGTTAAAAGCATTTAACAAATATTCTAACAAAATGTTGTTCATAGTAAACATGCGATGATCATTTTTATTCCACTTGGATTTCTCCAAAATGGGCACAATATAAGCATCATCTATAATTTCCCATAAATCAAAATGTTTAGATCTAACAAATAGTTTAAATCTAACACACCATTGGGCATAGGGGAAATTGTCTAATCTAGGAGCAACACTAGAATCATAGCCTAAACAAGATGCATCATTCATATTCATAATTTGTAAAAATATGCAAGCAAGATGCAAATGCAATCAAAACAAGATTAGCACAAAAAGATAACTTGGATCTTTAACTCAAGGCGATTAGACCTTAAATCAAAGAGCACCAAGCTCTGATACCAATTGTTAATGGTTGGACCCTGGGGGGGGGTGATTAGGGTCTTATGCTAATCTAATCCGATTATATGCCAATTAAAACTAATTAACAAGTTATCCTAGCAAGTATGAAATGCAACAATATATATGAGCTAGGATAAGCAATATGCAATGAGATATATCCTATATTTTAAATGATGTAAATTTACTTCTAATAGACTCTACTTCTAACATGGCATCATTCTTCTCATGAATTAAGCTAGCAACATTGGAACTCAAGGTAATATGATCCAATTTTAATTTTTCATTATTTTCTTTAAGGATCACATTATCTTTAGCAATAGTATCAAATTTTGATGCTAGCAATTCATGATCGGATTTTAAATTAACATGCTTGCTTTTAAGATCAATGAAATTATTATGCAACTTAGTGTAGGCATGCATTAATCTATCATATGCACAAGCAAGTTCATCACTAGATAAATCATTATCGGGTTCGAACTCGCAAACCTCACTAGGGCTATCGCCTAGTGGCCGTGTGCATGATGCTCCACATGAACTTGAAGCCGGATCCGCCAAAACTTGTTGGATCGCCTCCAAGTCCCCTTGATGTGCTTCTATAAATTTCCAAACTTTGTAAGCACTATCAAAATGAACAAACTTGTTAGACATAGATGAATTAAAAGCATTTAGCAAATATTCTAACAAAATGTTGTTCATAGTAAACATACGATGATCATTTTTATTCCACTTGGATTTCTCCATAGTGGGCACAATATAGGCATCATCTATAATTTCCCATAAATCAAAGTGTTTAGATTGAACAAAAAGTTTAAATCTAACACACCATTGGGCATAGGGGAAATTATCTAATCTAGGAGCAATATTAATGGCATAACCTAAACCATGCATATCCATAATATAAAAGGCAAGCAAGATACAAATAAAGCTCAAAATTAGATTAGCACAATAAGCTAACTTGGATCTTTAACTCAAGGCGATTAGACCTTAAATCAAAGAGCACCAAGCTCTGATACCAATTGTTAGACCCTAGAGGGGGGGTGATTAGGGTCTTATGCTAATCTAATCCGATTAAATGCCAATTAAAATTAATTAACAAGTTATCCTAGCAAGTATGAAATACCACAAGATATATGAGCTAGGATAAGCAATGTAAACAATGAGATATATCCTATATGATGAAATATATATATATGCAAGGATATATAAACTAACACAAGGGGTAAACAATGTGAACTAGATAGTGGATCATATAAATAATGAGCTAATGACAATGGCGACAAGAAATATAAACACAAGTATAAATAAACACCAAAGCACACTCAAACACAAGATATGATCACGGAGTTCGGACCTTCCGTCCTACGTCTCCGCTCCCCACTCCCGGGGAGAAATCCACTATCAACCGGGTTTTCTACGTTCACCCGAACAACGTTTACACCTCACACTCGGTTTTCTAGCTAACCGAAAACTTTACAATCAACACACTATTGTAATCCCACTCTACACCCACTAAGTGTTGGACCTAGCCGTGTCTCCCTCAAGTGCTCGGTTACAACCTCTCCCTAGGCACGTCAACCGACGCCACTCCTCTTGGGACGATCCCCGACTCTCACCACACACTCCTCACTCGGTGTACAAGTGTATTACAAAGTGAATCTCACAATAAGCACAATATAACAAATGGTTGTTCTCAACTATGGATGAGAACACAATTAAGCATAACTCAAAGTTACAAACTCTCACCACCCAACTATACTATGTATGTAAATACTAAAAGCTCAATGTGGGTGTGTGTAACAATGAGTAAAATAAAATCTAACTCAAATAGCAAACTAGCAATAATAAGAATATGAAAATCAATAATGAAATTGCTAGAGAAAAGCGTTAGAAAACTTCTCTATAAACACAAAGAGAGGATGAGAAGATTTTGAGGATGAAATCCTCAACTGGTGATGCAAACTCCTCTTTGTAACAGCAAACCCCAAAAACAAACTAAACAAACTCAAACCCTTGTTTAAAAACTTTCTTAAACTTGTTTTTAAAACTCTCTTGATCAATTTGAAAAGACATTAGCAATGGGGTATATATACCCACTAGAAATCTCAGCAAAAACCCCAAAACAGAAAGACCAAAAAGCCCTAGAAAAGTCAGCTCAGAAATAGCCGTTAGAACCAACGGCTCTATTGTCGGTCGACCGAAAATTCCGTCGGTCGACCGATGAGAGCAAAAACACGAAGAAAACGTTCTAGACTAACGTCGGTCGACCGAAAATTCTGTCGGTCGACCGATTTGAGCTCTCGGTCGACCGGACCGGTCGACCGACGATTCTCTGGAAAAATACTGACGAATGGTCAATTGACCGGTTGACCGTACCGGTCGACCGAAAACTGACATCCCAAAAAACAAAGCTGATTTTAAAACACTGTTTAAAAATATCAAATAAATTCCAAAAAATGTAAAACTTTGGGAAATGATTGTAGACATGATAATAAACATGCTACAATGACTGGTTATCAAAAAGGACTTCCCAAATGAAAAATATCATCATTTTACAAACTAGTCCAAAACATGAAAATATGAGATACTTGAATTTTGATGTTTTGACATAAACCAACTTTTGAAACTTTGTGAAATGTTTTTATAGACTTAGTAAAACATGTATAAACTGATATTGAAGTCTATAAACTAAGAATACATTATTTTTCACAAAATTGCATATTCTATGCAATAAATACCAAAACACAATAGTAAATATGAAACATGTGATTTCATATTTATAAACATGAAAACTCAAAACTATGTATGTATATATATAACTATATATATGCATAGAAACCAAAACTTGTGTATATATATATAACTATATATATATACGAAGAAACCAATAAATGTGTGTGTATAGATATTTGAGCTTAGAGTACTTAACACACATAATATAACACCTAAACTAAAGTTACCCAAGCAATGATCTTGATCTTCATTGTAGCTCAACTTGGTACACGTTGAGGATGAAGCTTGAACTTGATCTTTAACTTGAATTGTATGTTGCTTCACTCCACAGTTCCGCCAACCTCTATTTGATATGTTCGTTAAGGCTCGATTCCATCCATCCTCCAACTACGTTGTTTGTCTACAATAAATAGATAACACAAGCACTAGACAAACAACATTAGTTGTAAATTGTTTGTTAAACATCATCAAAACAAGAAGGCCAACAATATGGACTACTCATCATAATTGCCCAACACATAGACTAGATGAGTTATATGAACAGGTGCATATACCCTAATTTCTCACGTGTCTCGGTGCGCAAACCTAAACTCGTGTTCGCATGACATCTCACATGTAAAGATACAGATTATACATAAATTTCTAATACCCGTCATTCGAAGCGACTCCTCGTTCGTATTTAAGCACGCAGCAACAACAAACAAACATAAACAATTTCAGTTAAACTGAAATAACTCAAACGGATTCAAAAATGAAGAAATACAAAAGGAGAAAACTCCTCATTAGTCGACTCATGAGTTGACTCATTGGTCGACTGAGCAGAAAATCTCCAGTTTTCTGCTTTCGATGATTATCTACAAAAACGTTAACTAAAGTTCTCTTTAATCATGTACAACAATATATTTCCGATTCTAACTCATGTGTATCAACAGAAACTAAAGGGATTTGGATGTGATCACTTACATAAAAACCTTAATCATATAAACATGTTTAAAACATATTGAAAACAGTAAATCACATTGAATCTCATGTTTAAACAAAATTTCTAGATCTGGATCTTAATTTACATATTCGTTTGTGAGCTTTTTATAACTGAAGAATATAGATCTTGCATCTCATAATGTAAAGTATCTATTTTTATGCACAAAATACGTTTTAGGCTCAAAGATCCGAAATAAAAACTCAAGAAAGCTATACAAACAGTAGGTGTAGGATTGGGCGAGATGTTACTCGCCTCTGATTTGCTGCAAACTCCTGAATCCGATGAGAGGACGATCCCCTTCGACAGCACCACTAAATCCCACTGAAATTTGCTGCAAACTCCTGAATCCGATGAGAGGACGATCCCCTTCGACAGCACCACTAAATCCCACTGAAAACTCCTCCGAAACTCCTCCAAAATCACCAAGTACGAATATAGGGTTTGAGAGGAGAGGGAGGCTAGGGTTTTCTCTGGGGTCTGATGAGTCTTGGGGTCGGTTTCGGGTAGGAGAGTTTCTTATGAAAGCGGTCAAACCCGAAACAACCAAATCAAACCCGCAAAAGAAAAGAAAAACTTGAAATCAGCCCGTCAGTCGACTTATTGGTCGACTCATCAGTCGACTCATTAGTCGACTCATGAGTCGACTCATAAGTCGACTGAGCAGATGCAAATTTCCATATTCGTGCATGTTTTGTTATTCAGCCAAAACTAATGCACAAAACTTTATAAAACCACACTCATACATGTCTAACAACTTGCCATCAAGTATATCCATAAGCTCAAGTCATTTACCACAAATAGAATTATTTATCATTAATAATTCACATATACTTCTAATAAAATACGGGGTTTTACATTAAGGTCTAATCACCTTGAGTTAAAGATTCAAGTTTGATATTTTTTGCTAATCTAGTTTTGGATAATTTTATTTATTGTTTGCTTGCACATATATCATAATCATGCACGGATCACCTAGTCTTGGTTATGCAACTAATATTGCTCCTAGAATAAACAATTTCCCCTATGCACAATGGTGTATTAGATTTAACCTATTTGCTAGATCTACTAATATTAATGTTTGGAAAATTATAGATTGTACCTATATTGTACCCACTACGGAGAAATTCAAGTGGGGTAATAATGACAATAGATTATTTGCTATGAATAGGTCTTTGTTACAATTCTTAATTGATGCATTTGGCTTATCTTTTTCTAACAAACTTGATTCTTTTGATAGTGCTTACACTTTATAGACACTTATAGAAGCACATCAAGGTGACTTAGAGGCAATCCGACAAGCTATGGAGGATTCTGCTTCAAGTTTAAAGGGAGCATCATCTTCATGTACACGTCCACTAGGCGATAGCCCTAGTGAGGTATGCGAGTCCGATAACAATGATGATTTTACTTTTGATGAACTCGTATATGAATTTGAAAAATTATTGCATGACCATAGGAAATTGCAACGTAACTTTATTGACTTAAAAAGTAGGCATGTTGAATTGAAATCCACTCATGAAACTCTAGCTTATAAGTTTGATGTCATTGCAAATGAAAATGTAAATATCAAGGAAAGCAATGAAAAATTCAAATTAGAGAATGCTAGCTTGCTTCATGAAAAGTGTGATGCTATATTAGAAGTTGAGAATGTAAGAAATAAGTTTAATTCATTTAAAAATGATCATGAATGTTCTACTTCTAATGACAATGCATATATAAAAATTGATGAGTTGAATCATGTCAAAAATATAATATCTACTTCAGATTCAACATTAAAAACATGCATTGTTAATAATGAAAAGCTTATGGGCTTATGTGCAAAGTCCCGAAAAAATTCTTTCAAGAATCCTACACACTATGCACATATATATAACAAAATTTACAAGTGTTCCATTTGTGGCCATAAAGTCCATATTGCTAAATTTTATTATGATGCACAAAAATTAAACAAGTCAAAAATTATTAATAAGTATGCATCCCATCAAGCTTCCTCTTCTCATACACATGTACATGCATCTATTGCACAACACAAACATGCTCATGTGTATAAATATGATTTTTGTGGACGTTTTGGTCATTTGACCAAATTTTGTTTTGATTTGAAGAGAGCTTCTCATTCGAAAAATAATTTTCAAAATAAATCTATTTTTGCAAATGATTATCGTGCACCGCCTATGGGTCAACACAAACCTTTGAGACCTCTTCATTGCACGTATTGTAATCGAAAAGGTTATGTATATGAATTTTGTTTTGACCATATTCGTGCACTATACATGCCCAAATGGGTTCATAACCCAAGGGCCTTGAATTTAAATGATAGGGGTTATGTCCCTAACTCTATTAGTACCAAAAATACTTGGGTACCAAAATGTGCTTAATTTCAAATTTTTAAATAATAAGTGTTTTTGGTTTTTGAACTCTTATGATTTTGATTTGAATGTTTTACATACTGAATAGTTTCTGATTCTTATGGATATATTATTAATTTATACATATCTAAAATTATAAAAAATTAAAACATATTTAAAAATCTTGTTATTTTTTTATGTTCACTATGGTTTTGAGTCTTCCGCGGTCGACCGTGCATGGCACGACGGTCGACCGGACAGCCTTGGTTTCTGTTGTTTTCACGGTCGATCGAATATGGCGCGGCAACTGACCGAATGGAGTGTTGGCTTTTAATTTTGTTTCTGGACTTTTAGCGGTCGACCACCGCAACATTCGCGGTCAACCGCACATGCTAAATTCTGTTTCCAGATCATTTTTTGGTTATTGGGTTTTGGGTTTTGGTTGCAAAAATTTTAGACCCGCTTGATCATCACCGTTGATCCATTACTAGAGCTCATCTGAACCACTGTTTATTTTCTCAAAAGAGCCGATTCCTCTCTCTATCTCTCATTTCATCCATTCCTAAAATTCTTCTCTTAAACCCTAGCTCCCGTCCTCTTCCATCGGTCTGCCGCAACACCAACTTCGGTCGCCCGCGTTAGTTTTTCCTCTTCTTCGGGATCTCATCATCGTGTCCAGTATATCCTCTTTCATCCTCTTCCAGTTTTCTAGGGTTTCATTTGTTCTCTTGCTCAATATGCCACCTAAAAAGAGATCTAAGTCTGTTAATGTCCCTTTCCCTAATGCTGAGCACTATGAGGACTACCTTAGATATACTCATCTAACTCCCAAGTATAGGGAATTATGTAAATTGAAAATCTTATCTGGTAGGTCTATTGTAGATATACTCAATATTAACTCCATTAGATATAGGGAAAATGATCTAGGTAGACTATGCTTAATAGGTAGAGCCTCCACTTCATCTAGCAGTCCTTTCCCTGGGGGCGGATGGAGGTGATCTTACTATAGCGCTCTGACACTCTTGTTGTTGTTGTTAGCCCTTTTGTTTTGATGATGATTTGTCAAACAATTTATAGCTAATTTGTTTCCTAGTGATTGTGGCTTGTTTCTTTTTATAGGATATTAATATACAATGAAGAACCATTCATACCAAGAGTTAAAGATTCAAGATCCAGCTTTATGCGCAATCACTTAGGTATATTAGTAATTTTGTAATGTATATTGTGTGAATATATTTTAAGCTCAATATATATATACACACACAACTTTGATTTTTTCATACAAAATAAGTTTATTTGTTAAAATAATGCAATATTGGTTTATTATTTCTGTTTATATTACATTCATGTTTTATAATATGTATAAAAACATTTCATGAAGTTTCAACATATTCCTACATGTCAAAATCCATTTTTCTGTTTCATAAAATACATGTATTATGTACACTTTGCAAAAATGATGACTTTTTACAAATAAAAAATGTAATTCCAAAATTTACTTTTCAAACATGTTTATTTTCATGTTTATAAAGTTTCCCCAAAGTTTCATATTTTTTTGATACATTTGTTATTTTTTTCATGCGATCAAAATCCATTTTCAAACTTGAACACTGCATGTATCAGTCTGCGGTCGACCGTGTGTGTCTCCATGGTCGACCGTGAAATTTCCAGAGACCTAGTCTTGTCTCTCAGCTGCCATGGCGCAGCGGTCGACCGCCAAAATAGCCATTGCACAGTAACGGCTAGTTCCCTGTTTTGTTTTCTAATAGGTTTTTAGTCTTTTTACTTGGGTTTTACTGATGTTTTGTGTTGGTATATATATCCTACTGCATTCAACACTCCTATCAACTAAGAAGTTTATTTTAACAAGTTTTACAAGTGTTTATAAGGTGTTTTAGCCTTGTTTTAAGTTTGGTTTCAAAAGAGAAGTTTTTCGCAAGGAGGAGGCTCTTAATTTCAATTGAGGAATTCTTCCTCATCATCATTTCTACAGCTCCCTGTGTTTATAGAGAATATTTTTAACTCCTTTATCTAGCATATTTACTATTTGATTTTCATATTCATCTCTTATCTAGTTCTATTTGAGTTAAAATTTTATTGTTCTCATTTATCACACACTCTCTTGTTGAGCTTATAATATTTCATACAATATATTATTGGGTAGTGGTATGTGATTTAGTGAGAGTGAGCTTCATAGTGTTCTCATTTATTGGTAGAAAACAAATCATTATATTTGAGCTTCATTTGTGAGATTCACTTTGTAATACACATTTACACCGAGAGGAGTGTGTGGTGAGGACGTAGTCGATACCAAGAGGAGTGGCATCGGTAGTAAACTCTAGTGAGAGGTAGTAAAGCCGGGCACTTGAGGGAGGCAATACATGAGGACGAATACTTGAGGTTGTAGTTTGTGTATGTACATTATGAGTGTCTTGTAAAGTTTTCGATAAACTAGAAAACCGAGTGTGTAGAGAAGTTTCGGCTTTCAAACCGGGTGTGTCTTGATAGTGGATTCTCCCCGCGAGTGGGGAACAGAGACGTAGGACAGAATGTCCGAACTCCGTGATCATATTATTGTGTTTGAGTTTGCTTTGTGTATATTTATTATGTGCTTGTATTTTACATAACTCACTCATATATCTTTTGCAAGAATTAATTAATCAAGAAAATTTTTAATTGGCAAAAAATTAGAATTAGATTAGCATTAACCCTATTCACGCCCCCCTAGGGGCTTTCAGTTGTACTTTTTGTTTTAAAATTTCTTTTCAGGCAGCTCAAAGTTTTGAAGAGCCACAGAATGACGAAGTTCTTGCATAGTCGTCGTCACATGAGTTATCAGTAGAGGCTCCACAGTAGATTTAAGTTTCCATTCAGTTATTTGAGTTGTATTTAATTTTATAAAGGCTATGAGCCTTAGTTACATTTCCAGCTGATTCATGTTGAGATATTTTATATTATTTTAGAGATCATGTGCTTACAGTTTTATTTATTTGAGAAATGGTTTTATTTATGAGATTTATCCTTCTATACCATGTTTATTGTAAGAATTTACCTTATTTTGCCTATTTTGTACCTACACTTCTTTTTTATTCCACTTGAGGATATTACTATGATTGGTGAAACGTGTTATTATACAGTGTAGGTGCATGGCAAGTTTGATATCTCTAGATTCACCTTGGACTGCAGCCATATGTAAAAACAGGGGTGTCACAGTTGGTATCAGAGATCTAGTTCCAGCATCCTTAGGATCTTTCCTATGTCGAGTCGTGGAGCTAGGATAAAGTTTCCTAGGATTTATGTATAGAGTCCGCTAGGATTCCTAGAATGAGTGAGGACGTTATATACATATATTCCGATTACAAATTTTTTTTATGACTACCTTACTTTGATTGAAAAGTAATTGTGTGAATGATATATGATACGATTTTCCTACTATTATATGTTATGCTGTGTATGTTTGTGAAGCTCTCCTCATGGTACTATAAATATCGGGACGAGGACATGGTTGAGGTAAAACTCGTACCCAGAGAGCTAGGCAAGTAGAGCCTGAGCCGCAACAGGCTCTATAGTATTTGATCAACTTGGTAATGCCGATTGTAGAGGTGGAGACTAGCAACTCTCGAGGAACGAGTAACGAGCCAAATTACACTTTCTGAAGTTCCACCACAAGTCATACCAGTCATACCTATTAAAGAGGCAATACCGAAGATTACACCATTACCACAATCAGCTGTTAATAGAGACACAAAGCAGAAAGCTTGGCTCTGTAAGAATGAGAACGACATCAGAAGATGAGAGCACCCGAGTTTCTGGGAACATCGGATTCATTTACAGCCTATAAGTGGAAGAAATATGTGGGAATTATTTTTAGATATGCTTAATGTTGACTCAGTACATAAGCGAAGATTAGTTATATTCAGCTTAAAGGACGATGTCGGAGGATAGCCCCGATTTCAGTTACGTCGGAGCAGCGAATGCCAATTTTATGGAAGGATTTCATCTACTATTTCGATAAGCAGCTAGAACTAACCCGATTGGGGCAGGAAAATGTACTAAGAGTTAATTTTGAAAGCAGGATTGTTCGGAGACCAGGACAAGGACAAAAAACCTTTTGTAAGACCGGGAGGACCCCAGCAACAGAGTAAGGATTTTCATCATCACCAGCAGAATAGTGGTCATGGTCAGCAGTCACAGCGCCACGGTTACGATCAGTAGCAGAGGATTGAGGCACCACCTACCATTCTGAGGACCAAGGGGCCAGTAGGCCAGATGCACGCTATCCAAGAGATTCCTAAGGAATAAATAGTCCCATAGATTCCATCGCCAGTAGCACAGCAATCGCTGGGACCTACAGAGTTTATGCAGTCATACCGCGTGATCATGGTGTGAGCGGAGCTTTCTTAGTGATTATTCCTTTCCAGCTTGGATCTTGTTCGATTCAGGAGCTTCATATTCTTTTATCTCTTATATCTTCATGGATAGGTTTTAGCTAGTTGCACATCCCTTAGACTTTCTGTATCCGTCTCTACCCCTTTAGGGGAGATATCCCTATTAAGAGTATCGGTAGGAGATGCGTCATCAGTCTATATGAGTCTGAGTTTATTTTTTATTTGATAGTTTTTTGGATGTCAAAGTTTGACGTCATTCTCGGTATGGATTAGCTATCATCCTACCATGTTAGTATCAACTGTTTTTCTAAAACAATCAGCTTGCGAGCGTCCGATGGGTCTGAGTTGATAGTAGCGACCTCACATGGTAACCAGTTTGCGGAGTTATTTTTAGCGTACATCGAGGAGATGATGCTAAGGGATCAGAGTGTCGATTTATGCAAGACTAGAGTTGTCTAAGATTATAAGGATGTTTTTCAGGACATGCCTAGGTTATCTCATATGAGAGAGGTTGAGTTCTGCATCGAGCTGCAGTCGGGCACAACACCGATATCCCGAGCACCCTATCATATAATACCTGCTGAGATGAGGGAGCTACAGACTTAGCTAATTGAGTTGTTATCTCAGAGCTTTATTCACCAGAGTCATTCTCCGTGGGGAGCGATGGTTCTCTTTGTGAAGGAGAAGGACGGTAGTATGTGCCTTTGTATAGATTATAGTGAGTTGAACAAGGTCACTATCCGAAATTAGTATCTACTACCGAGGATTGACGACTTGTTCGACTAGCTGCATGGAGCGTAATATTTTTTGAAGATTGAACTTCGTTCTGGTTATCATCAGTTACGGGTTCAGGAGATGGATATTCCCAAAACCGCCTTTTTGACTCGATATGGGTCCTTCAAGTTTTTTGTCAAGCCATTTAGGCTGACCTATGCACCCAATGTATTCATGGATTTGATGAACCGGGTTTTCCATCCATATTTGGACAAATTCGTGATCATATTCATCAATGATATTCTTGTCTATCCGAGATCAGAGGTAGAGCACGAGCAACATCTTCGTTTGGCATTGCAGACCTTACGGGAGCATCAGTTATATGCCAAGTTTAGTAAATACGAGTTTTGACTTTCTGAAGTCAAATTTTTAGGCCATGTCATCAGCAATGAGGGTATTGCAGTAGACCCAACAAAGGTGGAGGCAGTACTTAATTGGGAGCTATTGAAGAAAGCTTCAGAGATCCGTAGTTTCTTAGGTTTAGTAGGCTAGTACAAGAAGTTTATTCAGGATTTCTCAAATATTGTGAAGCCACGTACATGCCGGCATGGAGTTCCAGGAGGCCTTTGAGACTCTAAAGGCTAAGTTGACTACAGCGCCGGTGTTGATTATTCCGAGCAGTGATAGGACCTTCATAGTTTATACAGATGTGTCATTATCGGGTCTAGGACATGCTTTGATGCAGACACAGAGAGTAGTGGCATACATATCATGATAGCTGATAAAATGATCATTATTATCCTACGCACGACTTGAAGCTTGTAGCAGTGGTCTTTGCACTGAAGACGTGGAGACATTATCTGCATGGAGTGCAGTTCGAGCTTTTCACGGATCATCACTTTTTGATAAATTTTGAGAGCTTTGTGAAGCAAGTACCAAGAAGAGGGCGAGTTTGTCGGCTTTTGGCGAGGGAGAACTTTTCTATTACATTGTTGAGTTTTTACAGCAGCGTTTGAGGCAAGATCATCTTCCTCCAAACCCTTTCTATAGTAAAGATTAAGTTTTTATTAATTATAATGATGAATCTCATGTTGAAGTTTAACCTTAGGCTTTAAAAACATGATTTTTGAGGTTAAATCTTAATCTAATGATAGATATGAAGTTTATTTCTTACTGTTTATATTAGTAATATGATCATGATCATTAGGGTTACTTTTAATTTTATTTTTAACTTGTTAATTATGACCTAATTATGTTTAAACCCTAGATTTATTATTAATTGAGTTTTCATGTAAAAGAGAGATTTTTAAACCCTAGGTTTGTGATACCTAAGTTATGTAAACATGTTTAAATAATTTTTCATCTCTGTTAATTATGTAGAATTTATCATATTCAGTTAATCTTATGGAAAAATTTTATGTTTTATTCGAGAAACTGATTAATCAGGATGTTAACCCTAATTAGATTAAATCAAATTTTTAATTTTTTTGGAGATAATCTTTTGTTATTTAATGTTCAAGTTTTAATATTGTTATATGTATCATGATGATATAAATAAATGTTTAAATATTTATGCAAACTCGAAAACCTAAGAACCAGGAATTGCTCTGGTCGGTCGACCAGCGCCCTAGGGGCAGTCGACCGGTAAAGTCATGTGTGTGCACGTTGTGCACAATGCTCTATTTGTTCGACCAATGCCCTTCGTTAGGGCGGTCGACCAACCTGCAATATTTTTGACATGTAGTTTTGTTTCTTGCATTTTTTGAATGCGATCATAGGGATCAAGCCGCACGATAATACATCTACAATCATGGGTACACCTGAATAGTGTCATAACACACCACAAGTATCCCAAAAGGGGATTGTAGGCTGTCTAAAAATCACAATAGATAGCTGATCCCTATCAAGCCCTGATAATGGAAGTTACAATCAGACAACTTTCTAATCACTGCATCCGCAACTCTGCAACCGCTATAAACACGGCCTTATCTCTGAGATGATTGATCTTGACGGCTGCGACAACAGCATGACTAATATTATATTAGCAACTATGAGCAGTATAATGATTTCAGAAATAAAAGGGTGGACTTAGTTGGTGAGTTGCTTGGTAGAGAGCTGTGGGCAACTATTCATCTTCAAAACACTATGGATGTTGATTCCCGTCAAGCTCTCACAACGAAAGCTACAATCAAATAAGCTTTCGAGTCGACAGTCGAAAGGGGCAAATAGGAGATTTTTCACACAGATCGAGAAGAGTTACAATTCGACGACGCTTCCAACAGCTGATGAAAACCCTATTCAGTGGCCTTAACAATCAATGGTGAGAGTTACAATCTGACGACTCTCATATCTCATAACAGGCAAAGATCAATAAGCAATGGTCTTTGCAATGTCATAATAGACGAGGTTACAAGTCTACAACCTCTATTAAATGCAGAAGGTCAATTCTGCGAAACGCACACAACTTGTGCGTTCTCTAGCAAATATCCAACTCTGCAACGCAGAGTTAAAGCACTAAACGCACACATAACATGCGTTCTTCAATAGGCTCAACTGTGTGTCCCAAACTCTGGACGCAGAGTTGAACTCCAACGCACCAGCGACCAGTGCGTTTCTAATTCCAGAACGCAAACGGCCTGTGCGTCTCAAATCTCTAACAGAGATTTAACTCTGCGTCTCAAGCCTTGGACGCAGAGTTAAAGCCCATAACGCCAACTGAGGCGTTTTGACTTGTTCAAACGCAAGTCGAACGGCCTCAAAACCGTTATCCCACGTTCTGAGGGATCTTCGCCCACTTGGGAGCGGATTTAGGGGTTGGTTACATCACTAACCCCCTATAAATAACCGACTTACTCAACCGAGTAAGGGGTTGATCGGTTGGTTGGTTGATCGGCTTTTAACAGTAAAACCACATAAGGTTAAAGAGGAGCTGGCATCAAACCCGCCCAAGGTCAACAAATCTCAGCAGTTCAACAGCACGAAGAAGGAGATCTTTTGAAGATCAAAGAACTGATCAACGATCAGTTAATCAAATCTCGGAGGATCCCTTCATCAACGTCATAATACACTTGGCAATTAACCGAATCTTCGGTTCCAACAACTCTGTTACAGAGTTTCAACTCATTCTGAGTTCTTAAACTCGTCAAGAGTTCTTAATTAACTTGCAACACAAGTTAATCACATCGAGCCAGACATTCGGTTTTCAACAACTCTTATCAGAGTTCTTAACTCGTTCAGAGTTCTTTACACTCGTTAAGAGTTCTAAACCGAAGTCATCAAGCACTTCAATTGTTCCAGTGAAGAAGGACGGTTGGATCGTCAACGGAGAGCAAGTTCGACGCGATCAATCGAAGGAGGCACTCCACCGCTACCAAGAAGAACCCAGTTTTAAACAAAGGGGAGAATCAAATTCATTCTCCTCTCTTTTGTAATCGGAATCCAAATTGTAATCGATTTTGAGAGAATACAAGTCAAATTTTCTTTCTTTGTCTTTTTACATCAAATTTCCAACAAACAAAAGATGGCGACTCCGCTGGGGACTAGCTTCTCTGACGAGGAAGTGGTGGCGCAATCCGACGTTCACCTCACAGGAACCACCGTCGAAACTCTCGTCGTAGAGTTCGACCAAGCCAAGTATGAGGAGGTCCTCTCCTCTGGGTCCCTTAGCCCAAAAGCTAGGCGTGATACCCACAGGACCTCTACGGAGGTCAACACTACTGCTGAGATGCCAAAGAAAGCCCTCTCCTTTGGCCAAGACCTTAAACTCGCTCTGCGAGTTGAAGATTCCTCCCCCGTATCACTACGGCAAATAATAGGTCAAAAAAGACCTATGTCGGAGGAAAGCCCAACCAACGCCGACGATGCCGCGGCCAAGGCCTTGAAACAGGCTAAGAAAAATGCTGCTCGACGAAGGAGAAGATCCTTACGGCGAGCATACTTGCGGAACAGCCAAGCTACTGCCCAACGCAAAGACTGTGTTTCTGAGCCTTTGACCGAACTGTGCGTTTCTGCTCAAGAACGCACACTTCGTGGCAATGAACCCGACTATGAGCCTCGGGTTATTCAACTCAAACGCGACCCTCAGTGGCGCGTTGTTCAACATAGACGCACACCTCAAGAGTGCGTCCCAAAACGTGGCCTCCAAAAGCACGTTCAATCATTCAAACGCACGCCGTGCGTTCAGTCAGAACAAGACCCTCAAAGGTCTGTTCAAACAACCAAACGCACACCACAAGTGTGCGTTCATCCAAAATAGGACCCCCAGGGGTCTGTTCAATCATCTAAACGCACACCACAGGCGTGCGTTCAATCAAAACCCGACCCCCAGGGGTCTGGGTCGTCAACCAAACGCACATCACAAGTGTGCGTTCAAACAAAGAATGACCCTCAGGGGTCTGTTTCAAAACGCACACCTCAAGTGTGCGTTCAACCAAAACAAGACCCACAGGGGTCTGTTTCAACATCAAAACGCATACCACAAGTGTGCGTTCAATCAGGACAAGATCCACAAGGATCTAGTCCATCAATCAAATACAGGCCTCGGTCTCGTGTTTATAAACCTAAACGCGACTCTCGTGTTTCTTCTCAAGAACATGACACGGTCCGTCAGGTTCAAAAGGGACAGCATGGATTTAAGATTCGTGCCCAACCCATCCAAGGGCAGGGGGTTCCATCCCCACCTTCACGAGATCTTTCCCAGGTCTCCGACTTGCGTGAGCTATTGACAAGAAGAAGGCCCACACAGCAAGTAGCCCATTCATGCCAGTGTGAACGGCTCATTTCCGCTGTTCTCTCTGAATGCAGTTGTTGTTCATCTACGCCTAGGCAGTCGGTATTCAACAGATTGACGAATGTCGCTAGACCTGCTAAACGACAGCGTCGCCACAAAAAGAAGACCTCTAAAATCGAATATCCTGAGGTCACCATCAACATGGTCGGCAGAGGCAAATCCTCACATCCTGATTTTGATGAGTCACAAACAAGTCATTCCCCGACTGTTAGGGAGATTTGTGACCAGTTCGAAGGAGTATATCAGCATACCCGGACTCGGACAGGAGCTATTCGCCCGGTTAACTATCAAAAGTTAGCCAAAGGGATTACAACAAGTGATGAACATTCGGCAATAGCCGAATCTCAATCTTCGAGCTCGGTCGGACCACAAGAGGTATCTGCTTATATGACGGGAAATCCCGAGGATATAGCCAAAAGAGTGGACGAACATCATGTCATACTCCAGGCGCAGCAGGAGACACTTCTCCAGTTAAAGGATATGTTGGCCCAGCTCCTTGCCGAAAAAGGCCAAAAACCTGAATCTTCCCGGAGGACAACCTCCAAAGGAAAACAGAAAGCGACCGAACATTCGGATCGTGAGACTCTCAACTTGGGATCCTCTTCTGAAGGTGAGAAGGAGGTGGAAAAAGAACTGTATCCTCAATCCACTAAAATGGATGAACTGGAAGCTCGCCTCAATGCAATCGCCAACAGAAGTGAGCTCCGTGAAGAAGGAGTGGTGAGGCCTTATACTGCTGAATGGGATATAGCTCCATACCCGCCGAAGTTCAAAGCTCCAACCTTGCAACCGTTCGATGGCACAGGATCGCCAAATCAACACATCTACTATTTCAAATCTCAAACTGGAGATGTGGTGGCGAACGATGCCATCCTGACACGCTTATTCATCGGCACTCTTAAGGGAGTGGCTTTTGAATGGTTTATGAAATTGCCTGCTGGATCTATTCAGAAATGGGTAGATTTGGAAAGGCTTTTCTTGGCTAGGTTCTTTGAGGATGATACAGAAGTCTCTGTCCCAACTCTTCTCGCAACCAAGCAGAGAAAGGGAGAATCCATCAAGGCCTACGTGGAGAGATTCCGCAGCATGGCATTATGATGCCCCTCAGGTATGACTCAGTCAACCCTGGTTGAAACTTGCAGGCACAACTTGCAGACTCAGCTCCTCACCCAGATGGGGGTAGCAGAGTGTCGCTCCTGGAGACAGTTGGTTTCGCAGGGAGAACAAGCTGAAGAGATCATAGCTCGGGTGAAAGCCGAGGAAGCTGCACAACCCAAGCCGCAACAGCAACAGCAACAGCAACGAAACCAGAACAACGCCCAGCGGTCTAAGGGAAAAGAGACCCTAGCAGCTGACTACTCTCGGGTACCACCGCCCACAAATCAAGGCAAAGCTCCCAATAAGCAAAAAGTGCCCAAGCAGTATTCCTTCAAGGAAGAGCATGTGGACACTTTATTCCAGCTATTGCGGAAGAACAACAAGTTACAGCTTCCCGAAATTAGGAAGCCGGAGGAGGCAGGGAAGGTAGAAGACCCTAATTACTGCCGTTATCACAGGTTTCTGGGGCATCCTACCAGAAGATGTTACATCTTTAAGGACATCCTCCAAAATTTGGGGACCCCAAGGTGACTTACTTTGAAACCGAGCAAAAGACTGTCTCTACAACAGATAGCAGTCCAATTTGCGTGATTCCCTCCGGTGACGACCGCAGATGGCTTTCCCCATCCACGAAAGCAAAATGCGCCTGTAAGGAATCGGACTTTGCAAGTCAGAAGAGACAAGGGTTGATTCCTTCCACCACTTCAAAAGGAAAATCATGTGGGTTCATCCGCTGATTAGTGGAGACCAACAGTGGACGAATACATCGCCAAAAAGAAGGGAGTAAAGGCTAAAGTCTTCCAACATGATTAGCCCCCCCCACCAATTGCTGAGAACGATTGATCAACCTCAAGATCCTCACGGCATTCAGAGGAGAGAGAGGATTGCCCCTGGCAGATATCCGCGGGGATAACCCTCGCAACGCGGTCTGGAAAGACTTAACTTGATAAGACTACGCGCCAGAAGCTCAGAATTTGAGGAACAGCCCCAAGACCTGGGGTTCGTGTCCCGAAGAGCCGGGCTGATAGGCGGAACAAAAAGAACTCCAGCTTCAACAGGGAATCTCCACGAGGAACCGCGAGAGTGGAGCACTCCTTCCAATTCAACTGTCATTGGCACAGTTGGCCAACATACGGCCAGAATTACACTATATAAAGCTCTTAAGGTTGTCCAAAACCACCAAGGAAGCTCTCATTGCAGGCATTGAAAGAATACGGAAAAGCTTCAATCACCCAAGTCACTCCAATCCCGAAGCTTCTGAAGATCAACTTGTCGGACATGTCGCAGCATCGAGAAGTTACCCGCTATCATTTACTCCAAGAAGATATGCAGGTCAACCACGCAACACGACAGACCTTGTACTACACAGGGCTATATCGGATCTTCCGAAATCAAGATCGTGCCAATTGTTGCCCGGGCTCCGCTCTCAGCATCAATGCCTTATAGGGTTCCATGCAGGTTCTGGGAATCCCTATGCACAGGTTGGTCACACATACCCAAACCACCATTTCGGCGTTCAATGCAAACGTACTCGACCGCTTGGGGAAATCAAACTCAGGTGTCCCCCCCCCCCCCCCCCCAATCCGCCCCCCCCCCCCCCCCCCCCCCCCCCCCCCCCAGAAGAAATTACTCAAGTTCTGATGTGACTTGTTACATTATAGATGCGGACACGCTACAACCTGTGTAGGACGACCATGGATCACATGAAAAAAACCTCATTGTCCCGTCCTACCCTACATCAGGTCATGAAATATGCAATGATGAAGGAGAAGTATCGAACCCTTAATTGGCGGAAAAGTATCCTTCCGTAGGGGTGGAAAACTTTCACCACCGACTCTGTTTCTACTTGGAATTCTAGGCAGAAAGAAGATGTTGAGTGGCAATGAACTGATGTTGAACCAGATCCCTGAAGAAGTTATCTGTCCATGGGAACTGAATTTAGATGTATAGGGTCAGGATGAGAGTAATTAAATGATGTTACCGAGCGAGGGTGAATGCTGTGCATTAATGAAGATTTCTCTTTGGAGTAACTTGTCTGATGTATCCTCTAAAAAATAAAACAAATAGAGAATGACCTAATGCAGGTTACCACCCATGGCACGCACTGTGCACAGAGGCACATTCGTTGCGCAATCAAATCATTCTTCGCTTCAGATGAAGAAGCAGAGCGACGCACAGAAGGCTTCTTCAAAGTTCCCATCAAAGGAAAGGCAGAAGCCGATCTGTTTTTGGTAAAGTCCAAACCCGAACAAACTCAAACGACGGAAAGTTCAGAGGAATGACGACGGAGTTCCCTAATTCCATTACCACGAACCCAATTTCTACAGACTTAATTGAAAGCGAATGGGGTATAATTTTAATGAAAAACAGGTCTGAACTTCGGGCAAGGGCAGGCGAACCCCAGTCCGGAATTGTTCTAGCCCGCTGAAGGAAAACCTCAGGCATTATATTACAATAAAACGGGAAGAGGTTATTTAGGTTATGTGCACAATCCCTCCTGCCTCAGAAATGAAATCAGTAATTACTGCGTCAGGATCATTCGTCGGAACCTCTTCCTGGGAATCCGATGTCAGTGTTGGACCTTTCTTTAAAAGTTTGACTGTGACATGGCTTACAACTAGTCACCCGATTTGAAGATGCAGGGGTGATGCAAGATTAATCGAGTCAACCAATGATGCCTGGATCAACGCCTAACGTCTGTTGGGATATGCGCTTCGACAACTGTGAAACCACCCACTGAAATAAGTTAAATTCAGGTCAACATGGGCAGATGAATCTGATCCCAAAGCCTATCTTATAGCTGAAGACCTATCATCATCCGAGAAAAGAGGACACTTATCTCTCCATCCGAGAATATAAGATCCTTCGGCTTCGTAATTTATGAAGATATGCCTGGCCTTGACCGCGAAGGTGCCATGCATTCCCGCTCAAACACGATTCCGGATGTTAAAAACCGTTAAAACAGCAACAACAGCAGGTTTGTCCAGAGATCATGGAATCAATTGAGTCAGAAGTTAAAAAGCTTATAGGAACCCTTTCGGGTTTGTTAGGAAGAACAACACCCTGACTGGTGCCAAACATTGTTTCACGTTTCCCAGTAAGAACGGTAAGGTCCGGGATATGCATTGATTCCGCGATTTAATGCAGGCCTTCCTGTTCCGTGGAACCGTTTTCTTTTTCATTGATATGATTGTCATCTTGGGTTACAAAAGATCGCGGTCTTTTATAGATCCGGTACAACCTAAATCAAAGAAAAAAATAAAATTACAACTTTTC
>NC_033794.1:30913321-30963259 GCF_001876935.1 Asparagus officinalis
GGAAAATCGTCTTTTGGGCAAGCAGCGTTGAGATCCCGAAAGTCGATACAAATCCTGACCTTCCCGTTCTTTTTAAGGACCGGGACGATATTGGCAAGCCATTCTGGGTGTTGCTCCTCCCGAACGAATCCCGAGTCAATAAGCTTCTTAACTTCGGATTCGATCGCCTCCATCATTTGCGGACGAAACCGTCTTTGTTGTTGTTTGACAGGTTTGACATCCGTCTTGATATTGAGACGATGCACTGCTACGTTTGGATCGAGCCCTGGCATGTCTTCATAATTCCAGGCGAACACATCGATGTACTCCCTAATAAGAGAGATCAACTCCTCTTTCTCTTCGGGCGGGAGGCTATCGCTAATGAATATAGGCTTCGGATTATCTTCGCTGCCCATATTTACCTGGAGTACTTGATCTTCGGTAGGAGGCTCCACCCCCAGTATCTGGAAGGATGAACTGGGAGTGGGATCTCCACTCCGAGCATCGGAAAGGTCCGAGGAGAGGAAGAATTTTATATTCTATCTCCCGGTGCTAAAGAGGAAGAATTTTATATTCTATCTTCAGCTGGAAAAGAAACTCGAGGTGGGATTCTCCACCCCCAGTATCTGGAAGGATGAACTGGGAGTGGGATCTCCACTCCGAGCATCGGAAAGGTCCGAGGAGAGGAAGAATTTTATATTCTATCTCCCGGTGCTGAAGAGGAAGAATTTTATATTCTATCTACAGCTGGAAAGGATACAGGAGAGGAAGAATTTTATATTCTATCTCCCGGTGCTGAAGAGGAAGAATTTTATATTCTATCTTCAGGCGGAAAGGAAACTCGAGGTGGGATCTCCACTCCCAGAATCCTACAGGATGAAACTAAGAGTGGGATCTCCACTCCGAGAATCGGAAAGGTCTGAATGACACTACCTTTTATAGGATTGGTCATCTGAACCCAAAGAACCCCTCATTCATTGAGGAGAAGACCCAATTTCAACCCTAACTTTTATAGGTTTGGTGGAAAAAGGGGACAAAGGTGGATTTTCGTTTATCGAAAAGGAGTGACTCGACTTTAGTCTTGACTATATGTAGGCTTGACTAAGCGAGATCGGAAACAATCCTAACTTTTATAGGTTTGACTGTTCCAAGCGGACCTCTCGTTCATGGAAGGAATCGAGAGGGGATTTTGGCTTTGGCCCTAACTTTTATAGGTTTGACCAGAAAGCAAAGAAAGTGGAATACGGGTAGCAAAGAGAGTGCCAACTCGTATTACCACTCAAAGGGAAACTTCAATGCTAGGTGATTCTGACCTAACATGTTGAGTCTGAGAAATGCCAATGACTGGCAGATGAAGATGTTGGTGGGTCCACTGTCGTTTGATTTGATCAGCGGATGGTTTGGTGAGGAAAGATTAACCTATCAGAGGATTGGATCTCATCTCATAAAGATAACTCATAAGAGTTGGAGAATTTTGACGAGAATAAGAAGAGACATTCTGACCTTCAGAGTTCGAATGTAGATTCCTTATTCGTTAATTCCACAATGATTGGGTTATCCCTAAGAATACCCATGTGGTATTCTTCCGGGAACTTCCCGATGCATTGGTCATCCTGAAGATACTTAGGATAGTATTTTTTCAGGAATTTGCCGTTTATCGGCATCATGAGCCGGTCACCGTCCTTGGTGACAAGGCGATAGGCGCCACTCGAGTAGACTGTCTCCACTACGAATGGTCCCTCCCATTTGGGTTCCTAGAACCAAATCTCCTTCTTTGAAACTCCTTTGTCGAACCTTTTTGTCGAAGGCTCGAGAGATTCTAGCTTGGTAAAACTCAATATGCTGTTGAGCCACCAGGCGCTCTTCATCGAGCTTCTCGAGTTCTTCGAGGCGCTTCTGATGTTGTTCTTCGGTCGACATCTGGGTTGCGAGAGCGATCCGAAGAGATGGTACTTGGATCTCCAATGGAAGAACAGCTTCACACCCATATACCAGTGAGTACGGGGTTGCTCCCGTTGGTGTGCGCACCGTGGTCCGATAGGCCCATAGAGCTGCGCCAAGCTTATCATCCCAGTCTCGTTTGTTAGTTTTCACGATCTTTGACATGAGTTTGATGATAGTCTTGTTGAAGGCTTCAGCTAATCCATTCGCTGTAGGATTATAAGCCGTTGACGAGATGTCCTGAATTTTAAACTTTTCGCAGAACCTTATGAAGGCGTTGCTGACAAACTGAGGACCGTTGTCATGTATGATTCGTCTTGGAACACCATACCTATAGATGATGCGGTGCTTGATGAATCCGATGACGTTGCTCGTTTTAACTTCTCTGAGTGGAACTGCTTCGGCCCATTTGGAGAAGTAATCGGTGATCGCCAGGATGAATCGGTCGCCTTTGACTGATGGGGGATTTATAGGACCAACAATGTCCATTCCCCAAGTCTCGAACGGCCATGACGTGACCGAAGGATGCAGATGCTCCGGAGGTTGATGCACATAATTCCCGTGCACTTGGCATGCATTACACTTTCGGGCATACGCAATCGCATCACTCATCATGGAAGGCCAGAAATACCCCATTCTTCTGATGCGGTCATAAAGCTTAGGACCAGGTTGGTGTGCGCCACACTCTCCTTCGTGCGCCTCCCTAAGTACCTCTTCAGCTTCTTTGGTTGATAGGCAACGCAATAGCAACCCATCGTACCCCCTGCGGTATAGTGTTCGATTCTCTGTATTGTAGTAGAATCTGGGTGCTCTTCGCCGGATTGACTCTCTTTCTTTTACATCTTCTGGCAAGATTCCATGCAAGACGTAGTCGATGATGGGGAAACGCCAATCCCGGGGTTCGAATTCGACTTGAGTAGCGTGTACCTCTTGAACTTCTTCTTCCTCGGCATCTTCACTGTAAAGCGGCACTAGGAGTTGGTGAGTTCTTACCGTAACAAACTGCTCTGCTTCGGGAGGTTATGCCAAAGATACGGCCAATGCTGCTAACGCATCTGCATAGGTATTCTGTAGTCGTGGAATATGTTCGATAAAGAATCCTTCAAATGATTCCGCTATCTCCACTGCCATCTTATGGTATGGAATTAAATCCTGACTTCGGACTTCATATTCTCCTTGGACTTGCTTGACTATTAGTTGAGAATCGCCGAAGGCTTCGAGATACTCAACCCCCAGCTCCTTAGCGAAGTTGAGTCCAATAATCAGTGCATTATACTCTGCCACATTATTTGAACATGGCTTGGTTAATGAATAGGCTCGGGGCATCACGTGTTTTCCTGGGGAAACTAAGACCACTCCAACCCCGGAGGAGACCTTAGAACGTCCAGGAGTATCTGTGACAAGAGCTGCTCGAGAGGCGCCATCGAAGTATAAACGCCACACTTGTTGGTGTGAAGTTGCGTTGACCTCGTGGGTTTCATCAGGTAGGTCGTCGTATATCTCGGCAGGATCCGTAGTTGGATTAGCTGCGAGGAGATCGCATATGGCCTGTCCTTTGACCGACTTCTGTTGCTTGAAATGCAAGTCGTATTGGGACAAGAGTAAGGCCCATTTTGCTAACCGCCAGCTCATGGAAGCGGGTTGAGTCATGAATACTCGAACCGGATTAACTTTAGAGATGACGTAAATGGTCTGCCCGACCAGATAATGTCGCATCTTCTGAATGGCGAACACCAAGGCGAGGCATTCCCTCTCAATCATAGGATATCGAGACTCGGCGCCCACCATGGTTCGGCTCAAGTAATACACTGCCTGCTCGTGACCGTTATCGTCATCTTGTGCAAGCAATGCACTTAATGAATGGCTCGTCGCCTTGACATAAATCAAGAACGGTTTGCCCGATTTCGGTGCAACGAGTACGGGAGGTTTTGAGAGATATTCTTTAATGCTCTCGAATGCTTTCTGACAAGCTTCATCCCATACAAATGATACGCCCTTCTTTGCGAGCTTGGAGAATGGCTGGCATTTTCCTGAGAGGTTCGAAATGAACCGACGGATATAAGCCAATCGCCCCTGCAATCCTCTGAGCTCCCTGAGGTTTCTCGGAGGTTGTAATTCATTGATCGCCTTTACCTTATCAGGATCGATGTGGATACCTTTGGTGGTGACGACGAATCCCAGGAATTTTCCACTCGACATTCCGAGGAAAGACTTGGTAGGATTCATCTTCAACTGATGGGCTCGCATTAAGTCGAACATGGTCTTTAAGTCTTTGATGTGATCCTTTTTATCACGACTTTTCACGACCAGATCATCTACGTAGCATTCAACAGTCTTTCGGAGATGATCCTGAAAGATCTTTGACATAGCTCGTTGATATGTAGCACCTGCGTTCTTTAAGCCGAAGGGCATAACTGTGTAACAGAAGACACCGAGGGGCGTTCTGAATGCGGTGTGCTTTTCATCATCCGGATGCATCTTTATCTGGTTATAACCAGAGAAACCATCCATGAAAGACATCCTCTCGAACCCACACGTATTGTCGATGATGACATCCGTGATGGGGAGGGGAAAATCATCTTTTGGGCAAGCAGTGTTGAGATCCCGAAAGTCGATACAAATCCTGACTTTCCCGTTCTTCTTAAGGACTGGGACAATATTGGCTAGCCATTCTGGATGTTGCTCCTCTCGAACGAAGCCCGAGTCAATAAGCTTCTTGACCTCGGATTCGATCGCCTCCATCATTTGCGGACGAAACCGTCTTTGTTGTTGTTTGACTGGTTTGGCATCCATCTTGATATTGAGACGATGTACTGCTACGTTCGGGTCGAGTCCTGGCATGTCTTCATAATTCCAGGCGAACACGTCAATGTACTCCTTGATAAGAGAGATTAACTCTTCTTTCTCATCGGGTAGAAGACTATCGCTAATGAATATCGGTTTAGGATTTTCCTCAGTTCCCATATTCACCTGGAGTACTTGATCTTCGGTAGGAGGCTCTCTTTGCTCGAACCTATCACCATACTGCATGTTTAGGTGGTGAACCCAAGGATCTTCCCATGTTGGCATCTGGTCGTCTTCCTCTATTGCGGTAGGATCGACCGTGACCATATTTGACATCAACCTTTTGAACGTCTCGCCAAGGCTAGTGTCGGAACCCCCAGCCGAAGAGTCGGAAGAGTACCCGTTTCTAGCCTTGTTAGCGATCTGATCAATGATTTGCCAGCAACATTCGTCGTCGGACGAGGAGACGTAGCCGAGACCTCTTTTATAGCGATAATAATCGTCGGGTTTTCCCTTCGGTACATAGGCCATTCGAGGTGGAACTCGTGGGCCTCGACCAAAGAAAAGACCTTCTCCGAGTGTGAAGTCATACCCATACTTTTCCATCATATCGCGCGCTTTTGCGTCATATCTGAATAGATGAGGGGCAGGTTTATCTTCATCGTCTTCTTTTTCTAAGAAGTGATCGGGTATTGGAGTTTCTTTTCCTTTGCCGTAGACGACTTCTTTTCCACTCCATTTTCCCGCGGGGATGACAAGCGTCGCTCCGTATGGATCTTGTACCTGTTTTTTCGTCAGACAAAATGACTGAAGAGGCATATACAAGTCAGGGTTATCATAAAGCTCTTTAGTGACGTCATCAAGACACATCGAATACTCTAAATCATCGTTTATTGATAGTTCTTCGGCAAGTTGCCAATTACAACTATTCTCCGATGATTCTTCATCATCAAGATTGATTACAATGGGTACAATGTCATTGAGTACAAAACCACCATCGTAATCAAACCCGGGTTCGGTGTCAGCTTCATCTTCGCTGTCTGTTTCTTGGGCCGGTGATTCAGTATCGGATTCAGCGCCGTATAAAAGGGAATCGGTGAAATAGTTTTCCAATCCCTTAAACGGTTGCTTATCTGCGACCACCGTCTTGACTTCACTATTTGAGTCTATGTACTTGAGGCATTGATGGAGAGTTGACGGAACTATAAGGATACCGTGGATCCAAGGTCGACCCAAGACCCAACAGCAAATTATAGGACGTTTCTGCATCAATTACATAACAAGTAACTTCCGATTTTAAATCTCCGATCTGGCACTTGATTCGGATCTTCCCCAAGGGTCTAGACCCGCTGGTGTTGAATCCGTAAATCGTAGTGCCAGTGGAGGCTAATTTACTTGTCGGGATTCCGAGATGATGCATCAATCGGAATGGCATGATGCTAACAGCGGAACCCGGATCAACTTGGATCCGGTTGACCATGCTGGAGCCAATATGCCCGGTGAAGTATAAGGGCCGATCATGCTTTGAGTTCTTTGTTTGCATATCCTCTTTAGTGAAAGAGATGCAGGGAAAATGATGCGCCGCTAGATTGCAGTGCTGAGCTGACGGCTCTGGCCCTTCAGGGGATGGCTTGATCCGAGTTAGAAAAGCTTCAGAATCGCTCAAGGCTTCTTGCAGCGCTTTCCTTGATAGGCGCAATAACTCGTAAAGGGTTATCCTAGCCGGGATATTGGCTAATTGCGCCATGATGTCGAAATGAGGTGGAGAGCTCGCATTCCCCGGTTTGTCTCTTCCAATCGGATGATTGAATCGAGACTGCCTCGGGTTTTGGGTCTCCTGGCGTAAAGGCTCTTTTCCTTTCTCCTTCTGTTGGACTCTTTCCGCGGCTATAGGCGTCGGGGGAATTGCTACAATACCCAGTTCTGACAATGTCTTGGAAGGGGGAGTGTTGGTACCTAATTGCTCGGAAGCGTCTGGGTACTTGTAGTGATACTCGTTACCGCTCCGAGTTGCAAGGGCTTCCTGTTCATCTTCAGAAAGTGGGAAGGCGGGAATTTCTTCATCGTCTCTTCCTGGAATAGCGGACACCCCATAACAAGATTTACCTCTCCCTTTTGACTTCTTCTTGGAAGAGGTCCCAATCCACTGTTCGTCTTTGATCAAATCCGGATGAACCCAGAGAATTTCGCCATTAGGGGCCGTGTGTGGCACAAGCCCTTTTTGGCGCTGTTTGTGGGGATCATCATTCACCGTCTTCACTGCTGCCTTTATAACCGGCTCAAGCTGGAACTGGTTCATGGGAAAGGAGCCGAAGCTAATCGTCACTGCGTTCGCACCCACTTTCTTCTCCTTAGGCTGTTTCATGGTGATGACCCCAACATCGATAAGAGCTTGGATCTTGTCCTTAAGGGCGTAGCATACCCTGGTAGGATGATGCACCGCTCTGTGAAATGCGCAATACTTTGGATCATTAACTCTCTTGGCATCTTCCTGATCCTGGATTGGAGGCAATTTGATCTTGTTGTTCTCGACGAGGTACTTGAAGATACCAGGAACTTTGTTGTGACAGGTCTCGAGGATGAAATCTTCGCTGACCGGGTCCCTGCAATTCATCGCTTTATTTCGAAACCTTTTCACAAAGTTTTCGACTGTCTCACCATTTTTCTGTTTCTCCTCAAACAGAGTGCTGATCGAGACCTCAGTGTCATCATCAAAGAAGTTCGTCAAGAACATGTCCTCCATGTCGTCCCAACTGCTGATGCTCCCCGGCTTGAGGCGACGATACCAATCGAAGGCCGCTCCGCGAAGAGTGCCAACGAATGACCGTACCATCAAGGGTTCGTTGCCGGAGATTGTTCCTAAGTGAGACTTGAAATATATTAAATGTTGGGTAGGGGAACCCTTTCCATCAAACGGCGTAAAGTTAATGAGATTGAACTTTGCCGGATATGGAATTGATTCCCACTCCCTTGGATATGGACACGGTATACCTGACCTTTTTACCTCTTGAGCATTCATCAACGCATTGATTTTGCTCTCCAAGTCTTTCATCTTTTTGTCTTCACTCGTTTCTATCTTCGAGTGGTTTTGGGGAGAGGTAATGTGGTCTTCTTTGGCATTATCATCTACAGGACCACTTCCGTTGTTGTTGTTGACAGGGGGGATAATGACATTATTCCCTTCCTGTTCATTCTCTTCTTGGTTCTGATGATTGGGTCGAGTGGGCTCCCCTTGATGAGTTGTCAGAGCTGTGATTTGTTGGTCGTGCATTTCCCTCATCCGCTGCATGGTCATCTCCATTTCGAATTTGAAAGCTTCTTTCTGCCGAGTTAGGGCGTCTTCAAGCATCTTGTTCATTTGTTTGGCGCTGATCATGAGTACCTCGCGGGGTTGTCCCTCGCTGGATACCGTGTTGTCCGATGCAATAGCGGAGCCGGCATCTGATCCTTCGTCTTCCGACGGTGATCTCGTCCGAACTCTACCATAGGTCCCTCGTGTAATGGTTCCGGACTGCAGGTGAGTTAGATACCAGGGTACCAACGGAATTGACTCGGGGTTGTCCCCTGTTGATGCTCCCTTGCTGGACATGTTGATGGTGACCTTCGGGAATTCTCCGTCTTTGACTACCCTTCTTCTTCTTCGGAAACGCTTAGGCTTGGTCTCAGACGTTCCGGTGGAAATTCTGTCGAACACCGAAATTCTCCTTGGGGTTTGAGCACAGCAGCATTCTGATAGCACTGCCTTGATTATGTTGGCGCACGGGCAGCGAGACTCCATGTCCTGCACATACTTCTTTCGAGATTTTCCCATACCCCCAGCTCTATAGTACAACTCATCAGTTTGATAACTGGAGCAACCTATAGAGTGTTGGCATGTGTTCCTCGGTAAAACACCATCATCCTCAGATGAGTGTGCTTCCCTTTGGGCATGGGATGTTTTGTTAGTTTTTTCAAAAGTGGCCCGTTCAAGTTTACGTTTTTGTGAACATAAAAATTGAACGGGCTCTTGTATTTCGACTCGCAATCCGATGCGGTCGGTGATAGGGGCTTTCCCTTTGTCATCTTTCTTGGGGGGATTAATTCGACCCCCAGTTTGATTTGAAACTTGGAGACCTTTCAACGGACCCAATCGTTCCTTGATAGGTACTTTACCTCAATTCCCTGGTAAGGGACCGAGGCGACCTTTCACAGGAACCTTGGAGGTTGAAGGGTCCGTGTTCATACCTGACCCTACCGGAGGTGCCGGGGTAAGGGGAACGGGACTTGGCCTTGGTGAAGGTTGGGCAGCAACTTCTTTCACTCTTGTCTTAGGCGTTGGATTCGCCTTTAGCATCCACGCCTGCTTGAGCTTTGGCGGAGTTTTGACCGCCTCTTCTTTCTGCATCTCCTCTGCTTTCTTCAAGAGAGCTCGGGCATGCGCAAGCAGTGCGCGACGCTTCTTGATTCGCTCCTCGAGGGTTGAGCGATTCCTTGTGACACGAACCCATTTGTTCGTTTCTGCCAGGGAGGAGGAGTTGGTTACATACCGTTGCTGCTCAAGGCGCTGTCTCGATTTGAGATCTTCTTTGTAGCGGACCCCATCCATAGGCTCCAAAGCCTTAGCCATTTGACGAGCAAGGCGCTGACGCCGCCTTTGGAGCGCCCTCTTTGATAGAGCTGGAGTGGTATCAGTAGCCATCTTCTTGGGGGAGGAGAAGCCCAGATCTGCGATCTCGACCCCGTTGGGCGACGCGGAGACGCCACGTGGTGCAAGTGCAGCGATGGCTAAGGGATCTTGGGTCTTCGAGCCGAGGGTCCCGCGAACGACTCTGGAGGAGGATGCCTTCTTGCGCCTACTTGGAGAGGCGCTGGTCGAACTCGTACTCGACCTCTTCATTCACCCGGATCTTGAGTGCCGGTTGCGTCACGACGGCGTCGGTAGCGATGCCGTTGGCTCCCACTGTGGTCGCCAGCTTGTTTTCGGTGAAAGTCGGTGTTTTCATTGCTTTTGAATCTGTTACAACTTTAAACGTTACAACAAGAATCGATAAAAAGTCAGTCTTTTTATAAGACCTCCTCGTGCAACAAAACAAAGATTATAACTTTATCGAAAAGAAACACGAGATCCCGTTTTGGTGTGGTCTCGCTTGCGTGGGTCTTTGGCCTGTGACGGGGATGTTGATATCCGTGGACCACCGGGGCAATCAGATCCGGTCCGGATAAATCGGACAGAGTTTCGTCGATCCGCGTGAGATCTAGAAATTTCTGATCCAGAAATATCGGACAGAGCTTCGTCGATCCGCGTGAGATCTAGAAGTTCTAAGCGTATACCTCGGCTAAAGCGAGGTAATAGCTCTTCTTAGTATTAACGCTAAAGGCTAATACTAAGGAAGGATGAGAACGGGTGATGAAGGCTGATTTAGACCTCTCCTCCTCGGTTGAAGTGCTCGATCAGTGTTTGCTGCAGCAGGGCTTCGCCGAGGCTCTCCAAAAATCCAGATCATTCCAAATGAGGTAAGGGGGTCCTATTTATAGGAAAACAAGTGATTCCAAGTGCGTTGGATGCTTGACGAAGAGTTCGATCCGCTCTAGTGGTTGGATTGTCTGTAGAGTGATCGAGGCATGAAGGGCGTTGTCCTTTTTGTGAACACCGCCGGGTTCCTGATTGGTCCGGGTCTTCGTTGTTCCGAAATCCTATCCGTTCATGTGGCTCGTCGATTCACTTCAGTCATTCGTCGACGTCGATTAGACTCATGTGGATCGGATAGTGACGTTTGAGGTGTAAACGTTATTCGGGTGAGCGTAGAAAACCCGGTTGTGATAGTGGATTTCTCCCCGGGAGTGGGGAGCGAAGACGTAGGACGGAAGGTCCGAACTCCGTAATCATTTGAGTGTGTTTGAGTTTGTCATTGGCGCATTTGCTTTTGCATTTATCTTATATCGCCAATTGTGCATTGCTCATTTATTTCATCCACTATCTAGTTCATATTGTTTTCCCTTGTGTTAGTTTTATATCCTTGCCCATACATTGCCTAATCTCTTTGTTAGGATATATGTTGTTGTTCTTATTGCTTATCCTAGCTCATATATCTTGTTGTATTTCATACTTGCTAGGATAACTTGTTAATTAGTTTTAATTGGCATTTAAATCGGATTAGATTAGCATAAGACCCTAATCACCCCCCCCCTCTAGGGTCTAACATATAAACAAGTTCATTCGTGAGGAAGGAAAGAGTCGAAACATGCACAACGGCCAAATCATGAGAACTGGAAATTCCCAGTCCAGTCGACCGACACGGTCGACCGCGAGACCTACAGAAAGTTTTTCTCCTGTTTTGAGTTGGTTTCTGATTTCTAAAGCCCATATTCGTTTTCTCTAAGTTATATATCAAATTTTCATGATTTTCTCAGTTTTTCTAAGAACCCTAATAGCCACCAAACCCCCACAAACCCTATTTTGATTCTTGGAGAATATTGGAGGCTTTCAAGTGGATTTTTCGGGTGATTTTTAGCTTTTGGATTGGAGATCTGCTTTGCCTTGGCATCCTAAATGTATTTCTATAAGTTTCAGCCGAGTTCATCACTGCTAATCCCCCTCCTAGTTTTTAAAATATTTTTAAAGGGTGTTTAACATGTTTATTAGAGCCAAATTGACTAGTTTATGAATAAAATTCAATTCTTTTGTATTATATGTATAAAGACTAGGTCTTTCCACGTGAAAAGGTTTTGAGAACGAATTTACAGAAGATATTTAAGATCTGAACATAACTTAAATGTTGTTTAATCTGATGAAAGATGATTTGTGCTTAGTTTCAAGTTCATGTGCATGATTTAGGGTTTCGAATATGAATTTCATGTAATTTATCATGTTATATAGATTGTGTTGCTCCAAGAAGTTTTTATTTACTGTTTACATGTTTTCATGAAAGATTCATATTGTTTTAATCATGTTTGAATCACCTAAACACGGCGTGAACACAACACACACAACCAGATTAAGAATCTAAAATTTCGGCTCACGGTCAACCGCGTCCTAGCGGCGGTCTACCGCGTGCAGGACAGAGGCCTGCATAGGCCCTGGAACCCGTCACGGTCGACCACCGCGTAATTGCGGTCGACCGCTATGTGTATTTTTGGCCTGTGCATGTTTAAAATCGACTGTTGAGTTTTCGAGAAAGTCTCTCGACCTTGCACTATTATGATACAATGTTTATAAGTTATTTAACATCTGAGATGTTAGTAAACACCAGATATGGACACGTATACCGAGATATATACACATATGATTAAAATATGTTGTGTTAACATATTAAATATGAAAAGTATACAAATATTATGTTTTCGGGATAGAGACATGAAACCTATTTCCGCAGGGCGATTGAGTAAAAGTATTACAAAAGTATCGTCATGTTATGTTTCCAGGATAGGGAGATGAAACCTATTTCCGCAAGGAGATTGAGTAAGAGTATTACAAAAGTATCGACATATTATGTTTTCAAGATAGGGAGATAAAATCTATTGCCGCAGAGCGATTGAGTAAGAGTATTACAAGAGTATCGCTAATATATATAAGAGATGCACATTAGAGTATTACAAGAGTATCGCTAATATATATAAGAGATGCACATTTGTAAGTAATATAAAGTATACTTTTGCTTCCATATTGAATAACCGTAAGTATATATAAGAGATGCACATTTGTAAGTAATATAAAGTATACTTTTGCTTCCATATTGAATAACCGTAAGTAGGGTGCTTTCTCTGAGACCATGACTTACATGACATGGTATGTGGTTGGCTTTTATTTGGATAAGTTCCTTTTATGTCAGATCCGTCTACCCGAGAGTAGATCAGGATGAGATATTTGTTCTATAGGTTTGAGGTTTGGAGTATTATCTTTTTGTTTGTTGTTTATCATTCATAGAGTTTGGAATTAGTATTTAGGGAGTCACAGTTTGAGACATTGTATATACATAAGGGTTTCCTTATTTGGATTATTTTCCTCGATGTACTAACTCTCGTGTTGTGGATTCCTAAATACTAATCTCCAATTAGATGTATATGAATGATTCTATATTTATGTACTCTCCATATTTTCTATACACTCCTACCCCTTCCCCTGGAGAGCGGTGGAGATGTTCTCACTATAGCGTTTTGACTTTTGTTGTTCCCTCCCTTTCAGGCAGCGAGTCCAGCGCACAGAGAGTCACATGCTGATGGGACATCTTAATAGATTTCATCTAGCTATTTACTATTTTAGTAGTTATTCAGAACTCTACAATTAGTTGATTATGTTCAGAATCTAGACTTGTATTACATTTTGTAGAGGCTTAGAGCCGTAGTGATACTTTATTTGACCCATTGTATTTGAGATTTATTTCAGACTCAGTGATATTTCTATTCTATTTCAGTTAGGCTCATTGAAGAGTATTCTCTTATTGCTTCTGTTATTCTATTTTTTTTTATTTGCATGTTGGTACTTTCACCTATTTGTTATTTTCACTAGAGAGATAGTGACTGTGATGATGAAACATGTCGTAGCATGGTGTTTGGTGCTTGGCAGGTTTGACAATCCGGGTTTCTCCTTGGACTGCAGCCTCGCGTGAAACCTTGGGCGTCACACGAGCTCTCTTTAGATATAGGAGCTCTCTTAAATCATAATTTGTTCCAAGTTGAGGTAGTTCTTCAATGCCAACTTCGCCACTTTTGGTCTTGGAATGTGAACGTCACTTTTGGCAATGTTGGGTAGGCTTTTGTTCAGCAAAATCATCATTGATGATGTTATTCCCTTGCGGGAATTTAGATGAGGAATTACCCCCATTCTTAGCTTCTATTAGGGAAGTGTAATAAGCATCACAAGATGCTTTAAATCGAACTCCTAAAGGGGTTGTAGACTGATTTATGAGATAAACAGATATAGGAATGTCTTGACCATCATTCAAGACAAGGGTCAAGTTTTCTTCGCTATAGGTGAAGTTCATTTGGCTTTTAGCTAAGCTCAAATGATCTTTGGTGAAGGTCACTTTTACTCACACAGAAGTCAAATTACACCTAAGATTTTGCATTACAGTGAATTTTACAGCAACTACATACAATCAACGTTGATGAGGATTGGTTTATGGAAATGAATTCCTCAAACTTCGCTTGGTCAAATTCAATGACCAACATTTCTACAAAAAGACCCGAGAGTCATAGTGTCGGTGTACACCATAATTTTCTTGTCGAAGAAGAAAGAAATCCCCAACAAAATCGCCATCATGTTTCAAGTCCTTTGGTATTACAATTAACTCATATTATAATAAATAGAATATAATGAAATAAAGAAAAACTTGTATTTCCTAGGTGTTCTTTTCAATGTGCCGATAGAACATCGATCTTGTATTCTATTGATGCACCAATTAAGATGACGAGCCTTTTATTGTTGATGAGAGGTCAGTGGCTTGGAAGATATCTTAGTCTTCTCATGTCATTTCTATCAGTTAGATCACAAATGCGTTAGTAGAAATCTTTTTATGCGTGTGTGTTGATACCTTAGATTTTCTTTCCCCTTCAAAATGAGAAATCTCCTCTCCTTTTAAAGGCTGAAAAAGAGAGTTAATAGCCTTTAATTATGAATTAACTGGCCATTAAAATAGGAAATAGTGGGAGAAAAGTTATTCCCTTAAAAATAGCCCTCAAAAAGCTGTTTGGTGGTGTTTACTGACTTGGCGAAGTTCGCTGAAGATGTTTGCGGGTTCGGTGATGACGTGGGTGAAGTTTGCCAAGGACATAGGCAAGGTTTACTGAAGACGTGGGTAAGTCTTCTTTGGAAGTGGAAGACTTGGTCCACTTAGGTTGCCAATGAGCAAAGTTCACTTGTTGGTGACCTTCCTCTATGAGTTCAAATTTGACACAGGATTCAACATGTGATTTGTCCAACTGATAACATCTTTTAACTCAGCCTAGGGTGTTCTTTGGGAGTTGACTCGCTCTTAACTTGGTCGAGTTGAGTCGAGATGGGCTGCTCAGCGAAGTTCGCTATAGCTATTTGAGAGTTGACTGTGATGCCCCTGGTTTCACACAAGGATGTTGTCCATGGCGAACCTAAAGCTATCAAACCTGTCATGCACTCACACTGTGCAAAGACACATTTTACCATCACAGTAATGTCTCTCTAGTGAAATCAACAAAATAAGTGTAGGTACAAAACAGGTAGAATAATGCAATGAACATGATATAGAGAAAAGATATCTAAAAATAGTCAAAATCATGTTCCAACTAAGTAGAAGAGAGTACGACTGAGAAACTAGAATAAATATGAAATAACTCAATACGAGTCACTTGAAATAGTACTAATGCACTCAGTCTTTCAAAATAAAATACAACTCTAATGTCTGAAAAAAAATAATAAATACTGTGAAGTATAAATAACTACTAATAATAAATTATAGAAATGAAGCCGAAACTTCGTCAACCTGCGACTCTTCGGATGACTGACTCGCTACCTCAAAAGAGGGGAAACAACAAGCGTCAAAGAGATAGTAAGAACATCTTCACCCCCCCCCTATAGGGAGGGGTAGTTGTTGAAAAATACAAGTTAGTGCATATAGATATATATAAATTATCAATCCTAAACAAAAAGGAAATTTAGATTTAGAAATCCACAACATGAGAATTAGTATGTCGAGCGAAATAATCCAAACAAGGAAACCCTCGTGTATATACCATGTCTCAAATTGTGAATCGCTAAATCCTAACCCCAAAATCCTATAAATAAAACAATAATTAAAAGAATAACACATTATCAAATCTCATCCAATACGAGTCACGTATAAATATCTCACACTACCCTCGGGTAGGTGGCCCAGTCATAAGTATAATAATTCGGTAAAAGAAACTCACATAATATATGTCATGTATGACAACCTCTGTCTTATACCCTACTCTCAGGGTAATTAACATAGGAGCATAACTACAACTCTGTGTGTTTCTCTATCAGAAAAAATAATGATACTTTGTAAGGCTGTTCGTGGGAAAATTAAAGAAGAAATGAGAATAAAAATCTATATTAATCTCCCAAACTGACTTAGAAAAAGAATGAATACATTTCTCTCAATGCAATCTCTCTCTTACTAATTTAGAAAAAGAAATTATAACTTTTCTATATCGGTATCTCAATTTACAAAAGAAGGAGGGAATCGATGAAGATCGTCCACTTTATTTAAAACTAGGTTCTTCTTGGTGTCGATGGGAGCTTGAATCTTGTATCCCATTGACGATCCGAACACTTCACCTCGTGGAACTTGGTTGATTCCTCTTGATGGGAAGAACTTGCAATGCAAAATAAAAACTCTAACGAGTTTAAGAACTTTGATTGAGTTTGAGAACTCAGTACGAGTTTAGAACTATGAACGAGTTAAGCAACTCGGAACGAGTTTAGAACTCTATAAAAGAGTTGATTTAATCCAACCGAAATTCAGTTTAAAAGCCAAGGATGAAGAAAAGCTCCAAGAACAGCTCTGAAAGATGCTCCAAGCTTTCTGTTACCGATCTCTAGCTCCAAAATTGCTCAAAAATCCAAAGATCTAAAAAAAGCACCGAACTCAGTTGAGTTTTTTGCAATTTATAAGGGTTTTAGGGTTGTAACTAACCCCTAAAATTGCTCCTTAGTGGGGTTGTAATCCCCTTAAATTGTGAGAAACAATTTTAGAACCATTGAGCTCATGTTTGAACGAGTCAAACGTAAAATTTGCGTTCTAGACCTGGGACGTAGATTTGGGTTCTGCACTTGAGGCTGAGAAACATAGTGGTGAGCCATGCGTTTTGAGTCTGGAACGCAAAAATGAGATCTGTGTTTTGAGTCTGGAACATAGAGATGAGCTTTGCGTTTTGAGTTTGGAACGCAGAGATGAGCTCCGCGTTTTGAGTCTGGAACACAGAGATGAGCTCTACGTTTTGAGTTTAAGAGACCATTGATTTGTAGTCTCTCTAGTTAGAGCGTTGTAAAGATTATGATCTTCATCTCGACTTTTTGAAATGTGAGAGTCGTCAGTTGTAACTCCTGTTAATGATTGTGAAGGCCGTTGAATCAAAACTTCTATCGGTTGTTGTGAAGGTCTTTGAATTGTAACCTTCGTTGATTGTCATGAAAATCTCCAAATTGTAGCCTCATGAAAGTCATTGAATTGTAACTTCCATTATCAGTACTTAGTAGAGATCTGCCATCTACAGTAATTTTTAGATAGCCTAAAAACCCCCCTCCAAAGTTTTCAAAAGTTCGTGGTTAATTAGGACGCATTTTCAAAATCCTTTGGATCCTAATTTTAATTGTGGATTGATTAGTTGATTGTTCATTACACCAACTTTGAAGGCATTGTGGACTAGATTGCAAACACTAATCACGCAAGATCAGTATGAAGGTGCCTATCGTGGCCCTATTTCAGAAGTGTGGAAACGGGCCCAGTTGCTTTGAAATGTGGAGATGAGTCTTGTATGAGAGACAATGACATCAGTGAGAGCCACATGCCGAATACTAGTAGGTGCTCTAACCTTGTATTTAACGACTTTTTTGCTAAATTCCTTTGGACCTCCCTTTGTAAAGATCAACCTAAGATTTCTGATGAGCGATTGAAGAAAGTTAAAGTAGTTCCTGTTACCTGTGCTTTCAGCATGAGACTTGATGTGATACTTGAAGGCGGTGTTTTTCCTCGTGAGGGTCACTGAATCCCTACGGAATCTCTTCCTGATCGGTATCAATGATTAGAACTTGTCTGTACTAATCCAAAAGGCTACATAGATTCTTGTCGTAGGTTAGCTTCTTCTTAACTTTCGTCACCTTGATGGCCATTGCTAGTTTTTTAGTATTAAAACCTAGCCTCTCCTAGGTAACGCATGAATCTAAGAAAACCAAATAGGTTTTTTTTAAGTAATTGAAGCACCCTAAACCAAACAAGGTAACATTTTGGGACTTGATGACAAAGAACTTAGTCAAACAAGCAAAAGCCCAAGTCATCATCGTCAGGCTTATTAGCAGGCTCATCTTTCTCCTTTTCTTTGACACCTAGAACAACAACAAACTTGCTTGGATCCTTGAGATACTCCTTCACTCTCTCAGCCTATGGGAAGGTGTATTTAGTGTCAACAGCCACAACAAGAACATTATTGTAGGCATTAATGAACATGTGAGGCACAGCTGTAAGCATTGGGTAAGAGAGAGCCAAGGACTGTGAAGCTATCATAAAAACACCAGTTGCAAAGCTATAGAATTTTGAAACGCGAAGGTGATCCGTGCATTTAAGTTTTGAAATGCAGAGGTGTGCCTAGCATTTAAAAATTTGAAACGCAGAGGGGAACCCCGCATTTCAGGAGTGTAACCGACTTAGTGTGAACGCGAAAATCACGTTTTGGGTGGGATTTTGGCCTCAAATCCCATGCCAATTTGATAGCTCCAGCTATCTATAAGTAGACCATCATGGTCAAATCAAGAGTCCTTTCAACTCTTCTGCTTTCTGTGCAAGCTTCTTCCCTAAGCTAATTAACGAGCTTTCTCATTCCCAAACTCCGGTGAGCTCTCTATTCATCTCCCTTAACGAGTATTCATGAATCCCAAGAAGCTCGCTTCCAAGCACTGTTCTAAGAAACTCATCGAGACAAGTACTGGTGCATCAGTGGCTTCGGCTGCTGGTGGCGCTGCGGCTCAGACCGTCGTGCTGCCGTCGCAGACCCATTTTGTCAGTGGTGAGTACTGAACTCCGAGACTGTAAAACTTTTTTTGACAAGTTCTGAATTTTGAATGATGAGAAAGTCTCACGTTTTGTTATTTTAACATGGAGGTGGACCTCGATGTCTTGAATTTGAAATGCAGGGTTGGTCTCAGCATTTTAATTTTGAAACGTAGGTTTGACCTTAATGTTTTGATTTTGAAATGCGTGTCTGACCTTAGTGTTTTGATTTTGAAACACGGGTCTGGCCTCAGCATTTTTATTTTGAAACACGGGTCTGACCTCAGTGTTTTGACTTTGAAACATGGGTCTAACCTTAGCGTTTTGATTTTGAAACGCAGGTCAGACCTTTGCATTTTGATAGCAAAACACGGGACTAAGCCTTGTGTTTATAACTAAGTCTTTTTTTAGACTTATTTTAGCTTCATACTAACTTGTTTGTTTCTTTATTTGCACTACGCTACCCCAATGAACCTCTTTCCTTCTGTCATTATTTTGGACATGAAGGTGGTACAGATCGCAACATGCAGTTTAATTTTCTCCAAGAACTTCCCATCTTCTAAGATATCGATAAGGAGCGTGCAGAGACTGTCACCCAAGCTATTTCGGTAACTCTTAGGGCTTTGGTCACTGATACCAAATTTGAGACCATCGACCGTAAGAAATTCAACAAGATGACCTTCATATTTGGAAAGTTGGTGATCACAATCTTTTCTTGCCTAACAGGGAGAATAAATTCCCTCTATCATATTTCCAATGTGCTTCCATCCCTTGTTACATGTATTAGGATCTAATCAAAGAACAAGATGGGGTTTTGGTTGGTCCCCTGACTTATCATGGTGTTCGTCCGGTAGGTTTAGACAGCAGGTGACAGCTTTGAGGCTAGTCCTATTTGCTAAGAAATATCCGATTGCTGAAGTGGCCAGCCCGACGGACACTTTTGTCAGAAGATTTATTACGGCGAAGGGCGAATTTCCCACATAATAATTCAGATCTCCTGGATGGGTGCACTCTTTAGAAGCAGGGTCGTGGACCTGGATGACGAACTTTGTCCTGGAGGAGTTGAAGGCACCACTTAGTAAGTCTAGCCTTGGAGATTCTGTGATGGTCACTCGGTATAGTATCGCTCAAAGCAATTACAACTTCTTTGCTATATTGGAGTGGTACAACCCAGAGCCCTGCACTTTCTTCACTCATGTTAGGGAGCTCGGCTTTGCTCTCCACGAGATGTATGATATTTTTGGTCTGCCCTTTGGAAAGCTACCCTATGAAGAGTTTGTTCCAGGAGCGGGAGAACTCAAGATTTTAAGAACAACTAGTCCTGAGATCTATGCGACCCTTTGGCAAGTGATGTGTCATTTCCACATCTGTGCTCAGCTGATAGGGTATGAGGAAGTGGAGTTAAGCATGTATCGTGGACGAAATACTTGTTCCATAATTTGAACCATAAGGGAGCTTCAGTATCCCGTCTAGCTGTCAGCACTCCCAATGACATTGAGGCCCGTATTAATGCTGCCACCGCTCATTACACTAATGAGGCAAAGGAGGATGCTTTCCCAGATTATACTGAGTTTGATAGCTACCACTATCAATCTCAATATCCCATCTCTAATGTGGCTTTATTTGCTAGATTTTTAATGATGTGGTTGAAACAATGTGTCGTTCCTACTAGGCAAATAGATGCTCTTGCTACAAAAGTGATCTATCTAGCTATTCTTCTAGCTCACGGGTGACCCTTGAACATTCTCTTGGCTATGGTATGTTGCCTACAAAATGGTTTACAGGAGTTGGCTCTTGACTTTGTTCAAGTCAAGGAGATAGGCTCTAGTGAGAAGAAGATGTTCAAGACTCCCAACCCACGTGTACCAATGCCATATACCTACTTGATGACTTGGTATGTCTCGTATTGCCCTTCCTTGATGAGTGCAGCTTCTCCCCAAAGTGACTCTTTCATCCACTCGTGCAACAGCTGGAAGTAGCTAAGTGGGAGGGTTGGTACATGGTTAAGATCCAGGAGATTTTGTCAAGGGATCTTAATTATCATGTTTTTCGCTGCTTTCACGACTTTGAGGGTGGTAGGTACGGCGAAACATTTCAAGATGTGAAGGGCCCTAATGGGTTTACAAACTTGAATAGGGGCGTCTTTCGCTGGCTAATCAACATTAGGCCATTTAACTCCTCTTCATGCAGGGTGGTAAATGTATCATTGGGCCCTATCAGCCTTATCGGTTCGCCCGAGAGTTCAGCTATGACCAGCTATATGTTAGGAATCCCAGGCCTCAGCTCGCAGCTGTTAGCAACTTATATGAAGAAGCCAGAGCCTGGTATTATTCAGTTGCTGGCGATACTGGAGCTACATTCAAATTGCCCTACAAAATGCCTAATTCCTTCACTACCATGGCTTCTATGCTTGGTATCATGCTACTTCTCAGATCCTCAAGAACTAATTAAACACCTCTTGTTTGAAAGAGATAAGAAGGATGTAAGAATCAAAGAGGGGGTCCAAAATGTATCGTCTGATAGGAATCGACGAGTACTTTATCTTGTGAAGAAGCAGCCACTAAGGAGAAGAAGGAGACCAAAGAGAAGAAGAATCCAAAGCAACTAAGCCTCTTGAGATGGAACCTCCAATGGTTAAAACTCAGGAGAAGAAAGCGGCTGTGAAACGAGCCCTTAGAACGGAGGAAACTGGCCAGGACTCGGCAAAAGTTATCGGTTGGGTCCCCTATCTCTAAAGGTCTACAAGGAGCAAAGCTCATGCAAGATGCTTTTAAGTCAGCACATGATGTTCCTATGGAAGAGGAGGAGGTGCAAGAATCATCTGCTATGGGCCTTCCTCATCAACCTGGCCTTCGTTCAGTTAGCCCAGCTTGGTCGGGTACTCCTTCTTCCTATCACCCACCGGACGAAGAAGAGGGTAGGGTTGAACATGCTTCAGGTGTCACTCCTCTAATCACAGATGCGATACCAGAAGGAGTCGATCTTGTCACAACTCAAGTGGAAGAGGTTAGGCCTTCTGTAGATGAACCTATAGTGGTCGAACCTGAAAACGTTAGCGGGAGTCAGTCTTCCTCCACTTCAGCCTTAATACTACCCTTATGGGATACAAGGCCCAGCCCAACAACAAGACTAGTTCGTAAATCGACTACTGTTGTGAGCTCGCCAAAACCTTCCTTTACAGATGATGAAGAGCAAGTAAACTATGAGAGCTCTCCACATGACGATGATGATGATGACAATGACGGTGATGATAAAGGTGCTTAGGATAACCTACCACCATTTACTTTCGATAAAGCATAAGCTTATATCCCTATATCTTCCCCAGGTAAGTGTCGTTCGTTTTGGACTTCCCCAAAAGTTCTCTTTTGCATTCTAACATTTTTTTTGTATGTAGGGTCGCGACTCTAGTGACTGAAGGGGCCACAATCGTAACTCCACCGCCAGAACAGCTGCTATTTACACCAACAACTAGTCCTCCTCCGACGCAGCTATCTCTCACACTATCGATGATGACTCCTCCACTTCCTTTGATAATTTCTCTTACAAAGGCTGTGAGTGCTTCGAGTTCAGCTCAAACGGGAGTGCTTATGGCTCTTCCTTTGAGTCCTGTGCACTTGGCATTTCAGTGCCTTCTCCAGCTGCTTCACCGAAATCCCCAACCATTGTGGTTCTGAGTTTTGTTTCTTCGGGGACCTTGGTGCCATCTCCTACTACCCCTCTAAGCTCGACGGACATTCCCCACATACTCAAAGTTCTCATGGGGAAATTAGAGAGTACGATGGAGCTGACAGTTGAAGTTGTAAGTGCTGGACAAGCCACGTTTGAGACTTTGAAGCCTATCTTGATGAACTCCCTGGGCAGCATCAAGTGTGTGGATAACACTAAATGGCTTCATCATTGCACAGAGATGGTCTCTCACTTAGAGGAAAAACTGAGAGCCCTGAAAGACTTAGGGCATGTGGATATCGACACTTAGATTGAATCAATTTTTGCTGATATCCATACTGAAGAGGCAAATTGGCATGAGATAGTTCAGCGGGGCTTAACTAAGAGAGAGTACATGTTGTATATTTGCAGAAGCAATATACTTAGTGACAAGACTAGCTGACCATTTCATCGACCGGTTTGGAGGCTGCTCGAGCAATAATCATTCAAACCGAAAAGATCATCGCTCAACTGCAAGCGGAGTTGACTTAACAAAAGGCTCAATTTGCTCGAGAGGAAGCCATCATGATCGGGCTCAGCCTCAGGAATGCAGAGGCTCTTGTAAATTACCACAACGAGGTTCAGCTTCTTGAGGAGGCTAAGAAAGAAGTTGCCGCTACGGTGCCTAACAAAAATGAACTCTAGTGGAGAGCTGAAGTGACGGTGCGAGCTACTCACGAGGACAAGCTTTCAGATATCAAGTCCCAGCTCACATCTATTCGATTGATTAGCCCGCAAGCATAATGTTGTATCGTCCTTTTGATAAGAACAACACTATCTTGTATCACTTCTTAGTATTTTGAATAAAAAGTAATATTATTTTGGTTTTCTACGGTTTCTTCTATGTGTCATGCACTATCATGAAATAATGAAAATGATTGAACTGCCAGAGATGTAGTATTAACTTAGCATAAATTCCCATGCAAAGTAGTATTTAAACAATTGTCTTTATTATCATTTACGATAATTCTAGAAAATTTTAATATGTTAGGGATTTTCATGAATACTTGTCATCCTATTAGAAGGGAATTAACAAGTTCATGAGAGTTCGATTGTTATAATAATAGTAATTTATAGACTTATCATCCTGTTTGTATAAGATTGATAAGTTAAACTTGTCAGAGGTATGATATTAACTTGACAGGGTTAAATACTTATGGTTTGAACAATATTTTGAGTACTCACCGCTCTATTGAAGAGATTCGATGAGTGGATTTTGTCAGAGAAATGATATGAGCTAGGCAAAATTAGGTACTTGTGATTTGAAAAAGTTTTTGAGGACTTATCGCTCTATTAAAGAGAGTAGATAAGTTGATTTTGTCTAAGGAGCGATATGAGCTGGGCAAGATTAGGTACTTGTATTTGAATAAGTTTTTGAGGATCTATCACTCTATTGAAGAGAGTCGATAAGTTAATTTTGTCTGAGAAGTGATATGAATTGGGCAAAATTAGGTACTTGTGGTTTGAACAAGTTTTTGAGGACCTATCGTTCTATTGAAGAGAGTCAATAAGTTCATTTTCTCTGAGGAGTGATATAAACTGGGAAAAACAGGGTACTTGTGATTTGAACATGATTTTGAGGACATAACATCTCAATGAGGAAGATTGATGATTGATTTGGTCAGAGGTATGGTATTAACCTGACGGGAATTTGAGAACTTATCACTCTACTGATGAGGATTGTTAAATTGATTGTGCTTTGAGCAATTTTGAGAACTTATCATTCTATTAATGAGGATTAATAAGTTGGTTTTATCCCCAGGAGAAGCTTGTCATATTAAGAGAACAAGTTGAATTCATACTCTGTAGGGATAATAATTGTCTTAATGATATTCATAATTCTATAATCTTATGGAATAAGATTGATAAGATGATTTTGTTTGGACCCATGTTGGGGAGATACAGAGATTTTGACAACACCCTAACGAAGGAGTTCAAGATGCAAGCATATGAGAGTAAGTGTCATGTTTGAAATGTGGGGGTGAGCCCCATGTTTTATAATTGTGAAATGCAGAGGTGATCCCTACGTTTTAGGGATGAAATGCAGAGTTGAACTATGCGTTTGTAGTTTTGAAACGCAATGTTGAGCTCTGTGTTTTAGAATTTGAAATGCAAGGGCTGAACTCTGTGTTATGGTTGGTATCTAACAAATTTATCTAAAAACGCAAAAAATTACGTTCTGGGTGGGATTTCTTCCTAGAATCTCGTGTGGATTTAATAGCCTATTGGCGGCTATATAAATAGCCCAACATGGGTTACATCAAGAGTTTCATAACTCTTCCTCATTCTCATTAATTTCCAAATGAGAGTTCTCATTTCTTCCTCAAGATCTCTGGCGATCTTCATCAATTCTTTGACAACAACCCTAATGAGGTTTTTGAAGATTGTTTCTAGGCCTAGGAGGTAGTCGAGACGGCTCCAGATGACCCGTCGGTCGGGCGGCTGCGCCCCGCCGCTACAAGTTCCTCTCCACTATGGTAATTGTGGAACCTTACAACTTGTTTCGACAAGTTCCAAACCCTAGACGACGAGTTTTGGGTTGTCAACAACGAGCAAGACTCATTCTTTTCTGATGGAAACACGGAGGAAGGCCTCTGCATTAATTATGAAACGTGGGACTGACTCCTACGTTTTGTAACCAGAACGTGGGTCTTAATCTCTGTGTTTTTAAATTAGAACGTAATGTTGGCCCTTACGTTTTTGGTTTGGAACACAGGGCTGGCCCTTACGTTTTTGGTTTGGAACGTAGGGTTGGCCCTTATGTTTTGGATTTAGAACACAAGGTTGGCCCTTGCGTTTTTGGTTTGGAACGTAAAGCTGTCCCTTATGTTTTGAATTTGGAACGTAGGGCTGGCCCATGTATTTTGGATTTGGAATGCAGGGCTAGCCCTTGCATTTTTGATTTAGTCCTTTGGACTTTTACCAGTCATTTGCTTCTCAGCTACTAACTTTTAGCGTTTTGTTTTGTAGTGCTCTTTCCCAATGTGTCGCTTTCTTTCTAGCATTACTTTGGGCACATAGGTGGCCTGGATTATTGTTACAGTTTCATCGTTGAACCTCCATTATTCACTCTTCCATGCTGGGAGCGAGCATCCACAATACTAAGAGCAAGACCATCCACTATTAGGGCCATAGTTACAGACATGGAAATTAAGATGTCGACGAACCATGATCAATTTGTAAAGCCAGGGTTCCTTTTTTGAGATCACATGGAAATGGATGACAAGTCTATTCATGTAGAGAACTCCAAACTACTGCAGAGAATTAACAATTGTTTTCTCTTCCTGCCAAACGTGGGGTGAATGTATTCACTCTCCCATTTCTAGAACGTCTCGTACCGAAGAAACCTGGATTTTGATCTTGTTAAGAAGAAGAATAAAGTACCCCTTAGGACCATCATACATCAAATTATCCATTTTGTAAGGAATGATGGGGAAGTGATGGGTTTGAGACCTGGTAGAATTGAGAAAAAAAAATCTCGCTAAGGAGGCGACCATCCCGGAGAACATTTTCATTCGCTAATTCATTGCTGCTCAGGGTGAATTCCCTGCACAAGCATTTAGATCTCCTAGTTGGGTGTACTCTTGAGATGGGGAGTGGTAGCCTCAAGAAATCGGTTGCCCAATCTGTCTCACAGTTCCTGTGTTGAACACTCGATATGGAATTTTTCAAAGCTCTCCCAATTTTTTTTGCTATGCTAGAGCGATTCAATCTAGATAGCTGCACATTCTTCACGCCCTTCGGAGAGTTGGGCTTCACTCTCCACGAAATGTATGAAGTATCAGAGGTATCATTTGGAGAAATGCCCTATAAAGAGTTCATCCTAAGAACTGAAGAGCTCTCTATCTTGAGAGTGTCACATCCCGAAGTTTATGCAACTTTTTGGGAATTGATGTGCCACTTCCAGATTTTTGCTCTGCTGACTAGGCTACACGGAGGTGGTGTCATGCAGACTTCTTGGGTAGATTATCTATTCTAGAACTTGGATCAATAGGATGTATCCATGACCCAACTTGTTGTGAGCTCTCTTAAAAGCATCAAGGCTCGCATTAAAGCTTCTGATGCTTGGTATATCAATGAAGCTCAGGAGGATACCTTTCCACCATCCACCCAATTCGAGAGCTTCCATTACCAAGCTGGGACTCCCATCTCTGACATAGACCTCCTTGCGAGCTTTTTAATGATATGGCTGAAGTGATGCGTAGTCCCATCAAAGCCTATTGAGTCCATCTTGGCTGAGGTAGTATACCCAGCCATTCTTCTAGCCCATGGGAGGCCAGTAAGTCTTCTCTCTGCGATGGTATGTTGCTTGTAGAGCTACCTAAGGGAATTAACTTTTGAATTTCCCGACGTTAAGGAGTTTGGCGTCACCGGGAAGAAAATTTTAAAGACTCCTCAACCACGTGTATCAGTGTCGTACACTTATTTGGTGGCCTGGTTTTTCATGCACTGCCCCTCATTGATGACAATAGTTTCTCTAGATAGCGAATCCTTTGTCCTATTTGTACAGCGGCTCAAGACAGCCCAATGGCCGAATGTGTACATAGTCCGGGCTCGACAGATCCTATCAAAAGAGATCAGTTACCATATCTTCTATTGTTCTCCTAATTTTGATGGAATAGAAGAACAGTGCAAAACATAAATGGATGTAGGTCCCAAGGGCTTCACATCCCTACACAGGGGAATGGCTCCTCACAATCAGGCCTGGTTATCTCGTTCTTTGATAGGGTGAGAGGTGCATTATTGAGCCCTATATGCCCTCTCGATTTGCTCAATAGTTTTGGTATGACCAACTATATGTTAGAAACCCTAATTTGAAGCTAGCTTTCGTCGAAAACTTATATGAGGGAACCAAAGCTTGTTATTACTTCACAACTGGGAATAGCTGTGCAGTATTGACATTGCCCTCTCTGATGCCCAACTGCCATATTGTTCTGGAGTTCTGTAGTTAGTTTCATAAAGCTTCTTAGATCCCAGAATACAACATGTATACCTCCTACTTGAATGAGATTTGGGAATTGTCGAGTCCAGGAAAGACTCAAAGATGACCCGCCTGAAGGGGATGGACGAGTATTTATCCTGCGAGCAACTAACAATTAAAGCAGGAGAAGTCTGGGAAGAGAAAAAACAATTGAGCCTCGCAAAGGAAGGGTAGCAGGGAAGCGAGCCCTCACTGCCGAAGAAGCGGACCAATATAAGAAGAGGGCTCACTGACGACTGACCGTCAGAACTCCGACTTCTAAAACTCATCGAGGGGTAAAAGTAATGCAAGACGCTATCAAGTGTGCCCCTCCTGTGATTGTAGATGACGAAGAGGAGTAATTGTCCACTCCATTAGCTTCTCTACAACAAGGGCTCTCATCGCTTGGCCCAGTTTCTGAAGAACCAGCTGCAAGTGACTCTACTTGCCCAAGCCCTGTGGCTCCTGGAACATTGGTGCCTTCGTCAACTGCTCCTTTGGGTTTAGAGTTTTTAAGAGGACTATCGAACAGCTGGAAGGTAGGATAAAATAGACAATTAACCTTGTTAGCATTGGGCGAGGTACTTTTGAGGATTTTAAACCCTTTTTAATAAGTTGCTTGAACTACATCAAATGTTTGGGCAACGCTCAATGGATCGAGCACTACATAGAGAGCGTCACTTGCCTGGAGGCAGAGTTAAAGGCTCTAGAAGACTTGTAACGTGTTGATTTAGAGTCAGAAGCAGAGCGAGCTTTTGCTATCATTTAGATCGCAAACATACATCAACAAGAGGCCCTTCACAAGAACTTATCTGAGAAGGATGCACATGTTGCAAGCTTGCAGGAGAGGCGTGCCCAAGTACAAGCTGAACTAGCCACCTCTACTACTACTATTGATCAATTACAGGCTTGACTTGCAGAGGAGGAGGCAATTGTGCAAAGGCTCCACCTCAAGGGTGTTTTCGGTGAAAGTCGCTGTTTTCATTGCTTTTGAATCTGTTACAACTTTAAGCGTTACAACAAGAATGCAACAAAACAAAGATTACAACTTTTATCGAAAATAAACACGAGATCCCGTTTTGGTGCGGTCTCGCTTGCGTGGGTCTTTGGCCTGTGACGGGGATGTTGATATCCGTGGACCACCGGGGCAATCAGATCCGGTCCGGATAAATCGGACAGAGTTTCGTCGATCCGCGTGAGATCTAGAAACTTCTAATCCAGAAATATCGGACAGAGCTTCGTCGATCCGCGTGAGATCTAGAAGCTATAAGCGTATACCTCGGCTAAAGCGAGGTATTAGCTCTTCTTAGTATTAACGCTAAAGGCTAATACTGTCTCGGAAATTCCGAGACACCCCTAGGGGTGTCTCGGATTTTTCGAGACACCCCTGGGGTGTCTCAGATTTTTCGAGACACCCTGGGATGTCTCGGAATTTCCGAGACACCCCTGGGGTGTCACGGAATTTCCGAGACACCCCTCGGGGTGTTTTGGAATTCCTGAGACTCCGTAAGTGCATTTGATCGTTTTCTCCTGTAGATTCTTCGTCCGAACTCGGATTTGAGTGATTCCAATTGCGTTGGATGCTTAACGAAGAGTTCGATCCGCTCTGGTGGTTGGATTGTCTTTATAGTGGTCGAGGCACGGAGGGCGTTGTCCTTTTTGTGAACAGTGCCGGGCTTCCGATTGGCCCGGGTCTTCGTTGTTCCGAAATCCTATCCGCTCACGTGGCTCGTCGATTCATTTCAATCGTTCATCGACGTCAATTGGGCTCATGTGGATCGGGTGGTGACATTCGTCGTCGTTCTTTAACACTGAACCGTTTGTGGAGACCTATAGGCAATTTTCGATGCCTACAGATACCCCCTCCAAAGCGTTCCGGACTCGTTTCTTTAATAGAAGAGGCTGGAATACTTTGGATATGATTGGTCTGGCCTTCAGTCGGCATTAGGACCTGTAGTTAGCTTCAACTCTTGGCTCCTTCGATTATCGGTTTATTCGATGCTTTGACGAATAGCCGAAGTTCTTCCGGCGCTGCGTTTATCGCTTGGCCGTCGTCGGAGTCTCGAGTTTGCAGCTGATGAATTGAGTTTGGCTTGTGTCATTGAGTTGACTTTGAACTACCTCCGCTACATTGTGTTGTCTTAGGGTTTCGGACTACGGTGTGTTGACTTTTTGTCGCAACGCGTTGACCGGCGCTGACCTAGGTTGCGCGTTGATTGGTGTTGACCTAGGGTTACGCGTTGACCGGCGTTGACCCTTAGGGTTTTGAATCGTCAAACGTTGACTTTTGTTGTAACGCATTGAATGGCGTTGACCTAGGGTTACGCGTTGACCGGCGTTGACCCTTAGGGTTTTGAATCGTCAAACGTTGACTTTGCTCGCAACCCGTTGAGTGGGGTTGACCTAGGGTTACGCGTTGACCGGCGTCTACCCTAGGGTTTTGATTAGTCAAAGGTTGACTTTTGGTCGCAACCCGTTGAGTGGGGTTGACCTAGGGTTACGCGTTGACCGACGTTGACCCTAGGGTTTAGAATCGTCAAACGTTGACTTTTGTTGCAACGCGTTGACTGGCATTGACCTAGGGCTACGCGTTGACCGGCGTTGACCCTTAGAGTTTTGAATCGTCAACCGTTGACTTTTGTTGCAACGCATTTGACTGGCGTTGACCTAGGGTTACGCGTTGATTGGTGTTGACCTAGGGTTACGCGTTGACCGGCGTCGACCCTAGGGTTTCGAGTCATCGGACGTTGACTTTGGTTGCAACGCGTTGACTGGCGTTGACCTAGGGTTACGCGTTGACCGGCGTTGACCCTTAGGGTTTTGGATCGCCAAACGTTGACTTTTGTTGCAACGCGTTGACCGGCATTGACCTAGGGCTACGCGTTGATCGGCGTTGACCCTAGGGTTTAGAATCGTCAAACGTTGACTTTTGTTTGCAACGCGTTGACTGGCATTGACCTAGGGTTACGCGTTGACCGGCGTTGACCCTTAGGGTTTTGAATCGCCAAACGTTGACTTTTGTTGCAACGCGTTGACTGGCGTTGACCTAGGGTTACGTGTTGACCGGCGTTGACCCTTAGGGTTTTGAGCAACGCGTTGACTGGCGTTGACCTAGGGTTACGTGTTGACCGGCGTTGACCCTTAGGGTTTTGAATCGCCAAACGTCGACTAGTGGATTTTGTCGAAATACCCAACAACCGGCGAAAATAGGCAAGTTTGCATCTTGAAAAAGGGTTCAGGGGGTCCAGACACGTTTCGGGGGTCAAAACAGAGTCAAGACGCCCCGGGGGTGTCCCGACAAAACCGGGACACCCTGGGGTGTCTCGGCTTTGCCGAGACACCCTTGGGGTGTCTCAGCAAAGCCGAGACACCCTTGGGGTGTCTCGGTTTTGCCGAGACACCCCATGGGGGTGTCTTGGCTTTTTCGTGGTCCCCCCCCTTTTGTTTGGCCTTTTCCTCTTTTGTCTTTTGCTCATGGTCCCCCCTCTTTTAATTCAAATTTCAAAAGAGGGAGAGTCCCCTCCTCTTTGGCTCAAAACCGAAATTCCCCCCCTCATTTTCGGTTTTGAGAGTTCTTCTTCCCCAAGAACTTTCCTCCATTGAAGAACCCATCAATCCTTAAGCAAGCTTAGATTTTAGCGTATACCCATTGGCCAAAAGCTTGGTTCTCCAAGTAGGGTTCTCTCCTTCATCTTCAAGCTCAAAGGAAACCCCTTTGATTTGGTAAGTCCTTCTTCACAATCCTCTTATTCTCTTGTAAAGATTGCATCTTTATTCTTGTAGTAGGCAAAGGGTTTGTGTATGCACAATGCCTTGGGGGGGTTTGTGCAAAAGAGGCCATATGGTCGAATTTTGGAGGGCTTATTTGCAAAATAGGGGCTGAAATTCGTGGGTGTTTATTTGCAAAATGGGACTGAAATTTTGAGGCTTGGATTTCATATCCCTTTGGTAACAATTTGGACGGGTATTTCATGCAAAAAAGACCATACCTCATTGAGGGTTTTATGTGCAAATATGGGGCCGAAAATTTTTGGGTGCTTATTTGCAAATTCGGCCAAAGAATTGGGGTGGTGTTCATGTAATAGAGGACTAAATTTAGGACCAGGATTACATGCTCATTTGGCCGAAAGTTTGAGGGGTACTTTAGGCAAGAGGACCAAAAGTTGTTAGAGGGGTTTATTTGCAAAATTGGTTAAATTCTACAAAAGGGCTCATTTGTAAAATTAACCAAAATTATGGGGTATTGGGGGGTGCTAAATGATCAGATATGATGACCATGACCCAACCCGGGCGTGTCCTTGACCTGAATTTTGGCCTTGAACACGGAGGGTATTTTGGGTATTTCACCAAAATTCACCGTGAAAATGACAATCATTGTTTCGCATGCACGAAATTTGTAGGTTTAACTAGACTTCAATTATGAAACCCTATTTATGTATAGGATTTTAATTAAAGTTCTCAATTTCCCTTTTAAATTTCGTGTATTCATATTTTAGATTGTACCTGACTTGTTGCTTTTCGTTGCAGATCGGCAATGTCTCCGCGTCGATCTCGACCCCGTAGGTGTCGTTCTCACTCACAGCATAGTGAGGAGGAGGTCCCCGCGACATCCTCTCCCGCGGCCTCATTCTTCGGGGGTGAGAATTTATGCAGATTTCTCTTCTTGCATCCCTGATTGACCTCTTTGCGGGTCATGAAGGAGGAACCGATACCTCTCTCGCGGAGGGTAAGGTTTCAGACTTGTTTTGCTTAGCCAATTCAAGTCTTCCGGTATATTGGGGCGATTTTTATAGTTCGGTGTATGTTACCACGTTATTCAAGTGATGATGCATACCGTTCTTCCAGTGTAGGACGCTCAAAATCGTCACTCCAATTATTCCCGTGGATGAGCTTATCATTTTTCTTATGAATTTTCTGACTCCACCCTTGTGCTTTATTGCAGTGGAATTTCCCGCGGGTAGTCTTCCTCCTCACGCCATCGCCGGTTGTAGTCGGGAGGTCTTCTCTTCAGCTTCCCTTAGGCAGGCTGTTAGCCCACTTCCTCGGTTCGACGGGGATCGCTCAAACGACTCTTGCCGCTTGATACAGGAAGGAGGGCGCCATTGTTTGCGCCAGCTTATCACAGATGCCTCCTTCACTCCGGATTCTACCTCCACTCAGGCTTTAAAGAAGCCGAGTTTCTTGTTTGGGGATCATGTCAAGGATCCTGCTACGCTGACTCTTTGCGAGGAGCATTGGCTAACTCTCGACGGGGGAGCTTGTTTGTACATCCCTTCGATTCCACGCCACTATTCTTTCAGTCACTTGAAGGGGCAAGCCGTGGACAGGCAGATGCCTTGGCATCTTACTGAAGATGCTGAGCGGGTTCAGTGCGGATATACAACTCACCACAAGACTCCTGGCTCTAACGGGTATCATGACGTTCGTGGTCTTCGACCCGGGATTATGGGCCTTGATACTGCACCCCCAGGCGAGGTGTCAGCTGCTGCTCCGACTGTGAGTAACCGTCTGGCTCTTCTTGGGAGACAGTTACCTCCACCGGAGTACAGATGTTATGGTTGGGCTTCCTCACTAGCCAAGGGGTGGTGGGCGCGCATGACTGGTTTTGTCTTAGCGCGCTGGGAGAGAGAACTGAAGAGCAGTGGGTTGTATGCGCCTATACGACCCACCATGTACGGAATCCCGGTCAGCCGTCGTCATTTCTTGGCTTTGCTGGAGACTTATATGCCTGACAGCAACACCTTTCTGACCAACGGTGGTGAGCTAGGGTTGGCTTTGCATGAGATGCATTATGTTTCGGGTCTTCCGATGGGGGATTGTCCGTATCAGGAGTACTTCCCCTCGAACCAGCAGCTGGAGTGTATGAAGAAAGATACTCCTGATATGTATGACACACTCTGGGATCTTACTTGCCACTATTATACTTCCTTGATCCAGACTTCTCCTCAAGCGAGGAGGAAGAGGCAGATCAGCTTGAAGCAGTTTGCCAGCTACTTGTTCCAGAACTTGGAAGGTGATTCCAGTGCGCCCATTCATGAATTAGACGTGTTGACCCCTTCCGCCGTTAATGAGTTGTTGGAGAAGGCTGAGGCTCGTTCCTACACCATCGGCAGTGCTGAGGGAGCTTTTCCCGCGGGGACCAAGTTTCGCTCTTTTCTCCGCCGCGCACAGAAGTCCATAGGGCCTCGGACTCTATTAGCGCGGCTACCTTGCCCTTTGGTTGAAGAAATGCGTCGGCTCCGCACCAGCCTTCCGACGCTCTACCCATCGAGGTGCTCTTCCCTCATGTTCAGCTAGCTTACGGGAGAGAGCTTTCCCTGCCTCCAGCAATGGTTGCTAGCATCCATTGCGGGCTCAGGGGTCTGGTCAGCATTTCACACATATGGGTTTCTGAGCCATCAGCTGAGCTGGTTTGTGCGAAGGTTGAGCTCCCTTACGCATATCTGATGGCGTGGCTCGTTCTTCACCGTCCCGGACTTGATGTCGGCCACCCAGCGTTGTTTGACATCCCTGTCCCCTTCATGCAATTGTTGGAGCAGAGCAGATGGCTGGAGGAAAATTCAGTGATGTTCAACGAGAGCTCCGGGTCCGCAAGAGTTGGAGTTCTTTAAGTGTTTTCCTCACTTTCAGGTCGCTATGCGCACGTGCTGATTGATGGAGGAGAAACCTAGAAGTAAACCGGACCATTTCTTTGACGCTTGGTTTGCTTCCGGTGGTTAGTGAACATCCGTGTAGGGTATCTCGTCCTTCGGGTGAAGAATCAGTGCCACATAGAGCCTTATCTCCCTTGCCGCTTTGCTCGCCAATTCGGCTATGACCAACTGTATGTTGGGAATCCGAGCCGTAGCCTGCAGGTTAAAGGAGGATTGATTGATGGCGTACGAGCGTGGCTATGGACGATGGTGGGCTGTACTGGAGCTCGTTTTGCTCTTCCTTCGTATAGGCGTAAGCCACTGATCACTTTCCTCAGCTGCAAGTGGTTCCTTTCTGCCTATGAGTCCATCAATGTGAGGAGCCTCTCAGAATTACAGTCCGAGTACGCGGTTCGGGCTGCTATGATGGCTGGTCGCAGGGCTGAGCTTGCTCAGAAGCGGAGAAAAGGGCATGCCAAATCTCTTCTCACAGACGAAGAAGAGCTCCTCCCTACGGGTGACGATGACGAGACCTCCGAGGAAGAATATGTGGATGCAGATACCGGCAGAGGGGATCTCGATACCGGTTTGTCCTGCCTCTTTGATTTTCCTTTTCCATAAATGACAGCCCTTGTTCATTGAATGAAATGGCTATTGTCACTTTAGGTGGGATAGTCGATGATCATGAGCCACCGGCTTCTACACACGTTGAAACGTGTGATAGGCCTGCGCATGCTCGACCCGTTGGTCCTCGGAGGGTTGGTGCCCCGAAGAGGAAGAAGACCGCCCATAAGCCCCATGATGATCAGCGTCCCTGTGGAGTGGACTTAGGAAGCACCGCCGATAGAGGGGAAGGTAACATTCAATTGCCATTGCTTTAAGGTTGTTTGCCTTTTGGGATTCATAATCATGTTTTCATGCTCCAGGGTTCTTCGAAGAGGGTGAACTCCCACCGGGTTCGGTATCTCCTGGTGCTGATAACATGGATTGCTTCATGCAACAGGTGTGCGACGCCCTTCATGATGGGTCTTTAGGCATCGATCTAAACATCGACCTTGAGCAGATGAATAATGTCGAGCCCACGGTCCCATATTCAGGTATATCTACGTCCAATGTTACTTTCCTCAAGCATGTAGAAGGAAGATCTTCTGTTTATGCTGCAAGTACTTTTCTCGAGTTTCCCTCATCTTTTAATATTCAGGTCACCCTGCAGATGTTGCGATGGACAGGCCAAGCTTCTCGAAGCCCGATGCCGGCTTATTAGCTGACATGCTGGCTGAGCAGACTTCCAGAGGAACCGGGAGACCATTCTTTGGGAATGATTCATCCACCGGTATATATCTGATTCCTTTCCTTTTGCCTGATCTTTTATCTGGCTAACGAATGATTAATCATTGTAGCGCCAACCATTGGGATTAGCCCGATATCGATCCCTGGCATATCCAGCTTGCCTCAAAGTGACGGGCTCGCAGGTACGCATACGATTTAGGGATATCGTACTTCCCCATGTTCATCTGGCTTTTGACTAATATATGAGTGCGATCATAGGACCAGCCACTGGGACTGATTCTCATATGACTCCTGGCATTCCTCAAATGCCTATGGATGATGGATCTACAGGTATGCAGATGACTTTACTATCCCAACCCTTCTTAGTTGTCTAAATTTTCATTTTGACTAATAAGAGGGTGTCATCATAGGACCAACCGCTTGGGCCGATACTCTTATGACTCTTGGCATTCCGGCTGCATCTGAGGACAGGGAGGTGGCAGGTATGCATGAGACCTTCTTGTCCCGGTTCTCCTTATTTGACCAAATTTTCATTCGGCTAATATAGGAGTGTAACTATAGGACCGGCCGTTGAGCCTGATACTACCACAGTTCCCGGGGCTGAAAGCATGCATAGAAGTGGTGCCTCTCCGCCCTTACCGAGTGGTATGAGCAATCCGCTTGCAGGGGTTGATATATCCTCTTCTGCTGCTGCCTCAGAGCCTGTCGGACCTCAGCCCGAGGGGACATCCGTTGGCGTTGGTATGCTCAGATCTTGTCTTTTGACTTTCCTTATCGTATTTGATAATCCGCTGAGCTTCTGTGTTGTTGCTTGTAGGATCTCGATCTTCCTTATACGAGCGTGTACGCGTCCTTTTGGTCGATACTGATCCTGACAGGGAGGCTTTTCGTACGGACCTCAGCTTCTTCACCGCCTTTTATAATGGCCTGATCGAGAAACTTCTTCACCGAGGAGGCGGCTTTGATCAGTTTCGGCGTTCCTTTTCTCGCCACATGATGATGATGAGGGAAGAAGGATACCCGGAATTGGCCGATTCCTTCACAGCTGATTTCGCTGCCTTGGAGTCAGAGATACGAGAGTTGAAGGAACTGGAGGTTACCGGGGCTTCTTCTTTTGTATCCTCTCAGTTGGAGCTTAGGATGGCACAGTGGCGTGACCTGAAATCTTCCATCGGGTGCGAGCTTCAGTCACATGAGAGCTCCATTGCGCAGCTAATGGCTAGCGTGGCGAGGAAGGATACGGAGAGAGCTGAGCTACTCCGCTCTTTGGACTCGAACCGTGAGGAAACAATTAAGCTGAAAGAGGCCTTGAAGCGTGCCGAGGAATCTGCCGTTCTTATTGCAGACGACCTGGTTGGACTAGAGCGTTCTCGTGACCAGGTACTCGAGGAGCTCGGATCCACCCAGGAGAGAATGATGAAACTGAAGAGTGAAGCTGCGGAGATTTTAAGCAATTCTGAGGAGTCTGCTCGAGCTGATCTACAGGCGGGGCTTGAGCGGAGTTATGTAGATAGACTTTTTAGCTTAAAGTCTCATATTCTCAGCCGCCAGTTGCCTTCGGGCTAACGAGCTTTTGTTGTATGCTTTTGACTTGATCTATTAATAGAAACTCCGCATTTGCTTCTTTCTTGTGATTTGTCTGTATTTCTTCTGAATGACAGATTTTATGGGATTTTTGGCAAACCCCCAGCCTTCAACGGGTTTGATATGTCTTTACCGATTACCGTTTGAAATCGGACTAGCATGTGAATTATTAAACCCGTCTCACATGTAACGTTGTGCTAAGAAAATTGCTTTTCTTAGGCTTGATGCTATGACTTTGAATACATAGACTTCACCATTTCTTATAGGGAAAAGGTACCTCGCACCGCGTATTAGGCGATGACTTATCCCTTCTTAGGCTTCGGGATGAAATTCCCCAGGTTTAGATCCTGGTGTCTTTTTTAATCGGTGAAAGACTAAACCGGCAACGCGTGTTAGGCGTTGACTTTGGGATTTTTGGCAAACCCCCAGCCTTCAACGGGTTTGATGTGCCTTTGCCGACTACCGTTTGAGTCGGGCTAGCATGCGGATTGTTTAAGTCTGTCCCACATGTGACGTTATGCTAAAAGAGTTAACTCTTTTAGTGCTACAATGTTGAATACGTAGACTTCGTCTTTCTTACGGGAATAGACTACCCGGCAACGCGTGTTAGGCGCTGACTCATCCCTTCTTAGGCTTCGGGATGAAATTCCCCATGCACCAAGTGCACGGATTGGAAGTTGAAAGATGTGTCAAAATAGGAGAGGAAGAATTTTATATTCTATCTCCCGGTGCTGAAGAGGAAGAATTTTATATTCTATCTACAGCTGGAAAGGAAACTCGAGGTGGGATCTCCACCCCCAGAATCCGGAAGGATGAACGTAGACTTCGTCTTTCTCACGGGAATAGACTACCCGGCAACGCGTGTTAGGCGCTGACTTATCCTTACTTAGGATTCAGGATAAAATTCCCCGTGCGTGTGAGGCACGGATTATGGTGTTATTAATAACAACCTGCCACAATGTTGAATATGTGGTCTTTTGTCCTTTTTACGGTCAAAGACTAACCGGCCATGTGTGTTAGACATAGGCTTTGGGATTTTTGGCAAACCCCCAGCCATCAACGGGTTTGATGTGCCTTTACCGATTACCGTTTGAATCGGGCTAGCATGTGAATTATTAAAACCCGTTTCACATGTAACGTTGTGCTAAGAGAATTGCTTCTCTTAGACTTAATGCTATGATTTTGAATACATAGACTTCGTCTTTCTCACGGGAATAGACTACCCGGCAACGCGTGTTAGGCGTTGACTTATCCCTACTCAGGCTTCGGGATAAAATTCCCCGTGCATCGAGTGCCCGGATTTGACAATCGTGTCTTTTCTAAAAGCAAAGACAGATTGAGAAACGGGAGAGGAAGAATTTTATATTCTATCTCCCGGTGCTGAAGAGGAAGAATTTTATATTCTATCTACAGCTGGAAAGGGAACTTGAGGTGGGATCCCCCACCCCCAGAATCCGGAAATGATGAACTGGGAGTGGGTTCTCCACTCCGAGCATCGGAAAGGTCCGAGGAGAGGAAGAATTTTATATTCTATCTCCCGGTGCTGAAGAGGAAGAATTTTATATTCTATCTACAGCTGGAAAGGAAACTCGAGGTGGGATCTCCACCCCCAGAATCCGGAAGGATGAAACTAAGAGTGGGATCTCCACTCCGAGAATCGGAAAGGTTCGAAAGACACTACCTTTTATAGGATTGGTCATTTGAACCCAAAGAACCCCTCATTCATTGAGGAGAAAACCCAATTTCAACCCTAACTTTTATAGGTTTGGTGGAAAAAGGGGACAAAGGTGGATTTTCGTTTATCGAAAATGAATGACTCGACTTTAGTCTTGACTATGTGTAGGCTTGACTAAGCGAGATCGGAAACAATCCTAACTTTTATAGGTTTGACTGTTCCAAGTGGACCTCTCGTTCATGGAAGGAATCGAGAGAGAAATTTGGCTTTGGTCCTAACTGTAGGAGGGTTTGACCAAACTGGAATTTGAGATGACCCTAACTGTCGGAAGGTTTGATCACTCGATTTGAAAGTGGACCTCTCGTTCATTGGAGGAATCGAGAGGGGATTTTGGCTTTGGTCCTAACTGTAGGAAGGTTTGACCGGAAAGCAAAGAAAGTGGAGTATGGATAGCAAAGAGAGTGCCAACTCGTATTACCACTCCAAGGGAGACTTTAATGCTAGGTGATTCTGACCTAACTTGTTGAGTCTGAGAAATGCCAATGACTGGCGGATGAAAGTGTTGGTGGGTCCACTGTCGTTTGATTTGATCAGCGGATGGTTTGGTGAGGAAAGATTAACCTATCAGAGGATTAGATCTCATCTCACAGAAATAACTCATGAGAGTTGGAGAATTCTGACTTTCAGAGTTCGAATGTAGATTTCTTATTTGTCAATGCCACAATGATCGGGTCATCCCTAAGAATACCCATGTGGTATTCTTCCGGGAACTTCCCGATGTATTGGTCATCCTGAAGATACTAAGGATAGTACCTTTTTAGGAATTTGCCGTTTATCGGCATCATGAGCCGGTCGCCATTTTTGGTGACGAGGCGATAGGCGCCACTTGAGTAGACTGTCTCCACTACGAATGGTCCCTCCCATTTGGGTTCGAATTTACCCTTCTTCTTGGAGTTAAGGATCATAGGCCGTTTTACAGCTAGAACCAAATCTCCTTCTTTGAAACTCCTTTGTCGAACCTTTTTGTCGAAGGCTCGAGAGATTCTAGCTTGGTAGAACTCAATATGCTGTTGAGCCCCCAGGCGTTCTTCATCGAGCTTCTCGAGTTCTTCGAGGCGTTTCTGATGTTGTTCTTCGGTCGTCATCTGGGTTGCAAGAGCGATCCGAAGAGACGAAATTTGGATTTCCAAAGGGAGAACAGCTTCACATCCGTATACCAGTGAATACGGGGTTGCTCCTGTCGGTGTGCGCACCGTGGTCCGATAGGCCCATAGAGCAGCGCCAAGCTTGTCATCCCAGTCTCGTTTGTTAGTTTTCACGATCTTTGACAAGAGTTTGATAATGGTCTTGTTGAAGGCTTCAGCCAATCCATTCGCTGTAGGATTATAAGCTGTCGACGAGATGTCCTGAATTTTAAACTTTTCGCAGAACCTTATGAAGGCGTTGCTGACAAACTGAGGACCGTTGTCATGTATGATTCGTCTTGGAACACCATACCTATAGATGATGCGGTGCTTGATGAATCCAATGACGTTGCCCGTTTTAACTTCTCTGAGTGGAACTGCTTCAGCCCATTTGGAGAAGTAATCGGTGATCGCCAGGATGAATCGGTCGCCTTTGACTGATGGGGGATTTATAGGACCAACAATGTCCATTCCCCAAGTCTCGAACGGCCATGACGTGACCGAAGGATGCAGATGCTCCGGAGGTTGATGCACATAATTCCCGTGCACTTGGCATGCATTACATTTTCGGGCATATGCAATCGCATCATTCATCATGGAAGGCCAAAAATACCCCATTCTTCTGATGCGGTCATAAAGCTTAGGACCAGGTTGGTGTGCACCACACTCTCCTTTGTGCGCCTCCCTAAGGACCTCTTCAGCTTCTTTGGTTGATAGGCAACGCAATAGCAACCCATCGTACCCCCTGCGGTATAGCGTTCGATTCTCCGCATTATAGTAGAATCTGGGTGCTCTTCGCCGGATTGACTCTCTTTCCTTTACATCTTCTGGCAAGATTCCATGCAAGACGTAGTCGATGATAGGGAAACGCCAATCTCGGGGTTCGAACTCGATTTGAGTAGCGTGTACCTCTTGAACCTCTTCTTCCTTGGCCTCTTCATTGTAAAGCGGCACTAGGAGTTGGTGAGTTCTTACCGTAACAAACTATTCTGTTTCGGGAGGCTGCGCTAGAGACACGGCCAATGCGGCCAACGCGTCTGCATAGGTATTCTGTAGTCGTGGAATGTGTTCGATAAAGATCCCTTCGAATGATTCCGCTATCTCCACTGCCATCTTATGGTATGGAATGAGATCTTGGCTTCGAACTTCCCACTGCCATCTTATGGTATGGAATGAGATCTTGGCTTCGAACTTCATATTCTCCTTGAACTTGCTTGACTATCAGCTGAGAAGATCTTGGCTTCGAACTTCATATTCTCCTTGAACTTGCTTGACTATCAGCTGAGAATCGCCGAAGGCTTCAAGATACTCAACCCCCAGCTCCTTAGCGAAGTTGAGTCCTATAATCAACGCGTTATACTCTGCTACATTATTCGAGCACGGCTCGGTTAATGAGTAAGCTCGAGGCATCACGTGTTTTCCCGGGGAAACTAAGACTACTCCAACTCCGGAGGAGATTTTAGAACTTCCAGGAGCACTTGCAACATGAGTTGCTCGCGAAGCGCCGTCGAAGTATAAACGCCATACTTGCTGGTGTGAAGTTGCGTTGACTTCGTGGGTTTCATCCGGTAAGCCGTCATATATTTCGGTGGTATCCGTCGTTGGATTGTCTGCAAGGAGATCGCAGATGGCCTGTCCTTTGACCGACTTCTGTTGCTTGAAATGCAAGTCGTATTGGGACAAGAGTAAAGCCCATTTTGCTAACCGCCAGCTCATGGAAGCCGGTTGAGTCATGAATACTCGAACCGGATTAACTTTAGAGATGACGTAAATGGTCTGTCCAACCAGATAATGCCGCATCTTCTGAATAGCGAATACCAAGGCGAGGCATTCTCTCTCAATCATGGGATATCGAGATTCAGCGTCTACCATGGTTCGGCTCAAGTAATACACTGCCTGTTCGTGACCATTATCGTCATCTTGTGCAAGCAATGCACTTAATGAGTGGCTCGTCGCCTTGACATAAATCAAGAACGGTTTGCCCGATTTCGGTGCAACGAGTACGGGAGGTTTTGAGAGATAAATGCCTTTTGACAAGCGTCATCCCATATGAAAGACACGCCCTTCTTTGCGAGCTTGGAGAATGGTTGGCATTTTCCTGAGAGGTTCGAAATGAACCGACGGATATAAGCCAATCGCCCCTGCAATCCTCTGAGCTCCCTGAGGTTTCTCGGAGGTTGTAATTCATTGATCGCCTTTACCTTATCAGGATCGATGTGGATACCTTTGGTGGTGACGACGAATCCCAGGAACTTGCCACTCGACATTCCGAGGAAAGACTTGGTAGGATTCATCTTCAACTGATGGGCTCGCATCAAGTCGAACATGGTCTTCAAGTCCTTAATGCGATCCTTTTTATCACGACTTTTCACGACCAAATCATCTACGTAGCATTCAACAGTCTTTCGGAGATGTTCCTGAAAGATCTTTGACATGGCTCGCTGATATGTAGCACCTGCATTCTTTAAGCCGAAGGACATAACTGTATAGCAGAAGACACCGAGAGGCGTTCTGAATGCGGTGTGCTTTTCATCATCTGGATGCATCTTTATCTGGTTATAACCAGAGAAACCATCCATGAAAGACATCCTCTCGAACCCACACGTATTGTCAATGATAACATCCGTGATGGGAAGGGGAAAATCATCTTTCGGGCAAGCAGTGTTGAGGTCTCTAAAGTCAATGCAGACTCTGACCTTTCCGTTTTTCTTAAGGACCGGGACGATATTGGCAAGCCACTCTGGATGTTGCTCTTCTCTAATGAAGCCCGATTCCACAAGCTTTTTAACCTCAGCTTCGATCGCCTCCATCATTTGCGGACGAAACCGTCTTTGCTGTTATTTGACAGGTTTGACATCCGACTTAATATTGAGACGATGCACTGCTACGTTTGGATCGAGCCCTGGCATGTCTTCATAATTCCAGGCGAACACGTCGATGTACTCCCTGATAAGAGAGATTAACTCTTCTTTCTCATCGGGTAGGAGACTGTCGCTGATGAATATTGGTTTAGGATTTTCCTCACTTCCCATATTCACCTAGATTACTTGATCTTCGGTAGGAGGCTCTCTTTGCTCGAACCTATCACCGTATTGCATGTTTAGGTGATGAACCCAAGGATCCTCCTATGTCGGCATCTGGTCGTCTTCCTCTATTGTAGTAGGATCGACTGTAACCATATTCGACATCAGCTTTTTGAACATCTCACCGATACTAGAATCGGAATCCCAATCTGAGGAGTCGGATGAGCCTCCATTTCTAGCTTTGTTAGCAATTTGATCGATGATTTGCCAGTAACATTCATCGTCGGATGAGGAGACATAACCAAGACCTCTCTTGTGACGATAATAATCATCGGGTTTTCCAACATTCATCGTCGGATGAGGAGACATAACCAAGACCTCTCTTGTGACGATAATAATCATCGGGTTTTCCCTTCGGTACATAGGCCATTCGAGGAATAATCATCGGGTTTTCCCTTCGGTACATAGGCCATTCGAGGCGGAACTCGTGGACCTCGACCAAAGAAGAGACCCTCTCCGAGTGTGAAGTTATACCCATATCTTTCCATCATATCGCGCGCTTTTGCGTCATATCTGAATAGATAAGGGGCAGGTTTATCTTCATCGTCTTCTTCTTCTAAGAAATGATCGGGTATTGGAGTTTCTTTTCCTTTGCCGTAGACGACTTCTTTTCCACTCCATGTTCCCGCGGGGATGACAAGCGTTGCTCCGCATGGATCTTGTACCTGCTTTTTCGTCAGACAAAATGATTGAAGTGGCATATATAGGTCAGGGTTATCATAAAGCTCTTTAGTGATATTATCGAGACACATCGAATACTCTAAATCATCGTTTATTGATAGTTCTTCGGCAAGTTGCCAATTACAACTATTCTCCGATGATTCTTCATCATCAAGATTGATTACAATGGGTACAATGTCATTAAGTACAAAACCACCATCGTAATCAAGCCCAGTTTCGGTATCAGCTTCATCTCCGCTGTCCGTTCCTTGGGCCGGTGATTCAGTATCGGATTCAGCGCCGTATAGAAGGGAATCGGTGAAATAATTCTCTAATCCCTTAAACGGTTGCTTATCCGCGGCCACCGTCTTGACTTCATTATTCGAGTCTATGTATTTGAGGCATTGATGCAGAGTTGACGGAACTATAAGGTTACCGTGGATCCAAGGTCGACCCAACAGTAAGTTATAGGACGTTTCTGCATCAATTACATAGCAAGTAACTTCTGATTTTAAATCTCCGATCTGGCACTTGATTCGGATCTTCCCCAAGGGTCTTGACCCGCTGGTGTTGAATCCGTAAATCGTAGTGCCAGTGGAGGCTAATTTACTTGTCGGGATTCCGAGATGATGCATCAATCGGAATGGCATGATGCTAACAGCGGAACCCGGATCTACTTGGATCCGGTTGACCATGCTGGAGCTAATGTGCCCGGTGAAGTACAAGGGCCGATCATGCTTTGAGGTCTTCGTCTGCATATCTTCTTTGGTGAAAGAGATGCATGGAAAATGATGTGCCGCTAGATTGCAGTGCTGAACTGATGGCTCTGGTCCTTCAGGGGATGGCTTAATTCGAGTTAGAAAAGCTTCAGAGTCACTCAAGGCTTCTTGCAGTGCTTTCCTTGTGTCCTTTGAAAGGCGCAATAACTCATATAGGGTTATCCTAGCCGGGATGTTGGCCAATTGCGCCATGATGTCGAAATGAGGTGGAGAGCTCGCATTTCCTGGTTTGTTTCTTCCAATCGGCTGATTGAATCGAGACTGCTTCTGGGTTTCCTATCGTAAAGGCTCTTTCCCCTTTTCTTTCTGCTGGACTCTTTCCGTAGCCACAGGCGTCGGGGGGATTGCTGCTATTCCCAGTTCTGCCAATGTCTTGGAAGGAGGAGTGTTGGTACCTAATTGCTCGGAAGCATCCGGGTACTTGTAGTGATACTCGTTACCGCTCCGAGTTGCAAGGGCTTCCTGTTCATCTTCAGAAAGTGGGAAGGCAGGAATTTCTTCATCGTCTCTTCCTGGAATAGCGGACACCCCATAACAAGATTTACCTTTCCCTTTTGACTTCTTCTTGGAAGAGGTCCCAGTCCATTGTTCATCTTCGATCAAATCCGGATGAACCCAAAGAATTTCGCCATTAGGGGTCGTGTGTGACACAAGCCCTTTCTGGCGCTATTTGTGGGGATCATCGTTCACCGTCTTTACTGCTGCCTTTATAACTGGCTCAAGCTGGAATTGGTTTACGGGAAAAGAGCCGAAGCTAATCGTCACTGCATTCGCACCCACTTTCTTCTCCTTTGGCTGCTTCATTTTGATGACCCCGACATCGATGAGAGCCTGGATCTTGTCCTTAAGAGCATAGCACACCTTGGTAGGATGATGCACCGCCCTATGGAATGCGCAGTATTTCGGATCATTGACTCTCTTGGCGTCTTCCTGATCCTGAATCGGAGGCAATTTGATCTTATTATTCTCAACGAGGTACTTGAAGATACCAGGAACTTCATCCTCTCTGAACGAATAAACTTTCGGGAACTTTGGCTCCGAAGTTTTCGGCCTCGGGGTCTGCTGCTGCCACCTTGATTGTTGAGGTGCCTTTTGCTGCTGCTGCTGCTGCGGTTGCGCTTGCACCTCGAACGTTTGATTTGCGTTCACGGCGTTCGCATGCGCTTTTCCTTTACCCCTAGGGACAAAGTTTGGCTGCGGAGCGTTATTTGCTATTTGGCCCCTTTCCGCCTTCTTCCTTTTGATGAATCGTTCGGCTCTTTCCCCTCGCACCTTCAGGTCCTTCCAGGTCTTTGATGGCGCCGTTCCCATAGATTCAAGGATATCCAAGGTAAGATTGTTGTGACAGGTCTCGAGGATGAAATCTTCGCTGACCGGGTCCCTGCAATTCATCGCTTTATTTCGAAACCTTTTCACAAAGTTTTCGACTGTCTCACCATTTTTCTGTTTCTCCTCAAACAGAGTGCTGATCGAGACCTCAGTGTCATCATCAAAGAAGTTCGTCAAGAACATGTCTTCCATGTCGTCCCAACTGCCGATGCTCCCCGGCTTGAGGCGACGATACCAATCGAAGGCCGCTCCGCGAAGAGTGCCAACGAATGACCGTACCATCAAGGGTTCGTTGCCGGAGATTGTTCCTAGGTGAGACTTGAAATAGATTAAATGTTGGGTAGGGGAACCCTTTCCATCAAACGGCGTAAAGTTAATGAGATTGAACTTTGCCGGATATGGAATTGATTCCCACTCCCTTGGATATGGACACGGTATACCTGACCTTTTTACCTCTTGAGCATTCATCAATGCATTGATTTTGCTCTCCAAGTCTTTCATCTTTTTGTCTTCACTCGTTTCTATTTTCGAGTGGTTTTGGGGAGAGGTAATGTGGTCTTCTTTGGCATTATCATCTACCGGACCACTTCCGTTGTCGTTGTTGACAGGGGGAATGATGACATTATTCCCTTCCCGTTCATTCTCTTCTTGGTTCTGATGATTGGGTCGAGTGGGCTCCTCTTGATGAGTTGTCAAAGCTGCGAGTTGCTGATCGTGCATCTCCCTCATCCGCTGTAGGGTCATTTCCATCTCGAATTTGAAAGCTTCTTTCTGCCGAGCTAGGGCGTCTTCAAGCATTTTGTTCATTTGTTCGGCACTGATCATGAGTACCTCGCGGGGTTGTCCTTCGCTAGATACTGTGTTGTCCGAAGCAATCGCGGAGCCGGCATCTGATGCTTCGTCTTCTGATGGTGATCTCGTCCGGATTCTACCATAAGTCCCTCGTGTAATGGTCCCGGACTGTAGGTGAGTTAGATACCAGGGTACCAACGGGATTGACTCGGGATTGTCCCCTGTCGATGCTCCTTTGCTGGCCATGTTGATGGTGACCTTCGGGAATTCTCTGTCTTTGACTATCCTTCTTCTTCGCTGGAAACGCCTAGGCTTAGCTTCAGACGTTCCGGTGGAAATTCTGTCAAATACTGAAATTCTCCTTGGGGTTTGAGCACAAGAGCATTCTGACAGCACTGCCTTGATTATATTGGCGCACGGGCAGCGAGACTCCATGTCCTGCACATACTTCTTTCGAGATTTCCCCATACCACCAGCTCTATAGTACAGCTCATCAGCTTGGTAACTGGAGCAACCTATAGAGTGTTGGCATGTGCTCCTTGGTAAAACACCATCATCCTCAGATGAGTGTGCTTCCCCTTTGGCATGGGATGTTTTGTTAGTTTTCTCAAAAGTGGCCCGTTCAAGTTTACGTTTTTGTGAACATAAAAATTGAACGGGCTCTTGTATTTCGACTCGCAATCCGATGCGGTCGGTGATAGGGGCTTTCCCTTTCTCATCTTTCGTGGGGGGATTAATTCGACCCCCAGTTTGATTTGAAACTTGGTGACCTTTCAATGGACCCAAGCGCTCCTTGATAGGTACTTTACCTCGATTCCCTGGTAAGGGACCGAGGCGACCTTTCACAGGAACCTTGGAGGTTGAAGGGTCTGTTTTCATACCTGACCCTACCGGAGGTGCCGGGGTAAGGGGAACAGGATTTGGCCTTGGTGAAGGTTGGGCAGCAACTTCTTTCACTTTTGTCTTAGGCGTTGGGTTCGCCTTTAGCACCCACGTCTGTTTGAGTTTTGGCGGAGTCTTGACCGCCTCTTCTTTTTGCATCTCCTCTGCTTTCTTCAAGAGAGCTCGGGCATGCGCAAGGAGTGCACGGCGCTTCCTGATTCTCTCTTCAAGAGTGGAGCGGTTCCTTGTAACACGCACCCACTTGTTTGTTCCTGCTTGAGAGGAGGGGCTGGTTATATACCTTTGTTGCTCTTGGCGTTGTCTCGCTTTGAGATCTTCGCTGTAGCGGACCCCATCCATAGGCTCCAAAGCCTTGGCCATTTGACGAGCAAGACGTTGACGCCGCCTTTGGAGTGCCCTCTTTGATATAGCTGGAGCGCCTTCAGTAGCCACCTTCTTAGGGGAGGAGCCCAGATCTGCGATCTTGACCACGTTGGGCAACGCGGAGTCGCCACGTGGTGCAAGTGCAGCGATGGCTAAGGGATCTTGGGTCTTTGAGCCGAAGGTCCCACGAACGACTCTGGAGGAGGATGCCTTCTTTCGCCTACTTGGAGAGGCGGATCTGGAGGAGGAGGAAGAGAGGTATTCTTCGTACTTCTGCTGGTCGAACTCGTACTCGACCTCTTCGTTCACCCGGATCTTGAGGGCCGGTTGCGTCACGACGGCGTCGGTTGCGATGCCGTTGGCTCCCACTGTGGTCGCCAGCTTGTTTTCGGTGAAAGTCGGTGTTTTCATTGCTTTTGAATCTGTTACAACTTCAAACGTTACAACAAGAATGCAACTAAAACAAAGATTACAACTTTATCGAAAATAAACACGAGATCCCGTTTTGGTGCGGTCTCGCTTGCGTGGGTCTTTGGCCTGTGACGGGGATGTTGATATCCGTGGACCACCGGGGCAATCAGATCCGGTCCGGATAAATCGGACAGAGTTTCGTCGATCCGCGTGAGATCTAGAAACTTCTAATCCAGAAATATCGGACAGAACTTCGTCGATCCGCGTGAGATCTAGAAGTTCTAAGCGTATACCTCGGCTAAAGCGAGGTAATAGCTCTTCTTAGTATTAACGCTAAAGGCTAATACTAAGGAAGGATGAGAACGGGTGATGAAGGCTGATTTAGACCTCTCCTCCTCGGTTGAAGTGCTCGATCAGTGTTTGCTGCAGCAGGGCTTCGCCGAGGCTCTCCAAAAATCCAGATCCTTCCAAATGAGGTAAGGGGGTCCTATTTATAGGAAAACAAGAGGGGGGGCGTCCGCACAGATCTAGGACACCCCAGGGGTGTCCGCACAGATCTGGGACACCCTTGGGGTGTCTCCAAAAATCCGAGACACCCCTAGGGTGTCTCGGAAATTCCGAGACACCCTTGGGGTGTCTCGGAAATTCCGAGACACCCCTAGGGGTGTCTCGGAAAATCCGAGACACCCCTAGGGTGTCTCGGAAATTCCGAGACACCCTTGGGGTGTCTCGGAAATTCCGAGACACCCCTAGGGGTGTCTCGGAATTTCCGAGACACCCCAAGGGTGTCTCGGAAATTCCGAGACACCCTAGGGGTGTCTCGGATTTTCCGAGACACCCCTAGGGGTGTCTCGGAATTTCCGAGACACCCCAAGGGTGTCTCGGAAATTCCGAGACACCCTAGGGGTGTCTCGGATTTTTGGAGACACCCCAAGGGTGTCCCAGATCTGTGCGGACACCCCTGGGGTGTCCTAGATCTGTGCGGACGCCCCCCCTCTTGTTTTCCTATAAATAGGACCCCCTTACCTCATTTGGAAGGATCTGGATTTTTGGAGAGCCTCGGCGAAGCCCTGCTGCAGCAAACACTGATCGAGCACTTCAACCGAGGAGGAGAGGTCTAAATCAGCCTTCATCACCCGTTCTCATCCTTCCTTAGTATTAGCCTTTAGCGTTAATACTAAGAAGAGCTATTACCTCGCTTTAGCCGAGGTTTCCCACTTTTGACGGGAAGTTCCTGGAGAATATTAAGCTAATATTCTTAAGGATAACCCGGTTAGTTAACTGATAATAATGTCCGAACCAGTTCCGCAGAGGAAACTGGGGGTGGACGATTTATGTAACGGGAAGTTCCCAAAACCACAGCAATGTAATGAATAAGAACTCCCATTCCCATTCTCACCATGTCTATGCACTCAACACTCTCTCTGTTAGAGTCTGGACGTAAAGTACCCACTTGGTCAAACCTTCTTACAGTTAGGACCACAGTCAAAATCCCCTCTCGATTCCCCCAATGAACGAGAGGTCCACAAACTGAGCGATCAAACCTTCCTACAGTTAGGATTGTCTCAAAACACCCACTTGGTCAAACCTTCTTACAGTTAGGACCACAGTCAAAATCCCCTCTCGATTCCCCCAATGAACGAGAGGTCCACAAATTGAGCGATCAAACCTTCCTACAGTTAGGATTGTCTCAAAACACCCACTTGGTCAAACCTTCTTACAGTTAGGACCACAGTCAAAATCCCCTCTCGATTCCCCCAATGAACGAGAGGTCCACAAATTGAGCGATCAAACCTTCCTACAGTTAGGATTGTCTCAAAACACCCACTTGGTCAAACCTTCTTACAGTTAGGACCACAGTCAAAATCCCCTCTCGATTCCTCCAATGAACGAGAGGTCCACTTTCAAATCGAGTGATCAAACCTTCCTACAGTTAGGGTCATCTCAAACTCCTGCTTGGTCAAACCTTCCTACAGTTAGGACCAAAACCGCAATTCACTCTCGATAAACGAGAAATTCATCTTGAAGATAGAATATAAAATTCTTCTTCTTTATTTTCGGGAGATAGAATATAAAATTCTTCCTCTCCCATTTCGGGTTCGTCTTTGCCCTAAGAGAAGACACCATTTTTTTTTTAATCCCAAAATCTGTGCCTCACAGGTATGGAAGTTTATCCCGAATCCTAAGCAGGGATAAGTCTGCGCC
>NC_033794.1:30964259-30980698 GCF_001876935.1 Asparagus officinalis
GGCATTTAGCCTTATTGATTCAACTGATTCAGTATAAGCAAGCTTTTTCCTGTAAAGAAATAAAATTTTTAAGTTAAATTAGAACTAACACCCACTGAAATTAGACCTAACACTAACGTCATCTAATAGAACTAACGCGGGCTATTATAAAACCAACATGAACTCAATCTATAACTAACATTGACTCAAACTAGAACCAACATGGGCTGTGCTTGAACCTATCACTGTTTAGGATGAACTGAAATTAGGGCAAATTACGTCAGGTCACAAAATATTATATAACCTAGCACATACTGCTTTTTTGGGGACGGTTCGCTGGTACGTCCAACCTCTACCGTTTTTCTTTCCCGGTCTCGCCCTTCGACTGCCTGCCTTTGCATGACCAAGAGGGTTTGAGTGGCTTCCTCCGCGCTGCCAATCCCAGATGAACCATCTTTTCCCTTCGAATCGGCGCAATGAGCGATTTCGGAATCGTTAACGGATTCTACTTCCACGGACGACATTTTTCCGACGATATCCTTACCACTGTTGAAATCCGACGAGAAAATTGGAAGTTGGAGAGTTTTGGCTCCTAAGCGGTGGAAGAGAGAGAGAGAGTGAGTGAGAAAGGGTACTTGAGTAGGGAGGGGGCGTAGTAACCCATGTTAGTCCTTTCAGATGGGCAAGTTCGTAACTTTCCGGGAACTTTTTATAAAATCCAATACGTTGGGGCCACGTCACAAATACTGTTTGTATTTAGAGCTTATCCACGTGGGGAAGAATACAAGGGGCCTCGTTACATGATGTCTCCACTGCACACTCCTCGACACTATTTTACGTTTGTTTTTAAAATTCGATACTTTAGAAAAACGATGCTTCCTTTCCCCCCACTTGAAAGAAAGTCAAATGTTCTTAACCCCTTAGAACTAACGCCCATCTCGTAGTAGAACTAACACAAGATGGACTAGAACTAACAGGAAGAGCGCTAGAACTAACAAGAAATGAGCTAGGCATAACATGGCAGCCAGAACTAACACTTGTGACGGAACTAAAGCCAGCATGAAGTAGAACTAACTTTAGATGAACTAGAACTAACAGGATGATTGCTAAAACTATCAATAAGTGATATAGGGCTAACATGGCCACCACAACAAACACATGGGCTCGAACTAACGCCAGCACGAAGTAGAACTAACCCGAGAAGGGCTAGAACTAACAAGAAGTGACCTAGAACTGACTAGGAGTGAGCTAGGGATAACATGGCAACCAGAACAAACACTTGTGACGGAAGTAACGCCAGCACGAATTAGAACTAACTTTAGATAAACTAGAACTAACAGGATGACAACTAGAACTATCAATAAGTGATATAGGGCTAACATGGCCACCACAACAAACACTTGGGCTCGAACTAACGCCAACACGAAGTAGAACTAACGCGAGAAGGGCTAGAACTAACATTGAATTAACGAGGGCTAACATACTCACTATAACCAACAACTAACATTAAGGGGCTGTTTGGTACGCTGCAACTGGAGTGGTTGCAACTCCAGTTGCATGCAACTAGGTCCAATTTGACTAGTTACATGTGTTTGTTTTGCTGCAACTCACAGTTGCAGCTGCAACCACAGTTGCAAAACAACCCTTAGTTGCCGAATAGGTGGGATGTGTGACTATTCAGGGTGAATCGATAATACCAGGATATTCATAATAAGAGGATCCGGGTTCGAAGGGATATGTCTTTCTTGGGAACACGCGAAGTTAGAGCTAGCAAGAAATGAGGTAGAACTAACGCGATCTAAACAAAAGCTAACACTTACTGTATTATAACTAACACGAAGCTAGAAATAACAATAAATGGGAAAGAACTAACGGGTACATTATTATATTATTAGAAGTATTAAATATAATACAATATAAAATTGTATAATGTATTATAGTCCAATAGAACTGACAGGAGGACAGCTAGAACTAACATGGGTAATAGAACAAAATAGACTAAGCTGGAACTAACAATAAGGTAGAACTAACGCGAGCTAAACTACAGCTAACACTTACAGTTTTATAACTAACACGAATCTATAAATAGCAATGAGGTACAAAACATTGCCCAAGTGATATAGCAATTCTTTATGTTAGTTCTAATTGCCAAAGTTGTAGGACTCTTCAACAGCTTTTTAACAAATCTTAAATCACCTCATTCCGAGTTCGGGCGGAGAAATTACAGTGAAAACAACAATTAGAACTAACATGGTGTAGATTAGAACTAACATGGTATAAGTTAGAACCAACAAGACATAAGTTAGAACTAACATGGCATAACTTAGAACTAACATGGCACAAACTGGTCATTTTCTATCTGATTCCGCTCGAATCTGGGCAATAGAAGAATATAGACTAAGCTGGAACTAACAATACAAACCAAGATCTAAACTTGTGAACAAGTCCATAAGCCTAACAATACAAAGACTAAACAACAGATAGCTTCACAACAACAGTAGAATTAAATGCAACCAGTCCATAATCGGAGAGGTTGAAAACCAAAACATAACCTTGACAATCCGTCCATAAGCTTGACAACACAACGCCAAACATAACAATACAACCAGTCCATAATCTTTACAATAAAACGTGATGACTTAACAAAACAACCTTGTATTAAAGTAATGTCAACTGCATGTACAATCTGTGTCTTTGCTCTTAGTTCCAGTATCTTGGGTGAGTATACCTGGCTCCCTTCAATGAGCTTGTGCAATAACAACAGTTAAGATTCATAAGCGCATGGAATACGATCAATTCAGACGGGTCAGTACGTGAATCACCTAGGAAGGCATGCGAATGCTAGCAAAAAGATAGTCCTCTGGCTTACGTTAACACTGTATAGCTATAGAGTGTTAACGTATGCCAGAGGACAATTCTCTCCAGCATTTGCATGCCTCCCCAAGTGATTCACGCATGACCCTTCTGAATTGATCGTATTCCATGCGCTTATGAATCTTAACTGGGCGTTAATGTACAAACTCTTTGAAGGGAGCCAGGTATATTCACCCACTGATGGAACTAAGAGCAAAGACAATGGGGATAACATCTTCATCAGCGTGAGGGATATCCAAGATCCACATCAGCGTGCGTCCCAGGCAGGCCATGACCTTCATCGGATGTACAGGAACTAGCCATGATTTTACAACGCCATATATACAGGGGAACTTGAAGGGTAGGGGAGAGGGTAAAAGTATGGGGTTTACAAATAAATGAGGAAGAGTCTACAGAGAGTCGGCGATGGGGAGATCCGAAAAAGATTGCGCCGAAAAGGTAATCAATACTATCCTGGGGTTGAACAGGCTTTGGGGATGGTGATGTTGCCGCGTGGGATGTGGGGATAGGTTCCGGACCAGGTTATCATAACTCTCCTCCTTGGGACTGCACTTTTGCAAGGTGAGTTAACTCTTCAACCTTGGGAACTATGCAAAAACAATGAATGCAGTCAAACCTATAATATCTTGGTAACCTTCACAGCCAAGTGCAAGTGAATAATGTTAGTTTAAGTGTTGGATCTATTGAATATGTTAGTTCTACCTGGGTTAATGTTCGTTCTAGCCGTTTCCGTGTTAGTTCTTGCCATTCTCGTGTGTTTTACTGGTTTTGTTAGTTCTTGCTTAGATGTTGTTAGTTCTATCATCTTCCGTGTTAAGTCTAAGGGCACTCATGTTAGTTCTATAGCCGGCTAGCGCTAGTTAGAGCTTAAGTATTGGATCTAGCGTCTTTGTTCGTTCCAACTTAGTTGTTGTAAGTTCTCGCTTCTCCAGTGATAGATCCAGCTGTTCTCGTGTTATTTCCACCTCCATATAACTTTAAGTTCTAGTTTAAGTGTTGGGTCTATTGTACTTAATGAGTTATGTCATCTTATAATTATTACATATTATTTTCAAATAGTTAAATAATTTAATAATTTTGGTATATCAAATTGTTACGGTTATATATTATATTATATTTTTAAAATAACCTTATTTTATTATTAATATAACATAATATTATACTATTGTCATTATAATATAATCATTCATATAATATAATATTTTTAATAATGTTAATATTATTTTATGACTGGTATGTTACTAATAAATTAATGTGTTATGAATATTCTAATATTATGTAATATACTATGGTCTTTAATAGGGCTGAGATTATTAATAGTAATTTAATAATATATTAGTAATTTATGATATATATAAATAGGTGTTGTGAATATATTATCTTTACATTAACATATTTTACCAATAAATTATGTTAGATATTACATTAACATGTCAACTCTATATGCATTACATTTAATATATTATGCTAGATATTGTATTAACACCTCCTCAGACTCAAAACCAAAACACCAAAATTAAAACTTATTTTAGGTGTTTAGGAAAAGTGATAATGTTTTGGGTTGAAGACGATTTAGCTCAAAAAACACCATGGAATCCATACGGGAGCCTAAGTCATTTGTTTTACTGGTTTTGTTAGTTCTTGCTTAGATGTTGTTAGTTCTATCATCTTCCGTGTTAAGTCTAAGGGCACTCATGTTAGTTCTATAGCCGGCTAGCGCTAGTTAGAGCTTAAGTATTGGATCTAGCGTCTTTGTTCGTTCCAACTTAGTTGTTGTAAGTTCTCGCTTCTCCAGTGATAGATCCAGCTGTTCTCGTGTTATTTCCACCTCCATATAACTTTAAGTTCTAGTTTAAGTGTTGGGTCTATTGTACTTAATGAGTTATGTCATCTTATAATTATTACATATTATTTTCAAATAGTTAAATAATTTAATAATTTTGGTATATCAAATTGTTACGGTTATATATTATATTATATTTTTAAAATAACCTTATTTTATTATTAATATAACATAATATTATACTATTGTCATTATAATATAATCATTCATATAATATAATATTTTTAATAATGTTAATATTATTTTATGACTGGTATGTTACTAATAAATTAATGTGTTATAAATATTCTAATATTATGTAATATACTATGGTCTTTAATAGGGCTGAGATTATTAATAGTAATTTAATAATATATTAGTAATTTATGATATATATAAATAGGTGTTGTGAATATATTATCTTTACATTAACATATTTTAGCAACTAATTATGTTAGATATTACATTAACATGTTAACTCTATATTAATTACATTTAATATATTATGTTAGATATTATATTAACACCTCCTCAAACTCAAAACCAAAACACCAAAATTAAAACTTATTTTAGGTGTTTAGGAAAAGTGATAATGTTTTGGGTTTAAGACGATTTAGCTCAAAAAACACCATTTTATCCATACGGGAGCCTACGTCATTTGTTTCACTTGTTTTGTTAGTTCTTTCTTAGATGTTGTAAGTTCTATCGTCTGACGTGTTAAGTCTAACCGCATTCATGTTAGTTCTATAGCCGGCTAGCGCTAGTTAGAGCTTTAAGTATTGGATCTAGCGTCTTTGTTCGTTCCAGCTTAGTTGTTGTAAGTTCTCGCTTCTCCAGTGATAGATCTAGCTGTTCTCGTGTTATTTCCACCTCCATATAACTTTAAGTTCTAGTTTAAGTGTTGGATCTATTGTATATGTTAGTTCTACCTCGCTTCTCCAGTAATAAATCTTAAATCACCTCATTCCGAGTTCGGGGGAAGAAATTACAGTGAAAACAACAATTAGAACTAACATGGTGTAGATTAGAACTAACATGGTATAAGATAGAACCAAAAAGACATAAGTTAGAACTAACATGGCATAACTTAGAACTAACATGGCACAAACTGGTCATTTTCTATCTGATTCTGCTCGAATCTGGGCAATAGAAGAATATAGACTAAGCTGGAACTAACAATACAAACCAAGATCTAAACTTGTGAACAAGTCCATAAGCCTAACAATACAAATACTAAACAACTGATAGCTTCACAACAACAGTAGAATTAAATGCAAACAGCAGATAAGCTTAACAACAAACAGATTAGATTTGACAACAGAGCGCTGAACTACGCAACCAGTCCATAAGCTTGACAACAGAGTGCTAAACTTCGCAATAAATCGGAGAGGTTGAAAACCAAAACATAACTTTGACAATCCGTCCATAAGCTTGACAACACAACGGCAAACATAACAATACAACCAGTCCATAATCTTTACAATAAAACGTGATGACTTAACAAAACAACCTTGTATTAAAGTAATGTCAACTGCATGTACAATCTGTGTCTTTGCTCTTAGTTCCAGTATCTTGGGTGAGTATACCTGGATTCATAAGCGCATGGAATACGATCAATTCAGACGGGTCAGTACGTGAATCACCTAGGAAGGCATGCGAATGCTAGCAAAAAGATAGTCCTCTGGTTTACGTTAACACTGTATAGCTATAGAGTGTTAACGTATGCCAGAGGACAATTCTCTCCAGCATTTGCATGCCTCCCCATGTGATTCACGCATGACCCATCTGAATTGATCGTATTCCATGCGCTTATGAATCTTAACTGGGCGTTAATGTACAAACTCTTTGAAGGGAGCCAGGTATATTCACCCACTGATGGAACTAAGAGCAAAGACAATGGGGATAACATCTTCATCAGCATGAGGGATATCCAAGATCCACATCAGCGTGCGTCCCAGGCAGGCAATGACCTTCATCGGATGTACAGGAACTAGCCATGATTTTACAACGCCATATATACAGGGGAACTTGAAGGTGTAGGGGAGAGGGTAAAAGTATGGGGTTTACAAATAAATGAGGAAGAGTCTACAGAGAGTCGGCGATGGGGAGATCCGAAAAAGATTACGCCGAAAAGGTAATCAATCCTATCCTGGGGTTGAACAGGCTTTGGGGATGGTGATGTTGCCGCGTTGGATGTGGGGATAGGTTCCGGACCAGGTTATCATAACTCTCCTCCTTGGGACTGCACTTTTGCAAGGTGAGTTAACTCTTCAACCTTGGGAACTATGCAAAAACAATGAATGCAGTCAAACCTATAATATCTCGGTAACCTTCACAGCCAAGTGCAAGTGAATAATGTTAGTTTAAGTGTTGGATCTATTGAATATGTTAGTTCTACCTGGGTTAATATTCGTTCTAGCCGTTTCTCGAGTTAGTTCTAGCCATTCTCGTGTTAGATAACACAAGGTATAGTTTAAATGTGGGTTCTAATGCCTATGTTAGTTCTAGTTGTGTTCTAATGACTATGTAACTTAAACTAGATTAAATGTGATATTTCTAGCTGATCTCGTGTTATTTCCACCTCCAGATAACTTTAAGTTTTGGTTCTATTGGATATGTAAGTTCTAGCTGCCCTCCTGAATAGTTCTACCCCTTCTCGAGTTAGTTCTACTTCGTGCTGGCGTTATTTCTAGCACAAGTATTTGTTCTATTGCCATGTTAGGCCTAGATCACTTCTTATTAGTTCTAGCTGTCCTACTATTAGTTCTACAATATCTCGAGTTAGTTCTACTTCGTGCTGGCGTTATTTCTAGCACAACTGTGTGTTCTGTTGGCCATGTTAGCCCTACCTCACTTCTTGTTAGTTCTAGCTACCCTCCTGTTAGTTCTATCCCTTCTCGAGTTAGTTCTACTGCGGGCTGGCGTTATTTCTAGCAAAAGTGTTTGTTTTGGTGGCCATGTTAGCCCTAACCCACATCTTGTTAGTTCTAGCTGCCCTCCTGTTAGTTCTATCCCTTCTCGAGTTAGTTCTACTGCGGGCTGGCGTTATTTCTAGCACAAGTATTTGTTTTGGTGGCCATGTTAGCCCTACCTAACTGCTTGTTAGTTCTAGCTGCCCTCCTATTAACCCTACCTAACTGCTTGTTAGTTCTAGCTGCCCTCCTATTAGTTCTATCCCTTCTCGAGTTAGTTCTACCGCGGGCTGGAGTTATTTCTAGCAAAAGTGGTTTGTTTTGGTGGCCATGTTAGCCCTACCTCATGCTTGTTAGTTCTAGCTGCCCTCCTGTTAGTTCTATCCCTTCTCGAGTTAGTTCTACTGCGGGCTGGCGTTATTTCTAGCACAAATGTTTGCTCTGGTGGCCATGTTAGCCCTACCTCACTGCTTGTTAGTTCTAGCTGCCCTTCTGTTAGTTCTATCCCTTCTCGAGTTAGTTCTACTGTGGGCTGGCGTTATTTCTAGTAAAAGTGTTTGTTCTGGTGGCCATGTTAGCCCTACCTCACGCTTGTTAGTTCTAGCTGCCCTCCTGTTAGTTCTATCCCTTCTCGAGTTAGTTCTACTGCGGGCTGACGTTATTTCTAGCACAAGTGTTTGATTTAACATGAAAATACTTACAACACACAACAACAACGTAGTTGTCTGTAAATGTACACGCAAAACAATTAACAACATATTAACAACATGAACATACTTACAACATTGAATACACAACAAAAAAACCTTGGAGAAAATTAAAATAATATTTACAAAAAAGGTGAATCACGTGCATACAAAAGAGCAGCACAAAACTTTGCTCTATATTTTGCACAATCTCCTTTTGAAATTGTTATCGACCGTTTTTCTACAATGCTGTTAATGAATTCAATCATAAAGATCCCGCAATCTAACGTTCTGCATTTAGGGGAAAAATATTAAAGATCCCGCAATCTAACGTTCTGCATTTAGGGGAAAAATATTACAATATTGAAAATGACTATGAACCAAAAATATGAACAATTAAATTAGAAATGCATGAAACACTTACGGTCCTTGTTGTGGCACGACAACTGACACAAGACCATGATGCTCCAATTTCCCCAATCCCCAATTACTCTCAATGAAACTCATAAACTTATTTCTAAATTTCACAGCATCGGCGGTATAAATAGGGAAGTTGATTGAGGAGTAGTGATAGAATTTTTTCTCCTCTCTCACTAACTCTACCAGGTGCCAATGTCCGGAGCTGACAATCGGGATCAGAATTCTTTCACACTCCAAGAACTTCTGCAGAGAAACATTTTCCTTCATTCATTTTGCCACCATTTCAATATTTCCTTCTAGAAATGCTTGCTAAAAGATGCAATAATGTCAACATTGTGGGATAACATAATAATAATATCCACCAATTAGTGAAAAAAACAAGGATATACTTACTGCAAGCCAAGGTCTTGTGACATGTATCTTTCAATCATAACTATTAGTTGTTTCAATCTTGTTACAAAGCCGAATAACAAATGCATCGATCACCTACAAAATTTACCATGAATGAATAAAATAGTTAATATAAATTATTTTATATACAACATCAAACAATCAATAACACAATTGTTTAGAACCTACATCGTCACTGAGTTCACCTCCCGTTAATAGTATATAAGCATCTAAGCGAGATACGCTTGCTTCGGCACACTTCCAAATGTACGTATCACTATATGCAAGTACATTGTGAGAAAATTGCTACTAGAATTAAGTAAATTCAAAGATTATTATTAGAATAAGTCAGTAACAGTTACCTGTTCATTCTCGATTGTAGAAAGTCTTCAATTAATTTGTTCTCATAATCAAACGCCAGTGCCTTACCTGGATAGTCTCTAGATGTAGGTATGAAGCCTTCTTCATTTTTGTACTTTTTTTTCCCATCAGGACTATCCAATATCTGGATGACACGTCTCTTCTTTGTGCCTTCCTTTGGTTGATCTAGAGGCATATAAGGTGAAGTAACAGAGGGTCCATCCTTCCTCTCCCTCTTTCCGACAGCCCGTTTGATAGATGGCGTTTCTCTGTTATTCTCATTACCACCTTCATCTTTTTGAGAAACATCTCTATAGAGTCGAGAAGGCATATAATTAACAAAGAGTTACACAAGAATTATATGGAAAATATAAAAATTAAAATTGCAAGAAAATTTAAAAAACTAAACTCACCGAGCATCTTCTAAAATTCTCACGTCTCTTGCGCTCATCACAAAGTCATCACATAAATCGGCTTCCCCAGTTCCTTCCAAATTCTCATATTCCTTAGCTTCCATATCCTCTTTGATTTTTTTTCTTCAGTTACATTTCCGTCATCCTCTTTCTCCTTGGTTTTTTTTGGCATCTAGCACTACGCTCTTCTAATTCTCGTAATTCTGTAGTGAGCTCATTCAACTCGTACGTCTTCTCCGCAATTAAGAAAATTAATTCAGCTTTCCTTGATTCCTATTTGACCAAAAAAAGCTAGTATTAGTACGTATACTATAGTTGCAAACATAGATACTAACAAAAGGGACATAAAATAATGAACTATTAGAGCAACGATATGTACAAATACTATTGGCGATGCCGTATGAATAAGAGGAGTATTCTCTTGGCCATTATCCGTAACCAACTTCGGGACTCTATATAATTTGTTCATAGTAGTCCTCCTCCACTTTCCAGTACTCTTCACACAAAAGAGCGGCGGTAACCTTTCAATATCTGAAGTGTACTCTAATTCCCCTACTTTTTCATAAAACCAAACCTACAAAAAAGAAACTACACATTAGCATGTGCATAAACAATAATCATTATCAAAATGAAAAGATATACAAAATAATGTTCATGTAACTCACCAGTAAAACGGAGGAAAAACCACCCATGTACCCGGCATTTGAGCGCTGACCTAATTCCCGCATACTAAGAGACTTCTTTGATTTACTCATCTCTTTGCAAAGAAGAGTGAACACCGCATGGCACCAATTATATTTATGCAAAGTTGATAACTGCTCCGCATATCTAAACGCCCACAAGGGACATGTCTTACATGTCCGCGGGCATAATATGAAGCCGATAATGAAAGCCACAATAAGTTTCACACATATTATAGGGTCTTCATTAATCATATCTACAATCATCTCGGCCATTCTATCGCGCTTCCCCGAAATCACCGCCTTCTTTTCCTCATCGGCTTTCTTATAATTCTTTACAAAATATGTGTAGATTGTATTAGCCACTGCCCCACTCATTTTTATCGGAATTCCCTCCTTTGGCAATCCGGTAATTCGGTGAATATCATCTATACCGAACACACAATTTTTATTCCCAATCATGAATGAGCATTTATCGGGATTAAAATTTTGAATCAAGCAATCAATTGCTATTTGCTCATTGCTCAAGGACCTGGGTATATTGAGAAAGTTGTGAAAATGTGTCGTCTGTAGGGCTTTTATGTGTCTTTCATCTAATATTATTCGCTTATCAATTAAATCTCGAAAATAACACAAATTGGCCGGAATTCTTAAGTGTGTTATCTTAGCCCTACAAGAAAATTATAATTCAGAAAGAGTTAAAAATTAAATATATTTGGGCAAATTAAGACGCATATTAACAAGTTTATTAACACAAACATTATACATCATGGCTTACAACAAAATTATAATTCAGAAAGAGTTAAAAATAAAATATATCATGGCAAATTACTTACGAAGTTGGAGGATTATTGCATTTAGAAGAGGTAGGCTTTGATTTTGAAGAATTCGAAGACGTCGACGCTTTTAATTTGTTCGAAGCCATGAGGGCAGACGTCGAGGGCTTGGTCGAGCTACGGAGGCGGCGATGAACCTGAGGGCTGAGCTCGAATGCCGTCGGAGGCGTGACTGATGACGAGGGCTGAGCTCGATGGCGAGGAGGAGTAGACGGCGATGACCCGGCGGCGACGCTCAGCGGCGGCGATCTCGGGAGCTGGAGAGGAGGAGGGGAGGTGATGGCTAGGGCAAGGGGACGGTGGCGACGCTGAACGGGGACGTCGAGGGCTTGGCCGAGGTTGGGCGGCGGCGCTTTCGGGCGGTGGTGAGGAGGAGGGGGTCGGTGATGGCGACCGAATTCGCGATCTTGAGCCGGCGGCGACGCTGATCGGGGGCGGCGAGCTCCGGCGGCGATTTCGGGCGCTGGAGAGGAGTAGGCGGGAGGTGATCTGAGTGCGGGAGAGATGAGAGAAGGGTAGGGATTTTGGGGGGAAGGGATTTTCAGCGAAGGGCTCAGATCCCTTTATTGGGTTTATAATAAACCGCCCAGATCGCGCATCCTCAGAGCCAGCCTACGGAGTCACCGCAGATTCACTTTTTCCATATATATATATATAACCAAATACGTGTATGTGTGTATATGATTGAGCTTAGAGTACCAACACACATAACGTGTATGTGTGTATATGATTGAGCTTAGAGTACCAACACACATAATATATAAACCTAAACTAAATTACTCAAGCTTGATCTTGATCTTCAATAAGCTTGACTTGGTACACTTGCGGAAGAAGCTTAAACTTGGATCTTTAATATGAATTGCATAGGCTTCACTCCACAATTCCGCCAACCTCCATTGGATATGATCGTGAATGTACAATTCCATCCATCCTCTAACTTGTTGTTTTCCTAGAATAAATACGAAAACACAAACACTAGACAAACAACATTAGAAGTAAATTGTTTGTTAAACATCATCAAAAAAAGAATGCCAACACACTATTCTGTGAAAATCAAGCTGCAATACACATTGCGACGAATCCAGTTTTTCACGAAAGGACTAAACACATTGAGGTGGATTGTCATTTCGTGAGAGAGAAGATCTTGAACAAAGTCATCAAAACTGCATACATCCGAAGTGCTGATCAAATAGCGGATATCTTCACAAAACCATTGCCGAAGGGAATTTTTGAAGCATTAAAGAGCAAGTTGACCTCGAATGATCTCTACGGATCAACTTGAGGGGGAGTGTTGCGCAACATACAAGCTGGCAGAAGCATTTTTGGAATACTGTCTGGCGAAATTTCACTATGATTGTTTTCCATCTTTAGGAGATAGCAGTTTTATTTGTTTCCTTTTCTTGTGCACTTAGCTTAATTGTATTTGCTTCTCCTTGTATAAAAAGAGACATATATCATTGCTACAGCTTGTAACATATACAAAAAGAAATTCATAATTAATAAACTCTGGGAAGGAGGGAGCTTTCTGAGAGTCTTGTGTCTCTTATATTTTTTTTTCTACAGAATCAATAGAAAAAACAAATCTACCGAGAACCAATCGGTCGGCCAACCGATTGGCCAATCCATTGACCAACCGATTGGTCAACTATATATATGATGTGTATATATTTAAATCAAAATTTAATTAAAAAATAGATTTAAGATTATTTGAGTCTTAAAATTGGTATATAAAACTTAAGTAGAAATTGTTATTTGATTAAGATTATTTAAGATCTAAGATTATTTGATTTTTTACTATTTTTTTATCATTTTCACTTTTTTCATCATTTTCTCTAAACTAATCACAAATATGACATCATATATGCAATAATACAAATAATAACATGTGATCAATTTTAAACAAATATTTAATAAAAAACGAATCGAATATACATCTGGTCAAATTCTAATCGTTAGCAAACTTGAATGTGTTAAATGAACTACCGAATTGAATATGACTGAATAGTTATTTGAACAATTATCGAACTATTTGTTAATTATTTGGTTCATTTACATCCCTAGATGTAGCAATTTACATAATTTGGTGGACTACTTTTAAAATATTATAGATTTGAGGAACTAATATTAAAATAATTCTTAATTGTTTGTGGGGCCACTCATTAACAATGAGATAATCAATCACTAATGTTGATTTTTTTTACGATGGGCACATTAGCATTGGCGACGAAACACATCCGTCACAAATGTTTTCTCGTCGCCAATACTCATTGGCGACGGGAAAACATTGGCGATGGGGTTGTTCTCGTCGCCAATGCAAACATTAGCGACGGGGTTGTTCCTGTCGCCAACGTTTGTATTGGCGACGGATTCGAAATCCGTCGCCAATGCCCAGTTTTTTACTAAGTATTCTTTGATGCCGATTGTTGGAATAAGAACCAAAGGTGACAGTTGACGACTTTATTTTATATTTTATAGGATGGAATTTGCTTGCTAATTGGCTGTTGTTAGTTAGTGTTTAGCTATTTTCCCCTTCGAGGTGGGATCATTGCCCTTAGCTTTCTTATTCTCACTTGTTCTTCTTTCCTTGATTCAGGTTTGCTTTTTCGTCTAAAGGAGTATTGGCATTTTGCTTTACAGGTTTGGAGATAGAATTGATTAGGTGATCCTCTTCATCATATTTCGAGTAAATTAGGGTTAATATTTGCCCATGTTTTGAATTTTTCCAGTTGTGTTATTATATACATGAACCAAACAGCAAATTTAATTAAAAAACCATCATTGAAAATATATCTCATTCATCCCGAAGTGTCATTCTTCATTATCTCTAGATGTGTCATCCTATTACTACAATGGATAAAAGGTTTCATTTTCTGATTTCATGGATATCAATGTCATATATTTTCAGTGTCAAGGCATCAAACACTTATGAATATATTTGACAAAGCACCTTTAAAATAATTATTATATATTTGTTCTATTTTTTAATTTCTTTCATAGTTCATACTCAATTCACTTCTTTCATAATTCCCTCAATTCACTTTAAACATTACATTAAAGTGAATAAAGATAATACTAACATTCCATGTATTTGTTAATACAATTGTGTCAGGAATAAAGATCAAGTTCAAGTGACAATTTCAACAAAGAAAATAAAAAGGTACGCTTCCATAAATTATTTTATATATTATTTTTAAATTTTATTATAAGTAATTTTTTACATATATACCTCTCAAATCATCAATATTTGCAAAATTGAAATTCTTACAGACATCTCCAAAATGATTTTACAAAAAACACCTAAAGTTAAAAAAATACAAATAACTCCCTTCAAGTTTTGTGAACAATCCACATTAACTTTAAAAGTTATAAATATTATTTAAATTTTTGAAAAAAAAACAACCTTTAAAAATTTACATATGACTCCCTAAATTTTTTGAGTAGAAAAAAAATATGAATTTAATATTTTTTATAAATAAATCAATTGTCACTTCTTCTGCAGTTCATATGATACTTTCACTTGGTTCACTTTGATGTTTATTAAAATATCGCATGGAAACATCTAAAGCTAAGTCAAACAAATTTAACTTTTATATGCTTTCGTAAAATATTTATAACTAAAACTATTACCAATATACACATACAGGACTGTCAACATCATCAACGAAAACTAAAAGGAAAAGTTACTACGAAGACCTAACTAATGAGAAGAGAGAAGCTTATAATGAAAACGAACTTTTGAAGAAAACTCAATTAAAACGAACATTTTGAAGATAAGAGGACAAGGACGAGCAATATTGGTGAAAACGAACATTTTGAAGAAAACTCAATTAAAAGGCGTGGATGGTTAGAACGAGGAGCATGTCAACAAGTAGAACAGAATCGTGCGTTATAAAAATTTTGTGAACTGTAAAAAGATAATTTAATACAATGTATAAAACTAACATATGATAAATTATAATCATATAGGAAGGGCAATATATTTATTCCGTCTTGCTCTGAAGAACACAAGCTTGTAAAAATAGCAAGGTGCATTCATGGTAGAGCATTGAAGTTTAAACACGAGAGCTCAACTTTTTGCTGCAGCAATAGTGAAATTATACTTGTAGACCTTGATATTCCTGATGTGTTGTATAAATTGTTGACATTGGATTTAGAAAAGGAAGATGAGTTTAGAAAAAAAAGAAAGCATACAACAGTGTCTTCTCATTCACTTCATTTGGGGTAACAATCAATAAACAATTGGTATCTTTAAGACAAGAAATATACACTTTCAGAGCACAAGGACAAATCTACCATATATAGTTTTCTTGGACTGATACCACAAGATGATAAACCATGCTACTTCCAATTATAATTCTATAACACAGACAATAAGCTCCAGAACAAAATGAATATCATACAAGAAGGAAATTTATATGAAGGACACATGAAGAGTCTAATGAAAATCTTGGAAAACAATCCGTACGCAACGTTTCTACAAAGATTTAAAGATATACCAATTGTGAAAGAACTATAGTAATGTATATCTAAGAACACTAATCTTGACGAAAGGATTTACAATTCCCAAATAGCAGATCAAGTAGAAACAATTCGGATAGAAAACAATCCAAATGAACCATTTAATAGAGAGATTATAATTCAAGAGCACTCTGGACAAAGACATCATGTCAAACATTATTACAGTTGTTATGATCCTTTACAATATTCGATTTTGTTTCCTAACGGCGAAAGTGACCGCATTCTATGTCCATATCCAAGGGAGTGGGACGCAATTCCGTACCCGGTGAAGTTTAATCTGATTAATTTTCACGCCGTTTGACAAGATAGGCTTGCCCACTCAGCACTTAGTCTACTTCAAGTCCCATTTGGGCGTGATCTCTGGCAACGAACATTTGATGGTCCGGTCATTCGTTGGCATCATTCGTGGGGCAGCCTTCGATTGGTACCGTCGTCTCAAGCCAGGGGCATCAACTACTGGGATGATATGGAAAGCGTGTTCCTTAATAACTTCTTTGACGATGATACTAAAGTGTCAATCGGAGCCCTTTTGGACGAAAAACAAAAAGA
>NC_033794.1:30980708-31004645 GCF_001876935.1 Asparagus officinalis
AGTTGATAGTTTTGTCAAACGCTTGCGCAACAAGACGATGAACTGTCAAGATCTAGTCACAAAGGAATTCATACTCCAGACCTGTCATAACAACCTTTCTATTGATGTACTGGAAGTCCTAAGGTTCGTGCCATCCACCACATGGAAAGAATTAAAAGTGCACGGTGAACAGCCTGAACGCTTTCTCAAAAGGAAAAAAGCCGAGAGAGGCCAACCGACAGCCACGGCCCCGGCAACTGCTGTCGACATTCATCAACAGCAACCTTGGAGGCAACAAAGGACTCTTCATCCGAAGTTCCAGGAGGAGTATTCTTTCGAGGATGAAGAAGTTCCAGCTATTTTCAAGCACTGCCTCCACAACTATAAAATTAAGCTGCCGCCGGTCACAAATCAGGAGGAAGCAAATAATACTTCGGATCTGAAGTACTGTACGTACCACAGGAGGATCCATCACCCTAACAAAAACTGTATTACACTGAAAAATAGCATTCAAGCCTTGGTTGACGCTGGCGTCATAGCGCCGAAGTAAGCCGAGTAAGAACGGTTACCTCCGATAAGGTATATGAGGTTAAACTGCTCTCTTATCTTCTGACAGGTATATGAGGTTAAACTGCTCCCTGATCCTCCAACGACGAGTTCATGAGGTTAAACTGTTTACCCATTTTAACGGGAAGTTCCTGGAGGATACTATACATAGTATTATTAAGGATAACTCGGCATTAAGATGATCATCATACTCCCACTGTGATTCACCGGAAGTTCCTGGAGAATACTACAGACAGTATTCTTAAGGATAACCTAAAATCAATTCTTAATAAAAAAAAGATTAAGAACCTCCCACTATGGTTATTTAATTATTTCTAAGATGATTAAAACCCTCCCACTGTGACTTTGAGTTTCTTCACAAACGAGGATGAAGCACATCCTATCTGCTTCAACCCCCATTGGAACAATCCCTGGGATCAATTTCACTAACTCCCACTGTGATTTTTCAAGTATTTTTCATTGAGATGAGATTTGATGACTTAATCAAGTCAATCTTCCCATGTGAAACACCCACTCTGTAATTGTGAAGTGCTTGATGATTCACAGTCCTCTACCGTAAAATCCTTCACTAATCAAATCAATTGACAGTGGGTCCACTAAAATTCTTCTTGGTTCAATCCACTCAAACTCTCGCTGTTTATCTATTGATCCATGATAGTTATCAACCACTTTTCATGTTAGGTCCATGTCGTCTGACATCGAAATCCCCACTGAGCGATTTGTATAAGTCAACATTCCCAATGTTAGTTGTAACACACTTCCACTGTTTGTTTGGTCAAACCTTCCTACAGTTAGGACCAAGGTCAAAATTCCCTCTCGATTCCTTCCATGAACGAGAGGTCTACTTTTAAATTGAGCGATCAAACCTATAAAAGTTAGGATCGTCTCAAACCCCACTTTAAATTTTTTCTGTACCTGGAGATAGAATATAAAATTCTTCCTCTTCAGAAGACAAAATAGAGTTAAGCCTACGCCAAATACGCGTAGTCGGGTAGTCTATTACCATAAGAAAGACGAAGTCTACGTATTCAATATCGTAGCACTAAGAGAGTTAAATATCTTAGCATAACATTATATGTGGAATGGACTTAAACAATTCGCATACTAGCTCGACTCAAACGGTAGTCGGTAGAGGCATATTAAATCTGTTGATGGCTAAGGATTTCCTAAAAATCCTATAAGTGCGATAGTCACCGACGCACCAGCTTTATCAGTTTGTCTCGTAACTTGAACACACAAGACAACAACAATCGTACGAAGAAGCCCTCTCCAACGGTTATAGTCGTATCAGCTCCAATAGCTGGTCCTACAACCGAAACTCCCATGTGATTAAGTAAATGAATAATAGCCACATCAGGAGAAGATCCATACATGCAGATGAACCAGCCTCAATAGTTGGTCCTGCATCCTCGACACTTAGGAATGCCAAGTTCCAAAGAGCTTAAACTGTGTTAGCGCCGGTCAACACGTTACAGTGAAAGTCAATGCTGGTCAATGCATTGTAATGAAGGCCTATGCCAGCCGACGCGTCAATAATTTTTACCAAAACAAGGCTTAAACCAATTCTAGGTTAAAGGATAATCCCAGGGAGTTCAATCATGATTCGGATATGAATCCCCGACGGAGATAATTAGTTCAACATCGAATCAATGACACGAGCTAAAACCAGAAACTAATTCACCAGTTTTAAGTCAAGACTTCGACAACGGTCAGACGATAAATGTAGCGCCGGAAGAATTTTAGCTATTCGACAAAATATTGAGTAGACTAAAAATTAAAAAAATTAAGAATTGAAGCTAATTACAGGTTCTTTTACACCGACTAAAAATTAGGCCTATCACATCCAAAGTATTTCAGGCTCTTCTATAAAAAAAACGAGACTGAAACACTTTGGAGGGGGTATCTGTAGGCGTTAAAAATTGTCTTTGGGTTCATGCACGTAGTTCAAAGTGGAGAAAAGATGATAAATATCATTATCTAAGTGAAGGAGGATTATCTGACATCGACAAGTGTATGAAGTGAGTCGATGAACCGTATGAAGCAACGGAAGAATAACGAAGATACAATCCGATCGGGAGTTATGCTTTGCTTATGAAAGATGAAATGCCCCTCGTGTCTCATTCACTCCATATGTGATTCACCTATGGGAGGTTGTAGATCTCTTCTTAGGCTTTCCGACGTACTTTGAATCGCGTCCTTCCGAGATCGGATGTGGGAAAATATAGCAAAAATGACCAAGACATGCCTGAACAGTGCCTTGGCCTTAGCGGAGACACCTCAAGTGTACCGGCCAAGTCCGAGAGACTTCGACTATCTCATGGCCTAAAAACCCCCGTTTTGAGCTGTTTTGAAGCTGTTTTGAGCCGTTAACCGCTGGGATTTTGCTCCAATTAATCTGAAGCTATCTTAGAATGTGATAAGGTGGTTATAACTAAAGATGAGAGGGAATCAGCCGTTCTTATCCAAAAACAGAGCTTTTGAAGCCTATAAATACGGCTCTAGGGCTTTCATTTGCAAGGATCGGGAATTCTGGAGCCTCAGTGAAGCTCTGCTGAATTGGAGACTGAAGAGCTACGAATTTTAGAGAGGAGGAACAGATCTCAGCAAGTTCTTTGGCATAGAGAAGGAGAGTCTGACGGATCTGCACCCTAGTTCTTCCCTTGAGATCGCACCGTTGTTGTGATCTCGAGAAGAGTGATTATCTCACTATTACCAAGATAGTTACTTCAGTTTCTATTCTCCTTCGTGAGGCAACAAAATCTACAATTTGATCTGATCGCTCGCTAGTTCACGGATAAACCCCGACACAGATAAAGATCCCATGCAAACAGCAGGCGATAAACATCCGTTGTGTGTGTTTGACGAGAGTTGTAATTTGTATTTTTATTGTGTAAGAAGTCTTATAAAAAGACTAACTTTTTGTGTTCATTGTAACGACTGAAGTTATAATGAATCCAACAATGAAGAAATCAACTTTCCGCCAAAACACTCTAAACTTAGGTGATTGTGATGGGTAGGGTAAAGTGGGGGCTTTCTGAAAGTGACTTTAATTTTGGATTAGAAAAAAAATAACCACTTACACAATAAATTGATGGTACTTTAAGTGATGAACTATATTATTGCTACGATACTACTACTACACTACTTTTATATTGTAAGAGAGAAAAAAATGTAGCGCCATTTATCTTCAAATTTTTCAAAAATTAACAATTCATGAAAGAAGCCAATTAAGCATACATATGATATTTGGGGGGAAATTTTTATTCGAAACATCCATCTCCAAAAAACCCAGCAACAAAACCAAATTAATCAATCCACAGATCCTAACAATTGAATACAAGAAGAAAATACAGTTTAGTCGATCAGAGATACTTGAAAAACCAATATGCTGCCAAAGAAACTAAGTAAATCATTATTGGTATCAATTATCTTGTGCATAGAGTTTTCCACTAAGAAAAGAAAATGGAGAAAAAAAAATCTTGAGCATATAGTTGAAATATGGGTGTAAATAACAAAATACGGAGTACCGGTCCGGTAGTAGTCAGACCGGACCACGTTCAAGTGAGATTTCGAGTCACTTCATTGGTCTCATTACATTCTTGTGACAAACATTGGATCCTTCAGGAACAAATTTTCAAAATAGTCCTGTTTGGACTTTTAATCACAAAAGACCTATTTCGATTTTATTTTTAAAACCCGACCTGGTTTCAGCTCTGGCGCTAAAACCAGGTCGGTTTTTGAAAAAAAAACTCCCGAAACTTCACGGGAGTTCAACGCCCATAAAGTCTAGCAATAATTGATCCCATAAAGTTCAACGCCCATATACGTTATATTTACATGTTAACAATAATTGATCTCATATATACACTGAATGACAACAATATATACATAATTCATCTAAGAATTAAACACGAATCAAGCAATACTCACGAAGAGTACATATATAAACAATAATTGATCCACAAAAGTATAGTATTTAAAAATTCATAAAAGTTACAAATTTTAACAAAATAAGTTCACATACAACCCAAAATAGCTCATCTCCTTCCTCTCCCTCTCTTCCCCCTCCCCCTCGCTCTTCCCCACCCCCCGCGCTGATGAGCCTCAACTATCTGAGTATCCGGCTGTGTATGAGGCTGCGAAGTGCCGGCTCCATCAGCATGCGAAGTGCCGGCTCCATCAGCATGCGAAGTGCCGCCGTCATCGTCACGTGGCCGTCGGCGCCGAGTGTACGCTTGCCCAAATGATCGAGACCTGTCCTCACGGCCTGCGAACTCGTCGACGTGAGTCTTATGAAACACCTGCGCTATGCTCTTCTTGATCCTGCTGATGAGCCCTAACGCCACCTGATCCGCTGAGAAGCACTCGCTCCATCATCATACGAAGTGCCGGCTCCATCTGCATGTGAAGTGCCGTCTCCATCTGCATGCGAAGTGCCGGCTCTATCATCACGTGACCGTTATCATCGCATGTACGCTTGCCCAAATGATCGAGACCTGTCCTCACGGTATATAGACTCTCAGAAGCGTTCGTAGTCATCATACAGAACCATTTCCCACGATCTTCACATAAAGCCTACTTATCAATATTGTGTGGTCCCAAACTAGTTTCGATCCAATGATGTGTAGCTCATGAAATGAACTTAATCCTCTCTTGTATTTGATCATAAACTATTTTTTCTGTTGCACAACCAACTTGCCAAAGAAGATCTTGAACCTGACTGTTTCCATATTTCTTCTTGTAGTTGTCCCTAATATATCGCAGGCCATAACGATGTACATGTGATGACGGGAAATATCATTGGAGTGCTCTTGGAATTCCTTTCATCCTTTCAGATATGAATGTAATTGACCGTGCCCCTACACTAGGGATATGATATCTCTAATGCATGCAAAAAAACCATATCCAATTCTCTGTGTTTTCAACATCAACCACTACAAACGCCAAAAGAAACAACCCACCATCTGTGCCAACTCCGGTTGCAACAAGTAAAATGCCTTTGTACTTACCGTATAAGTGGGTGCCATTAATGTTAAGAAGAGGATGACAATATCCGAAACCCTCAATACAAGGCCCAAATGCCCAAAATACGCTTGTGAACCGTCATTCTCCGCCATCAACAACGTCTGATGATACTTCATAGACAGACCCCAGATTTTCTCTTTTGAGTGCTTCAAGATAATGTGGTAAGATCTCATAAGATTTGTCCTAATCTCCGAATATTTTTATCATCGCCTTCCTCCTAGCATTCCAATACTTGTTGTATGATACATCAAAGTTGGTCGCTTTATGCACTAAAAGATGAATATCTTTCGGCCTTAGATCAAGATCCTCCCTTAGATGTGTTAAAATCAATCGATATATAAAAGAAGAGGATGCATGCTTGTTATTCATCTCTAATCGAGGATTGCTACATGTATGGAGTCTATTGTATGCCGTGATTTTAAATTGTCAGCCTACTTTTACACCCCTAGCGTGAATTAAGCTTCTAAGGATATTTCACATTGCCATCATGATTTTTGTTGGCCTAAACTTAATATTTTTTGCAATGGCATACGAGCGAAGCGCATGGATCAATTTCTCCTTACTTTCAAAAACATCCCCCATTCATGAATGAGAAGTCATTGCCCTGTGTATCATTACCGCTATTAGTGCTAATAGGTACACTTTCCATCATGGAGTTATCATCCATTATTCTCCTTGAAGTTCATCGGGCGGCAGATCCTCTAACACGACATACTCATTATTAGTATAACACCCATCAATGTGTTGGTTGTCCCCTTCAACACGATCTATCAACATCATGCTATTAATTTGTAATCCGTGCTCTTCATCATCATCCTCGGATTTGACATTTGCGTTATCTTCTTGATGGGCCGTGTTAGTATCGAAAGCATTTGAAGACAAACGAAGGACCGCTCAAGTACTGTGACTGTGTCCAACTATCATCTTGTTGCGAAGATAAAAAGTCGACGGAGTCAACTTCAAGGTCCTCCAACATGTAGGAGTACATTCCGTCGTGATTCAACGATTTTCCTAAATTCCTCTGATGTTTTTCAATATACAATTCCACCGAACGCTTCTCGTCATGTAACACTCTAATAAGACCCATGTCATAGTCACTTGAGATTTGAATGCCATTTCATCTGTTCCCCCTAATAGGATAATTGCAAATAATATTAAGGTGATACTCACGTGAATTTGTTAATGTAAGTTTGTGTAAGTCATTAACCAATTCATTGAAAGTAAACGACTTTGATATAAATAACGGCTTCGTCACACCTCCTTTATAAACATGCACATTATTTTTGAGATAGTTAATCTTCCCATCATATGAACACAGAACTAGAATTTGATCGTTCATCGTTACCTGTGAAGAGTAAAAAATTCAATATCAATATTATACGAAAAAACTTTAAAAAATGTTTCTTACCATTAAATCCTATTTTATCAATTTTCGAAACCCATAATTTTAATCAAATTCATATATCAATGTCAAACATATGTAGTAACACTAACTTTTACATTTTTTTGATAATTTCCCCTCAAAATACACAAATTATTTAAATTTTCATCACAATCTTCATAAATAATTCACAATTAATTTCCAAAGTCTATTTTTTAGAAGTAATCATCATGATATAGTGAGAATATACAAGAAATCAGGAGAAATTTTTTAAAATATTTTACCTAATTTCTGATGAACTCCGGCGATTACGGCGGTGAGAACGATCAACTCCGGTGAGGAAGATGAACGCCGGAGGCGAGGAATGTCGGTGGGGACCGACGGCGGCGGTGGGGAATGAGGGAGAGAGGGTCTAGGGTTTTGTTTTGGGAATAGGTGAGGGACGGTACAAATGATTAATAGATAACCCAAATTATTTTCAAAATATCAAAAACCCTAGGGCTAGTTTGTTTGCAAGAAAATAACTATGAAATAGATGAAGTAGAGGCCATTTTTGTTGCTTCCGTATAAAAAATTATGTTTGTTTCTTTGTAAAAACTACGTATGCTACTTCTTTAAAAGATGATGTGGCATCTAGCTGACACCTCTATTTCCTTGATATTTTTCCGCCTTGGAATGCACTGAAATATGGTGGAAGTTGATGTAGGGCGGAGTCCATGAGAAAAAAATGATTCTCAAAATTATAATTAGGGAAGTGATCAGATCCCCTTATAATTAATATCATCACAACCGACTCTTGAGAGTGTGGAAGGGTTTCCCCAAACTCGCGGCAATTCTCATCCCTGTCGTCTTCACGGAAAAAAGCGTCCTTCCTTCTTCATCGTTCTTCCTCCCAAAAAGGTATGTAAAGGTTAAAAATAAGATCTTTTATTGTAATTAAATTCATGCAATATTTCTATATTATTTGTAGAAATCTTTCATAAAGCTTGATCTTTTAATTATGGTTCATTTGAGACATAATAGTCAAAAAAATTTGGAGGTTATTTTTGGTTCATGTAGAAATAAATCAGAATTTTGTTGGGTTTGGTGGCGGGTCTAGGTTGTTGTCCTCTTCATCTTCTTGGTCTTCTTCTAGATGCGGCTGATTTGATGTTTGGGGAGATCATTGGATGTGTTGCTGGGTTTTGGAGATTAGAGAACTATTGGATTATGAAAATTTTTAGGCTTTTTTGTATTTGTTCTCTTGAATTTATGTTAAGATATACACTAGCTTGGTATTTTAGTCGTGGTTCCTTTGAGACATAATAGTCGAAAACTTTTAGGGTTTTTTTTTGGTTTATGTAGAAATAAATCAGAATTTTGCTGGGTTTGGTGGCGGGTCTAGGTTGTTGTCTTCTTCATATTCTTAGTCTTCTTCTAGATGTGGCTCGATTTCGTGGTCACAAAGATGGTCTCACACAAAATGTGATTGCAGTTGTTACACCTAATAAACTATTTTGTTATGTCATGGCAGAATGAGAAGGGTTCGCTAATGACTTTATAGTTTTGAGGGATACATTGTCTATGCCTCTGCCAAAGGGATTGCGTTTGATAAAAGGTAATAAAATGTAAACTAAATTATAAACTATTTTATTAGTTTAAAATAATATTTGTTAATAATTTGATTTCATGTTAATATTGTATATAAATATTATCTCCGCGATATTGGATATACAACAATGCCTAGTTTTATTGCACCTTATCGTGGCATATGCTACCATCTTAAAGAGCAAGACGGTAGAGAACTATTGAACCATCGCAAGCTTTTTAATCTTCGTCACTCATCACTTCTATCAAAGATAGAGAGCGTATTTGCAATTTTGAAAAATCGTTTCAAAATTCTAACATGTAGGCCTAATTTTCCATTTCAAACACAGGTCAAGACTGTTATTGCATGCTGCATTCTACATAACAACATAATGATAGTTGATCCAGATGATCATTACATAACAAAAGATGTAGTCTTTGATTAAAGAGAGAGTGAATTTGCTAATGAAGAATCTGAGGTTAGCATGCTCAATTTAAGCAAAAGGGAACAAAAAGAAGTACAAGCTATTTGGTAAAAGAAGAGATGAAATAGCAAAGTCTATGTGGATAGAATATTGCGCTCGACATAAGGAAGGAAATGAGGTAGAAATTGGATTAGCTGATTAGTTTTTGTGTTTTGTATTGTTTTAATTGATATCACCAATATATGTTGGATCATTAAGTGAACAAGTTTGTTTTTTTTTTGTTTATCCTATTACCAAGCTTACTGAAAACCAAATTTTGTGTATCTTTGACATTTTTTATTAATATATTCTTTTTTATGATGAGCTTCAATATATTTATGTCTAATTTTATAGTTTTGCTTTCTAATTGTCATAATATAAACTTATTCTGGTTGTCTCTATGAATATTTACAATAACACAGGACGAGGGACAATATAGGAAACTGTGCATACGGGGGTAACAGGACTGGAAACTTTCAAGTCACTTCAACACTAGATCAACAATCGCCACACTACTCTCGTTCTCAAGGAGTACATGCTCTTGGAAAACCCTATGTTTTTTATCGTCTTGGAGATTCGCCTAATCAACAATTCATGAATGCCAATGTTGGTGGAACTCCTGTTGGGTTCCCACCCATAAATTTGAGCTAACAAATCATACGATCATAAAGCTCCCAGAATAATGCTTCATAAAATTCAATTTCAAGTATTGAGGTTGATTCTCCTTCAAAAGATGGAAAACATAAGAATGAAGGGAAGAAACAAAAGTCAATCGGGAACAAAGAAACTCTTAAAGGGAACTAGTAACAAAAAATAAAAACCTCCACATATTGAGGCATTAATTTCTTGGTTGGTGGAACTTGCTAATAATGGTTATAAAGTGCATAAGACATTTAAAGCTCCTGCTTTCAAAAAGGCTGTTGAGCATGTGAATTCTATCTTTAGAGAAAATTATACTACATACAATGTGGAGAACCACTTACGAACCCTCAAAGATAAGTGGAAACTTATTTGTGAAGCAAAAAAAAAAAAACTTATTAGAGCCGGATGGGATGAAGAGAGTAAGATGATTACACTTGATACCATGACATATGCTGAGCTTATCCAAGTATATTAATATCTTAATTTTGTCCACCAAGTTAATTCAAAATTTTCTTTTTGATATATCACATTAAATATCTCTATTTTTCTTATAAACAAAGACATCTAAAATACAAGCCTTATTTGAATTGTCCAATTCAAAGATATGAAGAGCTTCACATTATTTGTGGGGTGGATCATGCTACTGGAGAATTCAGAGAGACAATTTATGACCCTAACATTGATAAAGAGATTCCAACTATCAATATTGATAAAGATGATCTCGTAGATAGTCCTGGTATGGATGGAGTTCGTGCATCACAATTCAACGGAGTGGAGTCTTTGAGCATTTTTATCAAGCCAGGAATTGTAAGTGGTAAATCGTCTCGTCTAGTAAAGAAGAAGAAAAGGGAGGACTCCCAAATAATTATTGGTGAGAAACTTGCGGAGGAAATGGGAAAGGTAGCCACTGCTATTGTTGGTTTGAAGGAGCGAACTTGGGTTGAGGTTCTTGCAGATAAGTTTTTTTGTTTTCAAGATATTTCCATAGATAATCTTGAACTGGTTTTTGATGAATACTACAAGAACGAAGTTGAAACGAAGGCTTTTATGGTATTACCCGAACCAATACAAAGAAAGAAGATTCTTAACGCGTTGGAGAGGATATGTAGGCGGCCAACTTCGGACAACCCTTAGAGAGGAACTACTAGTTTCAGAAACATAGATAGCACCCCTTAATAAATGGTTCTCAATTTAAACTATTTTTCTAGTATGGATAGTCTTCTTAGAGATTGTACTTTATTATTTTATTTTAAACGATACTAGTTTATTTTCAATTAGGTGTGTTGGACTTTGATATGAATTGAGCTTGTAATAAGACATGATTTTTATTTATTTCAGCTAATTTTTAATAGCACTTTCTTTTTCTCAGCTCAATATATTTTTTCGTGGATGTTATTGCTTTTTTCTTTTTCTTTTTTTCTTTTTTCTTCTCTTTTCTCTTTTTGGTGCCTAATTGTTGGTTTATCGAAGTCATTTCTGTAGCATTGATTCAAAGTCAAAAAAATTGTTTTAGGTAAATTGGATAAGTATTGAATGTGGAGGCAAATTTGTGAAGGCTATAGATATGGTTATTAGGAGGTGGTGGACTATTGCTGCAAGAAAATCCAAGTTGGTGATTTGGACTGTATTGTAAGTTTTCATTTGCTAAAGCTTGCATAGATCTTTGTTCTCATTCTACTGTAGTTACTTGGTAAAAGGTTGTGTGGAGTTCTCTGTCTTTGTCTAAACACAACTACATTTTTTGACTTGCTATTAATTACGAATACGCTTTGCGCCATGAGAAATTACCAGTACTAATTGCTATATGTTTCACTAAATGCTATTAATTATGGATACGCTTTGCGCAATGATAATCGCTAGTACTAATATCTGTATATTTTGTGATTTTTTGCTAGAGAATCATGCGAGCTAGTTTATTTTCATGTGCTTTTACTACTAGGATGTAATACAATTATGGAGCGGTTTAGTTTTTAGAACTAGAAGTTGTAATAGACTCCATGACATGAATTAGATGTGTTAATAATTGAACGAAAAAAATTACAGGAAGAAGATTCGTTAGTGATACCCTTATGGCTGCGATACATTGTGTATGTGAGGAAAAGAATAATAGAAGGTTGTATATGAAGTAGAGTAGAAGTGCTAAAGCAATTGTGGATTTTTTGTCCTGTACTTTCTTTGTAAAATGGTAATGAATATTTTGTTTATTTGCCAAAAAAATATCCAAAAAAATAATAGTTGAAGTTTTGATGTTAGTATCTATTATATTAGAATTCTTCAATGATAGACATAATGTGCTTATGTCATTTGTATTAGAGTTAAAATTGCATCCACAATGTTGGTTTATTTCAGACCATACTTATCAACTATGTGATGATTTTTCCTGATTGAACTCACAAAGAGATGTAGAAACTCTTCAAATAAATTGTATAATGATAATTTTCTTTGTATTTTTTAGTATAATAATATTCAAACAATATGAACAGCCTATAAGTTAAGGGTGAGAGAGGAGGTAGGCTCACTAAGGTGTGCATATCAACTACATCCTCTATTTCAATGACAACACAAACAAGAATAAAACAGAAGCAACATGTATTAATTAATTTGTAGTAATATTTTCAAATATTATCCAAAAAAAAAATAAATGAAGGGGAAGAAGTTCTACTTCTATTACTTCTAAAAATATGTAAAACAAGCAAAAAATGCTATTTTCACTACTTCCTATAATTCATAGTTTTGAAAGTTACTTTTGTAACCTACTTCTTACTTCCAATACTTCCATTATCCAAAGGGGCCCTTAGTTTAGCATTATGAGAAACTCATTTCAACTTTTGACATTTTTAGAAAACCACTCTAAAGACATTGAACACAATTTTTATCAAAAGTATGCCTTATTTAATTTTATCTATCCCTAAAAGAATTGCACTTAACGCCATTAGGAGGCTTTTATGAAAAAAATATAAATTTAAAGGGGGTTCTATGTTAACCTCTAAACCTAGGTGGTTGTGATGGGTCGAGTAAAGTGGGTATTCTGAAAGTGACTTCAATTTTTGATTAGAAAAAAATATAACCACTTACACAAAAATTGATGGTACTTTAAGTGACGAGCTACCTTATTGCTACGATACTATTACTACACTACTTTTATATTGTAAGAGAGAAAAAATTCAGAGCCATTTATCTTCAAAATTTTCTGAAATTAACGATTCATGAAAGAAGCCGATTAAGCATACATATGACATTTGGGGAAAAAAATTATTTGAAACATCCATCTCTAGAAAATCCAGCAACAAAAACCAAGTTAATCAATCCACATGTCCTAACAAATGAATACGAGAAGAAAATACAGTTTAGTTGAACAGAGATACTTGAAAAATCAATATGCTACAAAACAAACTAAGTAAATCATTATTGATATCAATTATCTTGTGCATAGAGCTTTCCACTAAAAAAAGAAAAAGGAGAAAACAAATCTTGAGCTTATCATATCATCATACTCCCTTTAAAAACACGAGTTCAGAAAATCTTTTTTAGACAAATATATCCCTTTATAGTTTGAACTATCTTATCTATAATCAAATTCTAATTTTCAATGGTCAATATTTCCCTTCACTATTTTGAATATTTTATTTATATCTTCATCTATCCTAATCATAATCATATATTATCATAATCCTATGTGAACCACGTTTAGCTTAACAATTTAAAAAACTAATATTAATAAAATATATAAAACATAAAAATGATATTAGTTTGTTAAGATAAAGAAATTACAAGTAGATAACATATTATAATACATGAAGTATTACAAAAAACCCATAAAAAGTTTTAAAATTACAGAAAAGATCCTGAAAAGTTCAAAATTATAAAAATCATCCCAATGTCTCAAAACTTAAAATGAAAAACATGAAATTAAAAAATTAACATCAGTTTGCAAAGAATTTAAAATTTACAGTTAACACTTCAATGTCTCAAAAATTATAGAAACATCCTCAAAAGTTTAAATTACAGACAAGCACATTAAAATTCTAAAAATTTTAAACTTACAAACAACACAGATGAATTCAAGAGATTACCATGATACACCTAAAATTTTTAATATTTAAATTTAAATTTTTTAATTAAAACCCTCAATATCTCAAAAATTATAGAAACACCTTCAAAAGTTCAAATTATAAAAAGCTACCCTAAAATTCTAAAATTTGTAAATAACATAAGATGAATTCAAGATATTACCCTTAGACACCTAAAAAAATTAAAATTTACCGAAATTAACCTCAAAATTTTTAAAAAACTATTTCAAAATTTAAAAATTATAAAAAAAACTCTAAATTTTCAAAATTTTTAACTAGCACACATCAAATTCGTCTATTGGTAGACCGCTAAAATTTAATATTTTTCAAAATTAATTTATAGTTTTAATAATTATAAAAGACACCCTCAAAATTTTTGAGTTACAAGAAATATACTAACATTTAAAAATTACCACCAACACATGAAACATAGAATTTACAATACCAAACTTAAAAGAAATTTTTTTAAAAACTCTTTCAAAATTTTAAAAATTACAAATCACACCCTCAAAGTTCAAAACCACAAAAATGGGCTAAAATTTTAAAACTTGGCAAAGAAAAGTGTAATTGTTTGGTATTTTTCATATATATATATATTAAAATTTCTAATTTAGGGATTTACTATCCATTTTCAGCATCTAAGAATAGTCTAAGTTGATACTGGTAAACAAAAACAATAAGAATTGATTAAAAACATCCGGTTAATGGATAAAATTTTTAAAAATATTATAGATTAAAAATTATCGGCACTATATAAATTAAAGTAATTTCATATAATTTTAGTAATAAGTTGGGGTAGCCAAAATACATTCGTAACATTAATTGATAGATGTTTAAATCCATAGAAATGATAAAACACTATAATATTATACCTTAGCATTAATTGATTTTAATTTAGAAACTTTAATCTTTGACGTTAATAATATTTATAGGGTAAAAGAATACAAGGAATTACATATGGAGAAACTATTAGAATATTTAGAGATAACTTTAAAAGAATTGAGTTATTTCCATTGCAAATGGGAAAGTGATGGAAATAAATCTAAAATTCAGAAAACGTCAATGAATCACTTGAATTGGCATTAACATAAGACATATCTATTAATGAAGCACTGAATGAGTTACATTAAAAAATAATTTAATAACTTTATCCTAATCAAAGAAAAAATCTCCATGGAAGACATAAGAAAAATTAGTAAGTATTCATAAATTCCATACTGTATTCTTCAAATTAAATATTAATATTATAATCTAAGAGAAATTGGTAATGAATATGCAGGTATTTAGTTTAGATCTTTATGGAAAATGACAGGGATAGGGCAAAGGTAATATTATTGAAATAACTAAAATTCTTATTTGATGCATATCAGAAGAATTCATTTTAGAGGAAAATAAAGAGATAGCTTCTAATTTATTTAAGTAATAAATTAGGAACACAAAGAATTTTATATATATATATATATATGAAATTCATATTTATTCTTATTGAAATAGAAAAAAAAATCAAAGTCTATATTTTGAGCAGTTTGTGTTGAACATCATAAGTACATTTGACTTCTTTGTAAAGTTAAATGAGATGATAAAAAATTAACGAACCCAGGAAAGATAGTAGCATAAAAAATACAAAATTAGCCTGATGTCATAATTGATGTAGATGATGAAGACAATACTCTAGAATTGCCCAAGAAATGATAAATGATAAACCTAAAGAATGATTGATCTTAACTCAATAAAAAATAAAATAAAAGAAATAAAAAATAATATTTTCTGAATATTTTATAGAATAGTTTAATTATTTTGAGTGAAATTAGGAATCTTTAGAAGGGAGTTTCATAAAAAAAATTTCAGTACTTTTATATTGTTATGTGGATGTTTTTATCATATAAAAGTATACTAGAGTTAGCATTAATCTTTAATTTATATTTTTTTATGAAGTCTATCAATGATTATGAATAAACTTCATATTCTCTTTTGCATCGTTTTAACATACTTTAAATCAATCATTTTGCCATATTGGTTTTAAATATTCACCTTCCTTGTATAACATTATTTTAATATTTTCACTTTGCAATGCTATACTTTCTCAAATAAAGCTTAGTTTCATATCGGTCAAAGATAATATGAAAATTTAAATTATTTTTAAATTATATTTGTTTTTTGTCAGTTCAAATATCAACATGAAAATTTAAATAGGGTGTATCCCATTTAAACAAACATAAAAAATAATTGGGATGTAAGAGTTTAAAGAAAAAAATGAGCACAAATTGTCAAAAATACTTAATCATGGTATTAAATCACGTGCATTGCACGTGTGTAAAAACTAGTACCCTTTAAAAGTACGAGTTCGGGAAAATCTTTCTATGGTCAATATTACCCTTAATTTTTTAAAATATTATATTCTTATCCTAATCTATTTTAATTATCCTATCTTTTTTGAATTGGTAACTAAATGATTTATCATATCCATAATAGGATTTAACATGTTATTGGATAAAATAGATATGTTTTATATAATTCAAATCATTTACTTATTTCAGTTCACAGAAAAATCTAAAAATATATGCTAGCTAGCACCTAAAAGTTTTTGGACTTGTAAAAAAATATTTTCTAAGTTTTTTAAATTGTAAAAACACCCCTACAAATCCAAATCTTATTAAAACATCTTAAAAATTATAAATTTTACTTATTTCAATTCAGTGAGAAATGTGAAAAACATATGCTAGCTACAAAGTGAAAGTTTTTTGACTTTGGAGCAAATATCTTATAAGTTTTGAATATTACAAAAACATCCCTAAAAATTCAAAATTTATAAAAAACACCTTAAAAATTTTAAACCTATAAACACACTAGAAACCTAAAAATATGCAAACAACCCCCAAAATTTTATGGAGTTTACAATAAATACTCTGAACCTTTTACAAATTACAAAATAAAACCCTCAAAATTGTAAAATTTACAAAAATCCTGATAATTTCTAACTTAATAGTACATTGAAACTATAGGATTTATAAATATCCATACATAATTTATAATTTATGGAAAGCACCCTTACAGTTTTAAACATTATAAACAAACCCTTAAATTTTATATTTAAAAAAAATGACACCCTGAGAATTTCAAACATATTAGTAAATTGAAAAGTATATGAATTATAAATAGTGTATAAACAATTTATAATTTATAAAAAATACCTATAAGTTTAAAAAAATTACAAAAGCCTCTAAATTCATAATTTATAAAAAAACATCATGAGAATTTCTAACCTATAGACACTAAAATGATTATGCAAAATTAGTATCAACCCCTAGAAAATTATTTTTTTTTTAAAATATCACACACCCTTTAAAGGTATAGGTTTAGGAAAAACTTTTCATGGTCAATATTATCCATAATTTTTTTGAAAAGAAAAAAACTAATTAAAAATCTATTAAATTAAAATTTATAAAAAAAACCCCTTAAAGTTTAGTACATTGCAAATTACCCCTCCAAAGTTTGAAATTTTTCAATGATTTTTTGTAATTCCTTGATTTTAATGTAATGTTTAATAGTTTTGTGTATTTGTAAATTACAAAATTTTAGGGCATTTTTTTTATAATTTTTAAAACTTTTGAGGGTATTTATTTTGTAGTTTACTAAATTTTTATTGTGTTTTTAATGTAATGCATAGATACGTCAATTAATACTGATATTAAAGACTAAGTTATTCTTAAGATTATTAGACCATAGTTAAGTATGCATGTTACTATTCCTAGACAGTATAGTTTATATATACAAAAAAATTCAGACAATATATATAGTGGTTAAAAAGATTTTGACTTTTATATACTATTTTGTAAAAATTATATTTAATATGAACCCACCATATAATTTTGACTGTGGTCATCATAATTTTAATACGTTAGATTGATTGACGATATATGTATATAGACCATAGATTACTTGACTTTCACACATGAGCTAATATTTGGCACTTAATAATTAAAATTATTACTTTTAAATTTAATATAAAGAGAAGCTCTAATAACATTTATTTATTTACCTATAAGATAATACAATCTCAATTCTTATTTATTGCTTGAGATTTATCACATAGTTATGCATATCAAATTAGTAACTAAAATAATTATTATTTATGGATGATTTTAGTTGGTCACTCACTATTAAATTTTCCATAAAGATATATACCTTACTTTCCATAGCTATTTGCACTGCTCATGTATGGTTTATAAATTAGTTGTTAATTTGAGGTAAGATTTGATAGGGGTCTTGCATTAAAGAAAAATAAATTTTTATATTTAGAGCACATAACGAAGTATATTATAATCTCCCTTCTCTAATTTTATAATAAAATAATTCTTCAAACTCTCAATTTTACTTCTATGATACATAGAATGAGATATAAAATTAAATGAGAATATTAGATAATATAAATATGATTAAAACCACAACTAAAAATTAACATAAATATGAGTCAAATCACAACTAAAAGTTTAATGGACATATTGCAAGTAAATTCATATGTAAAATTCCTTTGCGATCATACATCTTTTGAAGACTTCAGGATAATAATAAATAGAGATATTATACTAGATTAATATATTTATAACTCATAAATAGTAGATCATGTGGCTACGATCTTGGTCGGAAGGAAACAATGATAATATTTTATTTGTGAGAGAGATTATTGAGTTGATGATCAATGTCACAAAAAACTTTATTTTATTTTTTTATTTTTTTTATTTCTATCAATTTAAATAATTATGATATTCAACCACGTGCATTATACGTGCATCTCAACTAGTAGTTGAAATATGGGTGTAAATAACAAAATACGGAGTGCCGGTCCGGTAGCAGTCAGACCGGATCACGTTCAGGTGAGATTTCAGAGTTGCTTCATTGGTCTCATTATTTTGGGAAACAACGACGCCAGCCGGCAGCTCAGTGTTCCCGCCAAAATCATTTCCCACCATAACGAACCCTTGCCCTCGATACCCCTTTTTATACCCCATCATTCATCCCCCACCACCCTGATCCCCTCCTCTTACATTCTCTTCATACCAAAAAATTGGTGGAAAAGATAGGTTAAAAAAATGGAGTCTAGACCCAAATCCAAGAGCAAGAGGACTAACGATGGCAAACCCTCAATCCCTCTCGCATCTCCGATCAAATCAAAACCCTCGACTTCCGCCTCCGATCAGATCTCGATGCCGGAGAAGCCGATCCATGGTGCCCCTCGAACCCGCAATCGGAGAATGGCCTTATCGATCAAAGAAGTTAAGCAGATCGCTCAAGGACTCCATAGAAACACCAGACAGTCCTCGGATCAATCGGATCTTGTGGGATCCGATACCGAACAGTTAGCGACAGAAGTTCGTAAGCCCTTGAGGGCTAAAACCCCCATCAAGTTGCCGGAAAAGTAAGCTTTTTTAGTCAATTCTAAGGGAAATTTTGTACATTTTAGGATTTAGGCTTTATGCTGTTTAGATTTATCGGGTCTTTAGGTGTGAGATGTTGGCGGAGTTTTTTAATTCCATGGAGAGCTCGATCCAATTGCTTAGAATGAAAGGATCGCCGCCTACATTTTCTAATATTTCTTCTAGCATCCAGAATATGACTGAAAGGTACAGGCTTTGTTGTAATTGACGAGATTTACATTTCCTTAGTTGGGGTTTGAAGTTGAAATTTATAATTTGTTATTGTGTTTGATGATGTAGGAGGTTTACATGTTACTCTCCAAATTGCCCGAGCTTCATGTTACTCTCCAAATTGCCTCATTTGAGGAAACTGTGAAGGAGAAAGGAGAGAGTGGGTACTCGGTCTTGAGACGAGTGTTTAGAGAAAGGCTTGTGGATTTTTCAAAGAGACACCCATAGGTAGCTTTCCTTTTATGCATCCTTCTCTGTAAATCCAAATTACCATGTATTATATATGAAATAGTGATGAAACAGTTCAGGATCTACCCTAAATGTTCTAGTGTCTTGTCGGACTTTAGGCAACTCTGTTGATGTTCAAGCATGAAATTGGCCAATACTGTTGTACTGCTGTGTAGACATTTAAATTTTTCACCATTGATACTTGTAAGTATGAATTTATCCTATATGTTGAGCATCTTATTAAAAATTGCGGTTGGGGTTTGAATGTCATGTGATATTCTAGCCAATTTCACTGTCGATTAAGCATGAAATTGGTCAGTATGATAGTCCTGGGCATTTGAATCTTTCAAAAATCAATCACATATGGTGATATGGTCATCTCCATACATATAGAATATTTATGGTGGATGTAATTAGGTTTTGAGTGTGCCAATTATGTGGTAGATATGTGATGCGAAACGGGGTAGGGGGTCTATCGGAATCAGCGATTTAATTCGAACAATGCACCGTTTCGCTAAAATTCATGATCTTCGGCAGGAAATTAACTTAAAATGATTAATGTGACAGATGGATTTTAATAAGATTTGCAACGATAATCATGAATAATTCCAATCTCAAACAATTCAATTGTCGGATTAATTATCATTGCACAAGTTCTAACATCAATATCAAAATTGCAACAGTCACATGTTTAGTTTCTCTCAACTCACAAATTATACTCTAAGCAGTGAATATAAGATAATAGTTTAGAGGTGATATACTCATGCAATTAGCTAAATAAATGAGATTAATAGAAAATACTGAGTCAAGAGAAAATGAAACATTCGGACTCAAACCAAAATGAAATGGGTCGGATCTGATTCAAAGCACCCCAGATCTGACTTCTCTGTTCGGCACAACTTCGATCTTAGGAGAGGAGGATGAGGGCTGCTTGATGACAAAGATCGATGCCAGGAGGAGGCGAACTGGCGGCGGATCTGTTCAACGACGTGAGGCCACGAGCGGGTGGCAGGCTTGTTCGATGACAAAGGTGAACGATGACACGGTCGGGGTTGTCGGCGGTGTGGCAGGACGCCGGTCGGTCGGGGGTAAGGCTGTGGACGAGCGACGAAGGTTATAGTGGACTGATGATAGGGGTGAGCAAGGGGAAATCTATTGGGTTATCTCTGCGAGCAGAGGGGATCCGGCGACGACCATGGTTGGGTGAAGGGAGACATGCGACGGCTGTTGGGGAGGCGAGACCCGAGCGGCGGCTGACGTAGGGTGGTGGAGCTCAGGGATCTCTGCAAGCGGTCAAAGGTGAAGGAGAAACGACAGATGGAGGGGAAGGATGAGGGGTTTTGTCGGAGAGGTTTTGTCGGTGGGGTTTTGATTCTGGCAGTGGAGCTTGGTCTATGGGAGAGATGAACGAGAGAGAGGGAGATCTCGTCGACTAGGGCTTGGAGATTGAGTTGTTTTACGTGGAGGAGAATAGAGAAGATCTAACGGCTGAGAAAAGAGAGAGAAGAAAAAGTATAGGCTTAGGGTTTCACACCCATGGTTTCGCACCAAATAAGCTAACACAATTTCATTTCAATTTTCCATTTTTTCATTTCAATTATTCACTTTGATTACAAGAGCGTTTGAATAGAAGAGAAAAAAATACAGAATTAGAAGATTTCCTAAATCTCACAAATCTCTCATAATCACTTAAATCTCTCATAATCAATCACTACCAAATCTAAACCTAATTTGAAATTCAAATCTACAATAAAATTCAAAATTTTAAATTCAAAATTCAAAATTCAAAATTCAAAATTCGAAATTCAAAATTCAAAATTCGAAATTGACTACTAAAAACTAAAATAATTAAAATTCAAATACAAATATAGAAATGCCATTCTTGTCCTCATCATTCTCCCTGGGTGGGAGAAAACTCGACTCCATCGAGTTAGCTGCAGAAGCTTGTAATCTTCAATATAATCTGCCTGTATCTTAATCTGTCGTCAGTTACTTTCCTGCATCTCAAATCATTAGCTAGATTGCATTATAAATTCACCATCTAAAATATTGTTAAAATTTACTGCTGTATGTGTGAATATATAGAAGTGGAGTAAAGTGAAAGAACTCTCATAAATAATAGGCTAGGGTCAGGTTTATATCAGTGGACTGCAAATAACATTTGTGAACTGCTTAATCAATCAATATTGAGAATAGAACTATAACCAAATTAATATTACAAATGTTGCCATTAATTAGTTCAAGAGTTGGAAAAATTCATAAATATAATGTCAAATCTTAAATAGCTATAAATAAACTATATTGGACAAGGCCAAACCATCTAAAATAGCAGCATTAACAGTTTTAAATTATATCCTGACTCCATATCATTCATTTCAGTTAACAATGTATTTATTCAAGTTAGATCACTGATTCCCAAATATATGATCAATGCAAATAAAAAAATGACGTGGGTCAACTCAAATGATTATGTATGAAATGCAGACTCGAACAATGTAATCAAAGGCAGATGTAAACTCAACGAAGTATCTAACATGCATGACGTCCTCTATCAAATGGAATAATTAGGTGTTCCTTTGTTAAAATGCATAAAAATTTTCCTGTCCTAATGATGATAGTGAGGAACATGCAAGCAAATGTATGACGGAGGAGTGTTTTTGTGTGTTTAACATGAAAGAGAATGAAAACACTCGTGTTCAAACTTATATTCCTAATCACTATATATTCCCAAAATGGATCAGTGTATGTGTGAGTGACTATCAGGACAATGCATTGGGGTTTGACATGTAATATGGCAGTTGTTTTACTAAGCTCAGTTGGGTATTCAACTTCCATACAGATATCTGGGTGATTCGCTTTAGGAACTAATTCAGGAACATGTTGGTCATGGAGGACTTCGTGGAGAACGTCAACAACGTTTTTAATCACTGGAGTTGGTTCAGGAGGAGTTGGAGTTTCAATTTCAAAAACAACTTCAGGAATAACATCAATGGACTTTGAGATCAGAGGGGTAGTTTCAGAAGAAATGGAAATGCATGATTTGTCAATTCTACTATCCTGGAATTCCTTCGCAGAGTTAATTTCTATCAAATCTACAGCTTGATTAATGGTTTCCTCAAGAATAGATTTTGATTCTGTCATAAGCGACATATTAATTTTAACTAGTGGAAGGTATTCCTTTTTTAGTTCGTCGGTCATTTCTTGCCAAGTTAAAATTGGTAACTCACTTCTAATATACCTTAACGTTTCGAGTTTGGACCAATATTGGCAGGCTGGTCCGGTGAGTTTCATTGTCACAAATTTGACTTTTCGTGGTTCCATCATGGCGTACCAGTCAAAGTGTTGATCCATGTTCTTCAACCAATTCAAGAAAGTTTGTGGGCCGAGCTTACCGTTAAAGGTTGGTGGATCAGACACTGGTTGAGGTGGGGTTTGATGAATGACGTAACCATGACCTTGCGGTAAGTATCTATAGCCTTGACCTTGTGGCGACGGAGTTGCAGCACGTGCTTCTTCGAGCCTAGCAAACCTTTTGTTGGATTCATTCTGGAAATTTGTTAAGCTCTGGGCTATAACACCTATTTGTCTTTTTAGTTCATCGAATTTATTAAGGAGTTCGGGATCAGTGCTGTCTGACATACTAGACTTACTAGTCACTTGACTCTTCTAATCGATTTGGTAGACATGTGCGAGTGGCATGCACTAACAACTAGATGAGATGAATGTGATGCACTAACAGCTAAGTGAAATGAATGGTAATTTTTTTATAAATCAAATAAAAGACTCAATTAAACTAATCTAAAAAAAATCCTAACCTAGAACCAGATACCAAAAATGATGCGAGACAGGGTAGGGGGTCTATCGGAATCAGCGATTTAATTCGAACAATGCACCGCTTCGCCAAAATTCATGATATTCGGTAGGAAATTAACTTAAAATGATTAATGTAACAGATGGATTTTAATAAGATTTGCAACGATAATCATGAACAATTCCAATCTCAAACAATTCAATTGCCGGATTAATTATCATTGCACAAGTTTTAAGATCAATATCAAAATTGTAATAGTCACATGTTTAGTTTCTCTCAACTCACAAATTATACTCTAAGCAGTGAACATAAGATAATAGTTTAGAGGTGATATACTCACGCAACTAGCTAAATAAATGAGATTAATAGAAAATATTGAGTCAAGAGAAAACGAAACCTCCTGACTCAAACCAAAATGAAATGGGTCAGATCTGATTCAAAGCAACCCAGATCTGACTTCTCTGTTCGGCACAACTTTGATCTGAGGAGAGGAGGATGAGGGCTGCTCGATGATGAAGATCGATGCCGGGAGGAGGTGAACTGGCGGCGGATCTGTTCG
>NC_033794.1:31004753-31020101 GCF_001876935.1 Asparagus officinalis
TAGGGGTGAGTAAGGGGAATCTGTTAGGTTGTCTCTGAGCAGAGGGGATCCAGGCAGTGACTGTTGGGGAAGGGAGACACGGCGACGGCTGTTGGGGAGGCGAGACCCGAGCGGCGGCTGACGTAGGGTGGTGGAGCTCAGGGATCTCTGCAGGCGGTCAGAGGTGGAGGAGGAACCACAGATGGAGGGGAAGGATGAGGTGTTTTGTCGGTAGGGTTTTGATTCTGGCGGTGGAGCTTGGTCTATGGGAGAGATGAACGAGAGAGAGGGAGATCTCGTCGGCTAGGGCTTGGAGATTGAGTTGTTTTACATGGAGGAGAATAGAGAAGATCTAACGGCTGAAGAAAGAGAGAGAAGAAACAGTATAGGCTTAGGGTTTCACACCCATGGTTTCACACCAAATAAGCTAACACAATTTCATTTTAATTTTCCATTTTTTCATTTCAATTATTCACTTTGATTACAAGAGCGTTTAAATAGAAGAGAAAAATATAGAATTAGAAGATTTCCTAAATCCCACAAATCTCTCATAATCACTTATATCTCTCATAATCAATCACTACTAAATCTAAACCTAATTTGAAATTCAGATCTAAACTAAAATTCAAAATTCAAAATTCAAAATTCAAAATTCAAAATTCAAAATTCGAAATTCGAAATTCGAAATTGACTACTAAAAAACTGAAATAATTAAAATTCAAATACAAATATAGAAATGTCATTCTTATCCTCATCAATATGTTATATAGCACCAGTGCTGATCTAGATATTTTCTCTTTGACATAAATTATCACCAACTGCGATTTTTTTATTATGGAGATTACTTTTTGAGCTTTGCTACAGAGACCCAAAATATGGGACCAATAGAGGGGACAAGTGAGGTGTCTCCCTCCTATTGGATAATGAGTTGGCCATCATTAATGATGACCAACTCATTATCCAATAGGAGGGAGACACCTCACTTGTCCCCTCTATTGGTCCCATATTTTGGGTCCTTGAGGAATTTTTCTTACTTTTTTATTGCTATGGTCCTAACTGCCTACAAATTTTTAATAATATTTTATCTGATGTTCAATCTTCCTCATTTTTCTGTTCTCCTTCTTTGCATATCTTGAAATCAGTACCAAGTTCCATGCACAATACAGGCCTCAAACTTATACTCTAGAAGCATGTTGACTTATAATTTTGGGTGCTAATTCTGCGTCACTTTCTTTCCAGGGAGATGACATTCCGGAAGAGCAACTTCCGCATCCATTCAGCCAAACAAAGCAAACCAACATTTCAAATGAATTAAGACACTACTCAACCATCCCTCCAATTATTTCCTCATCAGCCAATGCTCATTCTCAACATGAACTCGCAGTACCTTCTCATATTTCTAGATCTTTCCAAAGGAGATTTTCTCAAAAAGTACCCATCTCAGATGCACAAAAAACTTCTCTCACATGCCATGACAGTTCACCTCCTATAGACACTTCTCTCGATCGACTCTATCGCTCCATCTCCTATGAAACACGTTTCAAGACTGCCCTTAAGAAGGAAATCATTGCTTGGTTGCCCAATTATCTCTTCATCATCCAAGGCTCTTACAACTCGTGAAGAAGAAGAACCCAAAATAGACATAATGCCTGAAAGCATTTCTCAGAAAGAAGTAAATGCTTTAGAGGGAACACCAGCCAAACTAATTTGCACTCCATCAAAGCTAATGACTGCCACTCCAGATATTCAAACTCCAAAGAGACAACGTACAACCTCCAATGGATTGTGATACCACACCACTGAAGAGGTCAACTAGGCGATCGACTCAAACCAAATTATTATTTAACACACCAAAAAAGAGTGCGACAAAATTGGATGAAGGATGCTGAAACTATTGCAAGAATCGGTATAACTCTTTCATCAGTGGTTGATGACGTTCTCCGTTTTCTACCTCAGTCTCTCTTGTAATCGGTATAACTCTTTCAATAATCTTATGTTATATCATTAACATTTATTTAGATGCGCCGTTGGTTATTTGGGTCATGTCATTGTCTCTGATAATTATTTATAGGTAAGGGAAAAGGAGAGAAAAGCATTTGTGGAGAAGGATATGCTGGTGTTGCTGAAGCAAGGAAACGGCAAAAGCTAATTGCAGGCTTGCCTACTACTATTGACATGATACTTCTAATATTTCAGTCAATAAATCGATCTGTTATGACAAAGGAAGAACTTACTCACAAGCTAATTGCAAATAATTGTAAAATTGTTGACAAAGGTAAAGAGAAATTGTTAGTTGTGTATCAGTTTGCTTATCCGTTGCAAAGTCAAGTTAATATATGCAGCGGCTAACCCTCAGATTTTTGATCATATAGGTGAAGTGGACGAACAACTGAAATGTTGCGCGCAGCGAAAATTTCGGCAGCACTTCGGCAGCACAACAAGAGAGTCAGGTCGCAATAAGAATTCTTGTTTCTCAAAGGGAACAAGAATCTGAAGCCTAATATCTCATTAAAGTGAGATATTAGCTCTTCCTCTCGTCAGCTCTAGGATTGCGCGTCGAGGGAACCTAAAAGCTATTACAAATCACACAAATAGCAGTACAATCAATTTTTACGTGGTTCGGCAAATTGCCTACGTCCACGGGGCAAGGAGGGGGGAGATCTACTATTAGAGGGAGAGATTACAACTAGGGTTTACAATCACTCACAACCTAAACCCTTAAACAAACTCTCAAATCCCTCACACAATTATCTCTCACAAAAGGATGCACAAAGATAAAAAAAGCCGCTCAAAATCACCTCTTCTCTTCTATGCTTTCGCACGCTGTCAGAAGAAAACTCAGCCGACCTTTTAATTTCAAGCCCTCTGCCTTAACTTAGTTTCACGAAACCCTAGGGATATTTATACTGTTGCGGTTCAATTATCTCGGGTGGGCCTGTTCACACGGAAAGCAGCAAAAAAGTTTTGGCCCTTGTGGCCCCCACAACCTACTGATTTCTTCATGCGCACGCGGTTTGTTTGCACCCCGCGTTCATCCACAAGTGGCCCCAGGAAGCCAGCATTCACAATTCTCCACCTCGGTGAAGTTTTCCCAAAACTGAGCTAACACCAAATCATCCAAATGTCCCACTTGGAGAACCTGAACGAGAGTCCAAACAATCTCACCCCCATCAAAATCAACTAATCCAAACCGGCTACATCTGAAAGAATGCCTACGTATCCTCTTGCCCAAGGAATCAAGCCGAACGTAGTTCATCAAATGGCCGCCAACGGCCTCAACAATCACGAATATGCAACAAGTTTCGACAATGATCAAACTTGTTGCTCGGAGCCACCTTAGTGAGCATATCTGCCGGATTATCCTTCATGTGGACTTTCACAATTTCCACATCGCCATCTTCAAGAACATCCCGAACGAAGTGATAACGAACGTCAATGTGCTTCGTCTGCGCATGAAAAACCTGATTCTTCGCCAAATAGATAGCACTCATGCTATCACTGTAGGCTGTCTAAAAATCACAATAGATAGCTTATTCAAACAAGCTCCGACAACGGAGGTCACAATCAGACGACTTCCCAATCACTGCATCCACAACTCCACAATTGCCACAAACGCGACCTCACTTCTGAGATGATTGATCTTGATGGCTGTGACAACAGCATGGCTAATATCATAGCAACTATTAGAGATGCTGATGAGCAGTGGGACGATTTCAGAAATAAAAAGTTGGACTCAGTTGGTGAGTTGCTTGATAGAGAGCTATGGGCGAATATTCATCTTTAAGACACTATGGATGTTGATTCCCGTCTAGCTCCTACAACGAAAGCTACAATCAAATAGCTTTCGGGTCGATGATCGAAACATATAGTCGAATAGTTGCTTGGTAGAGAGCTATGGGCGAATATTCATCTTTAAGACACTATGGATGTTGATTCCCGTCTAGCTCCTACAACGAAAGCTACAATCAAATAGTTTTCGGGTCGGTGAACGAAAGTTGCGAATGGAGGGCTGTTCACATAGATCGAGAAGAGTTACAATTTAACGACACTTCTGACGATTGATGAAAAAACTCTATTCAGCAGTCTTCACAATCTACAGTGAAAGTTACAATCTGACGACTTTCACACCCCACAACAGCTAAAGCCAGGATTACTGAACAACGGTCCTTGCAACGCTCTACAGAAGAAGTTACAAGTCAAATGGCTCCTTCTGAAACGCGGATGTCATCCCCGCGTCACCAAGTTGGAAATGAAGGCGACCCTCGCGTCGTCAATACACAAGCCAAACGTGAGCGACCCTCGCGTTCAATGGTGTTCAACCAACAGCGACCCTCGCGTTCAATGGTGTTCAACCAACAGCGACCCTCGCATTCAAAGGTGTTCAACCAACAGCGACCCTCGCGTTCAATGGTGTTCAACCAACAGCGACCCTCGCGTCGACAATGCACAAGCCAAACGCGAGCGACCCTCGCGTTCAATGGTGTTCAGCTAACACCCAACTTCGCGTCTCAATCCTAAGAAGCGAAGTTGGGTTCTGAACGCCAGATTGGGCGTTTGACTCACTCAAACATAAGTCGAACGGTTCCAAAACCGTTTATCCCACGTTCTGAGGGATTTTCGCCCACGTAGGAGCGGATATAGGAGTCAGTTACAATCTCCTATCCCCCTATAAAAACTCAACAAACCCAACGGAGTAAAGGGTTGGATCATCAGAATCTAAACCAGACGAGTTGGTTAAAAAGCCAGGATTACTGAACAACGGTCCTTGCAACGCTCTACAGAAGAAGTTACAAGTCAAATGGCTCCTTCTGAAACGCGGATGTCATCCCCGCGTCACCAAGTTGGAAATGAAGGCGACCCTCGCGTCGTCAATGCACAAGCCAAACGTGAGCGACCCTCGCGTTCAATGGTGTTCAGCTAACACCCAACTTCGCGTCTCAATTCAAAGAACACGAAGTTGAGTTCTAAACGCCAGAATGGGCGTTTGACTTATTCAAACATAAGTCGAACGGTTCCAAAACCGTTTATCCCACGTTCTGAGGGATTTTCGCCCACGTAGGAGCGGATATAGGGGTCAGTTACAACCTCTTATCCCCCTATAAAAGCTCAACGAACCCAACAGAGCAACGGGTTGGATTTTTGGCATCTGAACCACACAGGTTGGATTCAAAAGATCTAAACCATACAGGTTGGAGATTTTCAGTTCTAAAACAAACTCGACAGAGTTAAAGGATCGGATTTTTGATAATCAGATCAAGGGTTGGATTCTTTATCATCAAAACCACTCAGGTTTGGAGATTCGGCAACAACAGCAACGAAATCCTTGGAGATAGGATTTTTGAACCAACCTCAGAAAATCAAATCTGAGAGAATCCTTCAACAACAGAAAAACAGCTTGATTATTAACCGAATTTTCGGTTCCAACAACTCTATTCACAGAGTTCAAACTCGTTCAGAGTTCTTAAACTCATTCAGAGTTATTCATAAAACTTTCCACGAAAGTTCATCGTTCCCACGAGATAAAGACGGTCGGATCGTCAACGGAGAGCAAGTTCGACGCAATCAATCGAAGGAAGCACTCCATCGCTGCCAAGAAGAACCCAGTTTTAAACAAAGGGGAAAATCAAATTCGTTTTCCTCTCTTTTGTAATCAAGTTGTAACCGAGATCAAAGGAATCAAAGTCACATTTTCTTTATTCTCTTCTTTACAATTTTTCCAACAAACAAAAGATGGCGACTCCGCTGGGGACTAGCTTTTCCGACGATGAAGTGGTGGCTCAGTCCGACGTCCACCTCTTGGGAACGACTGTAGAAACTCTCGTCGTAGAGTTTGATCAGGCGAAATACGAGGAAGCCCTATCCTCTGGATCGCTTAGCCCCAAGGCTAAGCATGGTGTCCGCAAGATCTCCAAGGAGATCAATTCTGTTGTTGAAGAGCCGAAGAAAGCCCTCTCCTTCGGCCAGGAACTCAAATTGGCTCTGCTGGCTGAAAAGCCCACGTCCGCGTCAGCACAGCGTGCTTCGGGCCACAAACGGCCTCTGGAAGAGACGAGTTCCATAAACGTCAACGACGTTGCTGCTAAGGCTTTGAAACAAGCCAAAAAGAACGCCGCTCGCCGACGGAGAAGATCCATCCGACGAGCACACTTACGAGAAAGCCGATTGTTGGCCCAACGCGAAGATCGCGTTTCTAAAGATCCAACCGAACTTGGCGTCCCCAAAGAAGAACGCTCACTGCGTGGTAATGAGCCCAACTATCAGCCTAGGCTGATACAGCTCAAACGCGACCCTGAGTGGCGCGTTGTTCACTCAAAACGCAGCCCTCAGAATGGAGCTGCCAAAACCAAACGCGACCCTCATAGGCGCGTTCCAATTGAACATGACTCTCAGGAGTCTGTTTCACAAATTAAACGCGACCCTCAGGTGCGCGTTCAAACGAAGCATGACTCTCAGGAGTCTGTTTCACCAACCAAACGCGACCCTCAGGGGCGCGTTCAACCAAAACTTGACCCTCAGAGGTCAGGTTCATCATTTAAACGCAGGCCTCGGCCTAGTGTTTTCAAACGCGACCCTCGCGTTACTTCTCAAGAACGCGATCTTCAAGAGGTCCGTCAGGTTCAAAAAAGTCAGCGTGGCTTTAAAATTCACGTTCGACAAGAACCAATCTCACCTACCCAAGGGCAGGGGGTTCCAACTCCACCTCCAAGTCCGGGGAAAGTTTCCTCCCAAGTTCCTGATCTTCGGGAATTGTTGTCGAGAGGAAAATCAGCAGCACAAACAGCTCACCCATGTCAATGTGAGAGGCTTATCTCGGCAGTCTTGTCAGAATGCCCTTGTTGTGCAACAACACCTCGGCAGTCTGTATTCGACAGGTTGACGAATGTCGTTAGACCTGCCAAACGACAACGCCGCAACAAAAAGAAGACAGTTGAAGCGGAATACCCTCAGGTCACTATCAACATGATCGGCCGAGGGAAAGCCTTGCCTACTGATTCCGATGAGTCACAAGAGAGTCATCACTCGACTGTCAGAGAAATTTGTGACCAGTTCGAAGGAGTATATCAGAATACTCGGACTCGAACAGGAGCTATTCGCCCGGTTGACTATCAAAAGTTAGCCAAAGGCATTACAACAAGTGAAGAACATTCAGCAATAGCTGAATCTCAATCGTCAAGCTCTGTTGGAGCACGCGAGGTCTCCGCTTACATGTCAGGGAATCACGAAGACATCGCCAAAAGAGTGGACGAACATCATGTCATGCTCCAGGCGCAACAAGAGACACTTCTCCAATTAAAGGATATGCTGGCTCAGCTTCTTGCTGAAAAAGGCCACAAACCTGAATCTTCCCGGAGAACAACTTCAAAGGGAAAACAAAAAGTGCACGAACATTCAGATCGTGAGACTCACAACCTGGGATCCTCTTCTGAAGGTGAGAAGGAGATGGAGAAAGAACTGCACCCTCAATCTACTAAAGTGGATGAGCTGGAGGCTCGCCTTAACGCAATCGCCAACCGAAGCGAGCTCCGGGAAGAGGGAGTTGTGCGGCCTTACCCTGCTGAGTGGGATACAGCTCCCTACCCACCGAAGTTTAAGGCCCCTACCTTACAACCGTTCGATGGTACAGGATCGCCAAATCAGCACATTTACTACTTCAAGTCCCAAACTGGGGATGTAGTAGCAAACGACGCCATCCTGACCAGGCTGTTCATCGGTACCCTTAAGGGTGTCGCCTTCGAATGGTTCATGAAATTGCCTGCCGGATCTATTCAGAAATGGGTAGACCTGGAAAGGCTATTCTTGGCCAGATTCTTTGAGGACGACACGGAGGTCTCGGTCCCAACTCTTCTTGCCACTAAGCAAAGGAAAGGAGAGTCCATCAAAACCTATGTGGAGAGATTCCGCAGCATGGCATTGCGATGCCCCTCAGGTATGACCCAATCAACTCTGGTTGAAACTTGCAGGCACAACCTGCAGACCCAGCTCCTTGCTCAAATGGGGGTGGCAGAATGTCGCTCCTGGAGACAACTAGTCTCACAAGGAGAACAAGCTGAAGAAATAGTGGCACGGGTCAAAGCCGAAGAAATGCCACAACCCAAGCCGCAGCAGCAAAATCAGCAACGCAACCAGAACAACGCCCAACGGTCTAAGGGGAAGGAGACCTTGGCGGCCGACTACACGCGAGTTCCACCGCCGAACAAGCAGGGCAAAGCGCCAAATCAGCAAAGAGCGCCCAAGCAGTATTCGTTCAAAGAGGAGCACGTGGATACATTATTCCAATTGCTTCGAAAGAACAACAAGCTGCAATTGCCTGAGGTCAGGAAGCCGGATGAAGCAGGGAAAGTAGATGACCCCAGCTATTGTCGTTATCACAGATTCCTTGGACATCCTACCAAAAAGTGCTATGTCTTCAAAGACATCTTACAGAATCTGGTGAACGCTAATGTGCTCACACTGAAGCCAGAGCAGAAGACCGTATCTACTAATATGATAGCGGTCCAATTTGGTGATTTTCCCCCGGTAGTAACGACGGACGGCGTCGTCCCCATTCGCAAGGGAGAAATACGTCTGAAGAATGCTGACTTGCATAGTCAGAAGGACAGGGGGTTGGTGCCCCTCACTACCCCAAAAGGGGAAATCATGTGGGTCCATCCTGATCTGCTGGGAGATCAACAATGGACGAACACCCCGTCCAAAAAGAAGGGAGGCAAGGCTAAGTCTTCCAACATGATTAGCCCCTCCATTACTGAAGATGATGACCACCTCAAGCCTCTTACTGATTCAGAAGAGGAGAGGATTGTTCTAGCGGCATACCCAGAAGGCAATCCTGGCACTCGGTCAGGAAAAGCTTACCTGAGAGATTATGGCCAGAACGCTCCAGAGGTCGTGGAACAGCCCCAAGACGCTGGGGGTTCTGTTCCGAAAAAGCCAGTAGACAAAGGAAAACAGAAGGAGCTCCGATTCCACAGAAATCTCCACCAGGAAACTGGAGAGTCGAGCGCTCCCTTCCAATTCAACGTCATGGCGCAGCTGGCCAACATACCGGCCAGGATTACTTTATATGAGCTCCTAAGGTTATCCAAAACTACCAAGGAAGCTCTGATTGAAGCCCTGAAGAATACAGAGAGCTTCATCACCCAAGTCACCCCGGCTCCCGAAGCCTCTGATGATCAAACGTGTCTACAATGTCTGCAAGCGGCGAGGAGTCTACCCTGCATATCGTTCACGCAAGAAGACATGCAGGTCAAACATGAACATGACCGACCACTGTACTACACAGGATATATCGGATCCTCCGAAATCAGTCGTGTTCAAGTTGACCCGGGCTCAGCACTCAGCATCATGCCCTACAGGGTCATGCAGGTCCTAGGGATTCCCATGCACCGGCTGCACACCACCCAGACTACAATCTTCGGGTTCAATGCAAACAGTACCCGACCCCTGGGAAAGATTAAACTCAGATGCCAGATCGGAGATCTCAAGTCTGAGGTAGCATGCTACATCATAGATGCGGACACGTCCTACAACCTTTTGCTAGGACGACCATGGATACATGCAAACCGCATTGTCCCATCTACTTTGCATCAGGTTATGAAGTACGCCAATGACAAGGGCGAAGTCAGAACCTTGATCGCAGAGAAATACCCCTTCCGAGGAGTAGAAAACTTCCACACCGACTCCGTCTTCTATTTGGAATCCCAAGAGAAAGAAGATGTGGACAGCGGTAATGAAGCTGACATCGAGCCAGACCCCGATGAAGATTGTCCTTGGGAGTTAAACTTTGATGTAATGGGTCAGGGTGAGAGTAATAATGATGTACCGAGTGGGGGCGAGTGGTGCATTAATGAAGATTTCATTTTAGCGTACTTGTCTGATGTCTCTCTTAACAATAAACAAATAGAGAATGATTCTAGTGCAGGTACCAACCCATGGCACGTACTGTGCACCGAGGCGTCACTCACCTTACCAATCCAGTCATCTTTCGCTTCGGATGAAGAAGTGGAGGACGCACAGAAGGCTTTCTTCAAAGTCCCATCCAAAAGGAGAGGGCAGAAGCCGATCTGTTTTGGTAAAGTCAAATCCGAACCACTCCAACGTGAAAGTTCGGAAGAAGACGATGGGGTCCCCCAATTCCATTACCATGAACCCAATTCTAAATACTTAATGAAACGAATGGGGTATAATTTTAATGAGAAACAGGGCCTGAACTTCGGGAAGGGAAGACGAACACCGATCCGGATGTCTCTCACTCCTGAAGGAAAACCTCCGGATTATTATCAAAAAACCGGAAGGGGCGTGGGTTACGTCACACCTCCCCCCGTCTCGGAAAACGAAATCAGTAATTACTTACGTCATGACCAGTCATCTGGAATATCGTCATACGAGTCCGACGTCAGTATTGGACCCTTCTTTAAAAACTTGACTGTGAACATGGTTTCAACAAGTCATCCAGACGAAGACGCAGGGGGTGACGAGGAATTATTGGAATCGACTGATGATCCTTGGATCAAGCGTCTCAATATCCTGTGGGATATGCGTTTCGAACAACGTGAACCACCCACTGAAGATAAAGTGATCCAAGTCAACATGGGAGATGAGTCTGACCCCAAGCCCATCTTTATAGCCGAAGACCTATCATCCACCGAGAAGGAAGACCTTATATCTCTCATCCGAGAATATATAGATGTCTTCGCTTGGAACTATGAAGATATGCCTGGCCTTGACCCGAAGGTTGCCGTGCACCGTCTCAACATTGATCCGGACGCAAAACCCGTTAAACAACAACAACGTAGGTTTCGTCCAGAGATCATGGAATCAATCGAGTCAGAAGTTAAAAAGCTTATAGACTCAGGTTTTGTGAGGGAAGAACAACACCCAGATTGGGTAGCCAACATTGTTCCAGTTCCTAAGAAGAATGGTAAAGTCCGGATATGCATCGATTTCCGCGATCTTAATGCCGCCTGTCCAAAGGACGAATTCCCACTTCCTATCACGGATGTTATGATCGACAACACCTGCGGGTATGAACGGATGTCTTTCATGGACGGATTCTCTGGGTACAATCAGATCAAGATGCACCCGGACGACGAGAAGCACACTGCCTTTAGAACACCACTGGGGGTATATTGCTACACAGTGATGCCCTTCGGCCTGAAGAATGCAGGTGCAACTTATCAGCGTGCAATGAACACGATCTTTCACGAACACCTCCGGAAGAAAATCGAGTGCTACGTTGATGACATAGCGGTAAAGAGCCAATGCAGAGACGATCATCTTGCAGATCTGAAGACCATGTTCGAAATCATGCGAGCACATCAGCTGAAGATGAATCCGACAAAATCATTTCTCGGAGTTTCAAGTGGAAAATTCCTGGGATTTATTGTTACATCCAAAGGAATCTCTCTTGACCCAGAAAAAGTGCGTGCCATCCAAGACATGCCACCTCCGAAGAATCTCAAAGAGCTCAGAGGTTTGCAGGGCAGACTGGCCTACATTCGAAGATTCATCTCAAATCTTTCAGGGCGTTGCCAACCTTTCTCTAAACTCATGAAGAAAGGAGTATCCTTTGTTTGGGATGGAGAGTGCCAAAGAGCATTCGATGAGATTAAGAAATATCTTACTCAACCGCCAGTTCTCGTGGCCCCGATATCAGGAAAACCATTCCTGTTATATGTGAGAGCCATGGATCATTCCCTTGGAGCTTTGTTGGCCCAGAACAACGATCAGGGTCAAGAACAAGCCATCTATTACCTGAGCCGGACTATGATGGGAGCCGAACATCGGTACAATCCGGTCGAAAAAGAATGTCTCGCTTTGGTATTCGCAATTCAAAAGATGCGACATTACCTAGTTGGACAGACAATTCACGTCATTTCCAAAGTAAATCCTTTGAGAGTACTGATGACGAAACCATCATCTCTGAATTGCCGGCTTGCAAAATGGGCCATTCTCTTGTCACAGTACGACATGCAGTTCATGCCCCAAAAGGCGGTCAAGGGTCAAGCACTGGCAGACTTCTTAGCCGATCATCCAGTATCGGGAACGTCTAAATTGTATGAGGAATTACCTGACGAGGTTGCTGAAGCTTGCGCTACCCAAGAAGCTACGCAAGTGTGGAAGTTATTCTTCGACGGTGCATCCAGAGCAAATCCTCATGGAGCAATCACCGCGGGAGTAGGAGTAGTGCTAATCTCTCCAAACGGCCATGTAATCCCAAGGGGATTTTCCTTAATCGAACCTTGCACCAACAACGTAGCCGAGTATAACGCTCTGCTATTAGGCATGCAATTTGCTGAAGAACTTGGTATTCAGCATCTTGAAGCTTACGGTGACTCTCAGCTCATCGTTAATCAAGTTCGAGGAGAATATGAAGCACGTCATGAGGATTTGATCCCGTATTACTTTGCAGTGCTAGAGCAGGCTCAAAAGTTCGAGGGCTTCTTTATCGAATACGTGCCACGAGCTCAGAATGCTTACGCAGATGCTCTAGCCTCCTTGGCAACCTCATTAGCGTTGCCACCGAAGACTGAAACAACGATTCCAGTCGCGGGACGGAAATTATATTTTTCTAAAATTCCTACAGAAGAAAACCTAGACGAGACACCGTCAGAAGAAGTCTGTACAACTTCTATGGAGTTTGAATCCAGGGATTGGCGATTCCCGTACATCGACTATGCCGTATATGGAATTCTACCCGATGATCCTAAGGAAGCGGCCTCTATCAAACGAAAGGCCCTCCGATTCTATTACGACGCAGTCTCTCAAGTCCTGTATCGTAAATCGCATGATGGAGTTTTGCTTCGATGTCTCTCCCGGAAAGAAGCAAAAGAGGCCCTCAAGGAAGCTCACGGCGGAATGTGCGGAGCTCATCAGCCTGGAGCTAAGTTAGGAGATCGCCTCCGACGCATCGGCTATTATTGGCCGAAGATGTTTTCAGACGCGGTTGACTATGCTAAACGTTGTCACGCGTGCCAAATTCATGGGGATTTCATCCACCAGGCGCCAGGAAATTTACACCCCACATCAGCGACTTGGCCATTCGAAATGTGGGGTATGGATATCGTCGGACCGATTTCCCCTCCGACATCCAAGGGACACCGGTTCATTCTAGCCGTGACCGATTATTTCTCCAAATGGGCGGAGGCAATCCCGTTGAAAGAAGTCAAGACTTCAAACGTGATCAAGTTTATCAAACATCACGTCGTCTACCGTTTTGGAGTCCCGAGGCGAATAGTTCACGACAACGGGACACAATTCGTCAGCTTTGGGTTCCAGAGATTCTGTGACAGATTCAGAATCCAAAGTGTTGCATCTACGGCTTATTATCCGCCAGCAAATGGTCTTGCAGAAGCCTTCAATAAAACCATAGTGAAGCTTCTCAAAAAGTTTGTTTCTAAAAGCCGGCGCGATTGGGATGAAAGACTGGGTGAATGTCTTTGGGCTTACCGTACTACAGTAAGGACCTCCACAAGAGCTACGCCATTCTCTTTGGTATATGGCTGCGAGGCGGTACTACCATTGGAAATTCAGATTCCTTCTCTGAGAGTCGCTATCACAACTGGACTAACAGAAGAAGAAAAGCATCAACGACGTCTGCAAGAACTTGAAGCCTTAGACGACAAGCGACTTCAAGCTCAACAACAAATAGAGTTGTATCAAGCCCGTATTTCCAAAGCCTACAACAAAAAGGTTAAGGAACGGATCTTCAAGAAAGGCGATCTAGTGTTGGCCAACAGACGACCCATGGTGATGACACACAAAACCAAAGGGAAGTTCAATCCTAAATGGGAAGGGCCCTTCGTAATAGAATCAGTCTATTCGAACGGAGCATACCGCCTCATCAATCAAGAAGGAGACAGGCTCATGATGCCAATTAATGGGAAGTTTCTCAAGAGATACTTCCCGTAAATCATGTAGCCCCCTAAACCCCAACCAAATCAGGCTGGGGGTTGCCTATTCATAGTGTAATTCTATCTTGTATTTCGTCATGTTAACACTACACCTCTGACGATTGTAATTTGATGGAATTATTCTGAATAAATGATAAAGGGAATTTCGATAACATTTGCATTATTTTCTATTGTCTTGAACCAGATTTCAATAAAAAGAGACGATAAAGAGCAAAAGTGATATCATTTTCATTCGATGTGGTTAATCCAAACACAAAATGAAAAAGATACAAAATTCCTTAATCAAAAACAGGTCAAGAGCTAAACATCAGGCTTCATTAACTTGAGGGTTTTTAGCCTAGACTTGAAAGCAGAGAGTTTCTCCCGGTGAGCTGCTCGAACTTGTTCCTCGATCTCCTTTCTGAGTTCTGCTTCAATAGGAAGAGTAGCAACAATGTCCTTACGAGTCTGCTCAGCTGCGTGGAGTGTACGGCAAAATTTCGTATAAATTTGGCCACTTTTATGCTCAAGCTCTTTTCTGACATCCTCATAGTGGGCCAATTGAGCTTTCTTCTGGTCCAACTCGGCCTCTAATCGAGCGATAGTCTCTTCAATATCACGGATATCAGAAGCAACACGTTTGATTTTAGCATATGCTTTAGAGTGTCGCTTCCTTAAAGTTGATATGCGGGCCTTTTTATCAGATAGTTCCTTGCGAAGATTCCCTGGGTGATGCGCTCTCGAGATTATCGCCAAAGAAAGGGCCGGCTCCACTTCAGAATCTAAATTGGCGCGCTGTAACTCCCTGAAAGCTGTCAATTCTGCCATCAAAAGAGTGACCCCACCCTGGCAGTGCTCAGTCCAGGATGCATCCCCTTTGGCCTTGATGTCGTCCAAACATTGGCTCAAGATGGATTTACAGTCTTCAAGAGAAGCCCCCTCAACACTGATCATACCAATAATTGTTTGCATCCAACGTTCCAGTTCATCAATTGATTTCTTCAGAGCTCCTGAGCGTGGAGGAGGAAGAGTTGGATAGATTGGATCCGTATAATCATCCTGAACAGGTGTTGGAGCAACTTCAGAAGAAGGACCCTCTTCAGCCCCATCGTCTTCAGGAACTGAGGGGATCGATTGAGGCATTTCGTCCTCTCCATCAGTGAAACGCCCAACGAGCGCAGACTTCATCGCATCCCCCATTATTTTGGCCCTCTTGGAATTCTTGGCCATGACAGGTATCCGCTTACGGATTCTCCTGTCATACTCACCTTGCTCAGCAGCAGAAAGAGCTTCCTTACCCGATCTTAAAGAACGAGGTGTAGGAACGGGCTCTTCTGCAGGAATCTCCTCAGTTGTCTTTTCTTCAGGAGAATCATCAATTGGCTTTCCCTCTTCAATTCCTGTAGGAACCTCATCTTCAGAAGGTTCTACGGTGGACAAGTCTTTAGGAGCTTCAACGGCTCCGGTCGCTTCCTGTTCACAA
>NC_033794.1:31021101-31059676 GCF_001876935.1 Asparagus officinalis
CAAAACTTAGCTAAATGGCCTTTACGACCGCAAATAGAACATTTATAAGCTTTGCTATACATGTGTGCATGATGAGTAGATGATTTTAACTTAGACTTGACACACATATTCACAAGCTTATTATGGTTGTTAATGCATGTATTAAGAGTTGAATCTAAAGAAGAAATACGGTTTTTAACATTGTTCAACTCATCATTAGGCATATTAGCATTAACTTTAGAAGTAGAACATAAATAATTATTTATAAAAGAAGCAGTATCATTTTTTATGTTCTCTACTTCTAACATGGCATTATCTTTTTCATTAGATAAGCTAGTTATAGATGTGGTTAATTTTTCATTTTTCAAAATTAACATGTCATTGTTTTCTTTAAGCATGGTATTTTCTTTTGCAATGACATCCAATTTTGACACTAGCTCCTCATGATTGGATTCTAAATTATCATGCTTGCTTTTTAAATCAATAAAATCTTTATGCAATTTCTTATAGGCATGCAATAATTTTTCACTAGCACAAGCAAGTTCATCACTAGATAAATCATTAATGGATTCGTCGCCTAGTGGCCGTGTGCATGACGCTCCACATGAACTTGAAATCGGATCCGCCAAAACTTGTTGGATCGCCTCCAAGTCCCCTTGATGTGCTTCAATTAATTTCCATAAGGTGTAAGCACTATCAACATGAACAAACTTGTTAGACATAGATGAGTTAAAAGCATTTAACAAATATTCTAACAAAATGTTGTTCATAGTAAACATACGATGATCATTCTTATTCCACTTGGATTTCTCCATAGTGGGCACAATATAGGCATCATCTATAATTCCCATAAATCAAAGTGTTTAGATTGAACAAAAAGTTTTAATCTAACACACCATTAGGCATAAGGGAAATTATCTAACCTAGGGGCAATATTAATGACATAACCTAAACCATGCATATCCATAATATAAAAGGCAAGCAAGATACAATTAAAGCTCAAAATTAGATTAGCACAATAAGCTAACTTGGATCTTTAACTCAAGGTGATTAGACCTTAAATCAAAGAGCACCAAGCTCTGATACCAATTGTTAGACCCTAGAGGGGGTGATTAGGGTCTCTTATGCTAATCTAATCCGATTAAATGCCAATTAAAATTAATTAACAAGTTATCCTAGCAAGTATGAAATATCACAAGATATATGAGCTAGGATAAGCAATGTAAACAATGAGATATATCCTATATGATGAAATATATATATATGCAAGGATATATAAACTAACACAAGGGGTAAACAATGTGAACTAGATAGTGGATCATATAAATAATGAGCTAATGACAATGGCGATAAGAAATATAAACACAAGTATAAATAAACGCCAAAGCACACTCAAACACAAGATATGATCACGGAGTTCGGACCTTCCGTCCTACGTCTCCGCTCCCCACTCCCGGGGAGAAATCCACTAACACAATCCGGTTTGGAAGCCGGAACTTCTTCTACACACTCGGTTTTCTAGCTAACCGAAAACTCTACAACTCACACTCTTGCAATCACACTCTACACCCACTAAGTGTTGGACCTAGCCGTATCTCCCTCAAGTTCTCGGTTACAACCTCTCCCTAGGCACGTCAACCGACGCCACTCCTCTTAGGAAGATCCCCGACTCTCACCACACACTCCTCACTCGGTGTACAAGTATATTACAAAGTGAATCTCTCAATAAGCACAATATAACAAATGATTGTTCTCAACTATGGATGAGAACTCAATTAAGCACAACTCAAAGTTACAATCTCTCACCACCCAACTATACTATGTATGTAAATACTATAAGCTCAATGTGGGTGTGTGTAACAATGAGTAAAATAAAATCTAACTCAAATAACAAACTAGCAATAGTAAGAATATGAAAATCAATAACGAAATTGCTAGAGAAAAGAGTTAGAAAACTTCTCTATAAACACAAAGAAGAGGATGAAGAGGATTGAGAATGAATCCCTCAATCTGCAGTGAAAACTTCCTCCTTTGTAAACAGAAACCCAATCTTTAAACAAACAGTAAAACTCTAAACCCTTGTTTAAAAACTTTGTTTAAAACTCTTCTTGATTACATGAAAAGAGATCAGCAATTGGCTATTTATACCCTCTCAAAACTCAGCCAAAACTCCCAAAACAAAAGACCAAAAACACCCCAGCAATGGTAATAAAAATAGCCGTTGGAAGCAGTCAGAACGAGCGGCGGTCGACCGAAGAAATTCGCGGTCGACCGACAGAAACGATCGGTCGACCGACGGAAATTTCGGTCGACCGCTATCCAGGTCAAACACGAGAAAAACACCAGCTGACTTATCCGGTCGACCGGTGCGGTCGACCGAAGGAAGCTCTCAGTCGACCGCGGCGGGCGACCCGCCCAGTGAACACGAGAACTCAGGTTCGGTCGACCGGTTCGGTCGACCGAAAACTGACATACTCAAAACCTGATTTTAAAAGAGAATTGTTGACTTTTGAAAAATTGTTAAAAATAACAAATGAAGTCCAAAAATTATGAAACTTTGGGAAATGTATATAAACATGAAAACAAACATGTTACAAAAAGAATTTTCCAAATTGCATTTTCCATTTGTGAAAAATTATCATTTTGCAAAATAGTCCAAAACATGAAAATATGAAATACTTGAATTTTGATGTTTTGACATAAACCAACTTTTAAAACTTTGTGAAATATTTATATAGACTTGGTAAAACATGTATAAACTGATATTGAAGTCTACAAACTAAGAATATAATATTTTCACAAAATTGCATATTCTATGCAATATTTTCAAAAACACAATAGAAAATATGAAACATGTGATTTCATATTTATAAACATGAAAACCCAAAACCATGCATGTATATATATAACTATATATATACATAGAAAACAAAACTTATGTATATATATATATATATAACTATATATATATACGAAGAAACCAATAAGTGTGTGTGTATAGATATTGAGCTTAACGTATTAAACACACATAATATAAACCCTAAACTAAATTATCCAAGCTTGATCTTGATCTTCATTGAGCTCAACTTGGTACACATGCGGATGAAGCTTGAACTTGATCTTTAACTTGAATTGTATAAGCTTCACCGACATTCCACCAACCTCCTTTGGATATGATCGTTGAAGCTCTATTCCATCCATCCTCCAACTACGTTGTTTGTCTACAAAACATAGGAATGCACAAACACTAGACAAACAACATTAGTAATAAATTGTTTGTTAAACATTATCAAAACAAGAAGGCCAACAATGTCCAGTAATTTTGAACACCTAAGATCACACTTTTGATCACTTGAAGCCTCCCTGCATATGATAGGCTACTATGTCTAAGCCACTTCTGAAACTGACATGAGATTTTATCCAATAATGGATTGCAATCAATATATGTTAACCTCTTACAGATGAGAGGTACTCCCAGATACTTGAAGGGGAGAGACCCTTCTGAAAAACCTAGTATATTTTTAATTTCTGATTTGGCAGTATCATTCACACCTCTAAAGTATATAGAGCATTTGCTCAGATTAGCTTCCAGTCCAGTAGTATCACTAAAATCCTTCACACATTGAAAAGTATATAGAGCATTTGCTCAGATTAGCTTCCAGTCCAGTAGTATCACTAAAATCCTTCACACATTGATATAGTTTCTGGATTGAATATAAGTCCCGCTTCCAGTCCAGTAGTATCACTAAAATCCTTCACACATTGATATAGTTTCTGGATTGAATATAAGTCCCTTTGGCAAAGAGAAGGAGATCATCCGCAAATATTAGATGGGATATTTTGAGCTTACCACACATTGGGTGATATCTAAACAATCTATCCTCCTTTAAAAGCTCTAATTTCCTGGATAAGTATTCAATCTCCAAGATGAAAAGATATGGTGAAAGGGGATCTCCCTGCCTTAAGCCCCTCTTACCATCAAAATAGCCATGAAGTGATCCATTAAGAGATATATAAAATCTAGGGGAAGAGATGCATGGCATGATCCATTTAATCATCACTCTAGGAAATCTCATCTCTTTAAGCATTTTCCTAAAAAAAATTCCAGTTGATTGTATCAAAAGCTTTTCTAATATCAATATTCAACATAACCCTTGGTGAAATCCTCTTCCTACTATAGCTTTTAGCAAGCTCATGAGCCAAGAAGATGTTACTGGTAATTTGTCTACCTTTGACAAATGCACTTTATGCTTCATTCACTATGCTCCCCATGATTGGTCTAATCCTATTAGCTAGGATTTTGGAAATGAATTTATAGATGCAGTTACAGCAGGATATAAGCCTATAATCAGAGGGAGAAACTAGGAATTGTTTCTTAGGTATAAGAGTGATAGAAGTAGAGTTTACCATTCCCAACAATTTTCCATTTTTGAAGAATTCCTCAATAGCCGAAATCACATCCTCTCCTATCACAGACCAAGCAGATTTATAGAAAGCTACTCTACATCCATCAGGACCTGGTGCTTTGTTATCATCCATTGAAAATATTGTACTTTTTATTTCATCTCTTGAAATAGGTCTGGAAAGCATAACAGCTTGTGCTTCATTCAAACATGGCCCAGACTGAATGACTTGAGTGTCTGGTGTGATTGTTACTGGAGCTGACCCCAATAAGTCCTTGTAGTATAACACCATTTCATTAGCAATCTCCTCTTGGTCAGAAATTCTCTGTCCTAAGGCATTATAAAGAACCAACACCTTATTTTGATGTCTATTTGCTTTGATCCTAGAGTGGAAGAAGTTTGTGCACCTATCCCCTTGAACATTCCAATTAATTCTAGCTTTTTGCTGAAGGAAATATAGTTCACAATCCAAGAGTTTGTTGTAATTTGCAATGTACTCCCTTTCCTTTTTAATGTAATCTGGATTGAGAGGACTATTTTGCATCCTGCCCTGAGCTTCTTCAAGTGCCATTCTAGCTCTCAGGACCTGCTCACTAATATTAAAGTAATGCTTCTTGTTTATCTCCTTAAGAGCTCCTCTCAGCAGTTTAAGTCTCTTACACACAACATACATTTTATATCCCTCTACTCTTGTCTGCCAAATAGCAGATACAGTAGGAATGAAGCAATCATGTTTGGACCACATCTTGAACTACATGATAGGTTTCTTCCCTTTTGAGCATTCCTCAAATAGTGATACCAAAGCAGGTGAATGGTCAGAGAAATTAGGAAGTAAGAATTCAACCTGGCTAGCATTGTACATGTGAAGCCATGCATCATTCACCAGAGCCCTATCCAATCTACACCATACTCTAGATTCATGATCTTGCTTATTATTCCATGTATAGAAACATCCAGTTGTTTTAAGCTGATTTAGATGGCAATCTTCAATAAATTCCCTGAAATCTTTGGTGTCAGATTCAAAGATTATTGCACCTCCAATCTTCTCCTCACTATTGATGACAGTGTCGAAATCACCACATAGGAGCCATGGTTCATTCCTCATTGATTGTTGAGTAGTCTTCAATTCAGCCCATAACTCCTTCCTAGTCTCCATTTGGTTAAAAGCATAGATTGATGTAATAATACATTCCATTCTCCCATCCAAGGAAATAACTTTGCATGTGATACTTTGATCTGATATATTGATGATTTGAACTCCAAGGATATTTGAATCCCACATAATCAAAATTCTGGCTTTCCCTTGATTACTGGCATAAGATATCCACTTCCAGTTTCTAGCAATTTTCGTTGCTGCATTCTGAATCTTACTATTTTTTATTTTTGTTTCAAGCAAGGCTATATAAGAGAGCTGATACTGGGATAAGAATTGCTTAACAATATGTTATTTATAGGATTTGTTTAATCTTCTAACATTCCAAAAGGATAGATTCATCATTGCTCTCCCCCTCTTTCTAATGTAGAAGGATCAATATCCAAAATATTCATATAAGAGAAAGAATTACCAGGAATGATATCCTATTCTTTTTGCCATTTTGAACATGAATCCATGAATTATTCCCTTGTGTAGAGTAACCAGGACTAAATTTATCCCCTGCACTTTTTCCTTTGACATGTGCCACATGCATAGACCTGTGCACTGCCTGCTGCCCAGAACAAGTGGAGTCTTGAATTGCAGTCTTTATCCCACCTACAACAATCATCTCATTGATCTGATTTAACTGATGGGAATTATTTTCATGTCCATTTTTTTGATCCCCAGTATCAGAAATGTGCACAGCCAACTGCTCTCTATGCTCAGTCTGCTTATTGCATTCATTTCCAGCAACTTCCATCAGACTAGTATTTAAATTCTAAAAATCTCTCCCCTGTTCATGAGTAGCATTCACAGTATTAACTTTTCCTTCTCTATATTTCCAGGTTTTTTATTTTGACTTTGCTTAGGGATCCATCTCTGTGTTTTCAAAAGCCTTCTACATGTTTTTATGTCATGTCCAACCTGCTTGCACATATCACACCACTTAGGTTTTAATTCATAAATCACCTTCTAAGAGTATTGTTTCCCTTTTGGGTCTTGAATGATGATCTGATCAGGTAGGGGTGATGGCAATTTAACCTCTACTAGCACCCTCGCATAAACCAAGCGTTGTCTGTTTACAGTTAGTCTATCAGTTGCAATTGGACAGCCTATAGTACTAACAATTTTAGAAATGCTTTTAACATTCCACAGGTTAAGCCTTAATGATGGGAGTTGAATCCATATAGGATAAACACAATCCTTTATTTTATCAATTTCTTCTCCATTAGACCATTGTTTCAATTACAAAGGTCTTGAACCAAAAAACTAAGGTCATTTACACAGAATCTCATTCTTCTCATCAATACTCTTGAATTTGAACAGAAATAGCCTAGGTTTGAGAAGGTAAACTTCCGGCAACAAATTTTTCCATGTTCTTTGCACATAATTTTCCATAGCTTTAAATTTGATATTCAATCCCATGACTTGGCTAATTAGTGAAGATTGGCAAATTAAAATATCCTCATTCCACTTTTTATCATCAAAAGAAATTGTGTCTTTGTTATCAGAGGGCACATAGTTCAAATTCATCCCACAACCTAGCTTTCTATTGTCTGAAAATAGACTAACCCAACTTTTTCCAAGTTTTTCCTCTGTTTCATTTGAAACCAGGGGCACTTCAGCTTGCTCTTTAGCAATTTCATTAGATGAGGCTCTAGTTTATACATTACTTTTACCAAAATTCAATATAACGGTAGTTTTCTCTTTAGCCATATCTGATTCAAAGAAATAGTTTAATTCAACTGGAAATCTTGATTTAAAGAAGAATCAACCTTATCTTTTCCTAAATCCATTTCCTCTGCCCAAGAGACTCTGACTGATCTACTAGAACCAGTAGATTGAATCTTACTAAGGTCAAGAACTCCATTAGAACCAGGCGATTGACGAAGAACTCCAATAGAACCGGGAAATTGATGCTTACTAAGATCAAGAACTCCATTAGAACCAGGCGATTGAAGCTTACTAAGATAAAGAACGCCATTAGAACCAGCAGCAAGATCAAGAACACCAGAAACACGATCATACTGGTGATCCTGGACAAATCGATCAACCTCAGGCACTCGATCATGTTGACGATCCTGAACATAATCAGGAACTCGAACACGCTCCAAATTGTTTGAATTCAGCACTTCAGCCATTGATCTAGCTCTTTTTGCCCCTTTTGGACCAGTAGATCACATCTCAATGAAATCTTCATCATCTTCATCACTTCGAGCATCAGGATGATCATCAGAGATCTTCGAAATCACCTTAGAAGCTCTCAATCCAATCTTTAAGATCTTTTTTCCACTACTTTTCTTCTTCTTAGCCATCAGGAACTCAAATTTTCTCGACGGGGGAGCAAGATAGCGAAACGAAATTCACCCACTATCTTACACCTTCAGACCGCCCTATTTTAACAACAATTCTCTTAACAATTTTTTGTAGTTGTTACAAGTTTAGGATGTTGTATATTGTAGGACGTAGTCACTACTTCGACTCAATCACGAGTGATGGTAGTCATACATGAATTTCATATGCACTTTTTTTCTTGTCCTTGAATTTGGATTTTATTTGGAAAAGTACATCCAAAATCCAAGGCATATTGAGTTCCAGGTACGGTTATCAGATAGTGAGATAACTACAAATTTAAAATTGTAGTATACTTCTAAGTTTTGTTTATCTTGGTCTACTCACTTTTAACATGAATATGCTAGTTGAGAGTCTAATTGCAGAATTTATGATCTTCTAAATTTATATTAATTAGTCAAAACATATTCATTTATTGTGTTGTTTGACGAGAAACTTTAATTTTTGTAATCTATGTGACTTTATATTTCTATAGATATAGGAAGAGGACATGTGTTTGGAGAATGTGTACTATTCTGAGATGAAGGATGTCGGTTTCTTTGATTCTGATTAGGAATAATATTGTTTTGTCTCTACTTCTCTTCACATCTGTAAATTTACCTTTTTCATGGCTCTTCACAACTTGAAGCTCGCCTGCTTGATCCAGGCTCGCCCGAAGGCTTGAAGCTCGCATGCATAAGGTAAGCTCGCCTGCATAGCCTTACCTTCAGGGCTTGCCTGCATGATTCAGGCTCGCCTGAAGGCTTGAAGCTCACGTGCATAAGGAAAGCTCACCCGCACATCCTCACCTGCACAACCTCGCCTGAAGGCTGAACTCGCCTGACAGCTTGAAGCTTGCCTGTATAAGGCAATCTCGCCTGTACAACCTTGCCTGCACAGGCTCGCCTGCATAAGCCCGCTGCATAAGCCTCGCCTAAAAGTGGCTCGCCTGACATCTTGAAGCTTGCCTACATAAGGCAAGCTCGCCTGCACAACCTCGTCTGCACAGTCTCACTTGTACAACCTCGTCTGTAGGGTCGCTAGCCCGCCTGCAGGGTCGCCAACTCGCCTAGCCTGTCAGCCGCCCACTTGAACCATGGGAGTAATCAAATTCCTTGATTTAAGGGATTGGTTATCCTCATGACCATACCCAGCATGGGAATGATCACTTCCCACAATTTATGGGAGTGGGTACACCCACTCTCCATGATTGAAGAGAGTGGTCATCACCCTCCTTGGCTATTTATAAGCCACGTTTGACCACATGAAAGAGGTATTGGACCAGAGGCTGACATTCTTCTTTTGAGAAGATGTTGGCATCTTCAAACTCTTGGATCTTAGCCTTCTTTGGGATTTGATCTTTTAAGCTATTGTATTTGTCTTCTTGAGGATTTAGACCTTTTGAGGGACTGACTTAGTTTGGGCCTTCCTTTGGACTTGACCTTTTGGGCTAGCCATCTTTAAAAGTCTCTATCTGGACTCTCAAATTTGGAGACTCTTGACTCTTTGCAAATTCTCGCATTCTAGCCTCCTTGAGCTCAAATTCGGCCTTGATACTCTTCAAGCTTGGGTACTCAAACTTGATCACAAGAGCTTCTACTACATACTGAAGATCAACCGCAACTTTGATCGTATTGTCCAAGGGAAGCAAACTCAGCATGAGCACAGATGGAGGCGTCCTACCACTGTCGAAGAACCCACGTTAAACAAGAAGGGCCTTCCCTTCACTTTTGTTGTAAACATTTGATTCTTAGTTTGTAATAAGTCATTCTTATAAATACAAGTGATACCTCATCGGGAAATCGAATTTTTACATCTTACAGAAGATGGTGACCACAATGAGAGATGTCGTTTCTTCAACCAAAATGGTGGTGGCACAGTTCGACAACATTGCGGTGGGGACAACTGTTGAGTTCCTCATGATGGATTTAGAGGAGTACTTATCTTCATCCTCTTCTGGTGGCAATGCGTCTCGCAAGTGCTACAGAGTTGCGCGTGTGGCGCAGCCCCAAGTGGCCGAGGCAACCATACTGGAGAACTCCACCCAAGCAAGCATAGGGGGTTCTATCTCCCCTAAGCCCATCACGACCGAGCCGAAGGCAAAGGATGTAAGTTCAAGGGCTGCTCGATGGATCATTGAACGATCCTCGCTGGCCCCATACAAAAGGAGACGATAATTCATGTCGGCACGGACCACACCTTCGCCGTCAACATGAACGCTCCCCTCTCCAAAAGATTCAAGAAACAGCGATGACAAGCTCTCGCCAGCCAAAATACGCAAGCCCTCATCTCCGATGATGGCCTAAATTACTATTCAGGGCTAAAGAGATCTAAGCCAAAATGCAAGGTTCCTAATTTTATCGAACTAAACTGATCATGTGAGCCCACCTACTCAGGCGGGCTTTGCTCTATTGGAAAAGTTTCTAAAATTGGCGAATTTAGTGTTTTCAGCAAGCCTAGTAGTTCAGGCGAGCCCTAAGAGCTTCGTTCCATGAGCAAGGTTCCTAATTTTGATGAACNGAGCTTCGAAAATATGGTGAACTCTGTAGTTCAAGCGAACTTCATCAAGTTTGCCTAATGGCCTAACTTCACCTGCAAGTCGACCTTCGCCAGAAAGGCAAAGCTGCAGCTCGCCCAACAGGCGAGCCTCGAAAGGTCGAACCTCGCTAACACATGCAAGCTTGCTAATAGATGCAAGCTCGCCCAACAGGCGAACCTCGCCAGACTGAGCCTCACCGACGAGCTCAAGTATGCTAAATAGGCGGACCTCGACAAGCTCACCTAACAGCTCGACCCCGCCTGCAAGAAGTGGTAGTTCGCCAAGTAGGCGAACCTCGCCTGAAAGAATCGGAGGTTGAACCTCACCAATAGGCTCAAGGTCGTCGACCACGCGAACCTCTCCTGAATGAACAGATGACTGAACTTCGCCAACAGGCCCAAGCTCGCTTGTCTAGGCAAGGTCGCTTGAGTTCAAGGCTTAGGAAATTTCCCAAGTGTTCCTATTTGGACTCCCTTGAGTCTCCTTCATTTGAGCGCCATCAGTCGGCTAATGCTCAAGCTCGTCTTGAACCTCGCTTGAACGACCAGTCAGCTTGATCTCACCAGCAGTCGGCTTAAGGTCACCTAAATGCTTGAGTTCACCTGTAGTCGGCTAGAGCTCGCCCACATTCCAGACCTTGCCTATCACGGCGACGTTGGTTGGATCTGACACTTAGGGAATTTCCCAAGTGTCCTCATGTCGGCTCCCTTGAGCCTCCTTCATGCGACTTCACGTCTTATCCTTCTGACACTGGGGGTTGTCACTATCAACCTACAGGGGATCTCAGAGGACGCTTGACTGGAAAACACATGCCCAACAAGACTTTCGATAATGTGGAGTTCCCCACCGTAACTATCAATGAGATAAGGAAGTCTAAGGCCATTGAGTGTGAAGGTATCCACCAACACACTCGCGCCCAAATGGGGGTAGCCATTTTGTTTGACTACACGCGCCTAGCACCCTTCTCTGACGATGATGATGATGATTGCTCAGCAAAGGCAACGTCGAAGGCTTCAAGCTCTATTCAGGGTGAAGGCGCGGAAGTGCACACGACCAACACCCCCTGATGAGATATCCAGGAGACTCGACGAGCAATAAGAAACCATCGATTCCCTGAAGGAGATGTTGGAGATGCTTCTGAGTGAGAAGAAGAGGGGAAAAGAGAAGACTTCACGGGATTCGCGTAAATCCTCGAAGCATAAAGAACGCGTGCCTACTCCTTCTCACTCCTCATCCGAGTCATCTGGAGGAGCGTCACTTCGGGTCATAATCCAAGGGACAAAAGGCTCGATGAGTTCCAAAATCAACTCAATGCCTTGAAGCTCCAGAAGCATGTGAACCAGCTGGGGGTTATCAGACTGTATCCGATCAAATGGGATACAGTTTCCTACCTGGTGAAGTTTGATCCACTGGACCTCCTGCAGTTCGATGGCAAGGGTTCTCCTACCCAGCACGTTTACTACTTCCAGGCGCAAACTGGACACATAGTAGGGAATGATCACATTATGACTTAACTATTCATTAGTACCCTCAAGGAGGTCGCTTTTGAATGGTTCCACAGATTAGAGTCTGAATCCATCACTTGCTAGAAGGATATGGAAAAGTTCTTCATGGACAGATTTTTTAACGATGATAAAGAAATACCTGTGGCCACCCTGTTAGCTGTAAAGCAGAAGAAGATAGAGTCTGTGAGCAACTTTGTCAAGAGGTTTAGGAACCGATCGCTGCATACACGTGTTTAGATTTTCGAGGCCATCCTCATTGAGATATGCTGGAACAATCTCTCCAACATTCTGTCCAACATGAGCGCCATCATAGCTCACTCGTGGAAAGACTTAATCTGCTAAGGAGAACAAGTCGAGAGAATGCTCAAACGTATGAATACTGAAGAGCCATGTGGATTTGAAGGAAGTGATGACCAAAGCAATTTCACTTTGGTAGTAGAAACCACTTCCTCATCCTAACCCTCTTCAAAAGAGAGGGGCAATGCTTTGAAGCACAAGAAGCCCATGATGGCATCTGGTGAGTCTGCCGACTCGGACCCAAACTGTAGGGCCGACGGCGAAGACTTGGCTACTACTGGCCGAAGATGATCGGTGACGCTTAGATACGTCAATCGTCGGAGGACCTATATCCGACGGTAACTTCATACACATTCATAGTGAAAACGGTCTACTTGAATGGGTAACGTGTCAGCATAGGATTTCATCCTTAGACTCCAACGGGTATATGAGTATAAACTGTTCCCTACCTTTGACGGGAAGTTCCTGGAGGATATTACACATAATATTCTTAAGGATAACCTGGCTGACTCCAACGGGTATACGTGTATAAACTGTTCTCTATCTTTGATGGGAAGTTCATGGAGGATATTACACATAATATTCTTAAGGATAACTCGGCTTACTCCAATAGGTATACGAGTATAAACTGTTCCCTACCTTTGACGTAAAGTTCCTAGAGGATATTACACATAATATTCTTAAGGATAACCCAGCTTACTTCAATGAGTATACGAGTATAAACTGTTTTCCAAATCTCTAACTGGTATACGAGGCTAAACTATTTCTTACCTTTAACAGGAAGTTCATGGAGAATATTCCTAAGGATAACCCGGCAACCTTCAACTGATATACGAGGCTAAATTGTTCCCTACCTTTGACGGGAAGTTTCTAGAGAATACTACACATGATATTCTTGAGGGTAACCCGAGATAAGCTGATTATTCTGGATGAAAACTAACCATCTGAGTAATCCACTCTTAATCATGATAAAAATGATTAGGAATCTCCCGCTGTGGCTGTTTGATCATTTCTAAAATGATTAAAATCCTCACACTAGTGCATGAGGCTAAACTACTCCTTGCATCTCCACTTGGTCAAACTTTCTTTACATCTAAAACTATCAAGTTAACTATTACCTCTGATAGTTATTTCTCCCTTAGCCTTATTCAACTGCACGATGGATCTTGTAAAACTATCAAGCTAACCATTATCTTTGATAGTCTTCTCCAAATTTCCCCTGTCGATCCTCCCTAATAGGACGATGGGACCACTCCCACTATTAATTAATAATTACCTCTAACGAATCAACTTACCAATCCTCTCCAATAGGATGGTAAGCCCACAGAGTTGCTCAAATCGCAACAAACTCCCACTATCATGTTAACAACTATCTCTGACAAAATCAACTTACCAATTATCTTTAATAGGATGGTAGGTCCTCAAAGTCACTCCGATGGCGACAATCCTATCATTTTAACGATTACCTCTGATAGTCAACCTTGACATTCCCACGAATATCGTTGTCCGATCAATCATCACACTCATACATCCTTGAATGATCTAATCTTTTCCGAGCGTTCAAACATCCTTAGAACAATCAATGGGTAGTAGCCTACTAAGCAATGTGCTCCTATAACAATCAATCATCACACCTGATATCCCTGAATGATTGATTACCCTAACACCGTCATTCCCGCAAATGACGTTGTTCGTTAATAGTAGCCTACCATGCGATGTGCCGCTATTTTGGGTTCGTCTTTGCCCCAAGAGAAGACAAGCAGGAGACAAAATATAAAATTCTTCCTCTCCGGCATTAGATTCGTCTTTGCCCTAAGAGAAGACAAAATTCCAAGTCTACACGTGTAGCCAATCTACACATGTAGCCAGTTGTTACCGTTGACTTAAACAACAATTGAATCTATGCCTCCCTGGTATAGAGGACTTTATCTTGATCCCATATTAGAGATAAGCCTATGTCTAATACACGTAGTCGGGTAGTCTATTTCCGTAAGAAAGATGAAGTCTACGTATTCAATATAGTAGTACTAAGAGAGTTAACTCTTTAGAACAACGTTACATGCGGAATGAACTTAAATAATCTGTATGCTAGCCTGATTTAAACGATAGTCGGTAAAGGTTCATCAAATTTGTTGATAGTTGGGGGTTTGCTAAAAATCGTATGTAGCAATCATTAGCTGCAAGTAAAGAGTTCAATTTTACCGAGCTCGTTGGAAGGTGTCTTGCTCCGTCTGAACGATGATCATTTTGTAGGTCTTCATATCCAAAGTGTTCCAGACCACATTCGACCACATTCAGGTCTGAAAACTTTGGAGAGGGTTTTGTAGGCAATAAAAATTACCTTTATCCCTGTACAGTAACTTCGGACAAGCAAAAGAGTTCAAGGGTCCATCTAAGTGAAGTTAGGCCCACTTGAGAGTCAAATTCGCCTGAATACTTGACTTCACAAAATAGACAAAAATGCTGATATCTCTCAAACCAGAGGGAATTTGGTGAAATGGTTAGTTTTTTTAGCTCCATCTCATCGAGATAGGTGATTTTTATATATAATTCGTCAAATTCTGACTTATGGTCTGAAAATTATGACCTGTCCTTCGTGGCATGTTCTGGAGCTCGCCTGAAGAGCAAGCTCGCCTGTAAAGGAGCTTAGCTCACCTAAAGGCTTGAAGCTCTCCTGCATAATGCAAGTTTGTAGCCTCACCTGCAGAGCTCGCCTGACAGCTTGAAGCTCGCATACATGATCCAGGCTCGTCCGAAGGCTAGCTCTCTGCACAGTCTCGCCTGCAGAGCTCACCTGACAGCTTGTAGCTCGCCTGCATGATCCAGGCTCGTCCAAAGGCCAAGCTCGCCTGAAGGCTTGAAGCTCGCCTGCATAAGGCAAGCTCGCCTACACAGCCTCACCTGCAGAGCTCGCCTGACAGCTTGAAGCTTGCCTGCATGATCTAGGCTTGCTCGAAGGCTAGCTCGCCTACACAGCCTCGCCTGCACAGCCTCGCCTGATAGCTTGAAGCTCGTCTACATGATCCAGGCTCGCCTAAAGGCCAAGCTTGCCTGAAGTCTTGAAGCCCGCCTACATAAGGCAAGCTCACTTGCAGAGTTCGCCTGACAGCTTGAAGCTCGCCTGTAGAGCTCTCCTGACAACTTGAAGCTTGCCTGCATGATCCAAGCTCGCCCGAAGGCTAGCTCGCCTACACAACCTCGCCTGTAGAGTTCGCCTGACAGCTTGAAGCTCGCCTGCATGATCTAGGTTCACCCGAAGGCCAAGCTTGCCTGAAGGCTTGAAGCTCACCTTCATAGCCTTGCCTACACAGCCTCGCCTGCACAAGCTCACATACACAGCCTCGCTTGAAGGCAGAGCTCGCCTGACGGCTTGAAGCTTGCCTATATAAGGCAAGTTTGTCTGCACACAGCCTCACCTGCATAGCCTCGCCTAAAGGCTAAGCTCGCTTGACAGCTTGAAGCTCACCTGCATAAGGCAAGATCGCATGTACAACCTCGCCTATACAACCTCACCTACAGGGTTGCTAGCCCACCTGTAGGGTCGCCAGCTCACCTAGTCTGTCAGCCACCCACTTAAAGCATGAGAGCAGTCAAATCCCTCGCTTTAAGGGATTGGTTATCCTCATGACCATACCCAGCATGTGAATGATCACTTTCCACAATTTAAGGAAGTGGGTACACCCACTCTCCATGATTGAAGGGAGTGGAAATGACTCTCCTTGGCTATTTATAAGCCATGTTTGGCTACATGAAAGAGGTTTTGGACCAGAGGCTGACATTCTTCTTTTGGGAAGAGCTTGGCATCTTCAAACTCTTGGATCTTGGCCTCCTTTGGGACTTGATCTTTTAAGTTGTTGTCTTTGTCTTCTTGAGGACTTGGACCTTTTAAGGGACTGACTTAGTTGGGGCCTTCCTTTGGACTTGACCTTTGGACTTGATCTTTTAAGCTCAAGCCTTGGCCGACTTCTTGATTGAATCAACTTCGCTAAGTGACAAACCAGTTGTGCCATTCCCAACAATTTAGCTAGCAGAACCAGTACCTCCTGTAGTCCAAGCAACTGCTCCACATATCCATCATACCCTAGAGCATGATTCCCCCGAGTATACCTCATGGGGGTTATTGAAGGTGGACGAATCCTCTAGAGAAGCCAACAACGAGGCAAGAGTCATCTTGCAAAGCACCGACGGCTCGACGCACGAGCACTCCATCTCCTTTGACTTCTCGGCGTCGAACAATAAAGCCGAGTATGAAGCTCTCCTTACTCGCCTTCGAGCGGTGCAAGCGTTGAAGGTAGCATGCCTCTACATTCTAGCCAACTCGCAGTTGGTCGTCCTTAAGTAAATTCGTGCTAATTACATGTAATATATGTAGTGAAATACTGTATGTACAAAAATATTAAGCTTGTAGAGAGCATGAAAGCCACACCAGGACTATCCTAATTAAATCTAACATGGTCCCTATAATAAAGAAAGCATCCAAATTGAAGCATGATTCGATAGTAGATCGAATAACCCCTAGCTTATTCTCCTTGTTGTAGTAAACCTCCTCTTAGCGGATCTCCAAAGCTTCAAGAGAACAAAAATTGGAGGTTTCTTGAGACACAAGGCAAGATATCCACCCTAGGGTTCTTAAATCCTACTCCTTCCCCTCACTCAATATTGCTAGAGTTTTGTAAGAGCTAGAGCTCTCTTATTCTCTTATGGAAAACCAATTTTCATTTGTTCATTAACCTTTCCATAAGAAAGAGAGCTCATATTTATAGAGTGAGATTTGTCATGACTCATCTCATGATTCATGCCATGAGTAATCAAAAGCAATGATTCATTAAGTGAGTCATCCCATAAGTCATGAGAAAACAAAACCATGTGCTTAAAAACCATGTTCCCAAATCATACCACTTAATGACTCATCTCATGATTCATTAATCATTGTATAATAAAATATGTATTTCATAAATGAAAATACCATATTATTATTATTATTACGGTATTTCATGAATATAGTATTTAGTATTTTTTTTCAATCTTCAACTAATAAGTCATCATATGACCAAAAAGTCAACCAGTTGACCAAAATTCAATTGTTGACCAAAATGTCAACCAGTTAACTAAAAGTTAATTTTATAAAAAAAAATTTTGAAAATCATTTCTTAAACGCATAGCATTCTGATTTTACCGATACATATAACCGTTTATGTGTATCCAGTAAACATCATATATGCGTATCAATCATACGCATTACTCTATAAATTTGTATTTCATAGGATTCAAGTACGCGCTTGGTGTGACTCTAGGGCCCAACTTAAAACTCGGCAGTGAATCATATCCACAAGTATAACAGAGGTGCTAGCTACACATAAAGACTATCCGGGTATAAGTTATGATAAAGGTCTGCAAGATGCTTACCCAATTTTATCAGAACCACTCAGTGATAATACTGTACAGTCCGGTCTCTTCGTCAAACCATGTCAAACTATCGAGCTTAGGGTATGGTAAACTGTCAAACCCTAATAGCTTGATTAGTGTTTGTTGATATTAAACTCATAACTTATAAGATCAAACTGATACTCAGTTTATCTTATTTACCTCGGCCAAAGATTTCTAGGCTATAGTTATATCAAACAATCTTATGACATCAACCCCATATACTTGGAGAGACGAATCCTATCTTAGAAAAATAAGAAACGATACAATACTCCTAATTATCCTTTTATACACACATGGTTCATCTGGATTTTTGATGAAACCAAACTCTTTGATTGCATCCTCAGAATAGATGTTCCATCTCTGTGATGCTTGTTTCAGTCCATAAACGGCTTTAAGCAACCTACATGCTTTTCCACTTCTCCCACTGACTACAAATCCCTCTAGTTGAGTCATATATATGCACTCTTCTAGATCACCATATAGAAATGCAGTTTTGACATCTATTTGCTAGATCTCGTAGTCATAGTGAGCATCTATAGCAAGTAGGATTCGAATAGACTTTAGCATAGCCACTGGAGAAAAGGTTTCATCATAGTCCAAACCAGGTCTTCGACGAAAGCCTTTAGCTACCAGTCTAGCTTTAAAAGTCTCTACTTTCCCATCTACACCCAACTTTTTCTTAAACAACCACTTGTTGCCTATGGGTATGACCCCTTTAGGAGCATTATCTAAGATCCATACTTTGTTGGTGTACATAGAGTCTATTTCAGATTTTATTGCATCATGCCAAGCAACAGAGTCCCTACTCTGAGAGGTTTGCTGATAACTCAAAGGTTCGTCATCATCTAGACGTGATCTAACATGCTACCTTCAATGAGAAAATCATATTATCTCTTAGGTGCATGAGATCGCTTTGGATATCTCCAGACTGGTTGAGGTTCTTCTGGTACAACTGAATTTTCTGGTTCTACTAAGTCATCAGTATTGATTTGTATCTTTAAAATTTTTTCCAGTTCTATCATGCTCCCACTAAATTTTTTTAAGAAATTCATTCTCCAAGAAGGTAGCATACCGAGAAACAATTCTCTTTTGTTCATCGATGTGGTAGAATTGATATTCATGGGGAAGTTAGACCCATGAGGGGGGTGAATAGGGTTTTATGCTAATCTAATCCAATTTTATGCCAATTAAAACTAATTAACAAATTATTCTTACAAGAAAGATATACAATATGTTACAAGCAAGAATAATCAATATGAACAAAGAGCAATATCCTAGCGATGATATTATATGCGAGGATATATAATGAACACAAAGGTAAACAATCTAAACTAGATAGTGGACAATATAAACAACAAACAATATACAAAGGCGATGATACGAGTCGCCGTGCGAGCACCCTTTGGTCGCGGAATTAACAAAAGGTGGGTTGAGAAGAGGATGACCAAACACAAGAACAATTCAGTATAAGGTGAAGGAAAATACCTTCTCTAGATTATGAAGAACAAATATTACAATCTCTCCCTCACAATCTCGCTAGAATTAAGAACAACCTCTCAACTCTCTCTCTCTAAAACCCTAATACAATTATTAGAATTTCTCTTGATCACTTCTCTCTGAGATCTCAACTCTCTCTCTCTAAAACCCTAATACAATTATTAGAATTTCTCTTGATCACTTCTCTCTGAGATCCAATTGTTTAGAACCCTAAAACAATCTTATTTATAGATGTGCAAACGTGGATGGCAAACTTGTAAATAAACAAGCCAAAAAGAATCAGGAATCCCTGTCAAAACAGAATCCAAAACGAAACAGGAAACCCAGAAATCACGATCCGGTCGACCGCCAGGCTTAGTCCGGTCGACCGGCCAGAGAGTTTTCTCAAACCCTGCACCATGCAGGTTTTCCGGTCGACCGGCATGTGTGCTGCGGTCGACCGGACAGAGATCTGCCAGTTTACCCTGTTCTTTTGCGATACGCTCCTGTTGGTCCGATCGGAAATAACTCATTCATCCCGCGTCTCGTTGTAGTCACTTCTCGCTCCAAGTTGCAATCCTTAATCGATGGCTTTTCTGGAAGTCTAATGCACAGCGAGACAAACTTCTTGCTTGCATTCACTAACCTCTTCGCTCGCGTCACCATTGCCAAGCTTGTCTCCCTCGGAAGAGATGCCGAACGAAATATGAACTTTTCACCACCCTTGGTGAATGTATACTTCTGAGCCCGCCTCTCGTAGATCGCATATCTATCCCATAAGTACGGATTGCCCAGTATAATCTGACAAACATCCAATGGAACTACGTCGCATGTGACCTCGTCAATATACGACTCATGGAGCGCAAATCTTACAGTGCATTGATCAACTACACATAGCTTCTCCTCCTTCTGAATCCATCCCAATTGATAGGGCTTCGGATGCTTGACCGTCTTCAGACCCAGCTTCTAAACCAAGGCTTCGGATATCAAATTCTTCTCGCTGCCCGGATCAACTATGGCATCAACTAAACTGATCTTCACCTGCAACTTAAGAACAAAGAGCTGCTCTCTCGGGTCGTCGTCCTCTTTCGTGGCCTGTTTCCCCGTCATAAGATTGAGACTGCTATTAGGCTCTGTCATCCCCGGGACTTCTTTCGGACCTTGAGCTATCATGTATGCCTTTTTCTCCTCCTTCTTCTTCAACCCTCTTGGCTTGAGATGAGGATACTTCTCCCAGCACCGATCAGCTTCGTGTCCTGTCTTCTCGCAGTGACTACAAATCAGCCCTGCTTTCCCTGGATCACCCTTCTTCTTCTCCTCCTTAAACTGAGAACCACTAGACTCGCCTCCAACTTGCTTTGCATCCCCCTTTGCTTCGTTGCTCTTCTTTTGCTTGCCCTCAATGGCAATGGCCTTCACGCTCGCATCTGCAATAGTCTCGACCGTGAATAACCTCATCTCCTTTCGGATGTAATCGCTCAATCCCGCCATATACTTCATGAACACAGAATATTCCTCTGTCGCAATGTTAAGGACCATCGCCTGCTGCTGGAACTCCGTGGTGTATTCTTGAATGGTTTGATTGACCAGTGAATAACCTCATCTCCTTTCGGATGTAATCGCTCAATCCCGCCATATACTTCATAAACACGGAATATTCCTCTGTCGCAATGTTAAGGATCATCGCCTGCTGCTGGAACTCCGTAGTGTATTCTTGGACGGTTTGATTGACCCTTTGGCGCAAGCCATACCACTTGTACCAACGCTCCTCAAGGAATCCCACCGGATAGAACTGTTTCCTAAGTAGCTCCTTGAACTTGTTCCACGACACCGCCTTCTTCTCTTGCTTGCAATAGGATTTCCACCACGTCAACGCATGTCCTGAAAGCTTCAAAGTCGCGAACATAATCTTCTCTTTTGACGAATAGCCATAAAGAGTAAAATACGTCTCCATCCGCTCGATCCAGTCATCAAGCCTCTCGACGTCAACACTCCCATCATAAATAGGAATCTCCACTCTGAAATCAATCTTCAGATTCTGGTAAGAATTCTTACCCCCTTGATGCGGTGCAGTCTTGACGGTCTCGTCCTCCTCGTCGGAGCCTAAAAGCTCGCTCTCTCCACCGGACTCTATAGGTTTCTTCTTAGACCTAGAAGAAGATTCCCCCTTTTCGTTCCCTCCTTGGATGAGACCGACGAGTTTTGTGAGCGTCGACCCTATCGTCTCGATCTGCTTCTCTAATGCATCAATTCTCGCAGAATTATCTCCTTCATCCATCTTCTCCTTCCTTAAATCCTGGACTCCTTCCAATGAAATAAGAATCTCTCCAAGCTTCTTGTATGAGGAACGAGTAAGGACCATACACAGGATGCCCCTTCACCGGATCTAGTTCTCTGATACCAACTTGATACGAGTCGCCGTGCGAGCACCCTTTGGTCGCGGAATTACCAAAAGGTGGGTTGAGAAGAGGATGACCAAACACAAGAACAATTCAGTATAAGGCGAAGGAAAATACCTTCTCTAGATTATGAAGAACAAAAGATTACAATCTCTCCCTCACAATCTCACTAGAATCGAGAACAACCTCTCCTCTCTCTCTCTAAACCCTAATACAATTATTAGAATTTCTCTTGATCACTTCTCTCTGAGATCCGATTGTTTAGAACCCTAAAACAATCCTATTTATAGATGTGCAAACGTGGATGGCAAACTTGTAAATAAACAAGCCAAAAAGAATCAGGAATCCCTGTCAAAACAGAATCCAAAACGAAACAAGAAACCCAGAAATCACGATCCGGTCGACCGCCAGGCTTGGTCCGGTCGACCGGCCAGAGAGTTTCTCAAACCCTGCACCGTGCAGGTTTTCCGGTCGACCGGCATGTGTGCTGCGGTCGACCGGACAGAGATCTGCCAGTTTACCCTGTTCTTTTGCGATACGCTCCTGTTGACTTCTTTCACCGTCTTCTTTGGCTCCATCCATGCTCCTATTCCCAAGATATGAGAATCTCCTATCCTCAAGCTCCCATGAGGATCGCTAAGCTCCTGAAGAGAAGATACACCCGTATCAGGCGATATAAGATATGAGCATAAGAAAGGTGCGCTAATTCAATCACAAACAAATGATATGATCACGGAGTTCGGACCTTCTGTCCTACGTCTCCGTTCCCCACTCCCAGAGAGAAAATCCACTATCACAACTGGGTTTTCTATGCTCACCCGAATAACGTTTACACCTCACAATTTCATTCACGGAGTTCGGTCCCTACGACCTACGTCTCCGCTCTTCACCTCGAGGAGATCTCCAATACACACTCGGTTTTCTAGCTAACCGAAAACTTTACCAACTGGGTTTTCTATGCTCACCCGAATAACGTTTACACCTCATAATTTCATTCACGGAGTTCGGTACCCACGACCTACGTCTCCGCTCTTCACCTCGAGGAGTTCTCCAATACACACTCGGTTTTCTAGCTAACCGAAAACTTTACAATCTCATAATATAATAAATGATTTGTTCTCTACAATAAATGAGAACTCAATGTATGCTCACACTCAATTGTTATAACACTCACTAACCCAATTATACTATGTATGAAGATACAATAAGCTCAATGGTTGTGTGTGCAAACAATGAGAAACAACAAAATCAAATGTAAACTCAATATAAATCTAGCTTAATGAAGATAATAATCAATGACAAATATAAATGTAAAGCTAGAATTGAGTTTAGAAAAACTTCTCTAGAACAAGAGAGATGGAGATGTGAAGTTAAAAGCTCAAACCCAAGTTGATCTCCTCTTCTTGTGAAATAATCTTCACAAACCCAATTTTGTAAACAAACACCTAAACAAACTTAAACCCTTGTAAAAACTTGTTTAAAACATCTCTTGGGTTCTCATGAAAGATGAGATCAATGGGGTATTTATACCCACTCAAAACTTTAACAAAAACCCAATCAAAATGACCAAAAAGCCCAAGAGAAAACAACTCAGAAACTAGCCGTTGGAACCCAACGGTCAGATCGGCGGTCGATCGCGAGCAACAAAAACAGTAATAANTCAATCGTGGCGGTCGACCGCGAAATTCTCTGGACTATATACGGTCGACCGCCACGGTCGACCGCGAGCCAAAAAAGATCATACTGAGTCTTTGGACTCAAGGGCGGTCGACCATGGTGGTCGACCACAAACTGATACTAGAAAAAGATAGGTTTGAAATAGTTTTCTGATTTTAAAACCCTATTTAAAAATATTAAATAAATTTAAAAAATATAAAACTTTGAAAAATGATTGTAGACATGATAATATACATGCTATAAAAATTGGTTTTTAAAAAGGACCTCCCAAATAAAAAAAAATCATTATTTTGCAAAATAGTCCAAAACATGAAAATGTAAATATATGAGTTTTAACATTTTAACTTAACCATATTTTGAAACATTACAAAATGATTATATAGACTTAATAAAAGATGTATATGATTGTTATTAAGTCCATGAACCAAGAAAATAATATTTTCACAAAATTGCATATTTTGTAAACATTTCAAAAGTAAATATGATTTCATTGAACTAAATAAAATTGATATTGATGAAATCATATATATGTGTGTAAGTATGAAACAAAAATATGTTTTCTAATTATATTCAATTGTTTCATATTAAAACTTAAAAACTATCAAACCAAAATATATATGTATATATATAACTATATATATACAAAACCAAAACGTGTATGTGTGTATATGATTGAGCTTAAAGTACTAACACACATAATATAAAACCTAAAACTAAATGTTACCCAAGCAATCTTGATATTTAATAAGCTTGACTTGGTATACTTTGCGGATAAAGCTTGAACTTGGATCTTTAACTTGAATTGCATTGCTTCACTCCACTATTTTCTTCCATCCTCCAATGGATATGATCGTGAATGCTTGATTCCATCCATCCTCCAACATATTATTTGTCTACAATAAATAGATAAACACAAATCCTAGACAAACAACATTAGTGGTAAATTATTTGTTAAACATCATCAAAACAAAGAGACCAACAATCTCCCTATTTTTGATGATGACAAACAATTTACAAAAAGGATATATGCATGAAAGAAAATGAATATATAAATTATAATTATCATGCATATAAACAAGAAAGAATATACTCACAATATTTCTCCCCCTTTGACAACATCAAAAATGGGACAAAAGGATGAAGAGAGCGAAAGCTCCCCCTACATATAAGCATGGGTGAGTATAAAACAAGTATAAGGATTGCTCCCCCTCTCAAAGTACCATATGGAGTATATGAAATAGAGACCAAGGCAAAACATGTAAGCAAGCATAGATGAAAAAATGCTAAATATTACTCACATACATGAGATAATGAGAACATATATAAATATATCAAGATGAACATAGTGTCTCATATCAAAAAACATAAAAACCATGTATAAGAGTAGATTTATGAAATCAAAAGAAAAGGAACATGAGAATCATGCAAAATATTTTTAAATGAAAATAAATCAACCAAATAAAATCATAAATCAAATTTTAAGCCCAAAAATGATATTTTATCAATAAAGGAAATTTTCTTTGTAAAACTTGATCAAACCACATAAAGAATATATTATAAAACATATTTGAAATTTGAATCATCTATTTGTGCTCATATAATGAATTCAAAAGAACATATCAAAGCAAAATTTTCATAGTTCAAAAGTTACATACAAGAATCATGAACTATGGATTTTAAAAACTAAAAATTATTTTTAAGAGTATAAAACTAGACCATCATTGATTTTTAAAAATCAAGAGAGGCAACCATATCTAGCTCTTGAGCTAGTAACAACCCTTATAAACATTTAAGCACCCGGTAAACAAGATTTGGGAATAAACACCCAATAAACCCGGGGGGGTTATATAAACACAAACCTCTCATCAAAAGCGAAACTAATAATCATGAAAACAAAGGAATTGATCAATAAAAATTGTTTTCATATACAAAAATTTTAAAGCATAATTTTCAAAACCAAGAAAAAAAATAAAAACACTAAAATTCTTGGTTTAAAATCAAATTTTTTTTGGTACCCAAGTAATCTTGGTACCTAAAAGTTTAGGGACATGACCCCTATCATTTAAGCTCAAAGCCCTAGGGTTATGAACTCTTTTAGGTGCATTTAGTGCACTAACACGGTCAAAGCAATAATCACTCAAATGACCATTTCGATTGCAATTTGTGCAATGAAAGAGATCCATTTGTTTTTGTGGACCATTAGCTCGTGCACAAGAATCATTTACAAATAAAGATTGTATTTTAAAATTATTTTGCAAATGAGAAATATTCTTAAACAATGGTCTATTTAGAACATATTGAAGCTTTTTGCATATCATAACAAAATTTTGCAAGATGTCCAAACCTACCACAAACATCACATTTAAAAATATGTGGTCTACTAGAAACATCTGGCAAAAGAGATTTTCTTTTCAAATCAAAATAATACTTGGCCAAATGACCAAAACGACCACAATGATCACATCTATACACATGAGCATGCTTATGATGAATAATGGGTGCATGTGTGTGTACATGTGATTAAGAAACTTGATGAGATGCATAAGGATCATTAACATTTTTATGTTTGTGTGCATCATAGCAAAATTTAGCTAAATGGCCTTTTATGGTCACAAATAGAGTATTTGTAAACTTTGCTATATATGTGTGCATAAGTAGTGGATGATTTTAACTTGAACTTGGCACACATATCCACAAGCTTCTTATGATTATTAATGCATGTTTTCAAAATTAAATCTAAAGATGAAATGCGTTTATTCACAAGATTCAAATCATCATTTGGCACATATGTATTTTTATTATAAGTAGAACATAAATAGTCATTTATAAAAGAAGTAGTATCATTTTTATGTTCTCTACTTCTAACATGGCATCAATCTTAGCATGAGATAAGCTAGCAATTGATAAGAGCAAAATTTTCATTTTGCAAATTTAATAAGTCATTGTTTTCTTTAAGCATAGTATTTTCTTTTTCAATGACATCAAATTTGGACACTAGCTTCTCATGATCGGATTCTAAATTAACATGCTTGCTTTGTAAATTATGAAAATTATTTTGCAATTTCTTGTAGGCATGCAATAATTTTTCACTAGCACAAGCAAGTTCATCACTAGATAAATCATTAATCGATTCGAACTCGCAAACCTCACTAGGGCTATTGTCTAGTGCTCGTGTGCATGATGCTCCATATGAACTTGAAGCGGGATCCTCCAAAGCTTGTTGGATCGTCTCCAAGTCTCATTGATGTGCTTCAATAAGTTTTCATAAGGTGTAAGCACTATCAAAATGAACAAACTTGTTAGACATAGATGAATTAAGAGCATTTAGCAAATATTCTAGTTATACAAGTGTTTTTACTCCTAAAACTTATGAACCAAAAATCACATTTTTGAATCAACAACTAGTATAACTAATTACAAAACAACCTGAATAAATTAACTAGTTTCATTAAAATATCTTTTAATTAAACTAGTAATTAGAAACAAGTACAAAGTCCTCTATGAGTTAGATATGCATGTAAAAATTTAATTAGATAGAACCTGTCTCTGATACCATGAAGGAAATTCATGCTAATTACATGCAATATATGCAGCAGAATACTGTATGTACAAAAATACTAAGCATGTAGAGAGCATGAAAGCTACACCATGACCATCCTAATTAAATCTAACATGATCTCTATAATAAAGAAAGCATCCAAGAGTTTCAAAATCATACTTTTGAAGCATGATTCGATGGTAGGTCGAACAACCCCTAGCTTATTCTCCTTGTCGTAGTAAACCTCCTCGTAGCGGATCTCCAAAGCTTCAAGAGAACAAAACTTGGAGGCTTATTGAGACACAAGACAATATATCCACCCTGGGGTTCTCGAATCATACTACTTCCTCTCACTCAATATTGCTAGATTTTTGTACGAGGTAGAGCTCTCTTATTCTCTTATGGGACACTAATTTTTCATTTGTTCATTAACCTTTCCATAAGAGAGAGCTCATTTTTAAAAAGTGAGATTTGACATGACTCATCTCATGAGTTATGCCATGAGTCATCAAAAGCAACGATTCATTAGGTGAGCCATCTTATGAGTCATCCCATGAGTCGTGAGAAAACAAAACCATGTACTTAAAAACCATGTTCTCAAACCATATCACTTAATGACACATCTCATGACTCATTAATTATGGTATAATAAAATGTGTATTTTATAAATGAAAATACCACATCATTATTACTAATACGGTATTTCATAAATACAGTATTTAGTAATTTTCCAATCTTTAACTAATAAGTCATCATATGACCAAAAAGTCAACTAGTTGACCAAAAAAGTCAATTGTTGACCAAAACGTCAACCAGTTGACTAAAAGTTAACTTTATGAAAAAAATTCTGGAAAATATTTCTTAAGCACATAGCATTCTGATTTTACCGATACATATAATTGTTTATGTGTATCCGGTAAAAATCATATATATGTATCAATCATACACATTACTCTATAAATTTATATTTTATAGGATTCAAGTACGTGTTTGTTGTGACTCTAAGGCCCAACTTAAAACTCGGTAGTGAATCATATCCATAAGTATAACAGAGGTGCTAGCTACACATGAAGACTACCCGGGTATAAGTTATGATAAAGGTTTGCAAGATGCTTATCTAATTTTATCAGGATCACTCAGTGATAATACTGTATAGTCATGTCTCTTCGTCAAACCATGTCAAACTATCAAGCTTAGAGTATGGTAAATTGTCAATCCCTAATAGCTTGATTAGTGTTTGTTGATATTAAACTCATAACCTATAGGATCAAACTGATACTCATATGATATCAACCCCTTATACTGGGAGAGACGAATCTCATCTTGACATCTCAATATCTACTTATGTCTTGGGATGTGTTAGCCCTTATGTTTTGATGATGTTTTACAACCACCATTATCGGTACTAATAGCTTATTAAGTGAAAATGTAGTAAATTCATTTATCAAGCTCGTTAGTGCCATAAACGGAGGATGGATGGAATATACGCTACAACGAAGATATCCAAAGGAGGAGGAGGCCAAGAGATGAAGCAACGTTATTTCAAGAACGACAAATTCGACTAAAAGCTTCATCCGATTCAAGCTATATCAAAGCTCAAGTATTGCTCTCTATATGAGGATATTAGCTTTCTTTTGTTTCCCTCTCTAGTGCTAGAATGTAGGCAAAGAGTTACTAAGTTTACTTGAAGCTATTGGGAATCACACACACGATTTCATACTTATGTTTTTTAAGTGTTTTTCACAAAATACTATTTTTCACAAGTATGAGGACCTATCTGCAAAATTCTTTTTCCAAACAGTTTGTTGTTAGTACTAAAAACATTTTACAAAGTTTCAGATTTTTCAGAGGTCAAATAAATATTTTGCAAATACTTAAAGTTGGTCAAAAACTGTTTTCTGCAAAATGTCAGAAAGCGGTCGACCGGTCCGGTCGACCGCTCCCATCGCCTTTCCTCACTATTTTCCAGAGAGGTCGTCGGTCGACCGGTACGGTCGACCGAAATCTCGATTTTCTAATCGGTCGACCGTGCCGGTCGACCGACGGTGGTTCTGTTTGTTTTCCAAGTTTTCGAAGCAGCTCGCGGTCGACCGAATTTTTCGGTCGGTCGACCGACGTGATTTTTTTCTTTCAGTCAACCGCGACTTTTTTAAAACGGTCGTTTGCCTCGATTGTTGTGCTTTCACTTAATAGTGTTTGGCACAGTCTGAGCTAACAACCTGAAAAGGAGATTATCTTCCTAAATGGGAAGATTGGGTTTTGTTTTCAAATGATTTTATCTTTTCTATAAAACCCCCAGTCTTCTTCTTCCTCAGTAGCCCCAACGTTTGCAAAACCAGAGAGCCTTTTCTTTTTCCTGAGTAAAATTTTCAAAGCCTGTTTTCTCTCTGTTTTTAAGTGTGTTTCACTTCCCAGCTTTAGTAAACCTTCTCTTTGCTATAGGGGCTGTGTAAAGAGAGGTTCTTGCATCTTTTCTTCTGCTGTGATTAGTGAGATCTGTGAAGATCTACTGTGAGTGAGTGTGATCTGTTGAGATCAAACTGTGTAGTGAGAGAGATCTGCGGAGATCGCTGTGTAGACGAAGTTCCGGCTTCCAAACCAGGTGTGTAGTGGATTTCTCCTCGAGAGTGGGGAGCGGGAACGTAGGCCAGAGGGCCGAACCTCGTTAACACATCGCGCGTCAAGGATAACGAACTCCTAACCCTATCTCTCTTACTTTTATCACATTTTTTGTTTTGTGTTTTGCTTGTGCTGAATTTATATTGCATATTAGAGCCTCTTGACCCTAATCACCCCCCTCTAGGGTCCAACAGGATGCACCCAACAAGAACCGTTATGCACAACTCAATGAGAACTGCGGTTAGGTAAAAGTCTATGTATACTTATACTGACATGTAAGATATTGTACTCATACCTCAGGTTAAGAGACTACTTTGTACTATATCACTTAAGAACTTCTATTTGATAGTTAGGTATAATTACCAACTAGACGTTCTCGGTGAGTCGTTTAGTCAACTCATTCACTAATGAGTCACCTGTATACTGTATCTTGATGTCTCAGCATTAATGATCTAAGAGATGGATCATCATCCTTCTAAAGGACAAATAGAGTATACACTAGTCTTAACCAAAGTGATGATGTTCTATCTCAACACTTTATCGACTAGGAATATTTTAGAATATATGTTAGCTACTAATCAGATCTCTTCTTCATTGCGATCACTATCAAAATTCTGATAGTGTAGTATCATTCTAAGTATTTTATCTGTATTTAAAAAATACCAGTTAAATACTGACCAAAATAGCATACTATTATTTTGAACAAGGATATTATATTCATATAGGTCCTGTTACAATATACAATTATTGCTTGTAGGGCACCTATATCTAACATGTCTATCAAGTCAATGGACGATATGCAGCTAAAGATTCGAGGATGGCCTTGTATCTTAAACCTACTAAGGAACTGTTGACCAGCTTCCTAGAGTTCAAGATAGCTCAAGCCCCCCGCGCTCGCAACGCTCGGGCGGATTCCCTCTCCAAGCTAGGATCAACAAGCTCAAGGACTAGCTCGTGCCCTGTTTACACTAACACCCTCAAACGAACCAGTATCTCCAGGTCATCTAAGACCATCCTGTAGACCGATGCACCTATGATGCCTTATTGGTTGGATCCTATTATCCTCTACCTGACTTAGGGAAACTTGACTAAAGATCCAGCTGAAGCCAAGCATCTGTAGAGAAATTCTCGTTGTTATCTCATGATTGACGATCAGCTTTATTGGATGCCTTACTCTGGCAGTGGTATAGGGCCCTATCTGCGATGCCTTCAACCACCAGAGGCTAACTATGTGTTCAGAGAGATTCACAAGGGCACATGTGGAAATCATCCAGGGGCCTGAACCCTCACTCAGAAAGTCATCTGTCAGGGGTACTATTGGCCGACTATTTTAGCCGAGTCGAGGCAACTCATCTCTCATTGTCAAAAGTGCCAGCTTTTTTTATCCATCCCTCGAGCAACAGCGACCGAGCTGACTTCCATCTTGAGTCTCATACCATTGGCTCAATGAGGATTGGATCTGCTAGGTCCTCTCCCTCAAGCTTTGGAGCAGCGAAAGTTCCTCGTCATGGCGATTGACTACTTCACCAAATAGATCGAAGTCGAACCACTGGCTAAGATTGGTGAGAGTAACGTCACAAGTTTTGTATGGAAGTCCATTGTTTGCCATTTTGGTGTGCCCCAGTCCTTTGTGACCGATAACGACACTCAATTCGACAGCGGAGGCTTTCGTAATTTTTGCGAGGAATACAACATTCACCTCAAATTCTTTTCCATCGCCCACCCCAAATCCAACGGACTTGCACAGGCTGCCAATAAATGCATCCTGCAAGCATTGAAGAAGAAGGTGGACGTTGCAGTAGGAAATTGGTTAAAAAGTTGTCTGGTATCCTCTGGTCGTACAAGCTAGCTTATAGAGCCGAAGCAGTCACTCCTGTCAAAGTAGGTACGCCGACCATCTAACTACAACACTTTGATGGGGACGTGAACTCAAAAGGACTTCGAGTCGGCCTCGACCTCCTAGACGAGACCCGAGAGAAAGCACTTCGGACTCAGGTTATCAATCTGCAACAAATCACTCGCTATTACAACAACAAGATCTGACCAAGGAGATTCAATGTTTGCGACCTCATCCTTCGCAAAGCTACCTTTTGACAAAGACACTCGGAGGGGCAAGCTAGCTCCTAACTAGAAAGGCCCATACACAGTTCTAGAAGAGCTATGAGTCGGCACCTATTGACTAAGGGCCCTAGATGGGAGAGTCCTTTAGCATCCCTGAAATATCGAGCACTTGCGACGACATTTTCAATAATTTTGCTTTGTTATTTTCAAAAATTTTGTAAATTTCCTTTAATGTTAATGAAATTATTATTGAAACTAACTCGACTCCTGTATTGCACTCTCGTAGTCCCTAATATATGTAGGAATTCCAAGCCCTTGCTGCCTTTTTAGGAATAAACCCAATACACTCACCATATGGTCGACTCCCACAATCACCTTATGACCATCATGGCTATATTAAAGCCTCAGGCGTCTATGTAAGTCCTGAGTACCCAACCTCCAGGTTGTCATTTTACCTAATGGCCCTTACGACGGCCCTCCTTAGGGCAAAAAACCTAGTCGACTTCTGCAAGTCTTAAGCACAGCCTTAGGGTTGTTAAAGACCTAGTCGACTTCAAGTCCTAGGCATAACCTCCGAGTTGTCCGAACCTCAGGCGTCTACGTAAGTCCTGGGCACCCAACCTCTGGGTTGTTATTTCACTAATTTGCCATCAGGGTGGCCCTCCATAGGACAAAACACCTAGTCAACTTCAGTAAGTTCTAGGCATTCAACCTCGGTTGAACTCTAAGCCCTTAGTTCCTTTTCAGGAATAAACCCAAGGCACTCACCATGTAGTCGACTCCTACAATCACCTCTCGACCATCATGGCTATATTGAAGTCTCAGGCTTCTACGTAAGTCCTGGGGACCTAACCTCCGGGTTGTCACTCTGCCAAAAATCCCTTGGTGCCATCATGGATAAACCCTAGGCATGGAGTTCAATTGTTCTATTGTCTTCGACAAAAGACTTAGGCATTTTAACTTGCCAGTTCTTATTAACAAAAGACCTAGACATCTTGCCCACAAGCGGCCTGCGATGAGCCAGTCATCTCGACCTCTCAACATTCAGGTCAACATCACGCGTTCGACTCACAGCAATCAGCACTTAGTTCTTTCAATCAGAACAAATCAATAAGCTAACAAAGCAAAGCAAAAACAAGGAATAAATGAAGGCTGATTCCAAAATCAATGCAAAGTTAATCTTTATTCTAATAAAGGTTTATTACAAGCTTTATTACAATATCCATGCCTATTTACAACAAGGCATGTTGATATTTACCAAAAGAAGAAGAAAGAAGATACAAGTCATTAGATCTCTCAGCTGGATCTGGGAGACGGGCTCAGAAGGTCCTCGGCGACAGCAGCGAAGCCACCAGGAGCTTCAGCAGTAGGCTCAGCAGAGCCAGCAGGGGCCTCGGCACCAGCAGCAGAAGAGGAAGCGGGAGGGTCTTCTTCAAGGTCCTCCCCCGACTCAACATCCTTATCGTCCAATGTTAGATTTAACCCCACTCCACTCACATCGATCTCCTTTAGGAGATCAAGGCAGCAAGAGACATGAGGGGAGTAAAGGCGGTCGAGCGCGGGACGAGAGCCAAGGGGAACAATGAGGCCAGATAGTCCACACCGGCCTTATAAGCTAAGGTTACCTCAGTTTCACCTAAGGGGCCACGACGCCAGTCGTCGATAATCTTCTTCCTATGTTGCTCTGAGTCCAAGCAAGCAAGCCGACCTTCCAAGTCCTTAACAATCATCGCGGATGAATGATAGGTTGACCACTCCTCCTCGATATCCCACCTTAGCTGTTCAACCGAGAGATGACTTGATTGAGCATCTTCCTCGACCATCACCTTCAGGCGCCTCTCGGACTTGTCCTCCCTAGCCAAAGCAGTCAATCAACCATCCCGCTCGGAAAGCCCTTGTTGCAGACAACTGACCTCTTCCTTCAGCCGGGTCACTTCTCTTTGGAGCTCCTAGATGGAGCCTAACTGCTTGGAGCACTGGACTCAATACCTGTTTAGGAGCCTTTCCTTTTCATCTAGCTCCCGACACCAAGTAGCCTCCCTACTGTTCATCTTGTCCTCTAAGGTAGTGACCCTATTTTCTGCCTCTTCCTTGGCCGACTTCTCTTGGGAGAGCCCCACATGCTACTCCTGCGCAAACTCATGCATGTACTCGAACCGTCGAACAGCTCATGCTCTAGCAAAGCCCCCCGGATCAAGTAGGTCTTGAGGGACAAATGCACACCAACACTTGGTATCTCCCTCAAGATCCTCTTGTCTCTCGGGAGGGTAAACTGGCGTACAATGTCGATCGAGGAATTTAAGGACCCTATGATCGAAGTCTCCATGTCGAGGGGAACCTCCGGGACAAACCTATCGCCCCTCAGGAAAGTCATCCCTAATCGATTCGGGGGCTAGCGGCTCTCCTACCAGCATGGTCCTCGCCCTCTCCTAAGGCTGGCAAGTAAGCTCTTGAGGTCCATGGCAGAGTGGCCAGAACCTCCTCTGCACCTCGCTAATCTCATCGGCCTTAGATTCTCATGTAGGCGGTGTTGGCTCTTCAGCACCTCCGGAAGTCCTGACAGGCTCCTTGCCTGGCCTGTGGGATGGCTCAGTCATACAGCTCTTCCTAACTATCTCTTCAACAGGGGCCCCAACTTTTGTAGCTTCAACAGTTAGGGCCACCCCCTCTGCTCTAGGATAATTAGCCAGAAAATTGGCCATGATGGGAGGGTAGTGTAAGCGATCAGGTGGGTTCCTCATCTCGGCTAGAAGTTGCGCTAACAAATAGTCGTACACGGCTTGCAATCTATCACCATTTCAGTCTTTCCAGTTAAGCTCTAGCGATATTCCCTAATGACCTCTTTGTGATAAGCCTCGGACTTAAGGTGGGTGACTTCCCCTTGAAGCTTGGTGAGCTATGTTTGTTTCTCGGTCAATTGACGTTGTGCATGCACTGCCTCAGGTTCTCCATCTTGACCTGTGCCTTAGTGTGGTCCCTCTTCTGGAGAGCCTTGCTAAGCCCCTTGGCCTTCCTTCGGCTCTCCTCTAGCTCTTGCCTGAGCTTCTCGACCTTGGTGGCTTCTAGAGCTCGTGCCTTAGCAGCCCGCCTCGAGTCGACCCCTCTGCTAGCCCTCATAGACTCAACTTCCCCTAATAGCTTGAGATAGGATGTCCGGATGTGCTCCATCCATCAAAACATCTCCTATTCCACCAGAGCACCCTGAACCAAAAAGCTTCAAAGGATCAAGTGGAAGTCTGCATTGGAGACTCCCTTCAAGAACTCATCGTTTTGAGGAAGATAGAATTCCTCGACTTCCCTTGACTAGCACACGCGAGAGACGAGGATAGTCCCCCTAGTATCAAGATGGCAAGTAGCCTCAAAGCGATACTTGGGGTCAGGTTCCTGCACATATCGTCGGCCGCCCCCTGAAGTCCTAATGAGATACTCGCAGATCTTCTTCCATTCCACTTCTCCAATCTCATAACCACGATGGAAGAAGGGATATTGTAGGCCCAAGGAAGGCTCTGGTTCCTCTTCAGCCGGGTCCTTTCTATGACAGGATGACTCGCCGTAATGAGCTGACGACTCCGCTTTGCCAGCACCAGCTCTAGTCTAGGTTCCGTCTCTTTGAGGAGCCCTGGCTGGCTCGCCAGGAGAAGACTCATCTAGATGGATGACCTCTGTCTCCATCCTCTCCACCGCCACCTGTACCTCCTATTCCTCATCTTCACCTCTCGGCCACCTCCTCCGCCGAGGGATGAGGGTAGGGGCTTCCTCCTCCTCGGCCGCCTCAGCCTCCGAAGCCTTATCATGGTCCTAGGTGGTAACATGCACAACCGAGATGCCAGCAACTCGCAAGACCAATTTGTAAAGCAGATGGTTGGCTTGACAAGAGCCAGCATAAGACCTGATCAAGTCTAGAGCCACCCTCTCATCTACAAACAGCTGGCCTCCAGCGAGCACCTCTCTCCTTATTTCGGACCAGTCGAAGCAGCTCAACTCCAGGTCGTCCCCTACGACCTAGATGAAATTTTGTTTCCAGTCCTTATGTGAATCTAGAAGGCTTGTGACAAGGCTGAACTTCCCCACCATCTAAAAATAGAAGTGGGGCTCATTCTAGTTCACCTTCACCACCACCAACCGGCCTAAGACCCACATGGATGGCCTTATCCCTAGCCAGTGGCAGATTACGATGAACTCCACTAAGATAGCAATGGTGTTCGACTTCATCTGTGTCGGCGATAAGGGGTGTAGAGGCAACCAAAGGCTAAACTCCAGATGCCGCATGTAGAGTGGGCCTCCCTCCGGCCTATGGTCAAATATGGCCTCCGAGCTCATCGGAGCCAACAGCCCATACTCCTCGGGGACATCAAAGCACATGTAGATTATCTTCTTATGAGTCGAGGTCACCTTGGAGTGAATCCCTGCTAAAAGAGCTCGACAATCAACATGATCAGATTCCATTTGTGGTGCTATAGAGGTGATCGTCGAAAGAGATGGTTAGAGAAGACTTTTTAAGTTCTTAAGAGAATTTAAAAAGATAGCAACCACCACTCTTATGGCCCTATTCCTATATATAGGCAGCTGGCTTTACAACTGCTGGGCTTTGAACCGTTGGATCCAGCTTCATCCAACGGCCATGATTAATTCTCAGAATCTGAAGCATCCTCTCTGAGATCGAAGCGCAACCCACTCACCTCGAATAGCCTACAATCTACTAAGAAAGAGGAGTTGTGGCAGTAAAGAGGACATATGATGACATCAACCACGTCGCTTCTGAAGTGATTTTTCAGTTCTCATTCAAAGCACTCACGTCCGTTTAAAACTAATTTGATTTATTCGGATGTAGCCCAAGCGAAAGAGGCCAACTGTCATGGTTTTCCCATTTCGTCAAAGTGTAACTCGGTACCGAGCAACGGACAAGTGTACTTCTACATGCTGTGTCCCAATCAACTCGGCGGCCAAAAACCTATAGGGACGACAACTCAGCTGACTTGTCAAGTTGACATCCCTCCATGTCGACTCGAAAGGTGGTACTTATCACCCCCCCCCTTTGTCGAAGACGACTCACCACGAGTTCACCCGACCACTTGCCAGACGCCCTGCAAAGTCGACTCGAAATGCGTTACTTCTCGAAGAAGCTAGAAGATAACTTTTTCCTTGAGCCTATCCTCTCTGGCAACATGTCAACATCGCATTTAAAGCATGTCAGACGTATCATGCCTCTAGCCCCGATAGTCTTCATGACTCATCGGACCATATGGGCACTGCCATGTCGTCAATCACTTCTTGTTTAATGCCAAAGTGATCCATCCCCCACTCGCCAGCCGACACCTGTAAAGCAAGTGCTGACGCATCCGCCAGCCCACACTTCGTCACTGCCATCCTGTGCTCGGTCGAAGTGACCAATCTGCCCTTATACCTTTGGTATAAATAGAGGTACTATTCTACCTTAGACATGGGGACTTTTTTATTATGATCTAGATCTTGATTCACAAATCTGATCCTTTAACAATCACACTGCACACAAGAACTCTCCCAGTTCTTATTTTTACCTCACCCAAGCTCATCAGCTAACTTGATCGTTGGAGGTACAACGGGGGACCAAACTCCGTCCTCTCACGAGCTTCTACTTGTGCAGATTCATCAATCACACTCAAGAACCAGACATAAAGTCGAGGAAGAAAGCGGCCCCTCATTAATCCTCACCAAACTCATCCAAACACGGATACATACTGACTGTGTGATCACTAGTACATCAACAGGTAAATATGATAATAAATAGGGTCAATACAATTATAAAAAAGTAATGTGCTAATCATATTAGAATATTCCTCTGAATATTCCCATGTGTAAGTGACAGGAAGCATTAACATGTCAGATTTTTTACAACTTAGGGTATCAAAGTGCCACCTTTTTTACAAACTTAGGATATCACGATGCTACTTTTTATAACATACAATATTTAAATGTAATGATGGTGAAATAATATAATTTTTAAGTGTCATTTGGCCATTATTTTATAGGGTATTTCATGAGAACCACCTTCTGAATGGATTTGGATCCTCTCCACTACAAAAAAGTAGTGGAGAGACCACTGCTTTTAATCTCAATCGTTGATTATTTAGTAGGCGGTTATGATACAATCTAAATCTAACACTTACCATACCCCCGTGTATTGCACTCATTACTAATTTGTACTAAAAGATAAAATCACAACCATTAACTAGATAATCAATGGCCGTGATTATGTAGTGGTCCCTCCACTGTTTTTTTGTAGTGGAGAGGATCCGAATCCCTTCTGAATAGGTGAAACTGATGGAAACCACATTTAATGTTTTTGGATGAAAATAACCTTTTATAAGTGTTCCCCTATCAATCAACTACTTTTGATAAACAACCCTCCAATAAATTCGTCAACTATCCAGACTGCACTTGAGCTTCACATGTGTATTTCAATAAACCCTAGACTTAATTAGGGTTAAATCATTGTTTCCCCACCCCTCCCTCACCATCTCTCTCTCTCTCTCCCATTATCTGAGAATAGGATGGAACACCACTAGGAAAGAACTTTGGAAAATTATCAATATCGATTCTAAATATAGTAATGATAAATTATATGGGGACACTACTGCGATAAAATCCTAGCTCCGCCACAGCCCATGTTTAGTTTTCTAGCAGTCCAATATGACTTGGCTAGTTCCCTGCGTACGTGTGCGTGTGTATGATTTGAGTAGTTAACTTGTATTTGTGAATATAAAATAATATAAAGGGATACTGTATGGTACAAATTGAATCATACTAGCTAATCTAATCAAAGTCTTATTTCTCCTGCTGCATATCCACAACCTCCTGGGAAACAAGCCTCCAGCTCCTGTTGATGGAAGTCAAACACAAGTAAACATGCTCTTCAAGCTCCTGTAAGTGTTCTTCCAACCCTAACCCCATCTCTCCTCTTCTCTCCATCTCCTTCACCATCTCCCACTCTCTTTTCTCCACCACCATCCTCGCCATGTCCCGCACGTGCTCCACCTCGTCATGCACTCCCCTCACCATTTGGCTCAAGGTATCCAAATCCCTTCCGATAATATAAGCTGCTTTCGCTGCAACATCAACCTTAGCTCTCAATCTCTTCCACCCTCTAAACCACTTTCCCGTTCTCCCTTTTAAACCGATACCAGCTGTTGCTATTGGCGCCATAGTGACT
>NC_033794.1:31059686-31071885 GCF_001876935.1 Asparagus officinalis
AGCCGCTCCATGTGAGGCAATGACTATCGTCGCGGCCACTGCTGCACTCAAAGCGACAAGGGACATACATGATGCGTATTTGGTTATGCGACAAAGTTTTAATCGTCGAGATATCTTCTGATTAGCTGAGGTGAGGCCGCGGATCAATGTGGGGTAGTGAGAGTGGACGGAGTTGAAATGAGAGAGGGTTTTATGGGAGAGAGGGTTGTCAAGCTCGAGAAGGGAGGACAATTGAGAGAAAGCGCATGGAGAGGAGGAGGAGGAGGAGGATGAGAGGATACGGTGGATGTTGTGATGGTGGGACCGGGCACAGTTGATGGAGGAGAGGAGGGAGGTGCAGGCGGCAGTCACCTGTGCGTTGGTGTCGTAGAAGTCAAGGAAGAGATTGTTGAGATGAGTCAGGAATCTGCTGGAAGTGGAGTTAGGAGAAGTGGCCACTGTGAGGACGGATTCTTGCATAAATTTGAGGGGGAGGTCAGAGATATGATCATCCTTCTCATGGTTGCATAGAGGCGAAGAAAAGGTACGCAGTAGCTGGTTCGATGAATTCTTGCTGCTGAGAGTAGGAGGAAGAAAGGTGGTGGTGGATCGCTGTACTCGAATTGTAGGTTGAAACCTGGAGCAGACGTCGACGAAGGATTTAGTGTGGAGGGCTTCGATGTATTCCTTGTCGACGACGTTTGATGAGCTTCTGTTCTTGCTCATCGACATCTGTTTGTTTGCTTCACCTGATGATCTCTTCTTCAATGGATGCTTGAAACGCAGGAGGGGAAGAGGGAGATGAGAAGAAATGAAGGCCATTCTTTAGTATTTATAAGGAGAGGGAACTTCCCTTCCATTTCTATTCCCTTAAAAAGTTCAGATATACATAGAAGAACAAAAACGTGATGGACTTGAAATTTCATCTTGAGGAGTAAAGGAAAAGCCAAGTCACCACAAGCACACGCCAACATTTTTCACGCTGTTAATTATTTCCTATATAGCGAATTCACCGCTCCAAATTCCCCCCCTTTGTTTTTAGTCGCTGAAGAAGATTAACTGTCTTCTCAAAAAGTGCCGTGCCGCCGTTCCGTGACAAGTTGCAAGTGTTCACAGAAAATTAAACTCATGAACGAAATTTCGGTAAAAATGGAAACATGTTGATCTTGTGGGAAAATGTAACGTGTGGGCTCAAAATTTTCAACGAACATCGTGCATAATTATATGCGTAGTGGATTAAATAGACGAGGATCCAACGGCACACATGATGAACAAGAACGGAACTATTCACACTCCCAAACAGTAACTTTGGGGGTGTGTGAGGACTAAATTACCCTTCTCCCAAACCAAAACAGACCAACCAAAACAGATCAAGTCCATTCCAGAAACACCCTCAACGTCAAAAGGGTATTTTCGGCAATCCAACTTCCAAAATTACTGTTTAGAAGTGGATATAGCAAACATGGGAAGATTGCCAACAGCCTCGTCAAGGGCGAAATACCCAAAGCCCTTCACATAAATTCCTTTGCCGACATCTATATGCTCCAGATTTTATCATACTCCTCTAACGCTATGTATCCACCATCTTTCTTGTTGCTACTATATATACGATTAACAAGAGTATACGCCAAAGAAATTAGTCCCTTCTTTACAAAATCAATGTAAATCGACGCCAAAATCACATGGTTTAAGTTGAAGAATTTTCGTACCGATTCCAATGTGTGCTAAGTGACTAATTTCAAACAACTAATAAGATTTAGGGTATCTAATGACAATTTCAATGGTTTGAGGGTCTAATCTAATAAGTACGAAAATCTTTTAGGGATTAACATCTAAATAACCCTACTTTTTAAGTTGGAAGGGGGCGGGCGTAAACATGGTTTAACTTCAAAACCCCTAAAGCAAATAGTCAAAAAAAAAATGGATCCTCTCCACTACAAAAAAATAGTGGAGAGACCACTATTTTTAATCTCAATCGTTGATTATTTAGTAGGCGATTAGGATATAATTTAAATCTAACACTCACCATACCCCCGTGTATTGCACTCATTCCTAATTTTCACTCAAAGAAAAATTCACAAACACCAACCAGATAATTAACGGTTGTGATTATGTAGTGGTCCCTCCACTATTTTTTAAATAGTGGAGAGGATCCGAATCCAAAAAAAACCCCAATTTTTACCTCCAAAATTAAGCATTATGATTGACAATAGTTACTTTACGTGCTACGCAGATGACAACTTTTTGACATTTTTATTTATTTTAATTTCTATATTATCCCTTTATGAGTAATGACAGGTAAAAGTATAAATTAAAAAAATAGTTTAGACATTTTACTCAATTTGTTAGCACTCTTTATGAGAAATTCCAATAGCGATATAGCTTAGGGGTTTAGTATAATTCTGAACGTTCATAAGTACTTTTTTTATTAATATGATAAATAAAGTTCAAGGGTTTATTTACAGCAAGGGGCTTTATTCTTTCTTTTTTATTTTTTGAAATTTAACCTTTAAAATAAATTAATTAAAAAACTCTCTATATCATATATTTCCAAGGATTTGGGTTAAGGAGTTTGTAGTAAATCCAGGCTTTGTTCCCTAAAACACTCCCAGCCCCATAAACCAGGCCTAGCTAGCTAAAATTGTTAATGAAAGGACATTTTTGAAGAAATGGCGAGCATAGCGATAAAGACCGCAGGAAAAACAGCAGGAGACATTCTGGCAGTTTTGTGATCGACCGCAGATGACGCAGTGGTTGACCGCAAACGTGCACACGCCTAAGAAAAGTCTCTGAACTTTTCGCGGTCGACTGCGATGGGTTTTGCGGTCGACCGACCAAACCTTGGAGGGGTTTTTAGTCTCGGTCATTAGATCTGGTCGACCACACGTGGTTCTGCAGTCGACCGAGAATCGGGTCTGCAGTTGAGTTTGGTTTTCTAACCCGTTTCTTTCTGAGTTGATATATAATCTTAATCCTAATTAATTAGGGTTAAGCAATGAAGTTTTGAGCAGTCTTTGAGAGGGGATTGCTGCATCCAATTGTGGGAGAGTTGTGAGAGATCTAGAGGCTTTGTTTTAGGGTTTATTTGGTAAGATTTGTAACCCTATTTGTATTCTCTTTATTTCTAATAGTAAGAACTCCCTCCTCCTTGCCTCGTGGACGTAGGCAACTTGCCGAACCACGTAAAATTCGTTTGTCTTGCTGTGGTATTATGTTTGGCTTATTGGTTGTGATTTAATCTTGTTCTTGTTGGTGTGATTTCAAGCTTCTGCCACGCACAACAATTTTCACACAAGGTTAATATGTTTCAGGTCTTACAAAATTTTTGGTTTTACTTTGATCAAGAATTTAACTCCTCTTGTTGGAATAGTTTTCGATTAGAATGCAACTTACATCCCTCTATTTTTAAAAAATTTAATGTTGGGGTTGCAGTAAAGTCCAAGCAAACAGCCTATATTAAATTTAGATATAGTTGAAATAACATGTTCTCCAACCATATGATGTGTCTAGTTAAAAATAATAATTGGAATAACAAATGTATTTACGACGTCATGTAGTTCAATTCTTATTGTTGCAGCACTCTTTTTTGTAACATAGTTGTAGGCATCGAAAATTGCCTATAGGTCTCCACGAACGGTTCAGCGTTAAAGAGCGACGATGAACATCACTATCCGAGACCGGAGCCACAGGAGCCCAATTGACGTCGACGAACGACTGAAGTGAGTCGGCGAGCTACGTGAGCTGATAGGATTTCGGAACAACGAAGACCCGGACCAATCGGGAACCCGGCACTATTCACAAAAAGGACAACGCCCTTCGTGCCTCGACCACTCTACAGATAATCCAACCACCAGAGCGGATCAAACTCTTCGTCAAGCATCCAACGCACCCGGAATCACTCAAATCCGAGTCCGGACGAAGAATCTACAGGGAAAACAACCGAATCACCTCAAACGGAGTCTCGGAAGGTCGAAACACCCCGGGGGTGTCTAGGAAAAGCCTAGACACCCCAGGGGTGTCTCGGCCAAGCCGAGACACCCCAAGGGTGTCTAGGCCCCCTAGAGCCCTCATTCACCTATAAATACCCCCCCTTATGCCTTGATTTGAGAGGAGGAATTTTGGAGAGCCTTGGCGAAGCCCTGCTGCAGTGAAGAGTGGCCGTGAGCTTCAACAATGAGAGGAGAGGTCTACATCAGCGCCTTCATCACCCGTTCCCTCTTGGCCTTAGTATTAGCCCTTGGCGTTAATACTAAGAAGAGCTAATACCTCGCTTTAGCCGAGGTATACGCTTAAAGCTTCTAGATCTCACGCGGATCGACGAAGCTCTGCCCGATTTTCTCGGAGCAGATCTGATTGCCCGGTGGTCCACGGATATCAACGTCCCCGTCACAGGCCAAAGACCCACGCAAGCAAGAAATGATAAACAGATCTTGCGTTTGTTTGAAAGGAGTTGTATTTCTATTGTTTTCATTGTGTAGGAGTCTTATAAAAAGGCTATCTTTTTGTTTCATTGTAACGATTGAAGTTGTAATAAATGCAGCAACGTGACGTCCCCGCGTCGTCCAACGTGGTCGAGATCGCAGATCCGGACTCCTCTTCCACCGAGGAGATGGCTTCTGAAGACGCTCCGGCATTATCAAAGAGAGCACGACAAAGACAGCGTCAACGTCTTGCTCGACAGCTGGCCGAGGCTTTGGAGCCAATGGATGGGATCCGCTATAACGTGGATCTAAAATCCAGGCAACGCCAGGAGCAACAACGGCAAACAACCAGCCCCTCCTCCGAAGCAGAAACGAACAAATGGGTTCATGTCAAAAGAACCCGTTCTACTCTCGAGGAGCGAATCCAGAAGCGCCGCGCCTTGCGTGCGCATGCCCGAGCCCTGGTGCAAAAAGCACGAGAAATGCAAAAGGGAGAGGCAGTTAGGAGAACGCCGAGGTCCGAACAAGTTTTGGTGCCAAAGGCCGAATCAACGCCTAAGGCAAAAGCAGGTAATATTGCTCTCCAACCTTCGTCAATTTCAGATCCCGAACCTCCGGTAAAGCCCCACCGCAGCGTGGATTTCGGGGTCGTACGCGACCTCCTAACAAACGGATTCCTGCAACGGCCAGCTTGGCGGTGCGTGCAAAAGACCAAGAGCCCGTTAAGGTTTCACCCTCACAAAGGTGTGATTCCAAACGTGCGACTCTTGCAGGGGCCAACAAGGCAATGTTTACTCAGAAGAAAACGCGTCGGACAGACGAACGCGTTATACCTGAGAACCCATGTGAGCAGCCGATGCGTGCAAAAGATCAAGAGCCCGTTAAGGTTTCACCCTCACAAAGGTGTGATTCCAAACGTGCGACTCTTGCAGACGCCAACAAGGCTATGTTTACTCAGAAGAAAACGTGTCGGACAGACGAACGCGTTATACCTGAGAACCCATGTGAGCAGCCGATAGGTTACTCCGACTGCAACGTCAGTGAGTTGTACTATCAGGCTGGGGGTGCGAATGAATCTCGAAAGAGAAACACCCGGGAAGCGGATTCTCACTGTCCGTGTACCAAATTTATCAGGGCAGTATTATCAACTTGTAGCTGCCCCAAGACCGCTCCGCAGAGGGGCTCGCAAGGTGTTCCCACTAAAGAGGATCGATTGCTCGAGATGATGAACCCCTAGAAGTTACCATCAACATGGTCAACAAGGGAAAATCTCCAATCATTTCAAGTGGTTCCGACCCTAATTTCTCTCTAGGAAGCAGGGTCAATTCGGGAATAGCTCAGCTTCAGCTAGAAGCCGTCGGAGATAACAACGACCGTGGGATCCATGAAGAAGTCCATTCCGATGATGAGCTCTCAGGTTCTCATTCCGCTCTTGCCTCTGACGATACAACGTCTAGCATAGGGCAAGTTCGAGAAGTGTCCATGGTCAACACCGAGCAGATAGCCAAAATCATTGAAGAGGCCCTGGCTAAGCAGAAGGAAATCTTCAAGTTCGAAAAGGAAATGGCTATGCAAGAGATGAGACAAATGCACGACCAACAAATCCGAGCTTTGTCGAACCAGCTAGTTGAGTCCAATAATGATAACACTGGGGGTGGCCGTATCATTCCTCTCGACAATTGTCCAAAACAGGATATAGATCAGGCCGAAAAGATGAAGGATCTCGAAAGAAAAATCGACGCCCTGATGTCTGCTCGAGAGGTGAAGAGGACCGGCATTCCGCATCCTTACCCAAGAGAGTGGGATTTGATCCCGTATCCGGCGAAGTTCAACCTGATCAACTTCACGCCGTTCGGCGGGAAGGGCTCCCCCACTCAGCATCTGATCTACTTCAAGTCTCACTTAGGGGTGATCTCGGGCAACGAGCCTTTGATGGTTCGGTCATTCGTTGGCAGCCTTCGCGGGCCCGCCTTCGATTGGTACCGCCGTCTCAAGCCCGGAAGCATCAACAGCTGGGAGGACCTGGAAAGCATGTTCCTCGCTCATTTCTTCGATGATGACATCGAAGTGTCGGTCAGGACACTCTTCGATATGAAACAAAGAGACGGAGAGACGGTGGACACCTTCATCAAACGCTTCCGCAATCAGGCAATGAACTGCAAGGATCCCATCACGGAGGAATTCATATTGCAAACTTGTCATAACAACTTGTCCGTTAACATCTTGGATGTTATGGGAATGGAGCCGCTCAATACCTGGAAAGAGTTGAAGGTGCGCGGAGAACAGGCCGAACGCTTCCTCAGAAGGAGGAAGGCCGAGAGGAGCCAACCGATGGTTAGCCCTCTGAATTCGAGTCTCGTACCTCATGATGAAGGGGACACACCTGCAACAGTTATTGACGATAATCAAACGTCACAACAACAGCTTCGAAGACAACAGAATACTTTGGATCGAGAGGCCCAGGAAGAGTACTCGTTCAAGGACAAAGATATTCCCGCCATCTTCGAGTCTCTTCTCGAAAACAACAAAATCAAGCTCCCGCCCATCATGAATCAGGAGGAAGCTGACGATTCTGCGGATCCAACGTACTGCGCGTACCACAGGAGGATTCTTCATCCCACCAAGGCTTGCTCTACTTTAAAGAATAGCATCCAAACCTTGGTTGAAGCCGGCGTTATAACGCTAGGGTAAGCCAATTGAGAACGGCAACACTCCGAAGAGTATACGAGTATAAACTGCTTCTCAATCCTCCGACCGGTATAAGAGGTTAAACTGTTCCCCGATACTCCAACAGGTATATGAGTCTAAACTGTTTCCCACTTTTGACGGGAAGTTCCTGGAGGATATTATGCTAATATTCTTAAGGATAACCCGGTCGGATAACAAAGTCAAACCCAGTTCCAAGAGAGAGGCTGGGGGTGGATAACCAATGTATCGGGAAGTTCCCGGAAGAATACCACATGGATATTCTTAGGGATAACCCGGTCATTGTGGAATTGATGAATAAGAAATTCACATTCGAATTCACGTTCGAACTCTGTCTCTTCTTATTCTTATCAAAATTCTCTAACTCTTAGGAGTTATTTTTGTGAGATGAGATCCAATCCTCTGGTAGGTTAATCTTTCCTCACCAAACCATCCGCTGATCAAATTAAACGACAGGGGATCCACCAACGTTTCCATTTGCCCGTCGTTGGCATTTCTCAGACTCAACATGTTAGGTCAGAATCACCTAGCATTAAAATCTCCCTTTGAGTGATAATACGAGTTGGAACTTTCTTTGCTACCCGTATTCCACTTTCTTTGCTTTCTGGCCAAACCTGTAAAAGTTAGGACCAAAGCCACAATCCCCTCTCGATTCCTCCAATGAACGAGAGGTCCACTTTCAAATCGAGTGACCCAAACCTTCCGACAGTTAGGGTTATCCGAATCTTTCCGATTCTCGGAGTGGAGATCCCACTCTTAGTTTCATCCTTCCGGATTCTGGGGGTGGAGATCCCACCTCGAGTTTCCTTTTCAACAGAAGATAGAATATAAAATTCTTCCTCTTTAGCGCCGGGAGATAGAATATAAAATTCTTCCTCTCCCGTTTCTCAATCTGTCTTTGCTTTTTAGTTCTTAACCGTTAAAAAGAACACTCGTTCACATATTCAACATTGTGGCAGGTTGTTATTAATAACACCATAATCCGTGCCTCACACGCACGGGGAATTTTATCCTGAATCCTAAGTAAGGATAAGTCAACACCTAACCCGTGTTGCCGGGTAGCCTATTCCCGTAACAATAGCAAAGCCTATGTATTCAACATCATAGCACAAAGTCTAAGGGAATTCACTCTCTTAGCACAACGTTACATGCGGAACGGATTTAGACAATCTGCATGCTAGCCCGACTCAAACGGTAGTCGGTAAAGGCTAATCAAATCCGTTGAAGGCTGGGGATTAGCCAAAAATCCTAAAGTCAACGCCTAACACGCGTTGCCGGGTAGTCTATTCCCGTGAGAAAGACGAAGTCTACGTATTCAATATCGTAGCACTAAAAGGGTTAACTCTTTTAGCTTAAACGTCACATAGGAGCGGACTTAAACAATCCGCATGCTAGCCCGACTCAAACGGTAGTCGGTAAAGGCTAATCAAATCCGTTGAAGGCTGGGGATTAGCCAAAAATCCTAAAGTCAACGCCTAACACGCGTCGCCGGGTAGTCTATTCCCGTGAGAAAGACGAAGTCTACGTATTCAATATCGTAGCACTAAGAGCGTTAACTCTCTTAGCACAACGTCACATGCGGAACGGACTTAAACAATCCGCATGCTAGCCCGACTCAAACGGTAGTCGGTAAAGGCTTATCAAATCCGTTGATGGCTGAGGATTTGCCAAAAATTCTATAACTGCGAGTCATTGACGCATCAACTCCCCTAGTTGGTCTCGTGACTTGAGCATCCAACAAATTCAGGATAAAATCCACACACGCAGATGAATCAGCTTTAACAGTTGGTCCTGCAACCCCGAAACTTGGGACCGCCGTGTTCTAATACCTTAAGAGCTTAAACTGTGTATACTCCAGCAAACGTACGAGTATAAACTGTGTTAATGGCGATTCGAAACCCTAGAGTCAACGCCGGCCAACGCGTAACCCTAGGTCAACGCCAATCAACGCGTTGCAACAAAAGTCAACGTTCGACAATTCGAAACCCTAAGGGTCAACGCCGGTCAACGCGTAACCCTAGATCAATGCCAGTCAACGCGTTGCAACCAAAATCAACGTTTGACGATTCAAAACCCTAGGGTCAACGCCGGTCAACGCGTAACCCTAGGTTAACGCCGGTCAACGCGTTGTGATAAAAAGCCAACACACGATGATCCGAAACCCTAAGCCAGCACAATGTGGCAGAGGTAGTTCAAAGTCAACTCAATGACACGAGCCAAACTCAATTCATCAGCTGCAAACTCGAGACTCCAACGACGGCCAAGCGATAAACGTAGCGCCGGAAGAACTTCGGCTATTCGTCAAAGCATCGAATAGACCGAAAATCGAAGGAGCCAAGAGTTGAAGCTAACCACAGGTCCTGATGCCGACTGAAGGCTAGACCAATCACATCCAAAGTATTCCAGCCTCTTCTATAAAAGAAACGAGTCAGGAACACTTTGGAGGGGGTATCTGTAGGCATCGAAAATTGCCTATAGGTCTCCACGAACGGTTCAGCGTTAAAGAGCGATGATGAACATCACTATCCGAGCCACAGGAGTCCAATCGACGTCGACGAACGACTGAAGTAAATCGACGAGCTACATGAGCGGATAGGACTTCGGAATCACGAAGACCCGGACCAATCGGGAAGCCCGACACTGTTCACAAAAAGGACAACGCCCTTCATGCCTCGACCACTCTACAGATAATCCAACCACCAGAGTGGATCGAACTCTTCGTCAAGCATCCAACGCACCCGGAATCACTCAAATCCGAATCCGGACGAAGAATATACAGGGGAACCAACAAAACACCTAAACGGAGTCTCGGCAAGCTCGAAACACCCGAGGGGTGTCTTGGCAAAACCAAGACACCCCAGGGGTCTGTCTCGGCTTGCCGCAGACACCCCAGGTGTCTCGGCCTGGCGAGACACCCCCCCCTAGGTGTCTCGCCCAGGGGTGTCTCCGCCTGGCGGAGACACCCAAGGGTGCTCGGCCATCGCGCCGAGGACACCAGCCGGGCGTGTTCTAGGCCCCCTTAGAGCCCTCATTCACCTATTTAAATACCCCCCCTTATTGCCATTGATTTGAGAGGTAGCGAATTTTTGGAGCAGCCTTTGCGCCGAAGCCCTCTGCCAGTGAAGAGTGGCGTGAGCCCTTCAACAAGCGGAGAAGAGGTCTACATCAGCGCTTCATCACCCGTTACCCTCTTGGCCCTTAGTATTAGCCCTTGGCGTTATACTAAGCAAAGAGCTAATACCTCGCCTTTAGCCGAGTATACGCTTAAAGCTTCTTAGATCTTTCACGCGGATAGACGAAGCTCTGCCCAATTTTCTCGGAGCAGATCTGATTGCCCGGTGGTCCACGGATATCAACGTCCCCGTCACAGGCCAAAGACCCACGCAAGCAAGAGATGATAAACGGATCTTGCGTTTGTTTGAAAAGAGTTGTATTTCTTTTGTTTTCATTGTGTAGGAGTCTTATAAAAAGGCTATCTTTTTGTTTCATTGTAACGATTGAAGTTATAATGAATGCAGCAATGAATACAGCAACTTTTTCCGCAAACAATAGTTAATTCTCTTATTTTTAACCTGTTATTCTTTTGCTACAAATTTTGATTTTTTTTTGTCAATGAAAAACTTTTATTCATTTACCAAAATATGGAAATTATGTACATCACTATCTCAACAATGAGAAAACCAAGCTCCTAAACAAAACTTACAAAGATATTAACCAATCTTTTTGATCAGCCGAGATGGGGCTGTTCAAACATAAAGTGAAAATGTCAGTTTTGATGATCTTTACCAATTGATCAGTATTCCTGCTCCCCTGCTGAAAACATCTTCTGTTCCTTTCTTCCCAAATCCTGTGCACAGCAGCCGCAAGCGCCAATCTCCGAACCTTTTTCTTGAATCCCTTCCCTTTCTGTCTTGTGTTATATAAGTTCCAATCACATGTTTGCCAATCTATTCTAAGCCAGTTAATGATGCCTAGCCACACTTCCCTGGAAAAGTAGCACTCAAAAAATAAATGGTTCCTTCTCTCAGAACCTGCACACAGGAGACACTGATTTATATTGATGATCCCTCTTCTCAATAATCTGTCATGTGTTTGTTACCTGTTCAGCACCGCAAGCCACAACATAAACGAGTGCCTAGGGTAATTCAACTTTCCCCACACTGTGTTAAACCAGGGAACTTTTTGTGAGACAGGGGAGAAAGCAGTGTATACTGCTGACAGCTTGATTTTTGAGTTTTTGTAGCAATCACTAAGCAATTGCTTCAGGTTGTCAATGCCTCCAACTTCATTCAAAGCCTTATCCCTACATTTAAGTAGCTGCTTCCACATCCAAGAGTCTCCTCTTTTTGCTTTAACATTCCATACATCCTTATGCTTTAAATAATTCCCATGAATCCATTTCACCCATAATATTTCCTTATTGACATGGATATACCACATACTCCTCATAGCAGTAGCCAGGTTCCAAATAGTTGCAGAGTAAACTCCCAAACCACCTTGAATTTTCCCACAGCATACCTTATCCCATGAGACCAAAGGAGTTTTAAAAGAGTTTTCATATTTCCCCCACAGGAATTGCCTGCAAGCTTCATCAATCCTCTTCACAACCTTAACTGGCAATATGAAATTAGATGTCCAGTAGTTTTGAATACCCAAAATCACACTTTTGATTACCTGAATCCTCCCTGCATATGATAAGTTGTTGTGTCTTGTCCACTTCTGAAATTGATTTGAAATACTATCTAGCAAAGGGTTACAATCCAAATGTGTTAGCCTTTTGCAAATGAGAGGAACCCCTAGGTATTTGAATGGAATGGCCCCTTCTGAGAACCCGTGTTAGCCTTTTGCAAATGAGAGGAACCCCTAGGTATTTGAATGGAATGGCCCCTTCTGAGAACCCCAGGAAATTTTTAATCTCTGTTTTAGTAGCATCATCAACCCCACCAAAGTAAATAGAGCATTTGTCCAAGTTAGCTTCTAGTCCAGTTTTGTCACTGAAATCTTTAACACATTGATATAGCTTTTGGATGTAGACGGTAAAAAATACCTCTATGGGTCTACAGGGAATTTGTCTACGAGAAGAGTTCGCACGC
>NC_033794.1:31072885-31092316 GCF_001876935.1 Asparagus officinalis
CCCCCCAATAACGCAGGACAGTTCAGGGATATACTGTTGGCATGCTTGACCATTTTATGCAGCTCAAGATAGTAAGGTTAATCCTGCGGTCAGGCACGTCGGCCCGCGAGGACTAAATCTAAAACCAGTAAGACGGGGCCAGTCAACGGTCAACAACCAGAGCGGGAGAACCGTCTATCACAAACTATGAGTACGAATGCTGCTGACGAGGATTGCCAATGTAAAAGCTGGTCATTAGCGCAAAACCTGGCGAGTCGAATCGGCACGAGCTCGGGAATATGGTGTCGATGAAGCACTGAATCGCCTCACCTCGGAAAGTCAGGATAGCCCGGGCCCGTAATATTCACTACCATTGAAGCAAGCGCGAGTAGTCTAGAAGTAAGTCCGGGTAGCTCCTCTAGGGCCTCGGGTCATCATCTTATCAAAGCGGCATTCACCATATCGACCGGAGAACTGCGAAAACAAGTAGAGAATGCCCAGACACGATTATCGGACGTGCAACTGCTGTCCTGACCATCAGAAAAATCCGCGGCCCTCCACTGCCAATTCTCAAAGCAACCTGTAAGCAGAGGAACAGAATGGTCCTGTGGCGTTCGGAGCGACGGGAAGCACCGACATCATATCCGAGGGGCGATGAAGAGACTAGGACCAGACCAGAGTGAGCCAGAAATAGCCGATGAACAGATTCGAGTAGATTGGACCAGTTGGGTGCAATTTCGAAACCAGTTTGAACCAAATTCGAACCAGAATCTCCAAATTGGAGCTTAAAAATTAAGCGATCGAAACGAATTCAGATCAATCAATGGTTCGATCCCATCACCTAGTTAACCCCTCTCCCACATATTGAGAAGGGTCTAGAAAGATTTGAGCATCCAAATATGCTTTTTTTGAGACATTCTTTGGACCGGTTCTGATCATATTGTGAGGACAGAAATATTCCAATGAAGGTATACCGATGTAAAAACTACTTTCCATATTGTGTTAGACAGTTCCTGGAGAATATTTTTTCTAAAAATATTCTTTAAGGGATAATCATAACACGAGTCGGACAACGTGTCACAAGTGAAAGGAATCGAACAGCCGACAATCGAGCGTTAGTTGCAACGTCCGATACCAAACCAACAGCGAGTTAAAGATGAAAAAGATCAGGAATCCGAACTTCAAAGTTCAACATTCCATACAGGGTCAGGCAAGTAAATGCAGCACCGGAACCCTCAGGCGATTCTACAAAGCACTGAAGTGCCCGATTAGGATGAGGGAATACAGAAGCAAAAGCATTTCAACTAGGCTCCCGTTTCAGCGAGACTGTCCCGTGACAAAAGGGTGGGGCAATCATGATCAAGTCAGCATTCCAGGGACTCCTTCTATCAAAAGAACGATGGCTGAAAAGGCTTTGGAGGGGGTATGACTGCTAGGCGTATAAAACTGGGCTGTAGTAGATGCCCGCGCGCTGTGACGAGCACCTCTCGCCCGCCGACGCGGCATGATTCGAGCCGCAAGTCGAGCGGAAGCGGTCGCTCAACGCCGGACCGGGGGCCCCACGAAACGAAGCTAGAGAGAGGCACACTAGACAAAGCTAACGAACTGGCATGTGAACAACCGTTAGTGACGGTTGCGTCGCGGAGTCCGACGGCGTCTTCAACAGAAGTGGCATTTGTGAACTCGAAACACCGACTGAAGTTTTACATAGTGCGGAATACGGAATCAAGTCAAGCAAATCAACAGAAAGATTGTCGCGAACAACGGACGATAACGCACCGGAAACAGACGGAAAACGACAAACCAGTCTGCACCTGGGGGAACTCGCCCAGAACCGAACCACCCTAAAGGTGGCTCGCCCAAGCCGAGGCCACCTAGGGTGGCTCGGTGGCCGACCCCCCCAGGGTGGCTCGCAACGCCGAGCCACCCCTGGCGTGGCGTCGGCTATGGCAGAGCCACCCTAGGGGTTGGCTAGGCTCAGAACTGTGCAAACGCACAGTTTCTGAGAGGCCTATAAAATAGGCCTGGTACTCGTCATCGACTTTGGAAGACTTCTTCCTGAAACTTCTGAGAGGAGCGCGAAACTCGCCGATTGGTCACCGTCCAACGTCGGGAGATCTGATAGGCATTGAGAAGACTTGGGAGACCCGGATTTGATTCTATTAGCGAGCACGCCGCAACGCAAAAAAGCGGAAGTTTCGAGAGAGTCCTAATCGCTCAGATCATTACGTCGTCAACACTCCGGATGCTAAAGCTTGGTTTCTTAGATCCGAGATATCGAGCGGTTCGTTTCCTTGGTGAAACCGATGCCCTCCCGGTATTATCCTTGGTGGGATAAAATAGCCGGCGTATACATCGTAAGTATCTGCTTGGATCCCAGATCACAGCGTTGGTCCAACGGTAAGTGGCAAGTGCAACCCCGGCGCAGGCAAAACTAACCTCACAGAAGCAGAGACCGGATAACAGGATCTTGGTGATTTTTCGGTAAAAGTAGATGAAGTGTAATTTTGATATTCTTGTTTTATTTTAGATTTTCAATTGTAAGCCGGATCTTAATAAAAAAGACCGGATCTCTTGTGTAACGCATAAAGTTGTTAACTGAGTGCAATGGAATCGGTAATGAAGAAAACACCAACTTTTCCCGCGAACACACGTATTCTTTTTTATTCTGGCGCTTCACATTCTTTTATCTCCTATGATTTTTCGACTAGACTTCGGCTTGTAGCTCAGCCGTTAGATTTCCCTTTATCTGTATCTACTCCATTGGGAGAGATGTCTCTGTTAGAGAGTGTTTGTAGGAGATGCATCGTCAGCTTGGACGATTCTGAGTTCACGATTGATTTGATCGTGTTGAATATGTTTGAATTTGATGTGATTCTTGGTATGGATTGGCTATCTTCCTACCATGTGAGTATCGACTATTTTGCGAAAACGGTCAGTTTGAGAGCATATGATGGATCAGAGTTAGTAGTAGCCACCTCCAGAGGCAACCAGTTTGCGGAGTCATTTCTGGCGTATGTAGAGGAGACGATATTTTAGGATCAGAGCACAGATTTGAGCGAGATGCGAGTAGTCTCAGATTACCAGGATGTCTTCCAAGACATACCAGGACTACCTCCAGTGAGAGAGGTCGAGTTTTGCATAGAGTTGCAGCCAGGCACCGCACCGATTTCCCGAGCTCCTTACCGTATGGCGCCTGCTGAGATGAGGGAGCTACAGATCCAGATCGATGAGTTGTTGTCTCAGGGCTTCATTCGACGGAGTCATTCTCTGTGGGGAGCACCGGTCCTCTTTGTGAAGAAGAAGGACGGGAGTATGCGATTATGTATAGATTATCGCAAGTTGAACAAGGTCACTATCCGTAACCGGTACTCATTACCGAGGATCGATGACTTGTTCGATCAGTTGCAGGGAGCGTAGTGTTTCTCGAAGATAGATCTTCGCTCCGGTTATCATCAGTTGTGAGTTTGGGAGATGGATATTCCCAAGACCGCTTTCTTGACTCGATATGGGTCTTTCGAGTTTCTCGTCATGCCGTTTGGGCTGACCAATGCACCCGCAGTATTCATGGATTTGATGAATCGGGTTTTTTGTCCTTACTTGGACCAGTTTGTGATAGTCTTCATTGACGATATTCTTATCTACTCGAGCTCAGAGGCAGAGCACGAGCAGCATTTGGGGTTAGCATTGCAGATATTGAGAGAGCACCAGTTGTATGCTAAGTTTAGCTAGTGTGAATTCTGGTTATCAGAGGTCAGATTTTTAGGCCATGTTATTAGCCGAGAGGGCATTGCAGTGGATCCGGCTAAGGTAGAAGCCGTACTTGATTGGGAGCCACCGAAGACAGTTACCGAGATTCGTAGCTTCTTAGGTCTGGTAGGCTATTACAAAAAATTCATTCAGGATTCTTCACGGATTTCCACCCCGCTTACACGCCTTACTAAGAAGGGTGTACAGTTCATTTGGAGCATAGAGTGCCAGAAGGCATTTGAGACATTGAAGACTAAGTTGACTTCAACACCAGTTTTGGTTATTCCTAGCAGTGATAAGACTTTTGTTGTCTACACTGATGCATCCTTATCGGGTCTTGGCGGTGTATTGATGCAGACCCAGAGAGTCGTAGCCTATATTTCAAGGCAGCTGAGGACTCATGAGCAGAATTATCTCACGCACGATTTGGAGCTAGCAGCAGTGGTCTTTGCACTGAAGGCGTGGAGATATTATTTGTACGGAGTGCAGTTTGAGTTATTCACAAATCACCAGAGCCTAAAGTACCTCTTCTCACAGAAAGAACTCAACCAGAGGCAACGGCGATGGGTAGAGTTTATTAAGGATTATGAGTTTGCCATACAGTATCATCCGGAAAAGGCGAATGTGGTAGCAGACGCATTGAGCAGGAAGCGTCGTCACGGACTAGCAGCTTTGAGGTGTTCATTATATCGGGATCTTTATACCCTCAGCCATTTTGACTTCAGGCCAGAGATTGGTGGGAGGCGTGTATTCTTAGGAGCGTTATCTGTACAGCCGTCTTGGAGAGAGAGAGTAGTCGGAGCTCAGTTAGAGGATTATTGGATTCAAACCTGTAAGGGGGAGATCTCCAAAGAACCCAAGGATGATTGGACTATTGGGGTAGATGGAGGCCTTAGGATGAAGGGCAGGATGAAGGGCAGGATCGTTATGCCGAACAATCTACAGTTGAAAAGGGAACTATTTGACAAAGCTCATCGTAACAGATATACAGTGCACCCAGGCACGACAAAAATGTACAAAGATCTGAAGAGGCATTTTTAGTGGAGTGGTTTGCGCAGAGAGATTGCAGATTATGTGGCTAAGTGTTTTACCTGTCAACAAGTTAAAGTAGAACATCAGAGACCTACAGGAATCCTACAGCCTTTACCTATTCCTGAGTGGAAGTGGGCAGATATTTCTATGGATTTCATAGTAGGGTTGCCTAAGTCAAAGAAAGGAAATGATTCTATTTGGGTTATAGTGGACATATTGACTAAGTCCGCACATTTCTTGCCTGTGAGGATGACTTATACGGCAGATGCGTATGCGAGGATCTTTATTCGGGAGATTGTTAGATTGCATGGAGTTCCGGAGACGATTGTATCAGATCGGGGCTCAATCTTCACATCTCATTTTTGGAGGAGTTTCCAGGATGCTTTTGGTAGTCAGTTGTCATTTAGTAGTGTTTTCCACCCCCAGACAGATGGACAGACCGAGAGGGTGAATCAGATCTTAGAGGACATGTTGAGAGCGTGCGTTATAGATTTTCAGGGTAGCTGAGAGGATCACATCCCACTAATTGAATTTGCCTACAATAACAGTTATCAAGCTACCATAGGGATGGAACCATATGAAGCTTTGTATGGGAGACCTTGCAGATCGCCTATATGTTGGGCAGAGCCAGAGGATAGTCTTTTGATTGGTCCAGAGTTAGTTAGATAGACCACCGAGAAGGTGGCATTGATTCGAGAGCGCATCCTTGCGGCGCAGAGTCGACAGAAGAGCTATGCAGATCAGCGGAGACAACCTTTAGAGTTCCAGATCGGAGACTCAGTTATGTTGAAAGTATCACCGATGAAGGGCGTCCAGCGCTTCGGCAGACGGGGGAAGCTTGTCCCGAGATATGTTGGTCCTTTTAGGATCATCGAGTGCATTGTAGCTGTTTCTTACCGATTAGATCTTCCAGCATCGATGTCGAGTGTACACGATGTCTTTCATATTTCGATGCTTAAGAAGCATCTACGGGATGATGAGTAGCAAAGAGTTATTAACTCACCAGAGATTAAGATTCAGGATGATTTGACTACCGTAGAGGTACCGGTATGCATACTTGCTAGAGAGAATAAAAATGACTACCGTAGAGGTACCGGTATGCATACTTGCTAGAGAGAATAAAAAGCTTAGAAATAAAGTCATTCCATTAGTGAAAGTTTAGTGGAACCGGCAAGGAACCGAAGAGATTTCTTGGGAGCGCGAGGAGGATGTTTGTCGCGACTACCCGCACCTGTTTGGACTGGTATGATATTAATGTGATTATATGACCTGATAGTTGTCATTATCTATGATTATTTAGCCACATTTATATTTATTTTTAACACTAGAATGGGGATATTTTGCCTGATCCTTAATCAATTAAAGTATATGGTATATACATGAGGGTTTCCTTGTTTGGATTATTTTTCTCGACGTACCATTTTCATTTAGTTAAGGATTTAGGAAGAATGTTTATATTCTAGGTTGTTAACTTTAAATATCATTATGCTGATGCTGTGTGATGTGTGCAGAAGGAATTTTTAATATGAATTACACCTTCTTAATGTGTTTTCCTAGTTTTTGATCTTTGAGATGCGACTGCGGAATTTTGAGGACGAAATCCTCTTAAGGGGGGGCGAATGTTAAACCCCGATAATTTATAAATAATAAAATTAATATGTATAAATATGATGTGTGGATATTTAGTATGATAAATATCATTTAATGGTATATGAGTATAATACCATGTGCTTTGAGTATGAAAGAGTTCATACATGAGAGAGAATAGGGTTGAAACATGCACACATGGCCAAAAGCATAGAAACTGAAAAATCCCAGTCCGGTCGTCGCTGGCGGTGCGACCGTAGCCGGTCGACCACCACGGTCGACGCTGCGGAGACTCCTTGCAGATTGTTTTTCTCCGCTGTTTTTGAGTTGGGTTTTTCGATTTCTAAATCCAATATTCGTTTTACCCTGATATAGTATATAAGTTTTTTTCCACATGATTTTTTCTCAGTTTTCCTAAGAACCCTAACAGCCACCAAAACCCCCAAACCCTAGTTTGAATTCTTGGAGAAGATTGAAGGCTTTCAAGTGGATTTTTCGGGTGATTCTTGGCTTTTGGAGTGAAGTTTTCTTCAACCTTACTTCTAACACATTTTCCTACAACCCAAGGCGAGTATCATCCCTACTAATCCCCCTCCCAGTTTTTAAAATGTTTTTAAAGAGATTTAAACATGTTTTATAGAGCCTAAACCAATAGATTATGTATAAAAGATAATTCTTTTGTATTATATGTATAAAGATTAGGTCTTTTCATGCTAAAAAGGTTGAGAACGTTTTCACAGATGTGATTTAGATCTGATGATGATTCTAAAATGTGGTTAAACTAAAGAAAGAAGTTTGATTTGTTGTTTTGAACTTTTATGCATATTTTAGGGTTTTGAATATAAATCTAATGTATAAAATCATGATTTATATATGTTGATTTGTTTCCAGATAATTCTATCTGCTGTACTATGCTTGTATGCAAGTTTCATGAAGTTTTTATCATGTTTGAATCACGAAAACACGACGAGAACACAACACGTAAGAATCTGGAGAAAACTGGAAACAGGGTTCACGGTCGACGGCCGCCCGCCACGGTCGACCGCCAGTTGGTTTTGGCTGTGCATGTTTACTTGAGTTCATTTTCGGTTGTCGGACAAATTTCTCGACCCTATGATGATAGACTATGACATTAATGATTGTTAAACACCTGGGATGATGGTAAACTTCAGATGTGGACACGGACACCGAGATTTGTGCACGTATGCTAGATTGTGTTAGATCGACACACACACTTGACATGAGATCTATAGTTTGATATACACATATTGAATAATGTCGTTTTATACGTACCCGGAAATAGGGAGATGAAACCTATTTGCCGCAGAACGATTGAGTAAGAGTATTACAAAAGTATCGTTGTTACATGTATCCGGAATAGGAGAATAATAATCCTATTGCCGCAGAGCGATTGAGTAATGAGCATTACAAAAGTATCATTATAGCACAAGATGATGTACACACGGATAATTAATTAGCTGTAAGTTTTACTTCCATGATAGATTACCCGCGAGTAGGGTATTTTTCCTTTAAGATTTTGATGTACCCGTTATGAAAGGCAGATATATTTTGTTTTAGCAATTGTTGATATCCTCTTATTATAGAGCAGGTCACTCAGACGTAATTCGAGATGAGATGATTATTCTTTATGTTGGAGATTGGAGTATTTATCATTGATTATTTATTTCGTAGAGAGTTATATGAATGATTTGATATATGTATGTACTGACTCTATTGTCTTATATACTCCTACCCTTCCCCTGGGGAGAGGTAGTGATGATCTCGCTAGCGCTTTGACGCTCGTTGTTTCCCCACTTTCAGGCAGCGAGTCCGGCGCACGGAGAGTCGTAGGTTGATGGCACATCTTAGTTGTCCGTTTAGCTACTTACTATATTTTGTAGTTATTTCAGAACTCCACATGTAGTTGGTTATTTTTTCAGACTCTAGATTAGCATTTTACTTTAGAGTTGAGAACTCTTGTGAAACTTTGTTTATTTGACACATTGTATTTGAGACTCAGTTCATACTCAGAGATATATTTATTTTCCTTCTAGTTGGGCTCATTATTATTTCTTATGCTTCTTCTGTGTGTACTCGGTATTGTTCTATTTTTAGTTTTACCTGTCTGTACCTTTATCTATTTATTGTTTCCATTAGAGAATTAACTATTGTGATGGTGAAACATGTCGTAGCATGGTGTTTGGTGCTTTGCAGGTTTGACAATCTGGGTTTTACCTGGGACTGTAGCCTTGTGTGAACCCTGGGGCGTCACATTTATTGTGAAGTATATACAAAATATGTTATTGAATGGTATCGAGACATGGGCACCACTTTTATCAGTTAAAAGGGTTGTGGTTGACTTTTCTTCACCTAATATTGAAAAAGAAATGCATGTTGCTGATTTAAGGTCAAATATAATTGGATACACTTTAGCTCGAATGTTGAAATTCTCTAAACTTGATGTTCTACGACGGAACCACGTTGGTAACTGGGGTACACAGATGCATACTCTTTGGTGCATGTTTCTTACTATTTAACTTGTATTTGAACAATAGCTGGATTTTAGTGACTATAATTTGAGTATTAGTGCTTATTCTATTAAACATGCTCGTAACAGATATGAAAATCCTGTTAGACCCTAGAGGGGGGTGATTAGGGTCTTATGCTAATCTAATCCGATTTTATGCCAATTTAAAACTAATTAATAAGTTATCCTAGCAAGTATAAAATACAACAAGATATATGAGCTAGGATAAACAATATGAACAAATGAATGTATCCTAGCAATGAGATATTACAAATATATGAGCAATGATATATAAACTAACACAAGGGTAAAATAAACAATCTACAAAAGAGATAGGGGAATATGAAGAGCAATACACAAAGGTGATATAAGATATTAATACAAGAATAAGAACGCCAATGCAATCACAAACAAAACAATATGATCACGGAGTTCGGTCTAACCACTTGACCTACGTCTTCGCTCCTCACCTTGAGGAGATCTCCACTATCACAACCGAGTTATCTACGTTTACCCGAATAACGTTTACACTACACAATACGGTTTTCTAGTTTACCGAAAACTCTACAACTAACACACTCTTGTAATCCCACTCTACACCCTCTCAAGTGTTGAACTAGACGTGTCTCCCTCAAGTGCTCGGTTATAACCTCTCCCAAGGTTCGTTAACCGACACCACTCCTTTTAGGACGATCCCCGACTCTCGCCACACACTTCTCTCGGTGTACAAGTGTATTACAAAGTGATTCTCACAATAAGGCACAATTACAGTAAATGATTTGTTCTCTAATATGGATGAGAACATAATGAAAGCTCACACTCAATTGTTACAACTCTCACTAACCCAAATATACTATGTATGAAAATACAATAAGCTCAATGTGGGTGTGTGTAACAATGAGATATAAATCAAAACTAAACTCAATATAATTCTAGCTTAATGATAATGATAATCAAATATATAAAAAGACTAGAAATAGAGTTTAGAAAACTTCTCAATATATGAAGAGGTAGAGAGAGAATAGTTGGATGCTCAAACACCAATAGATGATCTCCTCAAGCTCTTGTAGAATTAATTTCACAAACTCAAATCTCCAAATGCTTAAAAGCTTCTTAAACACACTTAAACAAAAACTTAAACCCTTGATGAAACTCTTTTAAACTTGGTTTAAAAACTTCTTGGATTGCATATGAAGGATGAGAGCAAGGGGGTATTTATAGCCTCTCAAAACCTCAGCCAAAAACCCAAAACAAAAGACCAAAAAACCCCACACAAACAGCTGTAGAAAATAGTTGTTGGGATTGAAAAGACAGAGCGGCGGTCGATCGTGGAAATCTCGCGGTCGACCGCGAGCCACTTTCAAAACTCACAAAATTTCCAGAAACTTTGGCGATCGACCGTCGCGGTCGACCGCAAAAAAAACTCAAAAACTACACTCTCGACTGCATACGGTCGATCGCCACGGTCGACCACACTGTAGCACAGTCGACCGTGGCGGTCGAACGCACTGTAGTAACATGCACAAACAATTTTCAGGTTTTGACAGATTCTGAAAATTTGTGTATCTGATTTTCTAAAATCAATTAAAAATAGTAAATCAACTCCAAAAATCATGAACTTTTTCGAGAAGGTTCTAAACATGTGAATGAACATGTTAGAGAAAGAATTTCTAAAAAATAACATCCCAGTTGAGAGAAATAAATGTTTGAACATAGATAAATAGTTTCTGAAAAACCGCTGAAAACTAGTTTTTGTAAATTCAATTGAAAATAACAAAACAACTCCAAAATTAGTAAAACTTGGGAAAATGTTTGTATATATTAATATAAACATGTAAAAAAAGAAAAATTTTCAAATTGCAGTTCCCAATTGTGAATACGCATCTGTTTTCTAAAAACATGCACGGACACATGCACGTACATGAACAAAAAAACTTGATTTTTCCAAAAATGAGTTCAAACAACTTGGAAACACTTTAGAATGGATTTGTAGACATTATACGAGATATGAAAATAGTGTGAACAAGTCTTCAATCTATAAACACAATATTTTCTAAATACAATAGAATATGAAACAAACTAAAGTGTATATGAAGATATATATTGTTTCATATCTACATAACTAAACCAAAACAACTTAACCATATGAAAATATAAAAACCTAAACTAAATTACCCAAGCTTGATCTTGATCTTCAATAAGCTTGACTTGGTACACTTGAGGAAGAAGCTTGAACTTGAGTCTTTAATTTTAAATTACGTAAGCTTCACTCCACAATTCCGCCAACCTCCATTGGATATGATCGTGAATGCTCGATTCCATCCATCCTCCAACTCGTTGTTTGCCTAGAATAAATACAAAAATACAAACACTAGACAAATAACATTAGAAGTAAATTGTTTGTTAAACGTCATCAAAACAAGAAGGCCAACAATCTCCCCCTTTTTGATGATGACAAACAATTTACAAAAAGGATATATGTATGATAGGAAATGAATATACAAAGTATAATATATCATGCATATAAACAAGAAAGAATATACTTACAATATTTCTCCCCCTTTGACAATAACAAAAAGGGGACAAAAGAATTAAGAGAGCGATGGCTCCCCCCTACAAATAAGCATGGGTGAGTATAAAACAAGTATAGGGATTGCTCCCCCTATCAAAATGCCTTAATGAATATATGCAATGAATGCTGAGGCATACATATGTGAGCAAGCAAGAAACATGCTAAGCACAACTCACATACAAAAAGATAATGAGAACACATATAAATATGTTAATATGAAAAAGTGTCTCAAATGTACAAACATAAAAACAATGTATAAAATAGATTTATGAAATCACAAGAAAGAAGACATGAGAATCATGTAAAAAGTTTTCAAATAAAAATAAATCAACCAATGAAATCATAAATCACAAGTAAATCATATAAGAACATAAAACCAAATCATCATTGATTTTCAAAAATCAAGAGAGGCAATTATATCTAGCTCTTGAGCTAGTATCAACCCATATAAACATTTTAGCACCCGGTAAGCAAGGTTTGGGAATAAACACCCACTAAATCCGGGGGTTATAAACACAAACCTCTCATCAAAATCAAAGTTAATAAAATGAAAACAAAAGAATTGATCAAAAGAAGATTGTTTTCATTTACAAGAATTTTAAAACATTTTTCAAAACATTTTTCAAAACCAAGATAAAAGAAAAATAAAACCACTAAAATTCTTGGTTTAAAATCAAATTTGTTTTGGCACCCAAGTATTCTTGGTACCAAAAGGTTTAGGGACATGACCCCTATCATTAAAGCTCAAAGCCCTCGGTTATGAACCCGTTTAGGCGCATATGGTGCACTAGCACGGTCAAAACAAAAATTGTACTCATGACCTTTCCGATTGCAATAGGTGTAATGAAGAGGGTAATATAATTTGTGTTGACCAAGTGGGCATGCACGAGAATCATTTGCAAATAAAATTTTTTTTTTAAATTATTTTGCAAATGAGAAACATCATTAAACAAAGATGGTTTCTTTGGAGCATTTTTCAAAATAGGAACTTTTTGCACATCAAAACAAAATTTAGCAAGATGTCCAAACCTACCACAAACATCACATTTAAAAACATGTGGTCTACTAGAAACATTTGGCGAAAAAGATTTCTTTTTCAAGTCAAAACAATAATCGGCCAAATGACCAAAACGACCACAATGATCACATCTATACACACGAGCATGCTTATGATGAACAATGGGTTCATGTGTGTGTAGATGTGATGAAGAAACTTGATGAGATGCACAAGAAGGATTAATATTCTTATGTTTGTGTGCATCATAGCAAAATTTAGCTAAATGGCATTTACAACCACAAATAGAGCATTTGTAAACTTTGCTATATATGTGTGCATAATGAGTGGATGATGACTTAGACTTGACATACATATCCATAAGCCTCTTATGATTATTAATGCATGTTTTTAAAGTTGAATCTAAAGATGAAATGCATTTATTAATGCATGTTTTTAAAGTTGAATCTAAAGATGAAATGCATTTATTCATAAGATTCAAATCTTCATTTTTAGGCACATATACATTTTTATTAGAAGTAGAACATAAATAGTCATTTATAAAAGAAGCAGTATCATTTTGTATGTTCTCTACTTCTAACATGGCATTATTTTTGTCATGAGTCAAGTTAGTAATATCCAATTTCAAATTATTATTTTCCAAATTTAGCATATCATTATTTTCTTTAAAAGCATCATTCTCTCGAGAAATAATATCAAATTTGGAAGCTAACTTCTCATGATCGGATATTAAACCTTCATGCTTGCTTTGTAAATTAATGAAATCATTTTGCAATTTCTTGTAGGTATGCAATAATTTATCACTAGCACAAGCAAGATCATCACTAGATAAATTATTGTCGGATTCGAATTCGAAAACTTCACTAGGGCTCTCGCCTAGTGGCCGTGTGCATGATGCTCCTTTTGAATTTGAAGCGGGATCCTCCAAAGCTCTTCGGATCGCCTCCAAGTCCCCTTGATGTGCTTCAATAAGTTTCCATAAGGTGTAAGCACTATCAAAATGAACAAACGTGTTAGACAAAGATGAATCAAATGCATTATGTAAGAATTTCAACAATAGCTTGTTCATAATAAATAATCTTTTATCATTTTTATTCCACTTGGATTTCTCTAATATGGGCACAATATAAGAACAATCAATGACTTCCTATAAATTGATATTTTTAGATTGAACAAATATTTTGAATCTAAAACACCATTGAGCATAAGGGAAAACATTGAATTTAGGAGGAATACTAAAATCATAGCCTAAACAAGATGCATCATTCATATCCATAATTTGTAAAAATATGCAAGTAAGATACAAATAAAATCAAAACAAGATTAGCATAAAAAGATAACTTGGATCTTTAACTCAAGGTGATTAGACCTTAAATCAAAGAGCATCAAGCTCTGATACCAATTGTTAGACCCTAGAGGGGGGTGATTAGGGTCTTATGCTAATCTAATCCGATTTTATGCCAATTTAAAACTAATTAATAAGTTATCCTAGCAAGTATGAAATACAACAAGATATATGAGCTAGGATAAACAATATGAACAAATGAATGTATCCTAGCAATGAGATATTACAAATATATGAGCAATGATATATAAACTAACACAAGGGTAAAATAAACAATCTACAAAAGAGATAGGGGAATTTGAAGAGCAATACACAAAGGCGATATAAGATATGAATACAAGAATAAGAACGCCAATGCAATCACAAAAAAAAAAAAAATATGATCACGGAGTTCGGTCTAACCACTTGACCTACGTCTTCGCTCCTCACCTCGAGGAGATCTCCACTATCACAACCGAGTTATCTACGTTTACCCGAATAACGTTTACACCACACAATACGGTTTTCTAGTTTACCGAAAACTCTACAACTAACACACTCTTGTAATCCCACTCTACACCCTCTCAAGTGTTGAACTAGACGTGTCTCCCTCAAGTGCTCGGTTACAACCTCTCCCAAGGTTCGACAACCGACGCCACTCCTCTTAGGATGATCCCGACTCTCGCCACACACTTCTCTCGTTGTACAAGTGTATTACAAAGTGATTCTCAAAATAAGGCACAATTACAATAAATGATTTGTTCTCTAATATGGATGAGAACACAATGAAAGCTAACACTGAATTGTTACAACTCTCACCAACCCAAATATACTATGTATGAAAATACAATAAGCTCAATGTAGGTGTGTGTAACAATGAGATATAAATCAAAACTAAACTCAATATAATTCTATCTTAATAACAATGATAATCAAATATATAAAAAAGACTAGAAATAGAGTTTAGAAAACTTCTCAATAGATGAAGAGGTAGAGGGAGAATAGTTGGATGCTCAAACACCAATAGATGATCTCCTCAAGCTCTTGTAGAATTGATTTCACAAACTCAAACTTCCAAATGCTTAAAAGATTCTTAAACACACTTAAATAAAAACTTAAACCCTTGATGAAATTCTTTTAAACTTGGTTTAAAAACTTCTTGGATTGCATATGAAGGATGAGAGCAAGGGGGTATTTATAGCCTCTCAAAACCTTAGCCAAAAATCCAAAACAAAAGACCAAAAAACCCCACACAAAGAGCTGCAGAAAATAGCCGTTGGGATTGAAAAGACAAAGCGCCGGTCGACCCCGAGCCACTTTCAAACTCACAAAATTTCCAGAAACTTGGCGGTCGACCGCGAAAAAAAACTCAAAAAATTGACTCTAGATTGCGGACGGTCGACCGCCACGGGTCGACGCATGTAGCACGGTCGACCGTGGCGGTGACCGCACTGCAGCACGGCCTACCGCACTGTAGCACAGTCGATCGTGGCGGTCGACCATACTGTAGCACGGTCGATCGTGGCGGTCGACCACACTGTAGCAACGTGCACAAACAATTTTCAGGGTTTGACAGATTCTGGAAATTTACGTATCTGATTTTGTAAAATCAATTATAAATAGTAAATCAACTCCAAAAATTATAAAATGTTGAGAGAAGATTCTAGAGATGTAGTAGAACATGTTAGAGAAATAATTTTTGAAAAATAACTTCCCAGTTGAGAGAAATAAATATTTGAACACGGATAAACAGTTTCTAAAAAACTACTAAAAACTCGTTTTTTTAAATTCAATTGAAAATAACAAAACAACTCCAAAATTAGTAAAACATGGGGAAATGTTTGTATATATTAATATAAACATGTAAACAAAGAAATTTTTCAAATTGCATTTCCCAATTGTGAATACGCATCTGTTTTGTAAAAACATGCACGGACACATGCATGTACATGAACAAAAAAACTTGATTTTTCCAAAAACGAGTTCAAACAACTTGGAAACACTTTAGAATGTATTTGTAGACATTATATGAGATATAAAAATAGTGTGAACAAGTCTTAAATCTATAAACACAATATTTTCTAAATATAATAGAATATGAAACAAACAAAAGTGTATATGAAGATATATATTGTTTCATATCTATATAACTAAACCAAAACAACTTAACCATATGAAAACAAACATGTATATATATAAATATGTATTTGTTTCATATTTAAACTTGAAAATCAAAACTTATATATATATATATGACTATATATATATATAACCAAATATGTGTATGTGTGTATATGATTGATCTTAGAGTACCAACACACATAATATATAAACCTAAACTAAATTACCCAAGCTTGATCTTGATCTTCAATAAGCTTGACTTGGTACACTTGTGGAAGAAGCTTGAAATTGAGTCTTTAACTTTGAATTGCGTAAGCTTCACTCCATAATTCCGCCAACCTCCATTGGATATGATCATGAATGCTCGATTCCATCCATCCTCCAACTCGTTGTTTGCCTAGAATAAATACAAAAACACAAATACTAGACAAACAACATTGTTTGCCTAGAATAAATACAAAAACACAAATACTAGACAAACAACATTAGAAGTAAATTGTTTGTTAAACATCATAATACTAGACAAACAACATTAGAAGTAAATTGTTTGTTAAACATCATCAAAACAAGAAGGCCAACAAATCCCTCTTACTTTGAAGTATGAAGTTTGTGATTTTAATTGCCTTTTGTTTTAGGATTAATATTTTTGGTAGCTTTGTTAGACTTACCTACGTGCCATATCTTATGTTTGTTATTGTTGCTTGCAACTTACGATTTCTTAATGAAGTGTTTTTTTAGAGATTTTAGGACTTATTTGTGAAGCATTAATCTAATCTGGTAGGTACAGTCTTCCTCACTGATTAAACAATAAAGTAAAAAGGAATATTAAATGTTTGATAAGTTTTTAGATATGTTTCTTTTCTGATATGAGATTGGAATGTAACTAATAAACCATATCTCACAATGACGAATAATACCTCTATATTCTTTTTTTTAATCTTCAAAATCTGTCTGATGTCTTTGGCTTTTGTTGGTTTCTATTACAGCATTCCTAATTTCTTTAATAGTTATTGTCTTTGCTTCTTTACTAATTCCGAACAAACAAGTGAATAGGGTATTTATGTTTCTAATTTCCAAATCCAACATTTTACTTCAATAATTCTTGTCTTTGCTTCTTTTCTTGGTCCAATATCTCTGGTTTGCTATTACGTAGTCGACATAATATTCTTAATTGAATACATATATACACATTCCTACCATTTCTGAATTTCTCATTCAGGGTGTAGTAAATACTAAATATCAGTGGGTTAACCTTAAACTTTAGCTCAATTTTAAATTTCTACTGCTGCAATAGATTTTGCGAGAAAGTTGAAGATCCCCATGAAGTAGTTCCAAGAAATAAATTTTCCCTGTCATGTTCAAACATATGGAAAAAGTGTTACAATCATTCATGTACTATAGATAGTATCATTCTTTCACAAGAACTATAAGGACTCCATACCTTCATTCATGTACAGATATGAAAAGGCAACAGTACAAAAATTCACTCCAGTATTTCATATTAAACTATTTATAGACCCACTAATCTCAGATAACAGTTTATAGCACCACGTGTAGAATGCGTAAATGAAACTATCTCTTCATCATAACGCACATTAGTTTTTATGTGGGATTAGTCAATAATTTGCATTGAATCATTCACGTTACATCATCTAAAGTTATTTAGCAAATTAGGTCTAACTAATATGTTAGAGTATCATTCTTTCCTAGCATATATCCAACCACATAGATGCCAAGATGAACCTATGTGAAAATTCCTATGAAACTGAACTATGTAAAAAGGGCACGAACAACCACATATTATGAAGATGAACTGAAATGGACCGAAAGTGAAAATTACCTTTACTGATAAGTACTTTCTCCACCTTTCGCTATGTGGCAATGAAGCAGGAATTAGCTGATTCATTCACAAATAAAGCAACTTTAGGGACGGTATAATTCGTGCATTAAAACAAATGACTACCTCTCTATGGTAATTAAATTACTATAATTTAAAGAAGATGCACATAATTTATTGGCATAACGGTAAAATAATTGGCACAAACACGTAAAGTCTCAAGCATCGTAGAGTATACTACAAAGTAGAGTTATTGAGTCCAATCCAAGATCGAGAAAAACTAACTCCTGCTTATATGAAAATTAATAACATAAGGAGAATAAATTATTTCTCTACTTATTGGTGTCTCGCTCACTCAATTGCACTAAACAATAAATTAGTTCCCAACATAAAAAAATGGTGAGCCAAAGGCCTGATCAGTTAAAGAAAAAGAGAAATTTTTATGTACATTTACAAAGAACTTTATCTATGTACATCTTCCAATTCAATCATCGTACCAAGTCTAATGAAGGCTGAACTATCATCCCGTCTAAAAGTTTCTCCTTTTTTTGCATATACATAAATCTATGCAACAAGATTAACCAAGGACCAAAAAAAATCGTAAACAAAAGAAATAACAATCATATCTAAGTATATAATCCGATATCCTGTAAACTTACTTGAGAATTGGATGAACTGAACAAGAACAATTTATATATGATTCATCTATAAAAAATATTCTGTGAATTATATGAAAAATAATTAGGCAAGAAATCACCTAATTTAGGTAAGAAATCACAACCGAAATCACAACCTGAAAAATAACAGAACTCAACTCAACTCAACTTACTTTCTAATCTCGATACAGTTGCTGTTCGAATATTGAAAACCTTGTCGATTGAAACTATAGGAAATCGAGAATTAGGGCAAAATTAAAACTAAATGAGAGGACTGAAGAACTAAAAGGGAATAGGGTGAATTGAGCAGAACTAACGCTTAGAGCTAGGGTTTTGTATAGAGGAGTGAAGACCAAGAAGAAACCTTCTTCAAATCATAGGTAGAATTCTTTTTAAAGTAAAAAATCATAGTTAAACTTTATAAATACCTTCTTCAATGAAATTCCTTCCTGAATGCCAAAATTCTGAAAACTGTGGAGATGAATGCGGAGAAGTCGCGTTGATGACTAGGGTAATAATACTCATCTTTGCAAATTGATGACTAGGAGATCATGGGACGGCGAGAAGGGTAACCGATGAACTCTTGGGCGGAGAGAACAGCGTAACCGACATAAATTTTAGGGCTTCTGATTTCCGATGCTGATGACGAAATCTGTGTAACGCTTATAAGGGAGAGTTTTTCAGGAATGGGACGGCAGAAGGGTAACCGATGAACTCTTGGGCGGAGAGAACAGCGTAACCGACATAAATTTTAGGGCTTCTGATTTCCGATGCTGATGACGAAATCTGTGTAACGCTTATAAGGGAGAGTTTTTCAGGGTGGAGATGAATGCGGAGAAGTCGCGTTGATGACTAGGGTAATAATACTCATCTTTGCAAATTGATGACTAGGAGATCATGGGACGGCGAGAAGGGTAACCGATGAACTCTTGGGCGGAGAGAACAGCGTAACCGACATAAATTTTAGGGCTTCTGATTTCCGATGCTGATGACGAAATCTGTGTAACGCTTATAAGGGAGAGTTTTTCAGG
>NC_033794.1:31095528-31099840 GCF_001876935.1 Asparagus officinalis
TATTTAAAACTTGATTTTGTAAATTCAAATAAACATAACAAATTAATTCAAAAATTGATAAAACTTTGGTAAACATTTATAAACATGAAATTGAACATGTTAGAAATATATATATATATATATATATATATATATATATATATATATATATATATGATGATAAACATGTAAAAGAAGAAAATTTTCAAATCGTATTTCCCAATTGTGAAAACGCATCTGTTTTGCAAAAACATGCACGAACATGAGCTTATTTAAAACTTGATTTTGTAAATATATATATATATATATATATATATATATATATATATATATATATATATGATGATAAACATGTAAAAGAAGAAAATTTTCAAATCGTATTTCCCAATTGTGAAAACGCATCTGTTTTGCAAAAACATGCACGAACATGAGCTTATTTAAAACTTGATTTTGTAAATTCAAATAAACATAACAAATTAATTCAAAAATTGATAAAACTTTGGTAAACATTTATAAACATGAAATTGAACATGTTAGAAATAGAATTTCTCAAATTGAGCTTCCCATTTGTGAAAACTCATGTATATTGTAAGTATGTCCATGTAAAACCCCGATAATTTTTAAAAGATACATTAATATGAGATTAATTATGATATATGGATTTTTAGTATGATAAAGATTATTTAATGGTATATGAATATAATGCCATGTGTTTTGAGTATGAATGAGTTCATACATAAGAGAGGAATGAGTCGAAACATGCACAATGGCCAAATACATAGAAACTGAAAAAATCGCAGTCCGGTCGACCGTCGCGGTCGACTACAGCCCGGTCGACCACCACGGTCGACCGCGAAACCTACAGACTATTTTTTAAACCTATTTTGAGTTGGTTTCAGATTTCTAAACTAATATTCATTTTCCCTGATATATATATATGAGTTTTTCACTTTTTTCTCAGTTTTCCTAAGAACCCTAACAGCCACCAAAACCCCCAAACCCTAGTTTGATTTCTTGAAGAAGATTAGAGGCTTTCGTGCGAGATTCTTGTTGGTTTTTGGCTTTTTGAGTGGAGATCTCTTTCAACCTTGCTTCCAAAACGTTTTTCAACAACAGTAGGCGAGTATCATCTCTGCTAATCCCCCTCCCAGTTTCCAAAACGTTATTAAAGAGATTTAAACATGTTTTGTAGATCCTAATCGACTAGATTATGTATAAAAGATAACTCTTTTGTATTATATGTATAAAGATTTGGTCTTTTCATGTTAAAAAGGTTGAGAACGAATTTTACAGATGTATTTAAGATCTTATGATGATTTTTAAAACGTTGCTAATCTAAAGAAAGAAGTTTGATTTATCGTTTTGAGCTTTTATGCATGTTTTAGGGTTTTGAATATAAATCTAAAGAAAGAAGTTTGATTTATCGTTTTGAGCTTTTATGCATGTTTTAGGGTTTTGAATATAAATCAAATGCATAAAATCATGGTTTTTTATGCATGTTTTAGGGTTTTGAATATAAATCAAATGCATAAAATCATGGTTATATATGTTGAATTTATTTCCAGATATTCCTATCTGTTGTAGCATGTTTGTATGCAAGATTCATGAAGTTTTTATCATGTTTGAATCAGATAAACACGATTGTACATGACACATATTTAAAAATCTGAAAAACTAAAAATCTGGGTCACGGTCGACCATCACGGTTGACCGCGTGTGTCCACGGTCGACTGCCACGGTCGACCGCGTGCAGGACAGAGACACTGTTAGCTCCTGGAACCAGTCGCGGTCGACCGACGCATATGTGCGGTAGACCACCACGTAGTTTTTGGCCTGTGCATGTTGTTTGGATTTGTTTTGGTTTTTCGAGAGAATTCCTTGATCTCGTACTGCTATATTACAGTGTTTAAGGGTTGTTTAACACGTACGATGATGGTGAACTCCAGATGTGGACACGCACATCGAGATATGTGCATTTATGCTTAGATTGTGTTAGATTGACCCACTTATGACACAAGTTAAATAGATAAACACATATGAATAGTGATGTTTTATACGTATCCGAAAATAGGGAGATGAAACCTATTTACCGTAGAACGATTGAGTAAGAGTATTACAATAGTATCGTTATTTCATGTATTCGGAATAGGGAGAAAATAAACCCTATTGCCACAGAACGATTGAGTAAGAACATTATAAGAGTATCACTATAGCACAAAATGATGCACACATAGATAATTGATCAGTTGCAAGTTTTACTTTCATGATAGACTACCCGTGAGTAGGGTATTTCCTTTGAGTTTTGGTACACCTGTTATGGATGACAGTTATATTCGTTTTGGTTGGCATCCTCTTATATTAGAGCAGGTTACTCGGATGTAATTCGAGAAGAAGTATTTATTCTTTATGTTGGAGTTTTGAGTATGTTTCTTTGACTATTTGTTTTCATTCACAGGAAGTTATATAAATGATTTGATATATGCATGTCCTAACTCTATTTTTTTTATATACTCCTACCCCTTCCCCTGGGGAGAGGTAGTGATGATCTCGCTAGCGCTTTGACGCTCGTTGTTTCCCCTCTTTCAGGCAGCGAGTCCGGCGCACGGAGAGTCGCAGGTTGATGGGACATCTTAGTTGTCCGTTTAGCTATTTATTATATTTTGTAGTTATTACAGAACTCCACATGTAGTTGATTATTTTCAGACTCTAGATTGGTATTTTATTTTAGAGTTGAGGACTCTTGTGAGACTTTGTTTATTTGGCTCATTGTATTTAAGATTCAGTTCAGACTCAATGATATTTCTACTTCATTCCAGTTGAGCTCAATATTAATATTTCTTATGCTTCTTCTGTGTATATTTTCAGTATTGTTCGATTTCGAGTATTTACCTGTCCATACCTTCATCTATTTATTGTTTCCACTAGAGAGATAGTGATTATGATGGTGAAACATGTGTTGGACCCTAGAGGGGGGGGGGTGATTAGGGTCAAAAGGCTCTAAATATGCAATAAAAACAGTTGACAAGCAATCCACAGTAAACTGATGCAAACAAAGTAAATAAGAGAGGGTTAGGAATCGTTATCCTTGACGCGCGATGTGTTAACGAGGTTCGGTCCTCTGACCTACGTCCCCGCTCCCCACTCTCGAGGAGAAATCCACTACACACCCGGTTTGGAAGCCGGAACTTCGTCTACACAGCGATCCCACACGATCTCTCTCACTACACAGTCAGATCTCAGCAGATCACTCCCTCAAAGTAGATCTTACACAAGATCTCAACCTCACAGCAGAAGAAATAATGAAAGAACCTCTCTTTACACAGCCCCTATAGCAAAGAGAAGGTATACTGAAGCTGGGAGGTAAATCACACTTGAAACAGATAGAAAATAGAGTTTGAAATTTTTTCTCAGGAAAAACAGAAAGCTCTGGTTATTCAAAACGTTAGGGCTAACTGAGGAAGAAGAAGACTGGGGGGTTTTATAGAAAAGATAAACTCATTTGAAAACAAAAACCCAATCTTCCCATTTAGGAAGATAATCTCCTTTTCAGGTTGTTAGCTCAGACTGTGCCAAACACCATTAGGTGAAAGCACAACATTCGAGGCAAACGACCGTTTTAAAAAAGTCGCGGCTGAACAAAGACTAAAATCGGTTGACCGAAGAAAATTTCCGAAAAATTCAGTCGACCGCGAGCAGCTATGGAAACTTGGAAAAACAAGCAGAGCCTCATCGGTCGACCGGCACGGTCGACCGATCTGAAGATTAAAAATTCGGTCGACCGTATCGGTCGACCGACGACAATCTGTAAAGATACTGAAGAAAGGTCATAGGATCGATCGAGCGGACCGGTCGACCGATTTCTGATATTTTCCAGAAAACAGATTTTTAACCAACTTGAAATATTTGCAAAATATTCATTTGACCTCTGAAAATTCTGAAACTTTGTAAAATGTTTTTAATACTAAAAACAAACTGTTTGGAAAAAGAATTTTACAGATAGGTACTCATACTTGTGAAAAATAGTGTTTTGTGAAAAAACGCTTAAAAGTACAAGTCTAAAAACGTGTGTGTGATTCCCAATAGCTTCAAGTAAACTCAGTAACTCTTTGCCTACATTCTAGCACTTGAGAGAGAAACAAAAGAAAGCTAATATTCTCATATAAAGTGCAATACTTGAGCTTAGATATAGCTTGAATCGGATGAAGCTTTTAATAGAATTTGTCGTTCTTGAAATAATGTTGCTTCATCTCTTGGCCTCCTCCTACTTTGGATATCTTCGTTGTAGCGTATATTCCATCCATCCTCCGTTAATGGCACTAACGAGCTTGACAAA
>NC_033794.1:31100840-31116100 GCF_001876935.1 Asparagus officinalis
TGGCTCGAGCAGAAGTCACATCACTGGATTGCGTCCCGGAGTACTGGGGCTGGATGCACCACCACGTAATGAGTTCCTCGCCACCGCTTCTACCTTGAGCAATCGCCTTGCTGCTCTAGGACGGGAGATGCCTGCGACGCGTCACAGGATTTATGGTTGGGTCCATTCTTTGGACAAGTTTTGGTGGACCCGTATGACGACGTATGTCTTGAGCCGATGGGGCGAGGAGTTGCACGCTTGTGGTTTATATGCAGCCGTTCGTGCCACCATGTATGGCTTGCCTGTCAGCGCAAGGCATTTCTGTGCTTTGTTCGAGCTTTATAATTCAGATTCGAACACTTTTCTGACCCGACAAGGGGAATTGGGCGCCCTCCATGAGATGCACAGGATTTCTGGTTTGCCCATGGGACAGATGTTGTATCAGGAATGCTTTCCCTCCAACCATGAATTAAGTCTGCTGAAGGATCGTATGCCCGATCGCTACGAGACTCTATGGGATCTCACTTGTCACTATCATATAGCTTTGGCGCAGTCTGAGCCTTTAGCAAAGAGGACTAAGACATTCGTGAGTCTGAAGCAGTTTGCCAATTATTTGTTCAAGAATCTGGAGAGTAATTCTGGCGAGGCTATTTGTGAGTTGGCTCCACTTACTCCCTCAGGGGTGAACAGTCTGTTGAAGAAGATTGGCGCTCATTCTTATACCACTAGCAGTTCTGAGGGTGACTTTCCTGCAGGAACCAAGTTCAAATCATTCTTGTGGCATGCTACCGCACCGATTCGACCAATGACTCTTCTTGCCGGTTATCTCGCTATCTGGTTGAAGAAGTGCGTTGTTCCATATCAGTCTGGCGATGCCTTGCCCTTGGAAGTGCTCTATCCAGCAGTTCAGCTCGCCTACAAGAAAGAACTCTCACTTCTTCCGGTGATGGTGGCTAACATTCACCGAGGACTTCGACAGCTTTCTGGTGCCTTTACACGGAAGGAAAGTGATTTGCCGGGTCAGATTCCCACCATTAAGACGGAGCTCCCGTACACTTACTTGATGGCTTGGTTCGTCCTTCACCGTTCCGATATGATGTCGGTACCGAGCGCCACAGATCATTCCGTTCCTTTACTGCAGTTGCTTGAGAACGGCAAGTGGGAGGGGCGCGGATTTTCTGACATCAGACAGCAGCTGCAGGTCCACAAGTGTTGGACATTTTCCACTTGCTTTCCGCAGTTCTCCGGCCGATACGGCGATTGTTTGATAGATGAGGAGAGGCCGAGAGAGTATCGAACTCACTTGGACATTGGCTGCTTTAACTGGCTGGTGAACATTAGGCCAGGTTATCTGACTTTTCGGGTGAGGGATCAGTGCTTCATAGAGCCATATCTACCCTGCCGATTCGCTCGTCAGTTTGGCTACGATCAGCTTTACGTCGGGAATCCTCGTCAGCAGCTTCGGGCCCACGGCGGTTTGGTAGATGGTCTCCGTGCGTGGTTGTGGACCGTGACTGGCTGTACTGGTGCTAAATTCAGTCTCCCGAGTGCTGATCGGCAGTTGAACCTTACTTTCTTAAGCTGCAAGTGGTTGTTAGCAGCCAACAAGACTATCCCCGTGAAGCTGATTGCAGAGCTAGAGGCCGAGGAAGCTTCTCAGGTTGATTCCCGTAGGATTTGGGAAAATGCCCGATCACAGAGGACACGGAACAAGACTCGTCGGATTGATGAAGAGGGAAAGAAGACCTTTCATTCCACAGACGAGGCTTCAGGCGGAGATCCTGAAGGTTATGAAGACTTTTCCGAGCGAGGTTTGCTATTCATCTTTTCCTTCCATCTTCCAGAAATATTGAAACTGACTATGGTTTGATGTTTCAGGGACCACAGTTGACCAGGATGAAGAGTTCCGTCCCCCTCCCCAGGCGAGACCTTCGATTATTGTCCCTGCTGCTAGGCGGAAGAGATTAGCCCGCAAGCCACGTGCAGCTTCCCGAGCATTTGATATGGACTTGCCCCTTCCCAGGCGAGACCTTTGATTATTGTCCCTGCTGCTAGGCGGAAGAGATTAGCCCGCAAACCGCGTGTAGCTTCCCGAGCATCTGATATGGACTTGGCTGGTGATGATCCTGCTAGTGACGGAGGTAACATCTACTCTGTAAACCACCTTCTTGATTATTCGGAACATTGACTCATGCTTTTCCATCTCTATATAGGAGAGCGTGGAGAGAGCGAAATGAGTCCCGATTCCGTTCCTGTGTCTCCTGGTGAGCCTGACCCGCTGCCCCAGTTTAAAAGGCCTACAGGGGTTGCCGACATTAGGGAGGATAGCAATGTAGGACCTGATTCCGCAGATCCAGGTACATCTACTATTGACAATGTATCTTTTAGATGGTATACAAAAGAATTTGTGCATCCTCTAATCATCTATGTACATCTTGCTTCTTCAGATAACTTGCAGGAGGCATACGTGGATTTTGGGAATAATATGGAAGCAATTTTGAGGACTTATCGCTCTATTGAAGAGAGTCGATAAGTGAATATTTGTCAGAGGTGTAGTGTTAACGTGACAAGAAGAATATTGCTATGGAAGCAATTTTGAGGACTTATCGCTCTATTGAAGAGAGTCGATAAGTGAATATTTGTCAGAGGTGTAGTGTTAACGTGACAAGAAGAATATTGCTATGGAAGCAATTTTGAGGACTTATCGCTCTATTGAAGAGAGTCGATAAGTGAATATTTGTCAGAGGTGTAGTGTTAACGTGACAAGAAGAATATTGCTATGAAAGCAATTTTGAGGACTTATCGCTCTATTGAAGAGAGTCGATAAGTGAATATTTGTCAGAGGTGTAGTGTTAACGTGACAAGAAGAATATTGCTATGGAAGCAATTTTGAGGACTTATCGCTCTATTGAAGAGAGTCGATAAGTGGATATTTGTCAGAGGTGTAGTGTTAACGTGACATCTGTGGGGGAAAGAATATTGTAGCGTCTCATTAGGGAGGACTGCTGAATATCTTATCATCGGAGCGATGAATTGTGATACTTGTGATTTGAACAAGATTGTGGAATTTTATCAACCCATTTAAGAAGGGCTGATAAATTGGATATTTACCACTCTGTTGGGGAGAGTTAGTAAATTGATCATGACTTGAATGATTTTGAAGACTTATTGTTCTTCTGATGAGAATCAACAAGTGGATTTTGACAGAGGAATCATTGTTACAACTATGTAAACAAGACTCAGGCTCTGTAGGATATGACATCCGTCTGAGGTGTAGTATTAACCTGACGATGATTTAAATCCAATGTGGTCCTTTCGCTTGGGATAATTGTACTGCAAACAAGGTGACCTTGCGTTGAAGGTTCGAAACGCAGAATTAAGAACCATTGCAACGCAGGTCTAGGCCTGGCGTTTGGAAAATTTGAACGCAGAGGTAATTCTGCGTTAAAGTCTTACTCGACTTTATCCATTAACGTGTAATGATCACGTTTTAGAGTCCCAATCTGATTTAACAGCCCGACGGCTGTTATAAATAGCCCCGTAGGGTCACATCAAGAGTTATTCAACTCTTTTTGCCTTGCTTAGTTCCAAGAACGAGAATTCTCGTTTCTGTTGATTTTCTGCCAATTCTCTCCGACGAACTCCGTCTTCTCCGATTGAGATCACCCGCATGGCGCCCAGAAGGATGAGTTCGGGTTCCAAGAAGGTCGTCAAGGCGACTTCGGAGGCGCCGTCGGCCGATACCACCGGCGATGTCGCTGCTTTGACAAGAGCTCCGACATTGCCGTCGCTGTCGCATGAACTTTGTTGCCGTGGTAAGGGGCGGCTATGGCAACTTGTTTCGACAAGTTCTCTGAAAACCCTAGATGGGTTCTCCTCAACGAGGAAGATGACTCGTTCTCCATCAGAAACGCAGAGTTATGGCTCTGTGTTACAAATTGGAAACGCAGACTTAAGACTGCGTTTAAAGAACATAGAGTTAATTCTCTATGTCAAAACTTGGGAACGCAGAGTTTAGGGCTCTGTGTTAAAATTGGAAACGCAGGCTTAAGACCGCGTTTAGGAAACATAGAGTTAATACTCTTTGTTGAAATTGGGAACACAGAGTTTAGAGCTCTGTGTTAAAAATTGGAAACGCAGGCTTAAAGTTCTGCATTCAAGAAACATAGAGTTAACTCTCTTTGTTAAAATTGGGAACACAGAGTTTGGAGCTCTGTGTTAAAAATTGGAAACGCAGGCTTAGAATTCTGCGTTCAAGTGTTGTAACGCAGGATTTAATTTCTGCGTTCAGGTGTTATAACGCAGGATTTTATCTCTGCGTTCAAATGTTGTAACGCAGGATTTAATCTCCGCGTTCAGGTGTTATAACGCAGGATTTTATCTCTGCGTTCAAATGTTGTAACGCAGGATTTTATCTCTGCGTTCAAATGTTGTAACGCAGGATTTTATCTCTGCGTTCAAATGTTGTAACGCAGGATTTTATCTCTGCGTTCAAATGTTGTAACGCAGGATTTTATCTCTGCGTTCAAATGTTGTAACGCAGGATTTTATCTCTGCGTTCAAATGTTGTAACGCAGGATTTTATCTCTGCGTTCAAATGTTGTAACGCAGGATTTTATCTTTGCGTTGTTCATTTCATGTTAGCAATCTCTTTATACTGCTAACTGTTGCTTTTGATTTTTACAGTGCTTTTTTCCAATGTGCCACTTCTGCCGGAGCAGCACTTCAACTACACTGATGATCCCGAAGTGGGGAGAGCTTTTGGTCTTCATAGAGAAATTCCTCTGTGCACTTTCCCGAGTTTGGAGCGGGAACATTTAATCAGGTTTGCCGAGTGTTCCACCCTTAGGGCTTTGATCACCGATCTGGATCTGGAAACTCCTGCGGGTCTGGATCAATTTGTCAAACCCTCATTCTTATTTGGTGATCATATATCTGCTGATGGGCAAGTCGGGTATGTAGAAGACTCCCGGATGCTGCGAAGAGTCGATGATCGTTTACTCTTCCTTCCCAGCATGAAGAGAATGTACCCGCTTTCCTACTTCCTGAGTGTTGGTGGTCGTAGGGGCTTGGCCTTCGATCTCGTCAAGGAGAAAGAGAACGTTTCGTTTGGCTCTGGTCAATCATCTCGTGTTCAGATTGACGGACAACTCAAAGGTCTGCGACCTGGTAGATTTGAGATAAAGGATCCCACTCAGGAGACACCTCTTCCAGCGAACATTTTCATACGCCGGCTTATTGCCGCTCAAGGCGAATTTTCTACACAAGCCTTCCGTTCTCCTGGCTGGTTGTTTTCTGGAGAAGATGGTTGGTGGACTCGGATGGTAGATTTTATCCTTGAGGAACTCAAAGAGCCTCTTACTCAGTCTGGCCTTATGATACCAGTACAGGCCACGAGACGTGGGATTACTCAGAGCTATCCCTGCTTCTTCGCTATGCTGGAGCGATACAACCCGGATAGCTGCACCTTTTTTACACCTGTTGGGGAGTTAGGATTTGCTCTCCACGAGATGTATGCTGTATCAGGACTATCCTTTGGGCAAGTGCCCTATGAAGAATTTGTTCCAACAACTGAAGAGCTATCCATCTTGAGGGCTGCTCATCCAGAGATATACAGCACTTTTTGGGAGTTGCTATGTCATTTCCACATTTGCGCTCAGGTCGCTGGGATGCGTGGGGGTGGTCTTATGCATACCGCCTGGGCAGATTATTTGTTTCAGAACCTGGGTCAGAAAGATTTGAAAGTGACCCGTCTTGGCGTAAGCTCTGCTAAGAGTATCAAAGCTCGCATCAAAACTCCTAACGCCATTTATAGGAATACGCGCTTAGAAGATGGATTCGAAGCCGACAGTGAATTTGAAAGTTTCCATTATCAGGCTGCAATTCCTATTTCTGACACGGCCCTTCTCGCTGGTTTCTTGATGCTATGGTTGAAGCGGTGTGTTGTGCCGACGAAGCCAGCTGAATCGATCTTGGTTGAGGTCGTTTATCCAGCCGTTCTCCTGGCTCATGGAAGACCACTAAGCCTTCTCTCGGCAATGACAGGTTGTCTGCAGAGGGGCTTACGGGATTTGGTTTCTGAACTCCTCGACGTCCAGGAGATGATTGTTGCTGGGAGGAAAGTTTGGAAGACTTCTCAACCCCGCACACCAATGCCCTACACTTATTTAGTGGCTTGGTTTGTGCTGCACTGTCCCTCTTTGATGCGGGGGATTATACATACTGACGAGACCTCTACTCCTTTCGTGCAAAGGCTCGAGCCAGCCACGTGGACGACTGCGTACATAGTCCGGGCTAGGCAACTTTTGTCTTCGGAAGCCAGTTATGATCTCTTTTGCTGTCGCCCTTGCTTTGATGGGGCTGAAGAAGAAGGCCCGAAGTTTGGCGACGTAGTCTTCGAAGGGTCCTCGCTTTTAAATACAGGGACCTTCCAATGGCTTCTCACTATCAGGGTGGGTTATCTGGTTTTCAGAATAGGTGAAAGATGCATAATTGAGCCTTACGTTCCTTCACGTTTTGCCCGACAGTTCGGGTACGACCAGCTTTACGTTGGTAACCCTAATCCACAATTAGCTCACATCGGGAATCTGTATGAAGGAGCTCGTGCTTGGCGTTTCTTTATTGCCCGAGGAACTCATGCGCAGTTTACTCTGCCTAATCTGCCACCTAATTGTTCCACTGTAGCAGATTTCCGCAATTGGTTTGATAAAGCTTCTCTGATCCCAGAATATGACATTTATACTTCATGTATAAACGAAATCCGAGAGCTTTATAAATCAAGAAGTGGTTCCGGCAGGACTCGACTCCCAGGGATAGAGGATTATCTGTCCTGCGAACGAGAGGCGTCCGGAATCGAAGAAATCTCAGAGGAATTACCCGCTGCTAAGCCTTCTGAAGAAGAGAACACTAGAGAGGTTCTCAAAGGAGCATTCTCTCCCGAGCCTCGTTCCTTGAGATCATCAGGGAAGCGGGCTCTTACTGCTGAGGAGGTAGGCGAATACGATAGAAGAATTCGTAAACGAAAACCTGTCGCAGCTAAGAACTCTAAGAGAGCTAAGCTGATGGGGGACGCCATGAAGTCTGCACTTGCTTCGTCTCCCGAAAACAGCGGGGATACTATACCTCCAGCTGCTCCTCCTAGTCCTGAAATCCTGACAGGTGGGCAGGGATTGATTGTCCCAGATTCAGTGCCAGATGTGCCCGAAAAGATATCATCTAAAGCTGTAAACGCTCCCATTCGCACTGATTATGAGAATTGCTTCACTTATCCGCCGACTGCTCCACCCCCAAGCTCGGAGACTTTGAGGAAACTCATCGAGCAATTAGAGTACTGGATGCAGATGACTATTGATGTCGTTAGTCTCGGGGACGTGAGTTTCAAAGTCTTCGAACCCCATCTGCTGAAGTGTCTTGCCAAGATTAGGGACCAGGGGGATACATCGTGGACTGAACATTGTCGCGAGAGCATTATTGTTCTGGAATACGAATTGGAATTCCTTTCAATGCTACAACGCGATGCCATCGAACCAGAAGTGGATCGGGCTCTTTCTCAGGCCAGAGCCTTGAAGGTACAGCAGCAAGAAGCTCTTCAGAAGAGTCTAAACGAAGCAGATTCTCGTATTACTCGCCTGCGCGGGGAACATCTTCAAGTGCAAGTGGACTTGGGCACTTTTGCTGCAGGTATTCGGGATACTGCGATTGAGCTTACCCGTGCTGGTATCGAGCAAGCTCAGATAACTGCTCGATTAGCGGGCGACATGGAAGTCATAAAAGGGTTAATTGCTTATTGTGACGGGCTTTTCAAGGGCTATTGTGATGAGCTTGTTGCTGCTGACAAAGTTAGGCGGGAGATTGCAGAAGCAGCGCCAAATGAAGAGGAGCTCAAGAGCAAGATAACAGAGGAAGTCAAAAAGGCTCGTGAGGAGAAAATATTGGCGCTGAAAGCTAAACTCAAGTCTTTTAGACTGATGAGCTCCGATGTTTAGGACTTGGATTGCTTTTTAGCTAGGAATAATTTTGTATCATTTTCGTTTCGATTCATTTTGTATTCAAATCAAAAATATTGAATGAAAATGATATCATTTTGGCTCTCATCATCTCTTTTGTTGAAATCTGGTTCAGGACAATGAAAAGTAAAGCAAATGCCATAAGTATAGTGTTAACCTGGCATGAAATTGAAATTTTCTTTATTATACCGATTCTAGCAAATTTCAATCGTCAGAGGTGTAATGTTAACATGACGAAATACAAGACAGGGTTACATTATAAATAGGCAACCCCCAGCCTGATTTAGCTGGGGTTCAGGGGGCTACATGATTTATGGGAAGTATCTCTTAAGGAACTTCCCATTGATTGGCATCATGAGCCTATCTCCTTTTTGATTGATGAGACGATAAGCTCCATTCGAATAGACTGATTCTATTACGAAGGGCCCCTCCCATTTGGGATTGAACTTCCCTTTGGTTTTGTGGGTCATTACCATGGGTCGTCTGTTGGCCAAAACTAGATCGCCTTTCCTGAAAATCCGTTCCTTGACCTTTTTGTTGTAGGCCTTGGAAATACGGGCTTGATACAGCTCAATCTGTTGCTGCGCTTGAAGTCGTTTGTCATCTAGAGCTTCAAGTTCTTGCAGACGTCGTTGATGTTTTTCTTCTTCTGTTAGTCCAGTTGTGATAGCAACTCTCAGAGAAGGGATCTGAATTTCCAATGGCAGTACAGCCTCGCAGCCATATACCAAAGAGAATGGTGTAGCTCTTGTAGGGGTCCTCACTGTTGTGCGGTAAGCCCACAGGCATTCACCGAGTCTTTCATCCCAATCGCGCCGGCTCTTGGAAACAAACTTTTTGAGAAGCTTCACTATGGTTTTGTTGAAAGCTTCTGCAAGACCATTTGCTGGTGGGTAATACGCCGTAGATGCAACACTTTGGATTCTGAATTTATCACAAAATCTCTGAAACCCAAAGCTGACGAATTGTGTCCCGTTGTCGTGAACTATTCGTCTTGGGACTCCAAAACGATAGATGACGTGATGTTTGATGAACTTGATCACGTTTGAAGTCTTGACTTCTTTTAACGGGATTGCCTCCGCCCACTTGGAGAAATAGTCGGTCACGGCTAGAATGAACCGGTGTCCTTTGGACGTCGGAGGGGAGATCGGTCCGACGATATCCATGCCCCACATTTCGAATGGCCAAGTCGCCGATGTGGGGTGTAAGTTCCCCGGTGCTTGGTGAATAAAATCTCCATGAATTTGGCATGCGTGACAACGTTTAGCGTAGTCAACCGCGTCTGAAAACATCCTCGGCCAATAATAGCCGATTCGTCGGAGTCGATCTCCTAATTTAGCTCCAGGTTGATGAGCTCCGCACATTCCGCCGTGAGCTTCCTTGAGGGCCTCTTTCGCTTCCTTCCGAGAAAGGCATCGAAGTAAGATTCCATCATGTGATTTACGATACAAGACTTGAGAAACTGCATCATAATAGAATTGGAGGGCCTTCCGTTTGATGGCAGCCGCTTCCTTAGGGTCATCGGGTAGAATTCCATATAGGGCATAGTCGATGTATGGGAATCGCCAATCCCTAGATTCGAATTCCATAAATGCCGTACAGACTTCTCCCGACGTCATCTCGTCTGGGTTTTCCTCTATGGAGATCTTGGAAAAGCACAGCTTACGTCCCATGACCGGGATCGTCGCTTCCACTCCTGGTGGCAAGGCTAGTGAAGTTGCCAAAGAGGCTAAGGCATCAGCATATGCATTCTGAGCTCTTGGCACATATTCAATAAAGAAGCCTTCAAACTTTTGAGCTTGCTCTAGCACCGCGAAGTAATACGGAATCAAATCCTCATGACGTACTTCGTACTCTCCTCGGACTTGATTAACGATGAGCTGAGAATCACCGTAAGCCTCAAGGTGCTGAACATTAAGTTCTTCAGCACATTGCATTCCTAATAGCAGAGCATTATACTCGGCTACATTGTTGGTGCATGGTTCGATTAAAGAGAATCCCCTTGGGATTACGTGGCCGTTCGGAGAGATTAACACTACTCCTACTCCCGCAGTGATTGCTCCATGAGGATTTGCTCTGGATGCACCGTCGAAGAATAGCTTCCACACTTGCGTAGCTTCTTGGGTAGCGCAAGCTTCAGCAACCTCGTCAGGTAATTCCTCGTACAACTTAGATGCTCCTGATACTGGATGATCGGCTAAGAAGTCTGCCAGTGCTTGGCCCTTGACCGCCTTTTGAGGCATGAACTGCATGTCGTATTGCGACAAGAGAATGGCCCATTTTGCAAGCCGGCAATTTAGAGATGATGGTTTTGTCATCAGAACTCTCAAAGGATTTACCTTAGAGATGACCTGAATGGTCTGTCCAACTAGGTAATGTCGCATCTTTTGGATTGCGAATACCAAGGCGAGACACTCTTTTTCGACCGGATTGTACCGATGTTCGGCTCCCATCATAGTCCTGCTCAGGTAATAGATGGCTTGCTCTTGACCTTGATCATTGTTCTGAGCTAACAAAGCACCAAGAGAATGATCCATGGCCCTCACATATAACAGGAATGGTTTTCCTGATATCGGGGCCACGAGAACTGGCGGTTGAGTGAGATATTTTTTAATCTCCTCGAATGCTCTTTGACACTCAGCATCCCAAACAAAGGATATTCCTTTCTTCATGAGCTTAGAGAAAGGTTGGCAGCGCCCTGAAAGATTTGATATGAATCTTCGAATGTAGGCCAGTCTGCCTTGCAAACCTCTGAGCTCTTTGAGATTCTTCGGAGGTGGCATGTCTTGGATGGCACGCACTTTTTCTGGGTCAAGAGAGATTCCTTTGGAAGTAACGATAAATCCCAGGAATTTTCCACTTGAAACTCCGAGGAACGATTTTGTCGGGTTCATCTTCAGCTGATGTGCTCGCATGATTTCGAACATTGTCTTCAGATCTGCAAGATGATCGTCTTTACATTGGCTCTTTACTGCTATGTCATCAACGTAGCACTCGATCTTCTTTCGTAGGTGTTCGTGAAAGATTGTGTTCATTGCACGTTGATAAGTTGCACCTGCATTTTTCAGGCCGAAGGGCATCACTGTGTAGCAATACACCCCCAGTGGTGTTCTAAAAGCAGTATGTTTTTCATCGTCCGGGTGCATCTTTATCTGATTGTACCCAGAGAATCCGTCCATGAAAGACATCCTTTCATATCCGCAGGTGTTGTCAATCATAACATCCGTGATGGGGAGTGGGAATTCATCTTTCGGACAGGCGGCATTGAGATCGCGGAAATCGATACATATCCGGACTTTACCGTTCTTCTTAGGAACTGGGACGATGTTGGCCACCCAGTCAGGGTGTTGTTCTTCCCTAACAAAACCTGAGTCTATAAGCTTTTTAACTTCTGACTCAATTGATTCCATGATCTCTGGACGAAACCTGCGTTGTTGCTGTTTAATGGGTTTTACATCCGGATCGATGTTGAGACGGTGCACGGCCACCTTCGGGTCAAGGCCAGGCATATCTTCATAATTCCAAGCGAAGACATCTATATATTCTCGGATGAGAGATATAAGGTCTTCCTTCTCGGATGATGATAGGTCTTCAGCTATAAAGATAGGCTTGGGGTCAGACTCATTTCCCATGTTGACCTGGATCACCTTATCTTCAGTGGGTCCTGAATCACTTTATCTTCAGTGGGTGGTTCGCGTTGTTCGAAGCGCATATCCCACAGGATGTTAAGACATTTGATCCAAGGGTCGTTGGCTGATTCGATTAACTCTTCGTTACCCCCTGCGTCTTCATCGGGGTGACTAGTCGAAACCATGTTCACCGTCAGACTCTTATGTATATATTGTTCGCGGGAAAAATCGTTGTTTTCTTCATTGATTCCATTGCTATCTTGAATAACAGTTTTTCGGTTACAAAATCCGGTCTTTTTTTTAGATCCGGTTACAATGAAAATCAAAAATAAAGAAAATTAAAAAAATTACAACTTTTTCTCTTTTGTCGAACAAATCGCGAGCTCCTGTTTTGCGGTCGCTCGCTTTGGTGGGTTGTTTGCCTGCGCCGGGGTTATTTGCCGTGGACCACCGCGCGATCTAGATCCGAGCAGATCTATGCAGTATAACAGGTATTATTTTACCAAGGAAATAATAGCCGGAGGGATTATTTCACCAAGGAAACAATCGCTCGAATCTCGGGATCAGAGACCAAGCTTTGATCCGGAGTGTAACAACGTAGATCTGAGATCTCGATCCCCTCGAACTCCTGCCTTTTGTGATGCGGGTGCTCGCCAGGAATCAGATCTGAATGTCCAAGTCTTCAAGCCTTCAAAAACTCCAAGATGAGGTCTCAATCCGGCAGAGTTTTGGCTCTCCAAAAGTTCTTCCAAAAAGTCCTCCAAAATGATGAATGACCCCGCCTATTTATAGACAGAATCAATTCTGAAAGCATCCCGGCCTAGAACCCGTCTGCAGTCCGGAACCATCAAGCGGACAACCTATGGTAGGGTTCGAACAAGACTCCCTTCAGAAGACGAAGAATCTGATGCCGGCTCCGCGGTCGCATCAGATAATACGGCATGCCGAGCCACCCTGGGGTGGCTCGGCTTGGGCCGAGCCACCTTGAGGTGGCTCGGTTTCGGCCGAGCCCCTCCGGGTTTTGCGTCCGTCGTTCGGTTGTTTCGGTTCTTGTATCCGCTTCGTCCGTGATTCGGTTATGCGGTTGATTGGTCTGAAATCGATTCGTTGACTTGATTCCTGATTTGTCAATAAATCCGATTCTGAGTTCGATTCCAAAACTGATCGTGACTCGATCGCGATTCATCCGAGTTCGCCCGTGGCGTTGCTCTGAACCCTGATTTGTTCTGAATTCTGTGATTTGGTTATGCGGTTGATTGGTCTGAAATCGATTCGTTGACTTGATTCCTGATTTGGAAGTCTGGATCCCGATTAGGCAGTAAATCGGCTTTGGTGTCTGAGTTCGAATCCGTTATATGGTTGAATGACTCGTTGACTCCCTGAACCGTTGGTTTGATTCCGCACGCGAGTGGATTCATTCCGTCGTTCGTGTGCGGTTCGTCAGCTTCGTAGCCTCGTTAATCCGCTCCGTCGCACATTGTTTGGCTTCGGTGTTGACGGGCTAACGATCGTGCTTAGATACGTCGTCCGATGGTTCATTAGTTCGTGTTGAGCCGTGTTAAGGGACCTAGAGTCTGGAATACTTTGGATATGATTGTCCCAACCTTCAATCGGTGTAACGGGATCTTAGAATGGTTTCTGTTCTCGATTCCTTCAATCCTCCAGGCTATTCGGTGCTTTGTCGAATGCTTGAGAGGGTTCCGGTGCTGCATTTATTGTCTGACCGTTGTCGGAATTTTGAATTTGAAGTCGATTCTTGATTTCTTGGCTTTTTCAGCTCGAGTTGGTTGTTTCAACACGAAATTGACCATTGGTTGACGGCCTTGAATCTCCATTATGACGCGTTGTCCGGCGTTTAACATAGTTTATACTCGTAAGTCTTTTGGAGTCTACGCAGTTTAAGCTCTTAAGGAGTTGGAGCGGGGAGGTCTAGTTTATACTCATACACTCCTGGGAGTTATGTTAAGTTATCCTTAAGAATATTTTTTAGAAAAATATTCTCCAGAAACTTCTCAACAAAGAGGAGGGAATAGTTTATACTCGTATACCTTATTGGAGTATTAAGAAGCAGTTTATACTCGTATACTTTTCGGAGTATTCTTTAGGTTCGAATAATCTGAACCGGCCCAAAAATGTGCCAAAAGGCAGTATTTGGGTTCAAAAATCTCTCCAACCCTTCCAAATATATGGTAGAGGGGTTAAATAGTTGAAGGACTGAACCGTAGGTTGATCTAAAGTCGTTCCAATGCTTAATTCAGCTCCAATTTGAATTCTGGTTCAAATTTGGTTCAAACTGGTTCAATTTGGCTCAGACTGGCTCATTCTGGTTCAATCTGGCTCAATTTGGCTCATTCTGGTCTGGTCTGGTCCAGCCAGGTTTAATCTGGCTCAATTTGGCTCATTTTGGCTCATTCTGGTCCATTCTGGTCCAATCTAGCTTGGTCCGGTTTAGCCCGGTCTGGTCTGGTTCAGCCAGATCTGGTTCAAGGCTATAAGAGGGGTTTTTTTTGTTTTTTCTTTTTCTTTTTCTTCCTCTCTTTCTAGGGCCGGCCACCCCCTCCCTCTCTTCTCTTGATTTCTCTTCCCTCGAGCATCCATTCTCTTTCAAACCTTGATATTTGTCTTAGATCTGGCTTTCCTTTGAATCTTGGACTGAGAAATCTCCCAAAAACTCCAAACCAAAAGTTTCTTTCAGGCCCCTCGAGCGCGTGGTTCAAGTTTCCTTAAAGGTCTCGCCTTTATTGGATTTTGGGCTTTTCTTCAGGTAAATCCTCCGCAATCTTGATCTATTTCATGTTTGATCTAGTGTATGGAGTCGCGGGATCGCATATAAGGGTTGAGGGTGTGATTTGATGCCTCAAGCTCGCCTTTTTAGGGGTAGAATTGCGATAAAAATGAGATTTTTTCCTTTTCTAGATCTGATCCCTCAATTTACCTTGCAGGTTTCTATGTCCCGTATGGCGAGGGGTCAATCCTCTACCGCGCCGAATGATGGCGCGCCTCCCTCTTACGCTGGTGAGCTACTTTTTCTGGAAATTTACAAATTGGTCCATTTTTTCTCGGAAATTTGCAAATTGGTCATTTTTTTCTTTTTTTTTTTACTCCCCGTTGTTCTCCTTGGTGAGGCAACCGGGAAAAGCCTTGATTCTCCTTGGTGAGGATCGACACTTCAAAGATATGTTTTGCTTGGTCAAAACACTATCTCATAATAAATAAAGGGGGCGTTTTGTCGCTGCGTTGTGCCTTATAAGGCAGGGATATATTGTCGATATACCCTATCTTATGAAGGCGCAACGTGGCCAAAACGTCACACCCTTTATAAGGCAATGACTCTATCTTACCCCTTCGTAAGATGAGTTCAATTTCCTTTTATAACTCGAATTAACAAACGTTTAATTGCTTGTTCTCAGTTGAGTACCCTTCTGGAACGTTCTCATCTCACACAGTATACGGGCGTCGTGGCGAGTATTATTCGACCTCCGACGATGTTTCCCCTATCCTAGTCACTCCTCAGTTCGTCTTGGGCACATCGACTGAGGTTGCCCAGGCGGTGAAGGAAGGTGGGCACCGTCTTCGAACATGGTTGAGTACCGATGCATCTTCTCTTGCTGAACTCTTGAGTGAACATGTCAGTTTCTAATTTCAG
>NC_033794.1:31117100-31141613 GCF_001876935.1 Asparagus officinalis
ATAACTATATATTATATATATATTATTATATAATATAATATATATATTATATATAATATATAATATTATTTATATATATATATTATATATAGATATATAATAATAATATAGTATATATGCTTACTAGATATATATATATATATGTACAATTAAATATATATATAATATATATATACTATATTATATTATAATAATATACTATATATAATATATATTATAGTATATATATGTCATATTGTAGAGCGCTATAAAAATTGCTATATGTCCCAAATAAAGCTCATCGAGTGAGTTAATTCGACAAAGGACCACATCGGCCGACGTATCAAGCAACTACCGTAATCCCGCTAACTCCCGAAGCCAAAACATACCAAGGGAAGAGATTTAACGAACCGACGAATGACAACAGAATCGCACCAAGCATGGAACGGATCACTCGCACGCGGCAAAATCGAACAAACGTGTCGGCGAATCACCGAGTATTTTAAACAAGCACGACTCGGTACAATATGAACGATCGATCCAAGATCGCGTTTTTTCGAGACGCAAACTCAGAAGTGACTTACTGCCTAATCAGACGGATCAACAAATCGAATCGACAAGTCAACCACGCAACGAATCAAAGTCAATCAACAACAAATCGGAACACGAACGACGGAACCCGAACGACAGAAACACCGACCACGGAACCGGAAACCCGCCTAAGGGGCTCGCCAAAGCGAGGAGCCACCACACATGGCCGCGCCAAGGCGAGCACCTTTAGGTGCGCCAGGGCGAAGCCACCCTGTGGGTGGAGTCGGCCAAGATGACCCGAAGCACCACAGGGGGCTCCCAAAGCGATGACCACCATGCAGGTGGCTCGGCCAAAGCGAGCACTGTGGTGGCTCGCCAGGCGCGAGCCACCCACAGGTGGGTCGGCCAAGAGCCGAGCCCACAGGGTGGAGTAGGGCTCAGAACTGTGCAAATGCACAGTTGAGCGAGTGACCTTATAAATAGCAAGGCATTGTTCATTTCAAAAGGTTGGATTTTGGAGAGGGTCGAACTCCTGCCCGCGATTGGAATCTGAGATCTAAAAGATCTGGAGCATTTAGAAGATTGAAAGACTTCGGACTTTTGAGATCACGGTTCTCGCGATATCCACGCCAAAAGAAGGTGGTCGGACAGGGACGGTATCGAGATCTAACGATCTTTCTCCGGATTAAGGCTACGGTTCTTAGATCCAGAAAGAGTCTCCGATCGATTAGGTCGATTTCGACTTGGGCTACATATTTCACTTGGTGATTAGTACACCCACCCGGCTATTATTTCCTGTGTGAATATACCCGTCATTATCGTTGTAGATCCGGAACCGGATCGAGATCACGCGAGTGGTCACGGAATAACGGCGCAGGCAAAGAACCCACACAAGCGCAGTGACGGCAAAACAGAGAGCCGGCGATTCGTGTCGACATAAAAGAAATAATTGTAATTTTCTTTTTTGTATTTTGACTTTCATTGTAACGGATGTTTATAAAAAGACCATCTTTGTAACGATAACATTGTTAACTTAACCGATGGCCAAATGATATCAATGAAGAGCAACTTTCCTTAAAGGCGAACATCTAGGAACCACAGTGGAGCGCACAGATCTCCGCCGACCGAATCGTTTGCGTTTCCGCAGCCGCGGATCTCGATCCGGTCGAGGAGGAGGCTCCGACAAGTACGAATCATCGACCCCAACGCATATTTTTGTGTTTCGCTGCCGAGCGGTTACCTTCTCTCGGCCGTGCTAAGATATCTACCGTGCTCGTGACTTGACAGTCCAAGTCCTCCCAAAGCTCTCTTCCAAGGAGAAAACTTCGTTGGTTTTAGACGATACAAGAAGGTGATGTTTTGATCATAAAACGTAAAGAATATTCGCCCGTTGGAACATCAATAGTTTTGCTCAAGATTTGTCGCGTGGAGAATTCGTGGCTTTTTTGAATGTTGCCAACAACGATATTAAAGGCTTGCAATTTTGAGTTTGGTAGTGTTAGCACTCTCCCAATTCACTTAAAGGAGTTGAAATGGAGCTGCTTACCTGGCCCGAAAGTTCACATTTTTGGCGTTTTTTGCCTAAAGAGGCGACTTACGGAGTTGGACCTCCTCCGAAGAAAGACAAGTGCCGGGTTGGTTACCCCCTAAGGAAGATAAAATTATATTTGCTGCAGGATTGAGATTGCAGTGATGTGTAATCTCTATTTGCGCCACGGACACTCGTCCTTCGTTTAGTAGTGAATACCAAATTCCCGGTCTACCTTGAACGGCCATGATCTCGTGCCGGGGTGCGGTACAAGGCCGGATCATGAAGAACCCAGAAAAAAGACGGTGGACGTAGCCAGACACATTGATCGAACCAGTCATAAACAATTAAAACGCGAATGGGCGTTGCGTGTCCATATGGCTTTTGTGGTGGGCCCCAAAAAAAAGTAAATGTGTTTTGTCGTGTGTCTAGTTGTAATATATAACCTGGCTAAGGCCTCACGTCTATGCTATATGGCTTGGATTTCTCGAACATTCGCCCTGCCGTTCGTCTCACAAACACCAAATGGGCCCTAATTATACTGAAATATAACCCTTTCTTGCTTTCTCTCATCTCTTGTGATTTTTTGTAGTTTCTTCAGATGCTCCATAGTAGTTGTTCATTTTCAAACTCTAGAGATTGTATATTTAGTTTGTAGAGGAGGTTTACGTTAGAGAGATTTTCTTTTGACTCTTAATTATGAGACTTGGTACATTTATTACAGATCAGAGATATTCTTATACTAAGTTAATTGGGCTCATGTGTTGATCATTCTCACATTTATTCTCTTCATATTCTATTCGTGTACTATTTTTATTATTTTCTTATTTTGTACCTTCATCTATTTGTTGACTCTACTTGAGAGATAGTAATTATGTTGGTGAAACATGACGTAGCATGGTGTTGGTGCTTGGCAGGTTTGACAATCCGGGTTTTATCTTGGACTGCAGCCTTGTGTGAACCCTGGGGCATCACACTCACATTCCAAAGAGCCGAGATGAAGATCACAATCTTTGTAATGCTCTAACTAGAGAGACTACAAATCAATGGTCTCTTAAAATATAACACAGAGCTCATATCTGCGTTTCAGACTCAAAACACAGAGCTCATATATACGTTTCAGACTCAAAATGCAGAGCTCATCTCTACGTTCTAGACTCAGAACGCATGGCTCACCACTACGTTTTTCAGCCTTAAGTGCAGAACCCAACTCTGCATCCTAGGTCTAGAACGCGGAGTTCGTGCCCAGAATGCAAATTTTGTGTTTTACTCGTTCAAACACGAGCTGAACGGTTCCAAAACTATTTCTCACGATTTGAGGGGATCACAACCCCACTAAGGAGAGATTTTAGGGGTTTAGATAAACCACTAAAACCCTTATAAATAGTGGTAACTCAACTGAGTTCGGATCTTTGGATCTTTGAGCATTTTTGGATCTAGAGATTAGCAACAGAAAGTTTGGAGCATCTTCAGGAGCTATTCTTGGAGCTTTTCTTCATCCTTGGCTTGTGAACCGAATTTTGTTTGGACTAAATCAACTCTTTTACAGAGTTCTAACTCGTTCCGAGTTCCTTAACTCATTCAGAGTTCTAAATTTGTTCCGAGTTCTTAAACTTGTGAGAGTTTTAAACTTGCATTTGCAAGTTCTTCTCTTCAAGAGGAATCTACCAAGTTCCATGAGGCGAAGCGTTCGGATCGTCAATGGGATACAAGATTTAAACTCCCATTGATACCGAGAAAAACCCAGTTTTAAATAAAAGGGAGGGTCTCCGTTGATTCCTTCTCTCTTTTATAAATCGGGATACCGATAAGAGAAATTCTAATTTCTTTTTCTAAGTCAGTTAGAGAGAGATTACAGTGAGAGATTGTATTCATTCTTTTCCTAAGTCAGTTAGGGAGATTAATACAAATTTGATTCTCGTTTCTTCTTTAATTTTCCCACAAACAGCTATCATTAATTCCCTATCAAAACTCATATCATTGCTCCGACTTGAACTTGTTAGCCTCATGATTATGAGCCTACTCCTTAATCTTGTTTTGATGATTACAAACAATTCCTAATAATGTGCGTCGAGTGCTTGTATTTGTTTTGTTAGGTAATCTACACAAATATCTTCATCGGAGGTTGGTTGGATTGAGCCTACACAATCATATCAAATGGAGGTTGGCGAAAATATCGGAATGAAACCAATACATTCAAGTCAAAGATTCAAGATCAAGCTTCATCTATATTACCAAGACAAACTCATTGAAAATCTCTTAGCTTGGGAATAATGTTTTAGTCTTATACTTTGTGTGTTGGTACTTAAAACTCATATATACACACATACACGTTTTGGGTTTTATAGCTTTCAAGTTTATATAAATATGAAACAAATAGCTATTTCTATATACTTAAATATTTCATGTTTATTGTTTTTTTTTCGTTTAGCTATACAAATATGAAATAATAGATATATTCATATACATACTCATACGTTTCATATTTATTATTTTGGTTTTTGTAAAAATGCATATATTATGCAAAACATCATTTTTGGGAAAATATTATGTCATTGGTTTATGGACTAAACAACACCAATTTGTATCTTTTACTTAGTCTATTATCCATTCAAGAGGTTTCAAAAGTTTGTTTAAGTCAAAAATCAAAAATCAAGTGTTTATACAAACATGTATTTGAGTGTTTTTGCAAAATAAAGAGATTTTACAAATGAGAAGTGCAAATTAAAAAATTCTTTTTGAAACATATTTATTTCATGTTTATAATCATTTTTCAAATTTTTACAATTTTTAGAATTTATTTGCTATTTTTAAGGCACTTCAAAACTCATTTTTCAAACATGAATAGTGTTTGTGCATGTTTATTAGTCGACTTATGTACTGTAGCAAGTCGACTTATAAACTACTTTGGAAAATTATTTTTTATCTGCTAAGTCAACTTACGTTCCCAGCAAGTCAACTTATAAGTCGACTTACATTCTGTTTTCCAGTTTGTTGTTTTTGTCTTCTGAGTCGACTTACAACTGAAACAAGTCGACTCATAAGACATAAGTCGACTTATAAGTCGATTTATAATCTGATCGTTGCACAGTAACTGCTAGTTTCTAGATTTTATTTATTTTATTATTTTTATAGGTTTTTGGTGTTTTCTTGGGTTGTTTCTTCTGCCCTATATATACCCCCATTGCATTTAGCATTTCCAACCACCAAGAAAGTTTTTAAATAAGATTAAAGGGTGTTTAAATTTTGTTTAGTGTGTTTACAAGTTTGTTTTGTGAAGAGATTTTCACAAGAGGAGGAGATCATCTCTTTGGTGTTTGGGCTTTCAACCTCATCTCTCTCTCTCTCTCTCTCTCTCTCTCTCTCTCTCTCTCTCTCTCTCTCTCTTGATTTATAGAGAAGATTTTCTAAAACTCAATTCTAGCTTTATATTTATAATTGTTTGATTATTATTTTTATTAAGCTAGAGTTTATATTGAGTTTATATTTGATTAACTCATTGATTACACACACGCTTGAGCTTAAGTATTTCATACATAGTATATTTGGGGTTGTGAGATTGTATTCATTGAGAGTGAGCTTACATAGAGTTCTCATCCATTGTAAAGAACAAATATTTTGTATTTGTGTTTTAATTGTGAGATACACTTTATAAGACACTTGTACACCGAGAGGAGTGTGTGGTGACAGACAGGGTCGATTCCAAGAGGAGTGGTGTCAGTAAAAAAGGCTAGGGAGAGGTTGTAAATCCGAGCACTTGAGGAAGGTGACACGGGCTAGAGACCAACACTTAGAGGGTGTAAAATGTGATTACAAGAGTGTGAATTGTGAAAGTTTTCGATGAGCTAAAAAACCAAGATTATGAGGTGTAAATATTTTTTGGTGAACGTTAAAAACCCATTGTGATAGTGGATTCTCCCTTAGAGTGGGGAGCGGAGACGTAGGTCGGAAGGATCGAATTCCGTGATCATATTGTGTGTTTGAGTTTGCATTGACGTTACATTTGTGCTCATTATTTATTTCATTCTATTTCGACATTGCTCATATTTATTTCACCATTAGTTTAATATCCTTGCATATAATCTTCTTGAATATCATTCTTGCTAGGATAATTAGTTAATAAGTTTTAATTGGCATTAATATTAGATTGGATTATCATTAACCCTATTCACCCTCCCTCTAGGGTGCTTTTAGAACTCATAGAAGCAGAAGCCATAGACTGATGTGTACTTATAGTATATCTAGCTGTATACTCATCATATAATCTTTGAAAATAAATTCTAATAGTATTATGATGAGTAAGAGCAATAATAGTTTAGCCATTATCAGTGTCTATTATCATGTTACCATACAAAGAATTTAACAAACTTTAAAGGACAATATCCTTCAAACATGGATCAATAAGAATCCCCAAACCAAAAATAATAGGAATAGGCCTAAAATACTTATTAAATTTATGTTCCATCTGAAAAATCATATTTCCAAAATAACTATTGTTTGGTGAGAAAATTAAAGAAGACAATTGCGAATATGATTTATTGTATTATCTCTCTAACTAGCTTAGACAAAGAATGAATACAATTCTCTTAATACAATTTCTCTCTAACTAACTTAGAAAAAAATTACAATCTTCTTGTATCGGAATCCCAAATTACAAAAGAGAAGAAGATCGACGGAGATCCCCCCCCTTTGTTTAAGTCTGGGTTCTTCACGGTGGAGATGGAATGTCTTTCTCGAATGGTCATGTCAAGTTTGTTTTCTATTGACGATCCAACGTTTCGCTTCAAGGGAACGTGGTTGATTCCTCTTGATTGATATTGAGGATAACTTACGTGGCAAGTTTAAAATTAACTATTGACGAGTTAATAACTCAGAGCGAGTTTTAGAAGAACATGCAGGGTAAGTTTTGAACTCTGATCGAGTTAAAGAACTCTGAACGAGTTTAGAAGAACTTGCAAAGAAAGTTTTAAACTCTGATCGAGTTGAGAAGAACTCTTAGAAAGAGTTCACAAGCCAAGCCAAGTAATATCAAAGGCTTCAATAAAAGCCTTCCAAGATGATTCAAGAGTTTCTTCAAGTTGCTGATCTCCAAAGCTCCAAGAAGATCTGAAGAAGCCGAGCTGATCTCCTAAAAATCAGATCCAAAAGATGATCTCCAGATCCAAAGATGATTGCCAAGATCCAATCTGCCAAAAAGCCAGCGATCCCCAAAGAGAGACCCGAACTTAGTTGAGTTTACCCATATTTATAGGGGGATTAAGGGGTGTAAATACCCCCTTAATCCGCTCCTAAGTGGGGCGGGAATCCCTCCAATCGTGGGGGAAACGACTTTAAGAGTCTGAGACGCAAGAATGAACTCTACGTTTCTGGAACCGTTCAGCTCGAGCTTGAATGAGTCAAACATTAAAATGGCGTTCTGAGCCCGAACTCTATGTTTTAGACCTGAAACACAGAGTTGGGCATTTCTAGTTGGCTCAAAACATAGTGGCTGCACCGCTTTAAGAGTCTGAGACGCAATAATAAACTCTGCATTTGGATCTGGAACGCAGAGTTAGGTTCTGCATTTAGGGCTAAAAACGCAACAATGAATACTACGTTTAGATCTGGAACACAGCGATGAACCTTGCGTTTTGGGCTAAAAACACAGTAGTGAGCTCTGCGTTTGGATATGGAATGTAGCGATGAACCCTACGTTTTGGACTAAAAACACAGCAGTGAGCTCTGCGTTTGGATCTGGAACTCTGTGTTTTGACTTTAGGATGCAGAGACGAGCGTCAGGCAGCCTTGGCGAGCTTTAGGCTAAGTCCAATGATCCGACGAAGTCCGGTCTTGCAGACGGACTTTAGAACATAACTTGCTGCGAAGAACAGGTCATAACTTTCAAACTGTAAGTCAGAATTGAACGAATTATATATGAAAATCGACTATCTCGACAAGACGGAGCCAACCAAACCTCCAAAGGGGGTTTATGTTTCTGTTTCACCAAATTCCCTCCGGTTTGAGAGATATCTGCGTTTTGATTTGAAGAGACCATCAATTTGTAGTCTCTTTTGCTAGAGCGTAGCAAAGATCGTCACCTTGTAACTTTTGTCTTGGCTCCTTAAAAATATAAGAGTTGTTAGATTGTCACTCCCGATATTGATTGTGAAGGCTGTAGAATAGAGCTTTCATCAGTTGTTGTGAAGATCGTCAGATTGTAACCTTCATCAATCTAGTGAAAGTATTCAAATTGTAGCCTTCTGAAAGCCATCAAATTATAACTTTCATCATTGGTATTTTATGGGGATAAGCTATCTGTAGTGATTTTTAGACAACTTACAAAACCCACTCCAAAGTTTTTGAAAGTTCGCGGTTGACTGGGACGAATTTTTGGAATACTTTGGATCTCAACTCTGATCTTGAAGCTATTGATTCCTTATCACAAAGGAGTTGTTCTCTACACCCGCTTCAAAGACATCTTGGTTGAAGGGATTTTCCATACAAAACCTGTGTGAGGATGAGCTTCAATGAGAAACTATAGCGATGGTACAAGTTACTTATGAGCAGAAGCCCTCAAACGTCACGTCACAGCTCACATCTATTCAGCTAATAAGCTCGTAAATATTCACAAGATTTTTGGCAAACCCTCAGCCATCAACGAATTTGATAAGCCTTTACCGACTACCGTTTGAGTCAGGCTAGCATGTGGATTGTCTAAGTTTGTTCCACATATAATGTTGTGCTAAAAGAATAAACTCTTTTAGACTTAATGCTATGATATCGAATACATAGACTTTATCATTTTTACGGAAAAAAAATTAACCGACAACGCGTGTTAGGCGTAGACTTATCACTAATTAGGGATCGAGATAACGTCCCTGATAATCATATTTTATTATAATTTTATACCCTCATTATTTATTTTTAATGAATAAATATACCACTAATAATTGTTTTTTTATCTTTAATTGCAGGTTAGTGAAGAATAAAGCCCAAGATCTCTTATCTCAACAAAAACCCATGAATTAAATGAAGAACACAAGCAAGAGTCAAAAATCCCAAGCCCAGAATCAAGCCGAGTAGCCTGTAGAACTGTAGAAGCCGGAGAAAATCAAAAATCCAATATGAAAAGAAATCATATTCAAAATGGTTGGCCACAAAGAAACGACGATATCTCCTAATCCGGAAGGCGGAATTTAACATATAATATATAAAAATCACCTATCTCGACGAGACGAAGCTAACCGTGAAGTTAGAATTCTTATTAGAGCATCGATGCCAGCATCGATGTAGGCATCGATGCGGGCATCGATGCCTGTATCGATGCGAAGTCTTCCAGATTGTATCAATGGCCGAAATTGCATTCTTGGGGCTCAAGTTTGATCCAATGGCTCTTATTCACTGATGTTTACTATAAATAGGGGTTGAGAGTGAGGGGTTAGAGGTGTGAAAATTTTGTAAACTCCTTTTGGAGAGGAGGGCTACTCTTAATTGAGAAGGCCTTCCAAAAATTATAAATTTAGTTGCAATTAATAATAATAATTTTTTCACCACCTTAAATTTTTCTTTTCTTCTCTTTATTGGATGATGAAGATGAAAATGAAGATGGAGAATTATTTGAAGGTTTGCATTTCTTTCCTTTTTCTCCTTTATTTCCCTTTTATTGCTTATTAGTTAGATTTATTTTCATGCTTGTAATTAGATTTTATTTTCTTGTTAAATAGCCAAGAGGCTAGAACCCTCTTGCCTTAGATTTATTTTATGCTTATAGATTAGATTTATTTTCGTGCATTTAATTCTTGAAATTTTATTTTGTAGTTTAGATTTTACAATTTGTTTTGTAGTTAGATTTTAATTTCTTATACTATTCACCTTGAGGCTGGAACCCTCTTGGGTTTAGTTTTTCTTTTTGTTTATTTTTATTTTGTTTGATTCGCCTTTAGGCTAGAACCCTCTAGGGAATCACCCTTTTCTAAGAAGTGGGTTCAATTGTAGATTACTCATATCTATAATTGAATCCACCATCTTTAACTGAATCCACCATCTTTAATGTCTTGCATTTTCTTTTATTCTAGAATTTTGTTCTTCATTCTTGATTTTTTATTTGTTTCTTGATTTTATTCATTTTTTCCTTCTCACCTTATTGATCATACTCCTTCTTTTTCAAATCCACTCTCACTTACACTTTGCACCTATTTACACACCACTTTCACTCTCTCAATCTCTTCACAATCACATTCACTCCTATTTGTCACGCACACAACATAAGAACCGATTTCATATTTTCTCCTACAAAACACCTTCCTCGTGGGATCGATATCTTAAATACTATAACTTGACACGGTTGTGCACTTGCAACCTTTTTGGTACATGTTTATGCCGCATCAAGTTTTTGGCGCCGTTGCCGGGGAAGGTGCTTAAGTAGGTTTTAATTATTTTGGTTCTTTAACTTGTGTGTTTATTGTGCAAGAACTACTTGGAGATTAAAGATCAAGAATTGGAGATTGAGGAATTGGATATTCGCTTGTGGTAAGTCTTCTTCCTTATATTTTCAATTCCACACCTTTAGTTAGTTTCTCACAATTAGTGACAAATAGGATCTTAAAAAAAAGATTTTATTTCCGTTGACCATAATAAAATTCACCCTTCACTTTGACATTTACTAACAAGATAATAAATTCAAACAAATCCCCCCTTCTCATTTGTTTGATTGTTAACCCTAATTAAAAAAAAAAAGATTTTTTTTCCATCCTTTTTAGTTGCTTTTAATTCATAGGGTTGCATTTCATATAGTGTAGGAATTCACCAAGTGATTTGAGCATCTTGATTTGACACACACTTAAAAATATTTTTAAGGGCAAAACCCCATAATCAAGATAAGGTGAGGGATTTCATCACCCTTTCCTTAGCCCAAAAATCACTAATTCCTCACTACACCACCCAAGCCTAATAAAACTCATTAGACGTTGGCCCCTAAGGATTCGAGCTCAATAAGGAACAAGAAATCCTTAAGTGAACCGGTTTAAGTTTTCTCAGATTAGTTGGTGTCTAAGGCAAGGTTTAGGGGTTGCGTAAAGCGCTCCGCAAGGAAAGAGGTACTTAATTGATCTTTGATCACCCTCTAGTACTATCCTTACCTGGCTAACTACCTGGGTAAAACTTTGATCTTTTCACTGTAGGAGTTTTTGGTTAGGAGCTGGTCTAGTTGAGTTAGGCTAAACCCTAGAATTAGAGTTGACTTAAAAAAAAGTATAAAAAGAAATTGTTTTTGGTGCATGCAAAACGTGGATTAGGGACAATACACATCAACAAATTCATTTTGAACAAATGGCTAATCCATAAGTTTTTCAAAATTTATGTTATCCCAATAGGATTGAAATTTCCAATGAAGTCCGGGAGTTTGTAGAGAGTCCATATCAGTATTCGGTAAATGATCCATTTTTTCCAACCTACAACCCAGGTTGGGCAAGTTACACAAACATTGCATGAAATCAGGGAAACCACTCCGAAACTCAAAACTTCACTCCCTCTTTGACCCAACATTTTCCTAGGGAAAACACAGTTCCTTTCAATTCTCATCCACAATTTCAACAACCCAATCTGTCACATCAAAATCAGTCTCCTCATCATCAAGTTGTAACTCACACTCCTCTTGATACAGATCATGATGAACGTCTCAATTTTTTTGGAAAAAGGTTTTGAAATCATTATTAAGGCCTCCACACTAGCCACAGATATGTTAACTCAAACATCCTACACGATGAACTCCTTTATGCAATCAACCGAACTCATACTTAACTCTAACACTCAAGCCCTAGCTAGATTAGAAACCCATATTGATCAACTAGCTAGTGCCATAAGTGAAGTAGAGGAAGGAGAAATTCTGAGTCAACCCGTGGTCAATCCTAAGGACACTCAAATGAATGCACTACAGTCAGGAAAACAGGTCGATAATCAGGAAAGAACACCTTTAAGCCAAATTCTTGTTCCAATTCATTCTTCCCCTGATAATTCAATTCAGGAAATACCGAGGGAAGAAGAAGAAGAGTCAGATTTAAGTTTTGAGGAAATTTTCGGTGAGGAGCTAAAAATATTAGGAGAAGCAGATCAGGTTTATCAAAATAAAGAAACTGTGTTGGACAATTGCTGTTTTGAACTAAATTTTGAAAAACTCTTTCTTGATGAACTAAGATTTTTGGAAAATAAACAACAACCAAATTTTTACACATCAACCATGAATCTTGGGGTTGAGAAAATTGTTAAAGAAAAATTGGTTGTTAGAGAACAAACATTCACAAATCAAGAATCTAAGTCCAATATGCATGACACCAATAATACCTACCTTCCATTGCCACAAAAATCATTGAACACCCCGGAATGCTTAGAATTTCAGCACATTGTTGATTATATCATGTTGAATTTATTTAAAATCCGTGGGAGAATTTTCAGCAATAAGGTAGGATTCAATGTAGAACATGAACTCTTCATGTTGAATATTTCATTCTACATTATTTATTTTGTTTATTTCAGAATAATAAAAAGAATTTATTCTTCTCTCATTTGAGAGTTTCTTGTTCAGTTGTTAAAAAAAAGAAAAAAAAGAAAAAAGAAGAGAAAGAAAAAAAAAGAAAAAAAAGAAAAAAAAAAGAAAAAAAGAGAAAAAAAACAAGAAAAGAATAAATGTTTGATTTCCTCCTCCTCAGACCAAAGGTAATTATAGATTTTTGTCAGCGAACCAAATGTAAGTGCTTCACTTCTTATCTGCTTTACTTTATGCATCATAGAGTTTGCATTGAGGACAATGTAAAATTTAGGTGTGGGGGTGGGAATTAGTTATTTTTTTCTCTTTATTTTACAATTTTAGTGCATTTTTGTCATTTTTTTTCTTTTCCCTAAAAAAAATTTTATAAAAATACCGTCACTTGCCAAATTGATAGAGTTATGTAATAATTGATTTATTTGATACATTTGAAATTTTCTAATCCATAGTTGGTTATTTACTTAAGTTCATCTTTTATGATAACTCTAAATAAATTTCTTAAGAAATGATTTTCAAAGTAGTATACTATACTTAAGCCTTAACTTGGACTTTTATTTAAAATAATGAAATGTTTGCATGCTTAGCTTAAAGTTGAAAATAATTTTTAAAAATGTCTTGATTTACATATTTTTCAAATACATATACAAAAAAAAATGCAAAAGAAGAGTGCGAAAAATGGGCACCAAAACGAAAAAAAAATAATACTCTTGAATTCTAGGTGATTCTATCTTATAAAGCCTAAGCTGACCGAGTAATTAAGCCCAAGGAGTATTTCCATACTTAATGACCTAAGCCCAATTGGGTTGGGATCCATTGGCCTAAAACTCGTTAAAAGGTCACTTAGAAAGTCCGTTAAAGTAGAAAAAAAAATCACCAAGGATGAAAGAGTTAAAAAAAAATTTAAATGTTTTATAGTTGTATATATGGTCTTGGAAAATATTTTAAATCAAGCAACTTGAAAATTATTTAAAATAAAGAGTTAGCATGTTCTTTTCAAAACTTTTAAATGAAATTTCTAAGTTTGGCTTGGTTTTGTATTGCTACAATGAGAAGATTTTCTTAAAAAAATACCTTAGAGTTATATATAAATGTTTTCTTGAGTGATAATCGGCTCCAATTAGATTATCTAAAAGTTATCAAGTGAATTTAGTTATTTACTGATTTTTTTAATTTGGCAAGTTGACTGAATTTTGTGGGTATATTCACTGCAAACCCTCACGAGACTACAACTCGTCCACTAGGGTAACCTAGGGGTTTAAAGGCTTGTTGTATGCGCTAAATACAACCGCGATTCCTGCGAAAGTGAGTTAGGATTTTCTTTTTATTTTCTTTGCTAGAGGACTAGCAAAAGTTTAGGTGTGGGGGTATTTGATAATCACATTTTATTATAATTTTATACCCTCATTATCTATTTTATATGAATAAATATACCACTAATAATTATTTTTATCTTTTAATTGCAGGTTAATGAAGAATAAATCTCAAACTCTCATCTCTCAACAAAAACCCATCGATTAAATGAAGAAATGAATCAAAGAAGCCCATTGGAAAATCAATTTCCAAATTATCCAAAAGCCCAGAATGAAGTCGTGTAGCCTGTAGAAGCCGGAGAAAATCAAAAATCCAATATGAAAAGAAATCATATTCAAAATGGTTGGCCACAAAGAAACGACGATATCTCCTAATCCGGAAGGCGGAATTTAACATATAATATATGAAAATCGCCTATCTCGACGAGACGAAGCTATCCGTGAAATCAGAATTTGGAAATAGTGGGTATCGATGTCGGCATCGATGTGGGCATCGATGCTGATATCGATACCTGCATCGATGCCTGTATCGATGCCAGATTACTGTAGCGCGCGTCAATGGCTGATTTTGCTTGTCTTGGGGCTCAAGTTTGATCCAATGGCTCTCATTCACTGATGTTTACTATAAATAGGGGTAGAGAGTGAGGGGTTAGAGGTGTGAAAATTTTTGTAACTCCTTTTGGAGAGGAGGGCTACTCTTAATTGAGAAGGCCTTCCAAAATTGTAACTTTAGTTGCAATTAATAATAATAATTTTTTCACCACCTTAAATTTTTCTCTTCTTTTCTTTATTGGATGATGAAGATGAAGATGAAGATGGAGAATTATTTGAAGGTTTGCATTTCTTTCCTTTTTCTCCTTTATTTCCCTTTTATTGCTTATTAGTTAGATTTATTTTCATGCTTGTAATTAGATTTTATTTTCTTGTTAAATAGCCAAGAGGCTAGAACCCTCTTGCCTTAGATTTATTTTATGCTTATAGATTAGATTTATTTTCGTGCATTTAATTCTTGCAATTTTATTTTGTAGTTTAGATTTTACAATTTATTTTGTAGTTAGATTTTAATTTCTTATACTATTCACCTTGAGGCTAGAACCCTCTTGGGTTTAGTTTTTCTTTTTGTTTATTTTTATTTTGTTTGATTCGCCTTTAGGCTAAAACCCTCTAGGGAATCACCCTTTTCTAAGAAGTGGGTTCAATTGTAGATTACTCATATCTATAATTGAATCCACCATCTTTAATTTCTTGCATTTTCTTTTATTCTAGAATTTTGTTCTTCATTCTTGATTTTTTATTTGTTTCTTGATTTTATTCATTTTTTCCTTCTCACCTTATTGATCATACTCCTTCTTTTTCAAATCCACTCTCACTTACACTTTGCACCTATTTACACACCACTTTCACTCTCTCAATCTCTTCACAATCACATTCACTCCTATTTGTCACGCACACAACATAAGAACCGATTTCATATTTTCTCCTACAAAACACCTTCCTCGTGGAATCGATATCTTAAATACTACAACTTGACACGGTTGTGCACTTGCAACCTTTTTGGTACATGTTTATGCCGTATCAGTCCCTCATGAGTGTGAGGTATGGATTTTGGTGCTACGATGTTAAATACGTAGGCTTTGTCGCTGTTTCTTCCTGTGTTAAGTTTTCACTTAAAATACTGAATGAAAGTTAGAAGTTTCAGAGGTGTATTATTAACTTGGCATGAATTTTCACTTAGAGTAAAATTTAGAAATTTTCTTTATTATCACTAGGATAATTCCAGAAAATTTTTAATCTGCTGGGGATTTTATAATAAAAACTTGTTATTCTTATTGAAAAGGATTAACAAGTTCATTGGGGGTTTGACTGTTAGAGGTGTGATGTTAACCTTGTTGGCCTTCTTGTTTTGATGATGTTTAACAAACAATTTATTACTAATGTTGTTTGTCTAGTGTTTGTCTAGTGTTTATGCATTCCTATGGTTTTGTAACCAACAACGTTGTTGGAGGATGGGATGGATAGAGGCTTCAAACGATCACATCCAAAGGAGTTGGCGGAATGTCGGTGAAGCCTTGCAAATCAAGTTGAAGATTCCAGTCAGCTTCATCCGCAGATTACCAAGTGAGCTATAAGTGAAGACAATATCAAAGATTGCTTGGGTGAATTTAGTTTGAGGATTATATTATGTGTGATATACTCTAAGCCTCATATTATCTATACACACAATTTATTATTCCTTGTATATTAGTTTGTTATGTAATCAATATATATACAACACAAGTTTGGTTTTCATGTCGATGAATATGAAATTACAGTCATTTTATTATTGTGATTTGGTTTATCGTACATAGAATGAACGAGATATATTTTCATATACATACTCTAGTTTTCATTTCTATGTATTTGTGAAATATTGCTATTCTTAGTTTATGACCTCACAAATCAGTTCAGTACATGTGTTTACTAGTAATTATAAAACATTTTACAAAGTTCAAAGTGGTTTAGTCAAAACATCAAGAATCAGTATCTCATATTTCATGTTTTGGATAGTTTTAAAATGATGATTTTCACTTGGAAGTCCTTTTGATAACCAGGTCATTGTAGCATGTTATTATCATGTCTACAATTCATTCCCAAAGTTTAGCTATTTTTGGAATTTATTTTGATATTTTTAAACAGGGTTTTAAATCAGCTCTAAAGCGATTTTTCGTAGAAATGTCAGTTTTCGTCCGACCGGTGACGGTCGACCGGTCAATTGACCATTCTGTCAGTATTTTCCAGAGAGTCTGCGGTCGACCAGTCCGTCCGACCGGGCTCAAATGGTCGACCGACAATTTCGGTCGATCGATCTTAGTCCAGAAGTTTTCTTCGTGTTTTTTTTCTCATCGTGTCGACGACGGAGATTCGGTCGACCGACCATATGACCGTTGTTGATTTCTAACGGCTATTTTGAGTGGTTTTCTGGGGCCTTTGGTCATTTTGTTTGGGTTTTTGCTGAGAATTTCTAGTGGTATATATACCCCATTGCTGATGTTTTTCAAACCACAAGAGTATTTTAATCAAGTTTAATAAGTTTTTAAAGGTTTAGTTTGTTTAAGGTGTTTAAAAAGCTTTTAAGCAAATTGAGATGTTTGGTGATCCAAATTCCACAAGAGCTTGAGTAGATGTATCTATGAAGTGAGCTTTACATATCATCCCTCCATCTCTTGTTACAGATTGAGAAGTTTAAACTCAAACTCTAGCTTCATGTTATAACCTGATTGACCTTACATTGTTCTGCTAGTTTAAATGGGAGTTTAGCTTGATTTGTCTTATTTACTCTTGTAACACACACCACATTGGCTTCTTGTATCATTGCATAAGTATGTTGGGTGGTGAGAGGATTGTAACCTTGAGTTGTGCTGAATTGAGGTTCTCACCGTTGTTAGAGAGAACATCTTACTGTATTTGGCCAAATTGTGAGAATCCTTTTAACTACCTATGTAACCGAGTGAGAAGTGTGTGGGAGAGTCGGTATCGCCCCAGAGGTAGTGGGTCGGTTACGTTGCCATAAGGGAGGGTTGAACCGGACTTGAGGAGACACGGCTAGGTCACTTAGTGGGTGTAGAGTGTGATCCGCATAGTGTGAGTGTAGAAGTTTTCGGTTAGCTAAAAACCGAGTGTGTAGAAGAAGTTCGCTTCCAAACCGATTGTGTTAGTGATTTCTCCCCGGAGTGTGGGAGCGGAGACGTAGACGTAATCGAACTCCAGTGACTCATATGTGTGTTTGAATGTGCTTGAGTTTATTGTACTTTGATGCTCATGCTCTGTCGCCATTGTCTCATTTATTTATATGATCCACATCTAGCATGTTTACCCCTTGGTTAGTTATTATCCTTGCTTTATATATATTCACTATAGGAAATATCTCATTGCTATTGTACATGCGTATCCCTGTCTAATTCTTGTGGTAGTTCAGATACTGCTAGGATACTGTTAATTAATTTGAATGCATGTTAATCGGATTAGATTGCAATAAGCCCCTAATACACCCCACCTCTCAGGGTCGAACAATGTATCAGAGCTGGTGCTCTTTGATTTAAGGTGCTAATCGCTTGAGTTAAAGATCCAATTATTCCTTGTTGCTAATCTTGTTGATGCATTTTCTACTTGCAATTATGATTATCCATGAACACTGAATGGACCTTTGTTGCTATGAATCCATGGCTCCTACATTCCTTAACTTCCATTATGCCAATGGCTTCTTAGATTTAAACTTTTTGGGCAATCTAAAAATATCCTATGGGGATTATTGATGATGCTTATAATGTCCCACTATGGAGAATCCAAGTGGAGCCAAAAATGACAAAGATTGTTTACCGGTATGGAACAAGATTGTGTTAGAATATAATGCATAATGCACCTTGATCTATATTCGTAACCAACGCTTGTTCTTTTGGATATGCTTACAAATTGTGGACACTTCATAGAAGCCACTCATGTAACTTGGAGGAGATCCAAGATTTCGGCGGATTCGTCTCAAGTAATATTGGGAGCTCATCATGCACACGGCCACTAGCGATAGGCCCTAGTGAGGTTGCATTCGAAAACATTAATGATTACTAATGAGGAACTTGCTGGTATGAAAAATTTGTACTGCTTTAACAATGCCAAAATGATTTCTTAAGTATACCAAAGCAAGCATGAATTTGAAATACCGATCATGAGTTTAGCATCTAGTTGAAACTATTCTATGAAAATATGATCTTAAAGAAAACAATGAAAAAATAAAATGGATCATGTTTCTTTAACTTCAAAGCTTGCTAGATTAATCATGGAAAGAAGATAATCCATGTTATAAGTAAACGAACATACAAATCAATATTGCTCCAGCGTATAAAACCTGCATCTATTATTTCTACTTGCTAAAAATGATATGTACCTAAAATGAGACTGAATCTCTATGAAAAAAATAGTATTTCATCCTTAGATCAACTCTGAAATAGTATTAATAACCATAAGAAGCTTTATGGATATGCTGTGCCAAATCTAAGTCGATATGGACTACTCAACATGCACACATATATAGCAAACTTTAACATCGCCTTATCGGCAAAAGGCATTATCTAATTTCTATGATGCACACAAACATAAGATTTAATGTCCTTGTGCCATCCATGTAGCTTCTTCATCTTGTACACTCACACATTCACAGCTCACTTTCAAGCAAAGTTATCATAAGGGATGCTAGGGTTCAAGTCGTGTAATTATGGTGGTCGTTTATGGTCATTGCCAACTATTCTTTGATTTGAAAAAAAATCTCATTTGACAAATGTTCCAAAGACCCACAAGTTTAAATGTGAGTTGTGGTACGGTTTGGACCCATCTTGCTAAATTTTTGTTGACCTACAACGCTTCTAAATGCACTATTGTTCACAAATAACCATTGTTTAACGAGTCTTCTCATTCAAATAATTTTAAAAGGCAAAATCTTTATTGGCAAATGATCCCTGTGCAAGAGCTAATGGTCCACAAAAACAAAATGGATCTCTCTCCACTGCACAAGGAATAGGGAAGCTTTGTATGTCAAAACAAAATTAGCAAGATGTCAAACTACCACAAACCACATTTAAAAATGTGGTCTATTGGAACATTTTGCTCAAATGAATTTTCTTTTCAAAATCAAAACCAATATTTGCCAAAGACCAACACGACACAATAATCACACTGAACACACTGCCATGAATTAGATAGAAGCTTTGTGAACAAGAGCATGTGCAGATGGAGTAAGTGTAAAGATGAAGAAGCTACATGAGATGACAAGGAGCATTAGAATTCTTATGTTTGTGCTGTCATCCATAGCAAAATTTAGGGGGCGGATTAAATGCCTGTTCGGCGAAATAGGAGCATTTGTAAATTTGCTTGCTTCATATATGTGTGCATGATGAGTAGATGAGCCTTAGATTTGGCCCATATCCGATAAGCTTTTGATGGTAATTAATGCATTTTCAGGTTGAATCTGAAGGCATGATGAATACTATTTGATTCATAAGATTCAAATCTTCATTTTTAGTACATATGCATTTTTAAGTAGAACATAAAAATAATTTATAAAAGAGAATATATTGTTTGTATGTTTCTTACTCTAACAATGCATATATCTCTTTCATGAGCTATCAAACTAGCAACGTTTGAGTAAAGAAACATGATCCAATTTAATTTTTCATCTTTTCTTCAAGGGATAATTATTTTCATTAGAATAGTTTCAATACTAGATGATAAACACTCCAAATGATCGATTCAAATCTATGCTTGCTTGTATATTAATGAAATCATTTTGCAATTGTTAAAGGCATGTTAATAATTTTTACATGCACCAGATTCATCATCTAGGTAAATCATAATGGTTCTCGAACTTGCAAAACCTCACTTAGGTGATATGCATAGGTGGCCTTGTGCAGGAGAAGCCCAATATTCTGAGGAAGAATCCGCGAAATCCTTTGGATTCCTCAAGTTACCATGATGTGATTCTATTGAATGTCCACATTTGTAAGCACTATCAAAGGAAACAGCTTGTAGAATAAGGACATCAACGTGCATTATGCATATATTCTATACACCAATCTTGTTCGATGGTAAACAATCTTTTGTCGAATTGCTCCCACTGGATTTCCGATCATAGTGGTACAATCATAAGATCATCAATAATAGTCCCCATAGGTCAATGATTTTTAGATTGCACCAAAAAGTTTAATCTTAAGCCATTGTGCATAGGGAAAAGTTAATGATTTAGGAGCAACAGGATTTCATAGCCTAAACAAAGGTGCAAATCATTTAATGAGTAAATATATATGGCAGTAAGACAAATGCAATCAAACAAGATCTAGCATAAAAGATACTTGGATCTATACACTCAAGGCGATTAGACCCTTAACATCAAAGAGCACCAAGCTCTATACCATTTGTTAGACCCTAGATGGGGTGCTTAGTTTATGCTCTGCAATCTAACCGATTAAATGCCAATTAAAATAATTAACAATTATCCAGCCAGTATGAAATTACCACAAAATTATGAGCTAGGTAAGCTAATGTGAACAATGAGAGTAACCTACTATGATGATAATAGCAAATATAATATATATGCGAAGGAGCTAGCTAAAAATATAGAAACCACTTTTTTATTGCTTCACAAGGTGGATTTTGTTGTTCGTTTTATCAATGAACTAGTAGTGGACTTCTATGAGGTAAACATAATGAGACGCAGCGAAAGGGCAATGTTTTCAAGAATATATATAGTAAAGACGCCAGAGAGATTCCGAAGAGACAGACATAAGACAACGCGAGAGTAACGAAGCCTTCCCGTTCCGCAGGTTCTCGCGCACTCCTCCACTCCCGGAGATTAATCCCTACATAAGCAAAGCAATACGGTTTGGAAGCCGGAACTACAATCGAAAATTATGTTACGATAGCTAACGAAAACTCGTAGAACTCAGCACAGTATCTGCAATCACAACCTACACCCACTAAGTGTTGGACTAGCGATGTCTCCCTCAACGGCGGCTACAACCTACCTGGCACGTCAACCGACGCCACTCTCTCCGTGCTACGATCGCGAACGAAGATATAAACAAGGCACCTATTCTATCTCTGTTTCGACGCGACCTTCTTTGAAGAAAAGCATATGACAGCAGCTATAAATGTATGCGCAACAAGTTATAGAACTAGGAGAATACTATATTTTATGATGTAACAATCTCCTCCAAGGTGATGATACTCGAGGTGAACACATTGAATGGTTACTATCTCTCAATCTCCCAGACGATATCTAGTATAAATATGAAATAAAGTTAACATATTATGCCACCCCCCTCTCCATTTGAGCGGCCCCTAAATAAGAATCAAATCAACTATATAGCAAGAGCGTATTTATTAAATACTAACGTACTTTTATGATACCAGCAGATCACAACAGCGAAAATTGTAAGATTGTTGATTTGTCTATGTAATAGCTTTATTTTATATACGAATTAAACATCCCTCGATATAGTTTCAGTGAATCTCTAGTAAAACAGACTTCTCATTATGGAGTAGACAGAGAAGAACGTCTAGGTATCAAGGGATCAAAATAGTCTAGCAACCTCAACATTCTTATTATGTATCAATCTCCTTTTTAGAAAAGCTGCTTGTATGAATTCTGCTTCAAACACTTCAAGAATCACTGAGACTCCTGCTTCTAAGCTGAGAGAGAATCTCTTTCTTTGCGACTTATAATACATGCCTATTTGATTCGGTGCACCTCACAGGACACAACACTAAAAACCAAACTAAAACCTTTACACTGTATTATAACTTTATATAATATCTAAAAAAGTCGCTCACGAACTGGTGGCGTGCTGAAGCACCACATAAGGAAGTCTTCTTTGAGGTAATTTATTAAATATCCAGCGAACAGCAAACCGAACATATAGAATCGACACCCTTAGAAAACCCAAATGAATCCGGACGACCACTAATATAGCATAAAAAAAAAAAAAGATAATAAAAAACGAGCTGAATGCTCTCCTCACATAAAGTAACCACCAAACATACAGGAAAGAAAAGCTAAGAGATTATGTTCCTGTCTAAGAAAAATATTCAAATCTGGGATACAAATCACAAGAGATATCAGAATTATGTAAGAACACAGACCATCCCATTCGTATACAACAAAGGGCTGTCAGCTTCGGCCCCGGTCATCACCGACACGGGTATGCCCGCAGAGGGGAATCCTAAAGGGCTTATATTCATTCGTTCATGGACGCGAGAAAACAAAAACAGACGGAGAGAAGAGAAGATATAGAAGATGTGCCCCCGAGATTCTCATAAACAGCTTTACCAAAATATGACCGCACTGTCGTTTCAAGCCGCTGACTTTAGCGTTGAGAACTGACCACGTCTTGGATTCTCACGCAACACACGCAAAACACCGATTACTAGTGTCATGCAGCCCGGGTGGAAGTCTGAAACCGGTCGTTTTTGAAATTCCAAAAGGTTTCGGAATGGGATGTCTCGCGTGATTGATTGTGACGTTTTATTAAATGCCGGATCAACCGTCTGGTACATAATAACGATCACCGGTTTATTATCGCCGATATTGAAAAACGTAAGCCTCCATGAGGAACCCCTTGTACAGCAGCAATTTCCGAACCGATTTGATGCGTCTATATATCGAGTCGACCGGAAGCCCATTCTATTTGCAAGATGTGGTGTATTGAATCGGTACCAATACGATATAGTGACATAATAAACCTTATAGCAAATAAAAAAATGCCGCACGACGCACTCTCAGTTCGGAAACAATTATACGAAGTGCGGTCAGCCGGTCTCAACGAGCGAGCGAGAATCATTACGTAAGGAGAACATACAGCTTAGACTCGAACAACATACTCTAACACCCTTTCGGTTGGGACTTGTCAGTAGTAGCTCAGGTCAGAACTCGAAGACTTATATTTAATGGCGTAGACGCGAGTTCAATGTGTAGAACAAAAATGGGTCATAGATACGGTTTTAGAGGTGGATATCTATTTTAAGATCATAAACGCCAAATCGTTCTAAACAGGAGTATATCATAAATAGGATTCCGAGAGTATAGAAATGTAAAAACGACTTAATATGGGCAAACTGATGTATTGTCACCAGAGCCCTATTAAAATCTTATTGTCGTATATTACTACGATATGGATGCACTATCGCCTAATACATACCCTTGGCGTAAACAAAGCAACTTGCCATACCCCAAGGTCTGAAATATGGAGTACATCGATTTATCTATTTCTAAACCTCCAAGTCTCAAATGATAAGGTCATGACACATATATCGAGTCACAAATACCTTGAATTTTAGCAAGTGTTGGACCCTGATAAGACGAGTCGTGAACTTTTCATAGGGCACTAACAAGTCCATACATATTTGTTCGTGAGTTTTCAGTAACATGTATGGTCAAATTCCTCACACATTTTCCCCGCACAACGAAGTGGACAAGTTAGAAGACGCCTCTATTTACATGAATACAACTTTTCCAACTCATCTACACACATCTACATTTTGATATATATATGGATGAGTCTAGACGTATATAATAGTTTCAGGTGCAAACCCAATTCGTATATAATGATAATTTCTGACAGATGAGCGTCTATTATAAGAAAAGGCGCAACAGCAAAAAATAAAGATACACGTCTTAAATAATTGATTCCAAAAATTGTACTATGATAAAGTAATTAGTGAACATCACACCCGTATCATGAGTATTGCTATATAGTTCACAAACTATATATTTATCTATCCGTGGTTCATCAATCATAATATGCGACTAGATCGAAAACAACAAACAAAAAATATATATAGATGAGTATAGACATGATACCAAATTTATGAACGACTCAGCACCTAAATTGACTTATCAGGATCATGAACAAACCAAAACTTAGTGTCGTGCAACACCCGTTATATCTCATAGCCACTTCCATACATTAATCTCATACTGCGAAAATCGCATCTCCGTCTAAAACCGCCAGATATTGGTACTAAGCGCACTAGTCGAATGATATCTATGAACTTCATCCGAATAAATAAAATATAAAATATATGTAGCAAATAGAGTAACTCTAACATTGCTGTACAGCCTTAGA
>NC_033794.1:31142613-31155117 GCF_001876935.1 Asparagus officinalis
CCCAAAACAAAAGACCAAAAGACCCAGCCAACGGTGCAAAAACTAGCCGTTGGAAACAGTAAAAGCCATTGTCGGTCGACCGGAAATTCTGTAGGTCGACCGATGGAAAAGTTCAGTCGACCGACGGAAAATTCGGTCGACCGTTATCCAGGTCGAAAACGAGAAACCACAAGCTGACATCTTCGGTCGACCGGTGCGGTCGACCGATGGAGCTCTCGGTCGACCGGACCGGTCGACCGACAGACTGATAATAAACATGCTACAACGACTGGTTTCGAAAAAGGACTTCCCAAATGAAAAATATCATCATTTTACAAACTAGTCCAAAACATGAAAATATGAGATACTTGAATTTTGATGTTTTGACATAAACCAACTTTTGAAACTTTGTGAAATGTTTTTGTAGACTTAGTAAAACATGTATAAACTGATATTGAAGTCTATAAACTAAGAATACAATATTTTCACAAAATTGCATATTCTATGCAATGTTTTCAAAAACATAATAGAAAATATGAAATATAGAATTTCATGTATATAACCATAAAAACTCAAAACATATGTATGTATATATATAACTATATATATGCATAGAAACCAAAACTTATATATATATATATGACTATATATATATATATACGAAGAAACCAATAATAAATGTGTGTGTATAGATAATTGAGCTTAGAGTATATAACACACATAATATAAACTCCTAAACTAAATTACCCAAGCTTGATTGGTCTTCAATATGCTCTTCTAGGTAATCTTGCGGATGAAGCTTTAACTTGGATCTTGAACTTTGAATAGCAAGGCTTCACCGTCATTCCGCCAACCTCCATTGGATATCATCGTTGAAGCTCTATTCCATCCACCCTCCAACTACGTTGTTTGTCTACAATATATAAGAATGTACAAACACTAGACAAACAACATTAGTAATAAATTGTTTGTTAAACATCATCAAAACAAGAAGGCCAACAGCATTTGTTAGCAGACTCAGCAAGTTTGTTAGATTTAGGGTGGGCGACAGAGAAGAACTTGAGGTGAATGTTATATTCCTTACAAAAGCTGTAGAAGCCTACACTGTTGAATTAGGTACCGTTGTCAGTCACCAAGGACTGGGGTGCACTAAAACGGTAGACAATGGATTTCCATACAAAACTTATGATGTTACTCTCACCAATCTTGGCCATTGGTTTGGCTTCGATCCATTTGGTGATGTAGTCAATCGCCACGATAAGTAACTTCCTCTATCCTGAAGCTAGGGGAGAGGACCTAGCAGGTCTAGCCCTCATTGAGCGAATGGTATAGGACTCAAAATGGAAGTTAACTCGGTCATCGTTTCTTGAGGGATGGATGAAAAGAGCTGACACTGTTGGCAATGAGAGGTGAGTCACCTCGACTCGGCTAAGATAGTTGGCCAGTAGTACCCTTGGCGGATGACTTTCTGCACGAGGGTTCGGGCCCCTAGATGATTTCTATATATGCTCTCATGAATCTCCCTAAGCACATAGTTGGCCTCTGGTGGCCGAAGGCACCGCAGATAGGGTCCTATACCACGGCTGGAGTAAGACATCTGATAGAGCTGTTCATCAATCATGAGATAACGATAAGAATTTCTCTATAGATGTTTGGCTTTAGCTGATCTTTGGGCAAAGTTCCCTATGTTAGATAGAGAACAATTGGATCGAACCAACAAGCCATCACAGGTGCATCTTTCTATTGGATGGACTCAGATGACATGGAGATACTGGGTCGCTCGAGGGTGCCGATGTAAACAGGCCCCGAGCTGGTCCTTGAGCTTATCAACCCTAGCTTGGAGAGGGTGTCTGCCCAAGCATTGAGAGTGAAGAGGACTTAGGCTATCTTGAACTCTAAAAAGCTGGTCAGAAGCTCCTTGGTAGCTTTAAGATACAAGGTCATCCTCGAACCTTTAGCTGGATATCGTCCATTAACTTGATAGGTTACCAACTGCAAGTCGGCTAGAATGTAGAGGCATTCTTCCTTCAATGCTTGTGCCACTCGAAGGATAGCAAGAAGTGCTTCATACTAGGCTTTATTGTTTAAGGTCGAGAAGCCAAAGGAGATGGAGTGCTCGTGCGTCGACTCATCTGGGCTTCGCAGGAGAACTCCTGCTCCACTGCTGACTTCTCCAGAGGACCCATCCACCTTCAATAACAACCATGAGGTATACTCAGGGGAATCATGCTCTATGGTGTGATGAATCTGTGGAGCAGTTGCTTGGACTATAGGAGGTACTAGCTCTGCTAGCTGAATTATCGATAGGGGCGCAGCTAGTTCATTGCTTGGCGAAGTTGATTCTATCAAGAAGTCTGCCAGGGCTTGAGCTTTGATTATCATCCTAGGCTCAAACTGGACATCATGTTCACTGAGTTTGACTGCCCAGGTGACCATCCTCCTAGATGTTGTAGGGCTGCCTAGTGCTTTCTTTAGAGGAAGACTTATCCGTATAATGATGGCATGAGCCTGAAAGTAGGGACAGAGTCTCCTTGTAGTGATGATGAGGGTAAAGGCAGCCTTCTCTATAAGGGGTAGTTGAGTTCACTTGCTTTGAGGATCCGACTCACATAGTAGACGAGTTTCTAAATATTCTCCTCTTCACGAACAAGGACAGAGCTAACTGTTTCAGAGGAGACGGCAATGTATAAATATAATATCTCTCCTCCTATAGGTTGGCTTAGCAGTGGCTTGTACTCAAGTCTTAAGATCCTGCAATGTTGCACTACATTCAACCATCCACGTCATGCTTTCCTTTAAGTTCTTACTTCCCTTTAGCGTTTTGAAGAATCCTCTCAGTAGATTTGGAGAGGAATCGACCTAGAGAAGCTATCTTTCCATTCAGCTTCTGGATATCCTTTAATGTGAGTAGCTCGGGCAGTCGCTCTATGGAGGCTATCTTCTCGGGGTTAATCTTTATGCCTCTCTGGGTGATCATGAACACCAAGAACTTCCCCAATTTTACCCCAAAGGCTCACTTAGCAGGATTGAGCTTCATTCGGTAATGTTGGAGAGTAGAGAAAGTCTCATCCAGGTCTGATATGTGGGCCGACACTTGCTTCGACTTTACTAGCAAGTCGTCCACATAAGATTCCATATTGCAGTCAATCTAGTGCTTGAAGACCTTATTTATGTAGCTCTAGTATTCTTCAAACCAAACAACATCATCTTATAGCAGTAAGTGCCTAAATTAGTGATGAAGGAGGTCTTCTCTAGATCATGCTCTGCTATGAAGATCTGGTTGTAGCCGGAGAAGACATCCATGAAGCTGAGCAATTCATGCCCTGTGCTCTCGTCGACTAGTTGATCAATTCGATGCAAAGGGTAGCTATCCTTGGGACAAGCTTTGTTAATGTTGGTGAAGTCCATGCACATTCTCTATTTTTTTGGCGTTTTCTTCACCAATACAACATTAGCTAACCACTCCGGGAAATGGACTTCCCGGATGAAGCCAACTTTAAGGAGTCACTTGACTTCGTCAGCCACTACCTTATGGCGTTCTAGGCCGAGGTGTCTCTGTTGGCATTCTTGTTTTGATAATGTTTAACAAACAATTTATAACTAATGTTGTTTGTCTAGTGCTTGTATTATCTATTCATTGTAGACAAACAACGTAGTTGGAGGATGGATGGAATAGAGCTTCAACGATGATATCCAATGGAGGTTGGCGGAATTGTGGAGTGAAGCATCGTACAAATCAAGTTCAAGATCCAAGTTTAGCTTCATCCGCAACGTGTACCAAGTTGAGCTCAATAAAGATCAAGATCAAGCTTGGGTAATTTAGTTTAGGATTTATATTATGTGTGTTAAGTACTTTAAGCTCAATCATATACACACATACACACTTTGGTTTTGGTTTTGTATATATATATATATAGTTATATATATATATATATACATATATGTTTTTTGGTTTAATAGGTTTCGAGTTTATATATGAAACAAATGCATAGAATTAGAAAATACTATTTTGTCTCATGTTTATATGCCTATATATGATTTCGTCTTTATATCAAATGAAATCATATTTAGTGTTTTGAAAATATTGCATAGAATATGCAATTTTGTGAAAATATTGTATTCCTAGTTTTTGGACTTAACAATAATCATATACATACTTTATTAAGTCTATATAATCATTGTGCAAAGTTTCAAAACATGGTTTAGCCAAAATATCAAATTTCACATGTTTATATTTTCGTGTTTTGAACTATTTTACAAAATGATGATTTTTCACAAATGGGAAATGCAATTTGGAAAATTCCTTTAGTAACATGTTCATTTACATGTGTATATACATTTCCCAAAGTTTCATAATTTTTGGACTTCATTTGTTATTTTTAACATATTTTCAAAAGTCTTAAAAAAACAGTTTTTTGGAGTTTATCAGATTTCGGTCGACCGTAACGGTCGACCGCACTGAGTTCACTATGATTCACTGGAACGACAGAGAGTCTGTCGGTCGACGTCGGCTTGACGAAAACTCCATCGGTCGACCGCACCGGTTTCGACTGACGCTGAGCTTCCAGGAAGTTTCTTCGTTTTTTGCTTCATCGGTCGACCGCGCGCATTTTTATCGGCGTCCGACGGACAATGAGCCGTTGGTTCTAAACGGCTATTTCTGACGCTGATTCTTATCGGGGGCTTTTTTGGTCTTTCTGTTTCGGGTTCTTGGCCGTGAGATTTCAATTGTGGTATAAATACGCCCATGGTGCCTGATTTTTCTTTTTAAAAAAGCCAATGAGAGTTTTAAACAATGTTTAACGAGCTTTTCTAATCAAGGGTTTAAGTTTTGCCTTTTAAAAGGAGTTTAAGAGCTTTGTTTGTAGTTTAGTTCGCGTGTGAAGCACAATTTCACAAGAGCCAAGGAGATCATTCTTGGTGTTTGCGGCATTCAAACTCATCTCTCTCTCATCTGCATCTATAAGTAGAAGTTTTCCTTAAACTCCAATTCTAGCTATTATTGTTTTGATCTTAATGTTCCATAATGCTAGTTGCTATATTGAGTTAATCGTTTAATAGATACTCTTGTTCACACCAAACCTATTGAGCCTTATTGTATTTACATTCATAGTATAATTTAGCACACACGCACCGTCGCGGACGGCGCGACCGGCGTGTGTTTGTGACATTGAGAGCTGCTTAATTTGATGTTCTCATCTTGTTTACGGAAAATCAATTGATTTATATAGGTTGTGCTTAATTGTGAGGATTCACTTGTATACACTTGTACACCGAGGAAGTGGGCGGTCTGTGGCTGAGAGACGGATCGAATCAAGAGGTGAGCGGTCGTTTGAGTGCGCCTAGGTGAGAGTTGTAACGGCACTTCGAGGAGGAGGAACGGGCATAGGACCCAACACTTGTGTGTGAGGTGTGATTGCCATAGTGATTGTATTCTGAGCGTGCTATAACGTGTTCGGGTGACGTAGAAACCGGTATGTGATAGGGAGATCTATCGAGTGAGGAGCAGAGACGTAGTGTGGGATCGACTCCGTCATCATATCGTTTGTTGTGATTGCAATTGGCGTACTTTTACTGTTCATATCAGTTAATCGCCCCTTGATATATGCTGTGTTGCTCATATGCCACTATCTAGTTTAGTTTGTTTTACCCTGGTGTGTTAGTCTATAGTATCCTTGCTCACTTTACTTGTAATATCTCATGATAGGATTTATTCGTTTTATTCATATTGCTTATCCTAGCTTACATATCTTGTTGTATTTCATACTTGCTAGGATAACTTGTTAATTAGTTTTAATTGGCATTTAATCGGATTAGATTAGCATAAGACCCTAATCACCCCCCCTCTAGGGTCTAACAATTGGTATCAGAGCTTGGTGCTCTTTGATTTAAGGTCTAACCACCTTGAGTTAAAGATCCAAGTTATCTTATTTGTGCTAATCTAGTTATGATTACATTAGTCTTGCTTGCATATTTTCACATATATATCTTGAATATGAATGTATTTTGTTTAGGCTATAAATCCAATGTTGCTCCTAAATTCATTAATTTTTCCTATGCAAAATGGGCTTCTAGATTTAAACTATTTGTTGAATCTAGAAATATTGACTTATGGAAAATTATTGATTGTGCTTATATTGTGCCCACATTAGAGAAATCTAAGTGGAGCAATCATGATAATAAAATGTTTAATATGAACAAGCTTTTGTTAGAGTATTTGCTTTTACAATGAACAATATTTTGTTAGAATATTTGCTTAATGCCTTTGACTCATCATTTTCTAACAAATTTGTTCATTTTGATAGTGCTTACGAACTTTGGAAATTTATTGATGCATATCAAGGCAACTTGGAGGAAATCCAACGTAGTTTGGAGGATTATTCTTCAAGTGAGTGTGGAGCATCATCATGCACACGGCCACTAGGCGATAGCCTTAGTGTGGTAAGCGATTCGGAATCCGATAGTGATATATCCATCAATGAACTCGCTTGTGCATATGATAGATTATCTCATGCCTATACAAAATTGCAAAACAATTTTATTGATCTTAAAAGCAAGCATATTAGTTTAAAATCCGATCATGAGTCGCTAGCTTCCAAACTTGATATTGTTGTTAAAGAGAATGCTATTTTAAAAGAAAACAATGAGTTATTAAGTTTGGAAAATAATAACATGTCTTCATCTATTGCTAGCTTAACTCATGCTAATAATAATGCCATGATAGAAGTAGAAACTATTAGAAATAAGTTTAATTCTTTTAGAAATGATCATGTTTCATCTACTTCTATTTCCAATGCTTGTATTCATAATGATGAATTGAATCTTGTGAAAAATCGAATATCATCTTTAGATTCAACCCTTAAAATATGCATTGTAGATAATAAAAAACTTATGGACTTGGGTGCAAAGTCTAGTACTACAACTTCTAAACCCGTACACTTTGCACACTTGTATAGTAAAACTTATAAATGCTCCATTTGTGGTCGAAAAGGCCATTTAGCTAAGTTTTGCTATGATGCACAAAAACATAAGAATATTAATTCTTCTTGTGCAATTGTGCATCTCATCAAGTTTCTTCATCACATGTACACACACATGCACCTATTTCTCATCATAAGCATGCTCTTGTGTATCATTGTGATTTTTGTGGTAGAGTTGGTCACTTAGCCAAGTTTTGTTTTGATTTGCGAAAAGTTTCTAAATCGCAAAATATTTCAAGTAGACCAATATTATTTGAAAATGTTTCTCATTTGCAAAATAATCTTAAAAGACCATCTTTATTTGCAAATGTTCCTCGTGCACATCCACATGGTCAACATAACCAAATGCATCCTCTTCATTGCACTTATTGCAATCGAATGAGTCATTTGCATAATTATTGTTATGACCGGACCCGTGCACTAAATGCGCCCAAATAGGTTCATAACCCTAGGGCTTTGAGCTTGAATGATAGGGGTCATGTCCCTAAATCGTTTGGTACCAAGAGTTCTTGGGTACCAAAACAAATTTAATTTTTATACCAAGAATTTTAGTGTTTTTTTTCTGTTTTTTTTTCTTGGTTTTGAAAAATTATACTTTAAACTCTTGAATATGAAAACAATTTTTTTTAATTCTTTTGTTTTCATGGTTATTGGTTTTGTTTTGATGAGAGGTAATTCTTTTGTTTTCATGGTTATTGGTTTTGTTTTGATGAGAGGTTTATGGTTATATAACCCCCCGGATCTATTGGGTGTTTATTCCCAAATCATGTTTACCGGATGCTTAAATGATTATATGGGTTGGAATAAGCTCAAGAGCTTGATATAATTGTTGCCTCTCTTAAAAATTGTGTTTTGATTTGTTGCTTTTGAATTCATTATAATTCACTTATATGATGATATTTATGTGTTTGTGCTAATGGATCATCTATTCGTGCTTTATAATGTATTCTATGAGTGGTTTGATCAAGTTATGTAAAGAAAATTTTTCTTTATTGATCAAACATTGTTTTTGAATATAAACTTTGATTTATGATTTCTTTTGGTTGATTTGTTTTCATTTGAAAACTTTTTGCATGATTCTCATGTTCCTCTTCTTTTGATTTCATAAATCTATTCTTTTATATGGTTTTTATATTTTTTTGTGTTAATGAGACACTATTTTCATATTGACATATTTATATGTGTTCTCATTATCTTCATGTATGTGAGTAAATTTTTAGCATATTCATGTATGCTTGCTCACATATGTTTTGCCATGATCTTCATCGCATATATTCTATATGGCTTTTTGATAGGGGGAGCAATCCCTATACTTGTTTGATACTCACCTATGCTTATTGGTAGGAGGAGCTTTCGCTCTCTTAATTCTTTTATCCCCTTTTTGATGTTGTCAAAGGGGGTGAAATATTGTGAGTATATCTATCTTGTTTGTTTATATGCATGCGAATTATATTTTATATATTCATTTCCTTTCATGCATATATCTCTTTTCGTAAATTGTTTGTCATCATAAAAAAGGGGGAGGTTGTTGGCCTTCTTGTTTTGATGATGTTTAACAAACAATTTATAACTAATGTTGTTTGTCTAGTGCTTGTATTATCTATTCATTGTAGACAAACAACGTAGTTGGAGGATGGATGGAATAGAGCTTCAACGATGATATCCAATGGAGGTTGGCGGAATGTCGGTGAAGCCTTGCTATTCAAAGTTCAAGATCCAAGTTCAAGCTTCATCCGCGAGATTACCAAGTCAAGCTTATTGAAGATCAAGATCATTGCTTGGGTAATTTAGTTTAGGAATTTATATTATGTGTGTTAGTACTTTAAGCTCAATCATATACACACATACACGTTTTGGTTTTTGTATATATATAGTTATATATATACATATATGTTTTGGTTTGATAGTTTTCAAGTTTTACTATGAAACAATTGAATATAATTAGAAAACATATTTTTGTTTCATACTCATATGCATATATATGATTTCATCAATATCAATTTTAGTTAGTTAAATGAAATCATGTTTTAGTGCATTATATGTGTATTTTGATAAAATACTACATTCATTGTTTATAGACTTCATAACAATAGTTTACATCTTTCTTCAAGTCTATAAAATCATTTTGTAAAGTTTCAAAAGTTGGTTTAGCCAAAATGTCAAAATTCACATGTTTACATTTTCGTGTTTTGGACTATTTTGCAAAATGATGATATTTTTCATTTGGGAAGTCCTTTTTCAAAACCAGTCGTTGTAGCATGTTTATTATCATGTCTACAATCATTCCCCAAAGTTTTACATTTTTTGGAATTTATTTGATATTTTTAAACAGCATTTTAAAACCAGCAAAACAGGTTTCAGTTTCTGTCATATCTGTTTTCGGTCGACCGTACCGGTCGACCGAACCTGAGTTCATATTCTCACTGGGCGACAGAGAGTCTGTCGGTCGACCGGTCCGGTCGACCGAAAAACTCCATCGGTCGACCGCACCGGTCGACCGACGATGGTCCAGAACGTTTTCTTCGTGTTTTTGCTCTCATCGGTCGACCGACGGAATTTTCGGTCGACCGACAATAGAACCGTTGGTTCTAACGGCTATTTCTGAGCTGATTTTTTGGGGGCTTTTTGGTCTTTCTGTTTTGGGGTTTGGTTTAGCACACTTGTCCATAAGTTTCTTATGGTTATCTACAATGCATGTTTTAAGGGTTGAATCTAAAGATGATATTCGGTTTTTCACAAGATTCAATTCATCATTATGCAAACAAGCATTGGAAATAGAAGTAGATGAAACATGATCATTTCTAAAAGAATTAAACTTATTTCTAATAGTTTCTACTTCTATCATGGCATTATTATTAGCATGAGTTAAGCTAGCAATAGATGAAGACTATCAGTCTCTTCTTCTATCGAACAGGCTTGGTATACCTATCAATAGCTAGCTCATGGCTGATCACTTTAGGGGGAACCCCCGACATGTCCTCTAGTCCCCAAGCGAATGCGTCAGTGTTTACATGTAGGAACTTGGTCAAAGCTCCTCACAAGGGTTTGACTAGACTAGACCTGATCTTGATCATCTTCAATCCTTCTCAGTCAATAGGTATCTCCTGAAGCTCTTCCACCGGTGTAGTCCTCTGCTGCTCTATTGTTTTCTCCAACTGGAGGCAGTCTGCCGTAATGAGCATGACGTCTTGCACACCCTTACCCTTAGTCGAGAGCAGGTAGCAGGACCTGGACTCTTGCTAATTGATCCTGGCGACTCCAACTCCATTAGGCATCAGGAACTTTACCATCTGGTGGTAAGTTGAACGGATGGCCCGTAAGAGATGGAAGGAAGTTCAACCTATGATGACATTATGGGCCGACTTGAGATCCATTACCAAGAACTAGACTTGGACGGTGGCTTGCCTAAGGTACTCTCCCACTGTTAAGGGGAGTGTGATTATTTCTTCTGACAGAAGAGAGTGGCCGATGAATCTGATAAGGGGTCCTCTGTAGGGGAGCAGACGGGATTTGTCACTACCCATCTGGCTGAAGGCGTCGACATACAGTATGTCTACTTTACTCCTTGTGTCGACCATAATTCGCTTTACCTGATAGCCATCAATTGCTGTGGTTATGACGATGGAGTCATCATGAGGCATCTCAATGCCTTGTAGATCAGCATCACTAAAAGATATGGGCTCCTCTGCCTTCGTCCTCTTGTCAGCTTGGTCGACCCGTAACTCCCTCCTAGCATATCTCTTCTAGGCATTGTCGGACTACCCTCCAGTAGTGGGACCACCACTAATCATATTGATGACTCCTTTGTAGCTAGGCTTAGGGGGTCAGCTGTCTTGGTGTGGCTGAGGATGAGGCGACCGCGAGAGGGATCTCCAGTAGTGGGACCACCACTAATCATATATGTGTTATCAGTTCTAGTTACCCCCATATTAGATTACCCATGAGTAGGGTACTTTCTTTGGTTCGTGGCATACATGATATGGCCTATGATGGAGTAGGGTACTTTCTTTGGTTCGTGGCATACATGATATGGCCTATGATGATCTTTTCTTTGAGTTGAACAATATTCTCTTATTATTGCGCCAACTACTTACATGATATGGCCTATGATGATCTTTTCTTTGAGTTGAACAATATTCTCTTATTATTGCGCCAACTACTTAAGAAGTAGTTCGGGATTTTAACATTGGTTCTATGTAGTTGAGGCTTGGAGTATTTCTTTTTGAGTGTTGTTTCCATTCATAGAGTTGGATTTGGTATTTTGGGATTTATAATTTGAGATGTATAGTATATATATGAGGGTTTCCTTGTTTGGATTATTTCGTTCGATGTACTACGTCTTGTCTTGTAGGTGTCAAAATATTAACTCCATTAGATACGGGGAAAATGATATAGGTAGACTATGCTTAATAGATAGAGCCTCCACTTTATCTAGCAGCCCTTCCCCTGGGGCGGATGGAGGTGATCTTGCTATAGCGCTCTGACGCTCTTGTTGTTGTTCTTTTTGTTTAAATTGTATCTTTCAGGCAGATCAGAGTTTCAGAGAGCCGCAGATCAGAGTTTCGGAGAGCCGCAGGATGACGGAGTTCTAGCATAGTCGCTGTCGCACGGTTTTAGCAGTTGAAGCTCCACTATATAGTTATGTTCATTGTTCAGATTTTAGAGTTGTATTCATTTTTATAGAGGCTGAGTGCCTTAGTGAGATTTTATTTGACTCATTGTGTCGAGATGTATTTCTGACTCAGAGATATCTTCATTCTATTTCAGTTGGGCTCATTTGTTGATATATTTCTTCTGTGCATATCCGATTTTGTACTACTTTTATTATTGACCTGTTTGTACCTTCACCTATTTGTTGTTTCCACTAGAGAGATAGTGACTGTGATGGTGAAACATATCGTAGCATGGTATTTGATGCTTGGCAGGTTTGACAATCCGGGTTTTACCTTGGACTGCAACCTTGTGTGAACCTTGGGGCGTCACAGTTGGTATTAGAGCTCTAGTTCCAGCATCCTTAGGATCATCCTGCGTCGAGTCGTGAAGCTAGAATAGAGTTTCTTAAGATTCATGTATAGAGTCCGCTAAGAATTTCCTAGAATGAGTGAGGACGATATGTGCGTATATCTCAAAATTTCGGAAATTTTTTATGACAATTATTTTATGTTGATTTAAAGTATTTGTGTGAATACTACATGTTATGAATAAGTATTGTGATACGTTATGGGACCTCATTTACTGTGTCCATTAAGCTCTCCTCTTGATATTATAAATGTTGGGACGAGGAGGCGGTCGAGATAAAACTCACACCCAGAGAGCTAGGCAATCAGAGCCCGAGCCGCAACAGGCTCCACAGTATCTGATCGACTTTATGGAACTATTTGCAGTAAGCTTTTGTAATACTCAAGGAGCGAGAGGCACATCCGTTTTCGTCAGCAGTATCATTTTCTGGAGTTTCACCACTAATTGTACCAGTCAGGCTGATGCGGCATAATTATGTACCAAAATTGCAAGTGCACAATTTATCAAGTTATAGTATAAAAAGATA
>NC_033794.1:31156117-31165159 GCF_001876935.1 Asparagus officinalis
GGGGAATGATTCTGTTTGGGTGATAGTGGACCGGTTGACGAAGTCAGCACATTTTATTCCAGTAAGGACAACTAATACCGCCGAGGCCTATGCGAGGATATTTATCAGGGAGATAGTCCGACTTCATGGAGTTCCAGACACGATAGTATCGGATCGAGGTTCGGTGTTCACTCCACACTTTTGGAGGAGTTTTCAGGACTCTTTTGGCAGCAGTCTATCTTATAGCAGTGTATTCCACCCCCAGACGGATGGTCAGATGGAAAGGGTAAATCAGGTGTTGGAAGACATGTTGCGAGCTTGTGTCATTGATTTTCAGGGCAGTTGGGAGGATCATATTCCACTGGTCGAGTTCGCTTATAACAATAGTTATCAAGCGACGATCGGTATGGCTCCATATGAGGCATTATATGGGAGGCCCTGTAGATCGCCGATATGTTGGGCAGAGCCAGAGGACAACTTGATGCTTAGGCCAGCGCTTGTGAGGCAGACTACCGAGAAGGTAGCATTGATCAGGGAGCGGATTCTAGCCGCTCAAAGTCGGCAGAAGAGTTATGCAGATAAGAGGCGAAGGCCCTTGGAGTTTCAGGTGGGAGACTCAGTCATGCTGAAGGTATCGCCTATGAAAGGCGTACAGCGATTTGGGCGACGGGGGAAGCTTGCGCCGAGGTACATTGGACCATTTCAGATTCTGGAGCGTGTTGGAGTTGTGTCATACAGACTAGATCTTCCAGCATCGATGTCTAGTATACACAACATGTTTCATGTTTCTATGCTCAAGAAACACTTGCATGATGAGGAGCAACATCGAGTATTGGATACACCAGAGATTGAGCTTCAGGAGGATTTGACTACTGTCGAGATTCCGGTTCGTATTCTTGCCAGAGAGGACAAGAGACTTAGAAACAAGGTAATTCCCTTAACGAGAATATTACCATTTTAGATTGTTAAGTATAAATATCTTTATATGTTATCTAGTAATTCATATTTCGAGATTCGTATAATTTCCGAATTTCGAGGACGAAATTCTTTTGAAGGGGGGAAGAATGTAAAACCCCGAAATTTTATAATGAAATTGTGTGAATAAATAGTAATAAATCTTTCTTTTGTGATAAATAACCATATATATATAAGATGTATATAATTATCTGTGTTTGAGAACCCAACAGGTGTTTATAAGTGAGAGAAAATCGAGTGTTATGGCCAGCATGTGAAATGCCTAGCAGCAGGCATTTTTGTGCTGCGCGGTCGACCGACGCGGTCGACCGTGGCAGTTGACCGCATCGGTCGACCGCACAGCGGTCAGAGAGTTTCCAGGTTTGGTTTTCTCTTCACGGATTTTGTTTTGGTCTTATTGGGTTTCGGGTCGGGTTAGGGAATTAGTATATATACTAATTCAACCCAGGAGAGCCTCTCTTCATCTCAGACTTAAAACCCTAGCCTCCATCTCTCTTCTCTCAAAACCCTAGCTAGATCGGCGATTTGAGGAGTTCGGAGGATTTTCAAGGGATTTTCGTAGATTAGATCGAAGGAGGATCATCTTCAGGGCAGTTGTCAGCATCTAAGGCGAGTATCATCTCGCCCAATCCCTCACCCCTGTTTTCTATGATTTTCTTTTGGATTTTTATGAGTTTTGATGAGCCAAAATGGTATTTTTGTATAACAATGAACTCTCTATAATATGGTTAACAAGAATCAGAGGTTTCAGTTTATAAAAATTCACCAACGTTCTGTTTTATAAAGATCTAGATCTGAAAATTTCCTAAACAAGAGTTAAATCATTTTTACAGTTATTAAAACATTTTTGGTTTGTTTCTCATGGATTTAGAATATTAGAAATGTAGATTTCAAGCTTGGGATTAGTTGTTTATCTTCAGTATGATTTTTGAATCATTAAAACTCTTGTTATCGTAGAATAGCAAAATCTTGTTTCAGGTTTCGAGCTGACAGAAACCCAGAATTGGGTTTCTGTCCGCTTGGCGGTCGACCGGAGCGGTCGACCGCCGGGCTCGCTTTAGGGCTGCGGTCGACCGCGACGCTCTGTCGGTCGACCGCGAAGCCGCAGCGGTCGACCGCCAGCCGCGTATCAGAGCGCGGTCGACCGCCGCACTGTCTGTTGTAAATTTCTGTTTTGTGTATTTTTGAGTATTTTACTCATGTTCGAGTGTTTGACTGGATTATCTGACATTGGTTTTTAGTCTTACTATGTACCCAGACATGGTAGATGACCTGAGGGTATAAATTTGGGGGCATACACACTGATTTGAGTGGAAATTGATATAAGTAGATTTCAGTATATGTTACAGTGATATTTTTCACCTTTTTACAGTCCTCGTGTTGGACTATAATCCATAGAAGTCCTCGTGTTGGACTATAATCCATTTCAGTCCTCGTGTTGGACATTTGCCACTTATTCCATAAGTGTGGAAACTACAATATATATTCCCTGTATCGGACATAGTTCTTAACCCTGCATATGACTTTTCACGGGAGGTCACGACATGATGGTTATGTAGATTTTGACATGACACTTATGTAAATTTTAACATGATATTCAGGTAGGCTATGATATGGCACTGCCCTGTTGTTCTGAGATTAGTGTATTTCTTTTATTATTATTCCTGTACTAGAACCTCGGGTTTGGTAATTAGGGGTTTACAATTTGAGATGTAAGGTATATACATGAGGGTTTCCTTGTTTGGATTATTTCGCTCGACGTACCTATTCTCGTGTTGTAAATTTCTAAATACTAAAACCCTCTTTAGTAAGATCAATGATTTTAGATCTATTATGTATTATCTGTATTTTCTTATACAACGAGCCCTGTTCCCTTGGGGTTGGTTGTAATGTTACTCGCTAGCGCTTTGACACTCGTTGTCCCTCCCTCTTTCAGGTAACGAGCCAGGAGCCCGGAGAGTCGCAGGTTGACGGCGATGCATTTTAGCTTCGGCTGTCTAGCTAGTTATATGTTTTCTTTTGGAGTTCCACAGTAGACTTGTGTTTAGACATTTGAGAGTCTTGATCTAGAAGTTGTAAAGGTTGTGTGCCTTATTTCCTTCTTGTCAGATATTTGTATTTGAGACTTATTGAGTATTCCAGTTATCTATTCAGATATTGACTATGTATTTCTGTATGTTGGATGATGAGATATTTATGTGATTTCCTTTCATCAGTATTTCTTGTGTTATCTTTCACTTGCTTTTGTACCTACACCTGTTGTTGATTCTACTAGATAGATGTTAATTGTGATGGTGAAACATGTTATTGCACGGTGTGGTGCATGGCAGGTTTGACATTCTTGGTTTCACCTTGGACTGCAGCCTTGTGTGAACCCAGGGGCGTCACAGCTTGGGACAGGTTGAAGAAAAGGGGTAGAGGAGTTTAAATAGGAGAAACCATTGCAGCCAAAGCCCATACCCAAATCCCACACAAAGCCGTAAATATCATTTCTCAAATCTCTACCAAAAAATCCGTTGGGGTGAACGGCGGTTGACCGTGAAATTCTCGCGGTCGACCGTGATCCATTTTCGAATCTGAGAAAAATTCTAGAGACTTTTACGGTACCGCCATGATCGATCGCGGAAGTTTCTGCTGCCCACTCAGAGAAAAACATAGGCGCGGTCGACCACAAACTGACACAAAGGATATCTGTTTTAAAACCTGTTTTGACAGTTTAAAAATCTGTAAAAATACTGAAATGACTTCTAAAAATTCTGTAACTTTGTAAATTGTTTTTAATACTAAAAACAAACTGTTTAGAAAAGTAATTTTGCGAATAGGTCCTCATACTTATGAAAAATAATATTTTGTCAAAACGCTCAAAAATATAAGTATGAAAACGTGTGTGTGATATCCCAATAGCTTCAAATGAAGTCTAAAACTACCTAATATCCTCACATAGAATTATATTTCTTTGAGTCTTGATATAGCTTTGAGTTGATGAAGCTTTCACTTGTATATGTTGTTCTTGATTAACATTTGCTTCATCACTATGCCTCCTCCTCCTTTGGGTATCATCGTTGTAGCTCATATTCCAGACAATTCTCCATAAGTGGTACTAACAAGCTTGATATATATATTAACTATAATATCACTTAACAAGCAATTAGTACTGATAATGGTGGTTGTAAATCATCATCAAAACATAATGGCTAACAATCTCCCCCTTTTTGATGATGACAACCAACTATTATATGGGAGCAAAATAAATATAGCTTATAGATAGTAGCTCCCCCTATCTATGAGCTCCCCCTAACTATGTGCAACAAATGAGGAGATTTCTCTCCCCCTTTGTCACCATCAAAATGGGGTAACTGAAATGGTAAGCATAAAATGCATATGAAGTGCAAAAAACAAACAAAACAAAAGCTTTTACATAGTGCATAAACCCAAACCATTTCTTATGCGACAAAAATCATCTTCACTAAGAAGCTTGGTAAAGATGTCCGCTAATTGAGATTTAGTGTTAATATAAACAAGGGAAACATCTTGCCTCTCTACATGATCGCGTAAGAAATAATGGCACACATCAATTTGTTTGGTTCTAGAGTGCAAAATAGAATTTTTTAAAATATTTATAGCACTAGTGTTATCACAAAATATTTTTATATTTTGAAAATTTAAATCATAGTCAACTAAACTTTGTTTCATCCATAAAACTTAGGTACAACATAAGCCGGCGGCAATGTATTCTGCTTTCGTAGTGGATAATGCAACACAATTTTGTTTCTTGGAACCCAAGAGACAAGAGAATTACCCAAAATTTGACATGTACCACTCGTACTCTTGCGATCTACCTTACATCCGGCAAAGTCAGCATCACAAAAACCATAAAGATCAAAAGAAGTGCTTTTTGGATAAAATAAACCAAGATAAATTGTTCCATTAACATATTTAATAATTCTTTTAACAGCAATTAAAAGAGGAGAAGTTTGAAAACGTGCACATGCACACACACTAAACATGATATCGGGTCTACTAGCAGTGAGATAAAGAAGACTACCTATCATACCTCGGTGTAGTTTTTTGTCTACATCCTTACCACTATCATCCGCATCAAGCTTGACACTTGTACTCATGGGAGTTGGTGCATGCTTAGAATTCTCCAAATTGAATTTCTTCACCAATTCTCTAGCATATTTGCTTTGAGAAATGAATATCTCATCCTTAGTTTGCTTGACTTGGAGCCCGAGAAAGAATATGAGCTCTCCCATCATGCTCATCTCAAAATGATCTTGCATAACTTTAGAAAAATCTTTGCATAGAGATTCATTAGTAGCACCAAACATGATATCATGAACATATATTTTAACTAAAATGAAATCATTTTTCCTTTTTCTCACAAAAAGAGTATTATCGATTTTCCCTTTAGAAAAACCATTTTCAAGAAGAAAACTAGAGAGAGCATACCAAGCTCTAGGAGCTTGTTTCAACCCATATAAAGCTTTTTGAACCCGATAAACATGATTAGGAAATGAATGATCCAAAAAACCGAGGGGTTGCTCAACATATACTTCCTCTTCTATAAAACCATTTAAAAAGGTACTTTTAACATCCATTTGAAATAATTTAAAATCTTTAAAGCTTGCAAATGCCAAAAACATCCTTGTTCGTAGGGAAAATTGTTTTCATTGAAGTCATTGTTTTCTTGAGCAACAGTTTATCGGTTACAAAAGATCCGGTCTTTTTATAAGATCCGGTTATAACGAAATCAAAGAAAAATCTTAAAAGATTATAACTTTCCTTCTTTCGGAACAAATCACAAGATCCTGCTTTGTGGTCTCTTGTTTGTGTGGGTTCTTTGCCTGTGCCGGGGTTAATCCGTAGACCACCGCGCGATCTTGATCTGGTCGGATCTACACGGTATGTTATTTCACGAAGGAAATAACAGTCGAGGGGATTATTTCACCAAGGAAATAATAGCCCTAAGTAATCGAAATCGACCAAGCGAAATCAATACTCTTCTCGGGATCAAAAACCAAGTTTTGATCCGGAGGATGACCGTGTAGATCTCAGATCTGATCTCTCTCGAACTCCTGCCTTATTTGGCGTGGATGATCGCCAAGAACCAAATCTGAAAAGTCCGAGTCTTCAAAGCTCCAAAGCTCCAACCTTTTTTTTAGTCTTGAGCCTTTAATCCAGCAGAGTTTCCCCTCAAAAGTTCTCCTCTCCTTAGCCTTCAACCTCTCAAAAGTCCAACCCCTCAAAAATGAGCACTCTTCTATTTATAGGCATCTCAAACCAGATCTGGGCTCAGATCTGGGCCCAGATCTGGGTGGCTCGGCCAGGTGGCTCGGCCGGCAACCTAGGTGGCTCGGCCTTGGCCGAGCCACCACTTGGTGGCTCGGTTTTGGCCGAGGCCGGCTCCAGGTGTTTGGTTTTTTTTTTTTCCATTTTCCGGTTTCGACGGTTTATTCGAACTTCATTGTGATCTGGACTCTGATTGTGGAGTCGCCGGATCCTGATTTGGCAGTAAAATCGCTTCGGTGTTGTGGTCTAACGATCCTGCTTGAATATATCGCGCCGATGTTGGTTTGTCGAATCACCGTGCCGGAGCTATGTTAAGGGACCTTATAAGCAGTTTTATACGCCTACAGATACCCCCCTCCAAAGTATTTCAGCCTCATTCTTCTATAGAAGAAGTCTGGAATACTTTGGATATGATTGTCCCAACCGTGCGATCGGTGTAACGGGTCTTGAATGGCTTCTATTCTTCATTCTTTTAATCCTCCAGGCTATCGGTTCTTTGTCGAATGTCTGCAAGGGTTCCGGTGCTGGCATTATTGTCTGACCGTTGTTGGAATTTTGAACTTGAAGTCACTTCCTGATTTCTGATCTTTCTAGGCTCGTGTTTGTTGTCATCGATTGTTGGCGTTGAGTCTTCATTTGCAACGCGTTGTCCGGCGTTTGACACAGTTTATACTCGTATGTCTGCTGGAGTCTTGAGAAGTAGTTTATACTCTTATACTTTTCGGAGTGTTGTTGAGTTATCCTTAAGAATATTTTTAGAAAAATACTCTCCAGAAACTTCTCAACAAAAATAGGGAATAGTTTATACTCGTATACCTTATTGGAGTATTAAGAATTAGTTGAACCGGCCTGATAATGACCCAAAAAGGCAGTAATTAGGCTCAAAAAAAAATCTTCCGACCCTTCCGAGTGTATGGGAGAGGAATGAATAAATAAGGGACTGAACCGTCGGTCGATTTGAAGTCGTTTCGACACTCGGTTCAGCTCCAATTTGAATTTTGGTTCAAATCTGGTTCAAACTGGTTCAGAACTGGTTCAACCTGGTTCAAGACTGGTTCAGGACTGGTTTAACCTGGTTCAGGCTAGTTCATCCTGGTTTGGTCTGGTTCAGCCTGGTCTGGTCTGGTTCAGCCTCATTTGAACTGATTTATCCTGGTCTGGTCTGGTTCAACCTGGTCTGGTCTGGTTCAAGGCTGGTTCACACTATAAAAGAACCCCTTTTCTCCTCTTTTAGGGCTGGCCCCCTTTCTCCCCTATTTTGGATTTTTCTCTTCCCTCGTGCATCTTTTCTCCTTCAAACCTTCAAATTTGTCTTAGATCTATCTTTCCTTTTGATCTTAGACTGAAAAATCCTTCAAAATCTCCATATATAAAATTTCTCTCAGGCCCCTCGAGCACGTGGTTCGAGCCTCTTTCAAGATCTGATTTTTGTTGGATCCTCGAGCTTTTCCTCAGGTAAATCCTCCATAATTTTGGCATATTTCATGTTTAATTCAGTATATGAATTTGTGGGATTGCATATGAGGGTTAGGGTTGTGACTTGACGCCTCGAGCTCATATTTCACGGGGTAGAATTTGGAGATCTGAGGGGTTTAAATGCAATAAAGAGGGGGTAAAATTTTGGGGTTAGAGTTTGTCACCCTAATTGAAAATTTTTGTATCTGATCCCCTGATTTATTTTGCAGATCACCATGTCGCATATCCCGAGAGATCGGTCTCATGCTGCGTCGGCTGATGGCGTGCTTCCCTCGTACACTGGTGAGCTCTTTTCTGGCATATTTCGAAATTTGTAGATTAATCCTTTTTCCCCGTTTTATTCTCCTTGGTGAGACAATTGGGAAGAGCCTTGATTCTCCTTGGTGAGGATTGACGCTTTAAAAGATAGGTTTTGCTTGGTCAAAACCATATCTCAAAGTAAATAAAGGGGGCGCTTTGAAGCTGCATTGTGCGTTATAAGGCAGGGATATATTATTGATATACCCTATCTTATGAATGCACAATGTGGCCAAATCGTCTCACCCTTTATAAAGCAGTTGTTAGCGGGGAAAATTGTTTTCATTGATGTCATTGTTTTCTTGTGCAACAGTTTATCGGTTACAAAAGATCCGGTCTTTTTATAAGATCCGGTTACAACAAAATCAAAAAATCTTAAAAGATTACAACTTTCCTTTTCTGGAACAAATCGCAAGATCCTGTTTTGCGGTCTCTTGCTTGTGTGGGTTCTTCGCCTGCGCCGGGGTTAATCCGTGGACCACCGCACGATCTTGATCCGGTCAGATCTACATGGTATGACGGGTGTTATTTCACGAAGGAAATAACAGCCGAGGGGATTATTTCACCAAGGAAATAATAGCCCTAAGTAATCAAAATCGACCAAGCGAAATCGATACTCTTCTCGGGATCAAAAACCAAGTTTTGATCCGGAGGATGACCGTGTAGATCTCAGATCTGATCTCTCTCGAACTCCTGCCTTATTTAACGTGGATGATCGCGAAGAACCAGATCTGAAAAGTTCGAATCTTCAAAGCTCCAAAACTCCGAAGTTCAGTTCTCAATCCGGCAGAGTTTCACCTCAAAAGTTCCAAACCTCCAACAATGAGCCCTTCATCCTCTATTTATAGGCACTGAAAGCGGATCTGGGCTCAGATCTGGGCCCAGATCCGGGCTGTGGCTCGGCCAGGTGGCTCGGCCACCTGGTGGCTCGGCCACCGAGCCACCAAGAGGTGGCTCGGCCGGCCACCTAGGTGGCTCGGCCTTGGCCGAGCCACCAAGTGGTGGCTCGGCCACCGAGCCACC
>NC_033794.1:31165748-31166302 GCF_001876935.1 Asparagus officinalis
GGGTGGCTCGGCCTTGGCCGAGCCACCTCAGGGTGGCTCGGCCTTGGCCGAGCCACCCTGGGGTGGTTCGGTTTCGGCCGAGTCCCCGGGTGTTTGTCCGTTTCGTCCTTTGTTTCCGGTTCTGGTTCTCTTGTGTGGTTGATTGACTTGGCAACGACTCTTTGACTTGATTCCAGATTTGGCAGTGAGTCGGGTTCCTGATATGGCAGTAAATCAACTTCTGAATTTGAGTCCGGAATTGATGTTGATTTGATCGTGATTCATCCGAGTTCGCTCTTGTTTAGATGACTCGGTGATTCACCTAAACATTGGTTTGATTCCGCGTGCGAGTGGATGCATTCCAATGCTTGGGTGCGATTTGTCGCCTCGTTAACCTGCTCCGTTGCGCATAGCTTGGCTTCAGCGTTGGCGAGCTAACGGTCTTGTTTGGATACGTCGCCCGGTGGTCCGTTTGTTAAATCGGCGTCGAGCTGTGCTAATGGACCTATAGGCAATTTCATACGCCTACAGAGCCACCTAGAGGTGGCTCGGCCACCGAGCCACCTAGAGGTGGC
>NC_033794.1:31166344-31168464 GCF_001876935.1 Asparagus officinalis
TTGGCCACCGAGCCACCTAGGAGTGGCTCGGTTTTGGCCGAGCCCTCCAGGTGTTTGCTTCTTCGCCCATTTTCCAGTTTCGCGGTTTATCCGAACTTCATTGTTGATCTGGACTCTGATTTGGCAGTCCAGATCCTGATTTGGCAGTAAATCCGCTTTGGTGTTCGAGTTCAAGTCCGCTCCCGATCTTGTTTGATGTGGTGGACTCTACGGTTGCATGACTCGTTGATTCATCGACCAGTTAGCTTGATTGGGCACGCGATTGGATGTATTCCGTTGTTTACGTGCGGTTCGTTAACCTCGTCGCCTCGTTAATCCGCTTCATCGCATGTCACTTGGCTTCGGTGTTGTGGTCTAATGATCATGCTTGGATATATCGCCCGATGGTTTGTTGGTTTGTCGAATCACCGTGTCGAGCTGTGTTATGTTTGCGGAAAAAGTTGCTGTATTCATTGCTGCATTCATTACAACTTTGATCATTACAATGAAATAAAAAGATAGCCTTTTTATAAGACTGGTACACAATGAAAACAAACTAGATACAACTCTTTTCAAACAAACGCAAGATCTGTTTGTCATCTCTTGCTTGCGTGGGTCTTTTGCCTGTGACGGGGATGTTGATATCCGTGGACCACCGGGGCACTCAGATCTGGTCCGATAAAATCGGGCAGAGTTTCGTCTATCCGCGGGGGGATTTTAGAAAATCTGAACTTCGTCGATCTGCGTGAGATCTTAGAAGTCTATAGCTCCTATCTCGGGTAATCGAGATATTCGCTCTACTTAGTATCACCGCTAAGGGGCAACACTAAGGAAAATAGAAAGGGGAATGAAGAAGGAGGCTCCTTTGCTGCAGAAGGCTCGCTCGCTCCTCGATCCGGCAGGGCTTCGCCGCTCTCTTAGAAAACTCCGACTCCTCGCCCCGGCAGGGCTTCGCCGCTTCAGAAGAAGGCGATCCTTGGCTAAGATAATTCAGCCTTGGAATTCACCCAACAATCAAGAGCCCCTCTCAAATGAGGCCATAGGAGGCTATTTATAGCAAATGAGGAGAGGGGGGGACCAATCTTGAGGACACCCCTTGGGGGTGTCTCGGCCATAGCCGAGACACCCCAAGGGGTGTCTCGGTTTTGGAGCCGAGACACCCCCCTAGGGGTGTCCTCAACCAACCCCTACCCCTTGCTTTTCCTATAAATAGGCCCCTAGGGCCTCATTTCTCTCAATCCATATCCCCGTGATTCTGACATCCTGTCGGCTCACATAGTCCGTCGGTTCGCTTCAATCGTTCACCGGCGTCATTTGAACCCTTGTGAACCGGGTAGTGACGTTCAATCGTCGATCGTTAATACCGAGCTGTGTGCGGGGACCTATTGGCAATTTTTGATGTCTACAGATACCCCCTCCAAAGTGTTTCGGACTCGTTTCTTTTATAGAAGAGACCGGAATACTTTGGATATGATTGGTCCAACCTTCAGTCGGCATAAGGGACCTGTAGTTCGCTTCAACTCTCGGCTCCTTCGATTTTCGGTTTATCCGGTGCTTTGTCGAATAACCGAAGTTGTTCCGGCGCTGCGTTTATCGCCTGGCCGTCGTTGGAATCTCGAGTTTGCAGCTGGTGAGTTGAGTTTGGCTCGTGTCATTTGGTTGACTTTTGAACTTGCTATCCCTGTCGCATCGTGTTGACCTGGGATTCTGAATCACTGGGGGTTGACTTTTTGTCGCAACGCGCTGTCCGGCATTGACCTAAGGTTTACGCGTTGTCCGGCGTCCACCTTAGGGTTTTGAACTGCGTGGGTTGACTTCTATCTTCACGTGTTGACTTTCGTCGCCACGTGTTGACTTTTGTCGCAACGCGTTGACCGGCGTTGACCTAAGGTTACGCGTTGACCGGCGTCCGCCTTAGGGTTTTGGAACCGCCGGAAGTTGATGTATGAAGTCCACCCATATTTTCAATCATCGGCGCGGGAAAATCAACTTTTGTGGAAATATTGGGGGGTAAAAATGATTCGGGGTATCGAACTGTCGTGCGGGGGTCAAAACTCGGGCAAAACACCCCCGGGTGCCTCGGCAAGGCCGAGACACCAAAGGGGTGTCTCGGCATTGCCGAGACACCCATGAGGTGTCTC
>NC_033794.1:31169464-31179566 GCF_001876935.1 Asparagus officinalis
AAACACTAGCTTAATAAAATGATAATCAAACAATAAAATGTAAAGCTAGATTGAGTTTAGAAAACTTCTTCAATAAATGTCAAGAGTGAGAAAGAGATGAGTTGAATGCCCAAACACCAAAGGATGATCTCCTCTTTGCTCTTGTGAAATTTGCTTCACAAACTAAACTCAAACAAACTCTTAAACCCTTTTTAAAACCCTTGTTAAAAACTTCTTAGCTCACTAAAAACTGAGATCAAAGAGAGTTTTTATAGCCTCCAAAACCTCAGACCAAAACCCCTTACAAAAAGACCAAAAAACCATCTGCAACGGCTCTAAAAACAGCCGTTGGGACTCCAGCGGTCGACCGATGAAAATCGCGGTCGACCGCGAACAAGGTCAGAAACTCAGGAGACATCCAGAGAGTTCCTCGGTCGACCGGCGGAAAATTTCGGTCGACCGGCGGTACTGTAGCAGGTATATCTAATTTTATAAAATCGGTTAAAAATAGTAAAACAGCTCAGAAAATTATGAAATTTTGAGGGAAGGTTCTAGACATGTATAAAAACATGTTAGAGAAAGAATATATGAAAAATCATTTCCCAGTTGAGAGAAATAAATTTTTGAACATAGAAATACAGTTTCTGAAAATCTGCTGTGATACACGATTTTGTAAAATCAATTAGGCACAGTAATCAACTCTAAAAATAGTAAAATTTAGAGAGAAGTTTCTAAACATATAGATAAACATGTCAAAGAAAGAATTTCTTGAATATCACTTCCCATTTATGAAAACTCATCGGTTTTGTAAAAACATGCACGAACATGCACGAATGAAAACATGATTTTGTAAATTCCATTAAACATAATAAATCAATTCCAAACTTGATGAAACTTTGTAAAATGTTTGTAAACATGAAAAAAACATGTTAGAAAAAGAATTTATTAATTTGCATTTATAATTTGTGAAAAACACTGTATTCTGCAAAAGCACTAAAAGACGTATATATGAAAAACATGTGATTAATATTTTTGACTCAAAACAAGTTTTGAAAACTTATGGAATATTTATATGGACATAATAAAAGTTGTTTATGATGTAAATATAGTCCAAAACTTAATTTGCATAAAAACACTTATAGTTACGAAAATCACAAATATATATGTGTGTGTATGTGATATTGTGCTTAGAGTATTAAACACACATAATATAAACCTATACTAAATATACCCAAGCTTGATGAAGGTCTTCAATGAGCATGACTTGGTAAACTTTGCGGATGAAGCTTGAACTTGATTTTTAAATTGAATTGTATGTTGTTTCACTCCACAATTCCGCCAACCTCCATTTGATATGATCGTTAAGGCTCGATTCCATCCATCCTCCAACAACGTTGTTTGTCTACAAAACATAGGAATGCACAAACACTAGACAAACAACATTAGTGGTAAATTATTTGTTAAACATCATCAAAACAAGAAGGCCAACATGAACATGAAATAATCTAACTACAAAGAATTAAAATCTAAACTACAAAATATATTACAAAAAGTAAATGCAAGAAAATAAATCTACTCTATAAATTAAAGTGAAAAAAGAAATAAAAAGACAAGAAAATAAATCTACACTACAAGCATGAATGTAAATCTAACTAATAAGCAATAATAAAGAAATTACTAAAAAGAAATAAAAGAGAAAAACAAAAGAAATGCAAACCTTCAAATTGCTCTTCATCTCCATCCTTATCATTTAACAAAGAGGAGAAAAAAACAAATTTAAAATGGAGAAAAATTATTATTATTAATTGCAACAAAAAGTTACAATTTTTGGAAGGCCTTCTCAATTAAGAGTAGCCCTCCTCTCCAAATAGAATTACAAAATTTTTCACCCCTCTAACCCCTCACTCTCTACCCCTATTTATAGTAAACATCAATGAATGAGAGCCATTGGATTGAAATATTATCCAAAAACAACAAATTTCAGCCTTAGATTCGTAACTAACTGCCCAGTGTATCAATACCAGCATCGATAGGGGTATCAATGCTGGCATCGATACAGGCATCGATGCGGGCATCGATGCCTGCCTCTCTTCTTTTGCTGTCCGCAGAATTCCTTGTTGTTTGCTTTTGGGCTTTGGACTTTGGGCTTTGCTTGACTTTTTGGCTTGGATATTTTTCTTCTTTTAGGCTTTTGGATAATTTGGAAATTGATTTTTCAATGGGCTTCTTTGCTTCATTTCTTCATTTAATCAACGGGTTTTTGTTGAGAGATTGGAGTTTGAGATTTATTCTTCATTAACCTGCAATTAAAAGATAAAAGCAATTATTAGTAGTATATTTATTCATATAAAATAGATAATGAGGGTATAAAATTGTAATAAAATATGATTATCAAATACCCCCATACCTAAACTTTTGCTAGTCCTCTAGTAGAGAAAATAAAAATAAAATTCTAAATCACTTTCGCAGGAATCGCGGTTGTATTTAGCGCATACAACAAGCCTTTAAACCCCTAGGTTACCCTAGTGGACGAGTTGTAGTCTCGTGAGGGTTTGCAGTGAATATACCCACAAAATTCGGTCAATCTTGCCAAGTTAAATAAGTCAGTAAATAATAAATTCACTTGATAACTTTTAGATAATCTAATTGGAGCCAGTTATCACACATTCTAATTGAAGCTAGTTAATAATCAAGAAAACGTTTTTATATATAACTCCAATGTAAATTCCTTAGAAAATCTTTTTCATTATAGCAATACAAAACCAAGTCAAATCTTAGAAATTTAATTTAAAAGTTTTGAAAAGAACATGCTAACTCTTTGTTTTAAATAACTTTCAAGTCTCTTGATCAAAAATTTCTCTTTGTTTTAAATAACTTTCAAGTCTCTTGATCAAAAATTGTTTTTCAAGACCATATATACAAAACAGCAATATATATAAAAAATGGTTAGTGTTATAGATATATATGTATAGTTTTTTTTCTCACTCTTTAATTCTTGGTGATTGTTTTTTATTTTAACGGGCTTTCTAAGTGACCATTTAACGAGTTTTGGGCCAATGAATCCCAACCCAATTGGGCTTAGGTCATTAAGTATAGAAATACTCCTTGGGCTTAATTACTCAGTCAACTTAGGCTTTATAAGATAGAATCACCTTGAATTTAAGAGTTTTTATTTATTTATTTTTTTTGGGTGGTGCCCATTTTTCGCACTCTTCTTTTATAAGGTTAGTTTTTTTAATATATATATGTGTTTTAAAATCTATCAATTAGATCAATTATTACTTAACTCTATTAATTTGGCAAGTGACAATTAATTTTTTTTAACTAACAAAAGATAAATGCTGAAAACTGAAACAAAATACTAACTAGCAAAATATAAACAAAGGCTAACTAGCTTACACCCCCATACCCAGACTTTACAGTGTCCCCAAGGCAAATAATATCCAAAATATCACAGTTTAATAAGTACATGCCGAATTAAAAATTAAAGACTGGGTAAAAAAAATAAAAAGAACATCCCTCACTGCTCATCTCCTAATATATCGTCATCCACATCATCAGCGGCAGCTGCTGAACTCGGTCCTGCCTCATCCTCTCCTGGAAAATCATCTGGCTGAAATGGTGTGGAGGTCCATCTGTATCTCCATGTTCTCTCTGCCATCCTCTCTCCAAATATGCCAGGGTCTCGATGGAGTAGCTCATCTGACCATGTATGTCGTGTATATGTCGCTGCATCCTATGCATCTGACTCTGCATCCTGTCCATACGAATCTGCATCCTATCCATGCGACTCTGCATCGTATCCATCTCCTCTCGAGTGGGGTCATGTGTAGCTGGCTGGTGCTGAGGAGGCTCTCTACCTGAAGGATCGGACTGATCTCGCCCTGAAATGCTCCTCCTCACAGTCTGATCATTTAGTAACCTCTTCCCTGCTTCTAACCTATCCTCTGCGAATACTGGAACATGAAATCTATGGCAGAGTCTAGTGATAAAATAGGGGTAAATGAGTTGAGTACGTGATGCAGACTGTGTCCTGACCCAATCCAACACATTCTCCACTGATGAGCGCATCCATACAAATATAATCCTCGCTATATCAAATCGCTGACCAGTGGCTATCCAAAAGAGAAGGAGAATATCGTGTGGGGTAATGACAGAGTATGCAGAGGTGGGTTTCAAATCAAAGTTCAGAAAAAGATTAAGTAATCTATATTCTGGTTTGAGATTTCCTGAACCGAAACTAGATGTAAAGATCCTCCCACACAAGGTTGCAGACATGTTATTGTATTCTGGTATACCAGGCTGTAAAGTGGAGGCTAAATAGAAGTAATCTGGTACATCAGTGGGTGGTTCTGTAAGGTCAAGGATAGCACGGATAGTGGAAAGATCGAAAATAACCCTAACACCCCTCACGATAGAAAAAGCTGAATATTCTCTATCTTGATCAATCTCCCATCCAGAATAGAACTCATGAACTAATGAAATGTTAGCTTTTTCTAAGGGTTTAGTCATCATGCTCCTAAGACCTACTGCAGTTAACAAGGTGACTGTGGAATGATATGTATGTAATGCACTCATCTAAAATCCCCTCTCAAAATGAATGTTAAGACCCACAATTCTAGCTAAAATAGTAGGTCTATCTAAATCAGTATCAGATGGATCAGAAGATGATGAACTTGCTCTGGATTTCTTTCTGGGGGCATCTACAGAAGAAGAAAAAAACATTTTAATAAAAAAAATTCCAATATATGTATTTTATTTTATTAGTAAGAATATTATTATTATTATTAGCATGAGTTAATTTCAAGTTATCAGAATTTTGTTCAACATGAGTTAATTTCAAGTTATCAGAATTTTGTTTTGACAATAAATTTCCTCAAAATTGTTCTTTTAGAACAAAAATGTTAAAATTTTGATAACTTGATCGGTGAAATACACATGTTGATATTTCAATTATAAGCTAAACCTTAAAAAAAATTATTGAATTGTTTGCACATAACACCCCAAATTCAAATTTATTTTTGCAAAAACCCCCCTAATTTTTTTTGGATTTTCATAAAACACCCAAAAAAATTTTATTGAATTGTTTGCACATAACACCCCAAATTCAAGTTTATTTTTGCAAAAACCCCAATAATTTTTTTTTGGATTTGCATAAAACACCAAAAAAAAATTCAATTTGAAATCACGTACCCAATTGAATATTCAAAATTATGTGTTTTTGCACAAAAACCCTAAGAATTTTTGGGTTTGCATGAAACACCCCAATTTTTGTCGGTTTTGCACAAAACACCCCAAATTTTTTTTTTTCAGATTTTTGAACAACATATCCTCAATTGAATTCTAAGTTCAAACCCCTAAGAAATTTTTGGATTTTGCATAAACCCCCTAAATTGTTTTGGCAAATCCCCAAATTAAACCCTAAATTTACTAAATTGATCATGAATCAACACAAAATATGATAATCATTCACAACTACCCAAGATTCAATCACCAATTCATCCATGAACCCATTCTCATAAGGAAATTACAAGATCAAGATAGAGATTATACCTTGGAATTGTGTAGAGGTGGAGAAAGCAAAGATCCGAAAAAAAATTGAAGAAGAAGCCCTCCAATATCCGTGGGTTTTTTTCGGGTTGGTTTTGGGAGTTTTTGGGGTTGGATTTGGGGAGGTGGAAAGAAGAAAACAAGGGAAAGAAGAAAGGGTTAGGGGCTGTGGTTTTAAAAGCAGCAGGTTTTGGGCATCGATGCCGGCATCGATGCTGGCATCGATGCCCAAAGGCATGGTGTTTGGGCCAGCCGGCCCAAACACGGTTTCTTTTTGTTATATATATTTTTTTTCTTTCTTTTTCTTTTGGGCCTGATTTTTGGGCCAGCCTATTGTATATTATTTTTTTTTATGTTTTTGTTTGGGCCATAGAAAATGGCCTAAGAAAAAAAATATTTTATATATTTTTATTTAATTTTTTTTCAACTTTTTTTTTACAAAAATGAGGAATATATATGTATATATGTTTTTAACACCTCTTCCTCTTTGAGCGTAGAAAATTCTAAAAATGGTTTCAGACGTTGACCATTTATTTTAAAAATATTATCATTTTAGGATTTTTTATCTCGACAGCCCCATGTGGAAAAACTTGTTTGACAAGAAATGGACCTGTCCATCTTGATCTTAATTTTCCAGGAAAAAGATACAATTTTGAATTGTACAATAAGACCTGTCCATCTTGATCTTAATTTTCCAGGAAAAAGATACAATTTTGAATTGTACAATAAAACTTTCTATCCTAGAGAGAAATTTTTTCGTAAAATTGATTTATCATGAAAAATTTTGGTTTTCTCTTTGTAAATTTTTGAGTTTATGTATGCATCATTTCGAATTTCTTCCAACTCATTTATTTGGAGAAATCTGTTCTTACCTGCCGAGTCTGAATCAAAATTCAACTATTTTATCGCCCACATTGCTCGATGTTCCAACTCCACTGGTAGGTGGCAAGCTTTCCCGAATACTAGTCTGTATGGTGACATCCCCAAATTGGCCTTGAAAGCTGTTCTATATGCCCAAAGAGCATCACATAATTTTACAGACCAATCTTTTCTGTTATGATTTACTGTTTTTTCTAAGATTTGTTTGATCTGCCTGTTTGTGACCTCTTCTTGTCCACTGGTTTGGGGGTGATAAGGAGTTGATAATTTGTGTGTGATTGAATATTTCCTCATCAAAGCTTCAAAAGAACGGTTACAGAAATGTATACCGTTGTCACTGATGATTACTCGAGGTACTCCAAACCGGGAAAAAATGTTCTCTTTCAAAAACATGACAACGACCTTGTTGTCATTAGTTTTGCAAGCTACCGCCTCAACCCATTTTGACATGTATTCAACGGCTACTAGAATGTAAACATTTCCAAAGGAATTTGGAAATGGTCCCATGAAATCGATACCCCACAGATCAAAAAGTTCAACAGATAAGATGGGTTGTAAGGGCATCATATTTCTTCTAGTGACATTCCCTAAAAGCTGACAGCGGTTATAGGTTTTGCAAAACTCGAATGAATCCTTGAAGAGAGTGGGCCAATACAGCCTAGATTGGAGAACTTTTTTAGCTATTTTTCTCGAGCCAAAGTGGCCCCCACATGCTTGCTCATGACAAAATGATAGAAGACTCCTAGTTTCTTTAGTGGGAACACACCTCCTAAAGATCTGATCAGGACAGTATTTGAACAGATATGGATCATCCCAGTAAAAATATTTTACTTGGGAGAGAAAACGGGATCTATCCGGTTTGGACCAATGAGAAGGGATCTGGTTCATGACTATATAGTTGACAATGTCAGCGAACCATGGGACAGATTGGATTTGTAGGAGTTGTTCATCAGGGAAATACTCATTAATCGGAACGGTTGATGTTAGTACATTTGGGAGTCGAGAGAGGTGATCTGCTACGGGGTTCTCTGTTCCCCTTCTGTCAAGAATTTGAATGTCAAACTCTTGAAGAAGGAGAATCCATCTAATGAGCCGTGCTTTAGCATCCTTTTTGGTTAAAAGATACTTTAGTGCGGCATGATCTGTGAAAACTTTGGTTAAGGAACCGATGAGGTAGGACCTGAATTTTTCTAAGGCAAAGACTACAGCTAAAAACTCTTTCTTTGTGACAGTGTAGTTTTGTTGGGCATCATTCAGAGTCCTATTGGCGTAGTAGATCACATGCGGTTTTCCATCAAACCGTTGTCCTAAAACAGCACCAATCGCAGAATCAGATGCATCACACATCAGTTCGAAGGGTAAGGTCCAGTCCGGTGCATGAATGATAGGAGCTGTGGTTAGCTCCTTTTTCAGATATTCAAAAGCTTTGAGGCAATCGGGAGAGAAGACAAATAATGTATCCTTGGCTAAGAGATTGGTCAAGGGTCTACCAATTTTGCTGAAATCCTTGATGAAACGTCGGTAAAAACCAGCATGACCAAGAAACGATCTGACATCTTTGACTGTTTTGGGAGGAGGGAGATTGGAAATAAGATCTACCTTAGCTTTGTCCACTTTGATTCCCCTATTAGAAACTACATGTCCTAAGATAATGCCTTGTTTGACCATGAAATGACATTTCTCCTAATTAAGAGTCAGATTTTTCTCCCTACACCGTTCTAGGACCAGTTTAAGATGATGCAAACATTGGGAAAATGTGTCACCAAAGATGGAAAAGTCATCCATAAAAATTTTGAGAAATCGCTCTACTATGTCAGAAAAAATACTGATCATGCAACGTTAGAATGTGGCCGATGCGTTGCATAATCCAAAAGGCATGCATCGGTAAGCGAATGTTCCATACGGGCAAGTGAAGGTGGTTTTCTCCTGATCTTCGGGAGCGATAGGGATTTGATTGTAACCTGAATATCCATCCAGGAAACAATAGAACTCGTGTCCTGCTAAACGCTCTAACATTTGGTCAATGAAAGGAAGAGGGAAGTGATCTTTCCGAGTGGCTAAGTTGAGTTTTCTGTAGTCAATACAAACTCGCCATCCAGTTTGGATTCGAGTGGGAATCAACTCATTAGCCTCATTTTGGATCACGGTGATCCCAGATTTCTTTGGAACAACTTGGACCGGACTCACCCATGAACTATCAGAAATGGGATAAATGATCCCATGAACGAGATATTTTAGAATGTCTTTCCTAACGGCTTCTTTCATCACTGGGTTTAACCTACGTTGAGGATCTCTAGTAGGTTTGGCATCATCTATCAAATGGATTCGGTGTTGAACAATAGTTGGACTAATTCCTTTGATATCAGCCATGGTCCATCCAATGGCTTCCCTATTCTCTCTTAAAACATCTAAGAGAGCTTCCTTTTGACCGGTAGTCAAATCAGAAGAAATGATAACTAGTAAAGACTCGTTCTCCCCTAAGTAGGCATACTCTAGATTTTCTGGTAGAGGTTTGAGCTCTAACTTAGGGGGTTCCTCCACAGATGGGCGAAGCTGGACTCGGGGTTCTATCTCTAAAGGTTCTCGTTGCCAGCCAACAGCAAAAACATGATTGGCCAGCGGTTCTATCTCTAGTTCGTCATCGGAAAGCTCCTCAATCATTAAATCAGATGCATTTGTATCAGACTCACACTCTCCCTCTTGTTGTTCACTGGATATTCCTTGAATGAAATTCACTTCCATGAGTTCATCAGGTGGATCACTAGGCTGTCTCCCTAAGTTAAAAATATTGAGGTCAACAGTCATATTCCCAAAAAATAGTTTCATCTGACCGGTTCTACAATTTATCAAAGCATTTAAGGTGGCTAAGAACGGTCTTCCTAGAATGACGGGGATTTGACTTTTGAGATTAGAAACGGGCTGCGTTTCCAAGACAATAAAATCAACAGGGAAAATAAACTCTCCAACCTTGATCAGAACATCCTCTACCTCTCCTTTGGGAATTTTTACAGATTTATCAACTAACTGTAGAGTACATCTTGTCGGTTTAAGTTCTCCTACACCTAGTTGTTGATAGACTGAATAAGGAAGGAGGTTGACGCTGGCTCCCAAGTCTGGAAGTGCCTTATCAATGTGAGTGTTACCTATGACCCATGGAATTGTGGGACAACCAGGGTCCTTATATTTTAACGGCATTGGTTTCGAAAAAATTTCACTGAGGTTGGCAGCTAAGAAGACTTTCTTGGGGACATTGGTGGTTCTTTTCTTCGTGCATAAGTCCTTCAAGAACTTTGCATAAGAAGGGATTTGTTCGATTACATCTAGGAGAGGGATGTTGATCTTGACCTGTTTAAACGTTTCTAGGATTTTCTCAACCTGCGGGGAGTTTTTCCTAGGTTTGAGTCTATCTGGAAAGGAGGCAACGGGCCTATACCTATCTAGATCAGGCTCAATCTCAAGTTCAGCATTTTGGTCATCGGAAGGAATTGCTTCGTTGGAAGGAGTGTGTTGGATGGGAGAAGGGGTTTGATCTGGTGGCATTCTAACTTGGTTGTCTATTTTTTTTCCTGATCGCAGTGTGTGAACTGCATTCACATGAGCTGGATGGGATGAACTGGATCTATTATCTTTAGGGTTTGCAACAGGTTGACTTGGAAATTTTCCTTTCTCTCTTTCACTCACGGCAGTGGCTAGT
>NC_033794.1:31180566-31180986 GCF_001876935.1 Asparagus officinalis
ATTATTAGTGATAAATAATTCTTTTATGATAAATAATCATATATATTATAGATAAATATGATAACCAGTATTTGGGAACCCAACAAGTGATTCTATCTGAGAGAAATCATGTGGATAGACAGCATGTTGATGAACAACCAAAGCAGGCAGTTTTACTGCTGCGCGGTCGACCGCGATGGGCGTGGCGGTCGACTGCACAGCAGTCAGGCACTCAGGAGACATTTTTCCTGTTGTGCGGTCGACCGCGCTGGGCGCGGCGGTCGACCGTGCAACAGGCAGATTGTTTTTCTGGGTTTGGGTCTTAACGGGTTTCGGGTCGGGTTTGAGGGGTTAGTATATATATATTTATACCCGAGAGAGGCTTTTTTTCATCTGAAATCAGAAACCCTAGCCCCCTCTCTCCCCTCAAACCCTAGTTTT
>NC_033794.1:31181351-31188675 GCF_001876935.1 Asparagus officinalis
GACCGCTATGACCTCTGCGGTCGACCGCCGCTCAGTTTTTAAGCTCAGTGATCTTCGGCTCTGTGCGCGGTCGACCGGGGTGACCTCTGCGGTCGACCGCCACATAGATTCTTTACCTTGTTGGTTTTTGTTGAGTATTACGCCTGTTGGGGGGATTTCCTCGATTTCCTAACTTTGGCTTTCAGTCTTACTATGTATCTATGCATGATAGATGACCTTAGGGTACCAGTTTAGAATTGCACACCGAGTCGAGTGTGAAATCTGTATAGTAGATCTTTCTATGTATATTAGCGATATTTACACAGTTGCACATTCCTCGTGTTGGGCTATAATCCATAGAAGTCCTCGTGTTGGACTATAATCCATTTCAGTCCTCGTGTTGGACATTTACTCATTTGTACCATGAGTTGGTAAATTACTATATCTAGTTCATGTATTGGACACCTGTATTAACCCCGCATAGGGCACTTCACATGAGGTTATGACATGACACTCATGTAGGTTATGACATGACACCTATGTTAGTTATGACGTGATTCAGTATTTATGTTCTGAAATGAGTTGTATTTTCTTTTTATTATTGTTCCCGTACTAGTTTTCAGGTTTGGTGTTTAGGGATTTACAATTTGAGATACAAGGTATATACATGAGGGTTTCCTTATTTGGATTATTTCGCTCGACGTACCTATGCTCGTGTTGTAAGTTTCTAAATACTAAAACCCTCTTTGATAGGATCCATGATTTTAGATTTATATGTATTAACTATATTTTTCTTACAACGAGCCCTTTCTCTTGGGGTTGGTTGTGATGTTGCTCGCTAGCATTTTGATGCTCGTTGTCCCTCCCCTTTTTAGGTAACGAGCCAGGAGTCCGGAGAGTCGCAGGTTGATGGTGACACACTTTAGTGTTCAGCTATCTACTTTTAGTTATGTTTTATTTTGGAGCTCCACTGTAGATTTTGTTAAACATTTGAGGACTATATTTTAGATGTTGTAAAGGCGGTGTGCCTTATTTCCTTTACTCAGATATTTTGTATTCGAGACTGGTTGAGAACTCCAGTTTATTTACTTCAGCCATTGATTATGTATTTCTGTAGGGTGGATGATGAGATATCCATGTGGTTGTTATCATTTCATCAGTTATCACTTGTATTATCTTTACTTGCTTTTGTACCTACACCTGTTGTTTACCCTACTAGAGAGATGTTAATTGTGATGGTGAAACATGTTATTGCACGGTGTGGTGCATGGCAGGTTTGACGTTCTTGATTTCACCTTGGACTGCAGCCTTGTGTGAACCCAGGGGCGTCATAGTTGGTATCAGAGCTCTAGTTCCAGTATCCTTAGGATCATCCTATGTCGAGTCGTGGAGCGAGGATAGGGTTTCTTAGGATTCATGTATAGAGTCCGTAAGGATTTCCTAGTGTGAGTGAGGACGATATATGCGTGTACCTCAAAATTTGAGAAAATTTTTTTATGATAACTATTTTGTGTAAATTTAAAGTTTGTGTGAATACTATGTGTTGTGAAAATTGTATTGTGATACGTTATTTATGAAGGTCTATTTTGACTCATAAACTCTTATTTTCTTATGATCAGAGAAATGGCAGGACGTGTTAGGCCTCGTACTCGGAGAGCTGGGCAGGCAGAGTCACAGCAGACTCCATCTGAGCAGCAGCCAGCTCAATCCGAGCCACAGCAGACTCCATCTGAGCCGCAGCAGGCTCCCCAGTACCTTGTAGATATTATGGCTCCCCTTATAGCTCGGATGGCAGCAATTGAGGAGCTTGTGGCGAATCATATCCTGCCACCCACACCACCACCACCAGTAGTCAGCAGCGGGGGATCCCCGCCGTTCCTATCAGAGAGAGATCCCCAGAGATCACACCTGCAGTCATTCTACTAGTAGTCCCAGATAGAGCCGTAGAGCAGGAGGCTTGGCTCCGTATGGTAGAGAGGTACCAGAAGATGAGGACACCGGAGTTTCAGGGGTCACCAGACCCTCTTGCAGCCCATAAGTGGAAGGAAGATGTGAGCAATATACTCGACATACTCAGTGTGGATTCAATTCAGAAGCAGAGGTTGGCATCCTACAGTCTGAAGGGAGATGCCGGGAGATGACACCGACTCCAGTTTACTCCAGAGCAGAGGATGACCCTCACATGGGAGGACTTCATATACTTCTTTGATGGACAGTATATTTCTTCTGCAGCACGGACTGGGAAGGAGCTTGAGTTGTCCCGGTTGACTCAGGGGGACATGACAGTGGCAGATTTTGAGAGCAGGTTCATGGAGTTGCTACATTTCACGGGTATGTGGCGGACAGGAGAGCGTCAGGCTCAGATGTTCTTAGCAGGGCTTCACCCTAATCTCCGCCGGTACCTCGTCTCGAGGAGGTTCTATTCAGTTAGGGAGGTAGCTGAGGCCGCCACTTCACAAGAGATTGAGACTACTATGTTCCAGAAGGATAAGGAAAGGAAGGCCAAGGCAGGACAGAGCGGGGACAAGGGCAAGAACAAGAGACCTTTTTCTGGACATCAGCAGCACCATCAGGGTCCTTATAAAAAGGGACCCCAGCAAGATCAGAGAGCGCATCAGCAGCGCAAGTTCCAGGGATCTTGTTTTAACTGTCGCAAGGTCGGGCATAAGGCATCGGAGTGTCGTAACGCACCAGCAGGAGCCCAGCAGGGCAAGGGTCCGAACCAGCAGCAGCAGCGACAGCAGGGCAAAGGTCAGGGCCAACAGAACAGGCTTGAGGTACCGCCAGCAGTACAGAGGACTGAGGGGCAGGTTCGAACAGTTCAGGAGGTTTCTTAGGGGCAGATTGTCCCATATTCTCCATCTCCAGTAGCAGAGCAGTCTTCAGCCACAGGCAGGGTATATGCAGTAGTTCCCCGTGATCATGGAGCTAGCGGAGCCGTAGTGGAGGGTACGTTCCTTGTGAATTCCTTTCCCGCTCGTATTCTTTTCGATTCGGGAGCTTCGCATTCTTTCATCTCGCATGTATTTATGGCTAGGCTCAGCCTCTAAACACCTCTTTATCAGTTTCCACCCCTTTAGGTGAGGTATCGCTTCTGGAGAGCGTTTGTAGGAGGTGTACCGTCAGTTTAGACGAGTCGAAGTTCATAGTTGATTTGATAGTATTGCATATGTCCGAGTTCGATATCATCCTTGTTATGGATTGGTTGTCTTCCTACCATATTAGTATTGACTGCTTTGTGAAGACAGTCAAGTTGCGAGCGTCTTCCTACCATATTAGTATTGACTGCTTTGTGAAGACAGTCAAGTTGCGAGCGTCCGACGGGTCCGAGATAATTGTAGCCACCTCTCAGGGCAACCATTTTGCGGAGTCATTTCTGGCGTACATCGAGGAGGTGATGCGATGGGATCAGGGTGTTGATTTATTAGAGACTAGAGTTGTCTCAGAGTATCAGGATGTCTTTCAGGACATACCTGGATTACCTCCTGTGAGAGAGGTTGAGTTCTGTATTGAGTTGCAGCTAGGCACAGCCCCGATATCCCGTGCACCCTATCGCATTGCACCAGCTGAGATGCGAGAGCTTTAGACCCAGTTGGATGAGTTGTTAGCGTAGGGTTTTATTCGCCGGAGTCATTCTCCTTGGGGCGCACCGGTCCTCTTCGTGAAGAAGAAGGACGGTAGTATGAGATTGTGCATAGATTATATAGAGTTGAACAAAATCACTATCCGGAATAGGTACCCATTACCTAGGATTGATGACTTTTTCGACCAGTTGCAGGGAGCACAGTATTTCTCGAATATTGATCTTCGTTCAGGCTATCATCAGTTGCGGGTTCGGGAGATGGATGTTCCTAAGACCGCTTTTCTTACTCGATATGGATCTTTCGAGTTCTTGGTCATGCCATTTGGGTTGACCAATACACTCACGGTATTCATAGACTTGATGAACCGGGTTTTCCATCTCTTCTTAGATCAGTTTGTGATCGTTTTTATCGATGATATTCTCATTTACTCGAGATCGGAGGCAGAACACGAGGAGCATCTACGGGTAGCTTTGAGGACTCTACAGGAGCATCAGTTATATGCTAAGTTCAGCAAGTGCAAATTTTGGCTTTCAGAAGTCAAATTTCTTGGCCACGTCATTAGTAGAGAGGGCATAGCGGTGGATCCAGCTAAGGTCACGACAGTTCTTGATTGGGAGCCACCGAAGACAGTGACAGAGATTTGTAGCTTTTTGGGTTTAGCCGGATATTACAGGAAGTTCATCCAGGACTTCTCGAAGATTTCGATGCCGCTTACACGCCTTACGAAGAAGGGTGTATAGTTCATATGGAGCATGGAGTGCCAGAAGGCCTTTGATATTTTGAAGGCTAAGTTGACTACAGCGCCGATTCTGACTATTTCGAGCAGCGACAGGACATTCGTCGTTTATACAGATGCATCGTTGGTAGGCTTAGGAGGCGTATTGATGCAGACTCATAGGGTAGTAGCATATATCTCACGGCAGTTGAGGGTACATGAGCAGAACTACCCCACTTATGACTTAGAGTTAGCAGCAGTGGTATTTGCACTGAAGTCATAGAGGCACTACTTATATGGAGTACAGTTTGAGTTGTTCACAGACCATCAGAGCCTAAAGTACCTCTTTTCTCAGAAGGAACTCAATCAGAGACAGAGGAGGTGGGTTGAGTTTATCAAGGACTAGGAGTTCGCGATTCAGTATCATCCGGGGAAGGCGAACGTCATAGCAGATACATTAAGAAGGAAGCGTCGACATCGGGTCTCGGCTTTGAGGTGTTCATTATATCGAAATCTTATCACTCTTAGCCAGTTTGATTTTAGACCCGGGATTGGAGGAACCAGTGCATTTTTGGGAGCTGTGTCAGTGTAGTCATCTTGGGGTGACAGAATTGTCAGAGCTCAGTTGGGAGACTCTTGGATTCAAATCCGAAAGGAGGAGATTTCCAAGAAGCCTAAGGCTGATTGGATCATTAGAGCAGATGGAGGTCTCCGGATGAAGGGCATGCTAGTCATGCCAGCCAGTGCAGAGCTGAAAAGAGAGTTACTTGATGAAGCTCATCGTACTCTGTACACAGTACATCCAGGGACCACTAAGATGTACAAAGACCTGAAGAGGCACTTTTGGTAGAGTGGTATGCGAAGGGAGATTGCAGAGTACGTGGCTAAGTGTTTTACTTGTCAGCAGGTGAAGACAGAACATCAGAGACCGGCAGGAACACTTCAGCCTTTACCTATTCCAGAGTGGAAGTGGACGGACATTTCTATAGACTTCATTGTAGGGTTGCCGGAGTCAAAGAAGGGGAATGATTCAGTTTGGGTGATTGTGGACCAGTTGACGAAGTCGGCACACTTTATTCCAGTGAGGACTACTTATACCGCCGAGGCATATGCGAGGATATTTATCCGGGAGATAGTTAGACTTCATGGAGTTCCAGACACGATTGTATCATATCGAGGCTCAGTGTTCACTTCGCATTTTTGGAGGAGTTTTTAAGTATCTTTTGGCAGCAGACTATCATTCAGCAGTGTTTTTCACCCACAAACGGATGGTCAGACAGAGAGAATAAATCAGGTGTTGGAAGACATGCTGCGAGCTTACGTCATTGACTTTCAAGGTAGCTGGGAGGATCATATTCCACTGGTAGAGTTCACTTATAACAATAGTTATCAAGCGACAATCTGTATGGCTCCGTATGAGGCATTGTACGGGAGACCTTGTAGGTCACCGATATGTCGGGCAGAGCCGAAGGATAGCTTGATGCTTGGGCCAGAGCTTGTGAGGCAGACTACTGAGAAGATAGCCTTGATCAGAGAGAGGATTCTATCAGCTCAGAGTCGGCAAAAGAGCTATGCCGATAAGAGACGAAGACCCTTGGAGTTTCAGGTTGGAGACTCAGTTATGTTGAAGGTATCGCCTATAAAAGGCGTGCAGCGATTCGGACAACGGGGGAAGCTTGCGCCGAGATATATTGGACCATTTTAGATTTTGGAGCGCATTGGAGTTGTGTCATACAGGCTAGATCTTCCAGCATCAATGTCTAGTATACACAATGTATTTCATGTTTCTATGCTTAAGAAGCACTTACATGATGAGTAGCAACAGAGAGTGCTGGATGCACCAGAGATAGAGCTTAAGGAGGATTTGACTACTGTCGAGATTCCAGTTTGTATTCTTGCCAGGGAGGACAAGAGACTTAGAAACAAGGTAATTCCCTTGGTGAAAGTTCAGTGGAACCGAGGACGCATTGAGGAGATTTCTTAGGAGCGCGATGAGGACATGCGTCGCAACTACCCACACCTATTTGAACAGGTAAATTAATTTTTATGATATGTATCTTATATTATGTTTATATCTTTGGTTATATTTACATTTAACACTAGAATGAGAATATTTTTGCTTAATTCTTAATCTTTTGGAACACATGGTATATATATGGGGGGTTCCTTATTTGGATTTTTCGCCCGATGTACTAGTTCCACTAGATTAGGGTTTAAACGGGAATATTACCATTTTAGATCGTTAAGTATAAATATCTCTATATGTTTATCTAGAAGTTTATTTTTTGAGATGCGTATGATTTCCGAATTTCTAGGACGAAATTCTTTTAAGGGGAAAAGAATGTAAAACCCCGTAATTTTTATAATGAATATATGTGAATTATTAGTGATAAATAATTCTTTTATGATAAATAATCATATATATTATAGATAAATATGATAACCAGTATTTGGGAACCCAACAAGTGATTCTATCTGAGAGAAATCATGTGGATAGACAGCATGTTGATGAACAACCAAAGCAGGCAGTTTTACTGCTACGCGGTCGACCACGATGAGCGCGGCGGTCGACCGCACAGCAGTCAGGCACTCAAGAGATATTTTTCCTGTTGTGCGGTCGACCGCGCTGGGCGCGGCGGTCGACCGCGCAACAGGCAGATTGTTTTTCTGGGTTTGGGTCTTAACGGGTTTCGGGTCGGGTTTGAGGGGTTAGTATATATATATATTTATACCCGAGAGAGGCTTCTCTTCATCTGAAATCAGAAACCCTAGCCCCCTCTCTCCCCTCAAACCCTAGTTTTCATTTTTTGGTGATTTGGGAGGAGCTTCGAAGGGTTTTTCAACAGATTTTTGGTGGGATTCAGCGAAAGGGATCATCCTCCTATAGATCTAGGGTTTTTTTTCCTCAACAGAGGCGAGTAACATCTCATCCAACTTCACTCCTTTTGGTTTTCATGCTTAAACTTGTGTTTTAATTCGGTTTTATTGGGCCTAAATCGTATTTTATGTATAGATAACAGATCTTTATGGCATATGATGTGAGAAT
>NC_033794.1:31189675-31192684 GCF_001876935.1 Asparagus officinalis
TACGGCATATTGCCCGAGGACTCGAAGGAACGAGAGTCTATCCGACGATGTGCCTCGCGGTTCTGCTACGATTCAACCACTAAAATGATGTATCGGAGGTCATACGACGGCTTGCTACTTCGCTATCTTTCAAAAGCGGAGGCGCAAGAAGCCGTACGCGAAGCACATGACGGTGTGTGCGGAGCCCACTAGCCTGGACCCAAACTTTGGGATCGCCTACGGAGGATAGGCTACTTCTGGCCTGGGATGGTTACTGACGCTGTCGCTTATGCAAAGCGATGTTACGAATGCCAAATCCACGCCAACTACATACACCAGCCTCCTGAGGATCTGCATCCGACGAGGGCGTCTTAGCCCTTCGAGGCATGAGGGATGGACATAGTTGGGCCAATTTCTCCACCGTCGGCGAAAGGTCATCGCTTCATCCTCGCGATCACCGATTACTTCTCTAAGTGGGCCGAAGCCATCCCCTTAAGAGAAGTCAAGACTAGCGACGTGATCAAGTTCATTAAGCACCATGTCATATACCGATACGGCGTACCCCGGCGTATCATTCATGACAATGGCACGCAATTTGTTAGCCATGCCTTCACCAGAACCCTTCAGCAAACGGTTTGGCCGAAGCTTTCAACAAAACGATCATCAAGATCTTGACCAAGCTGACTTCCACTAGCAAGCGCGACTGGAATGAAAAGCTATGCAAGAGCCTGTGGGCATATCGCATGACGGTTCGCACACCGACTGGCACCACGCCCTACTCGTTGGTATACGGCTGTGAAGCTGTATTGCCATTAGAGATTCAGATTCCATCCCTCCGTGTCGCCTTCGCGACAGGAATGACGACTGAAGAAAATCACCAACTACGACTCGCAGAGCTCAAGGCGCTGGACGACAAACGACTAGAAGCCCAGCAGCACATTGAGTTCTATCAAGCTCGAATGGCCAAGAACTTTGATAAGAAAGTTAAGCGCCAAGCCTTCAAAGAGGGAGAGCTCGTGCTCTCCGTTCGCCGACCAATGATCCTCACTTCCAAGAAGAAGGGGAAATTCCAGTCCAAATGGGAAGGACCGTTCGTGGTAGAGACAGTCTACTCGAACGGCGCCTATCGCCTCGTCAAACCGAACGGCGATAAGATCATGATGCCCATCAACGACAAGTATCTGAAGAAGTACTACCCATAGTGCTCCTTCGCGAACTCCCACGAGTGCACGAGTCTAAACTAACCCTCACACCCTCCAACTGGTACACGAGGCTAAACTGTTCCTACTTTCCCCGCTCTGGCGAAAGCCTCTCGTGGAACTCAATCCGCCTATCTTCTCCAATGAGATGGCGGATCCACTAAAGTCGTTCATATCACGACAAACACGTTCAATTCGCCTATCTTCTCCAATGAGAGGGCGGACCCACTAAAGTCGTTCCAATCACGACATTCCTTGTCACGTTAACATTAAACCTCTGACACAATCTACTTACCAATCCTCTTCTAAAGGATGGTGGGTCCTCAAAGTCTTTCCAATCACGACATCCCCTGTCACGTTAACATTAAACCTCTGACACAATCTACTTACCAATCCTCTTCTGAAGAATGGTAGGTCCCCATAGTCGCTCCAATCGCGACAAGACCTCATCAAGTTAATGATCACCTCTGATGATTGGCGCTGTTATTCCCACGAATAGCACAACCAAAGTAATAGCTTACCACGCGACGTGCTATTACTTCTGTCAGTAGTCATACTCCTACGTCCCTGAACTATTTGACCTATCCCAGATATTCTAACATTCCTTTAGAATAACTGATAGGTAGTAGTCTACCATGCGATGGCTCCTACCACAATCAATTGTCGCATTCCCAAATGACGATAATTGTCGAAGGCGGTTCGACAGACAACCTGTCTGTCGGTTCCCCAGACAACAACTCGCTGAAAGGCGAGTCGAAGTCGAGTTCTTCAGTTGGCCGCAAAGGCAAACGTTTGTTCTTTGCTGCAAGCCAAGGGTTATTCTCTCGATCCCATTGGAGCTGGAACGCGAAGATCGGAGTTAATCTGATCCCACACTGTGAGCAACAGAAGGCAAAACAAGAGCCTAAAGTGACTAAGTCCTAAACGGGACAGTCAGAGGCTCGTCAAGTTCAATACAGAAGCCAAAAGCATCCACTGCAAAAAGAATGAAATAGTGCATGCAAGGCGGAAAATGATCAAAACATGAAGCCATTACAGGCCAAAGTTGCGCATACAGTGTTCAAGGTTGCCGTACAACCGACATCAAATTACAAAAAAAAAGGGGGGTTCAAGAGGACAGAAGGATAGACTTGAACAAGGCATTACAAAAACTTCAGCAGGCTGAACGAGCCGATCTTAGCTTTGATCTTCGCGCGCTCCGCCGCACGTTGGATCCTCGCCTCCTCCTTCCCCCTCTGTTGCCGCTTGGCCAAATCCGCCTTACTGGCCTCTTCCTCCTGGTGAAGAAGCTGAAGTGCCTCCTCCACCTCCCTGGCGGTTTCGCCGAGTCTCCTAGCCTCGTGCCCACGCTCCCGCAGCTTCGCCTCGCCGCAAAGAGAACCAGCGTCCTCAAAGAAGGCTCTGTCCAGATAGGCGTCCATCCGGTCGAAAACAGCCCGGTGCCGCTTCCGCAGACGCCGGAGCTTGGCCTCTTTCACCTGGATCCGCTTCGCTCGCTCTTTGCGCTCGAGCAGATAACGCAGAGAAGGGGGTGGGAGCACGTAGGAGGAGTCCTCGTAGGCCAGTTCCTCGAGGCAGTACATCCACCCCTCCACGTGCTCAAGCTCCCGCTCACATCGCCGTGTGAGTGAGGCATCACAAGCGCGGCGAACCGCCTCCAAGCCCGCTCTCGAGCAGATAACGCAGAGAAGGGGGTGGGAGCACGTAGGAGGAGTCCTCGTAGGCCAGTTCCTCGAGGCAGTACATCCACCCCTCCACGTGCTCAAGCTCCCGCTCACATCGCCGTGTGAGTGAGGCATCACAAGCGCGGCGAACCGCCTCCAAGCCCGCT
>NC_033794.1:31194969-31197380 GCF_001876935.1 Asparagus officinalis
TACACGTGGATTAACACGTGGCCCACTGAAAGCGGAACCCGATCAGAGCCAGGTTCTCCGTTAACTCCTGCAAATCCGCCTGCGAACAAAATTCGCCTGCGGATGAAGTAAACTTGCAGCAGAAACTCACCGGCAAGAATTCCTCTACAGTTGAGGTTCTCTTACGGTCGAATTCTGACTAATGCATGATTGCAAAAATGGAGCACACACACAAATGACAGTAGGCCAAAAACAAAAGGGATAATTTCATTCATGAAAAAGAAGTCCTATTACAAGCGGAAAATTAAAGGCGAATTACAGGGATTTCAATCTCAGTTCCGCCTCACGAATTTCTTCAGCATGGCGGAGCTCAAGCCTCCTTAGGACCTCTCGACGAATATCTTCCTCTGTGCATGAGATCAAATCCTGAATAGCCTCTCTGACATCCTTGAGAGCTCGATCCTTCTCCGCAACAGAGCCAGTGGTCAATCGCCGGCGAGACTTAACGCCCTCCAACTCTTTTGCCACGTGATCACGAGCCTTCTCTTGAACGGCCAGGGCAGCCTGTGCTTCGGTTACAACCTGTTTCAGCCTCTCTACTTCGAAGGAGAGTCGTGAGAACTAGCTATCGATCGTTTCTTCCTCGCGGGCCACCCGTGCATCCTCGGCTTTGACCTGCTCCGACTCTGCTGACAACTTCAACTCTAGCGTTCGAAGGAAAGTCGTGAGAACTAGCTATCGATCGTTTCTTCCTCGCGGGCCACCCGTGCATCCTCGGCTTTGACCTGCTCCGACTCTGCTGACAACTTCAACTCTAGCGTCATGTTCTCGTTCAGGCGGCGATCACGATCTGCCATAGCTACTCGAACTTCGCGGGAGGCGAGATCAACAAGAGTGGAACTCTCCGCACGAAGAGCGAGCAGCTGCCGAACAGCCCCCTCCACTTCGTTCAGACGCTGAAAATAGGTCCTCGCCACGGTAGCACCGAGCCTCTTACGCAAGAAGGACGCATCGTGTTCTAGAACTTCCTTAAATTCCTCGAAGGGGCAGTTCTCCTCCAAGACGAGCCGGGTGCAGTGGGCCAAGGTATCTTCGAAATTGGCCAGAGCTCGCTCCACCTGTGTCTTTCGCCAGCGTTCCAAGGGAGAGAGGGCGGCCTCCTCCGCCGTGGATGAAATCACGGTCGAGGTACCTATAGCCATAACCGTAGGGGTGGTAATGGGCAACACCGGAGCCGGTGCGACCAATGACGCCCTCGGTGCAGTGGTCACAACGTCAACGGCCGCCGCTGACGAAGAAACGAAAAAATGGTCACCTGCAGAGTGGGAACCTCCCGTTGGAGCGGAGACTCTCGCGCCGATGAACGACCCCCAGACGACGCTGCCGCAGGAGCAGGAGATCCCCCTGTTTGGCCAGGCACGTCCTCAAGAGCCAAATCCTCTTCCTCGCTGGACAACGCCTCGTGAACCGAGACATTGTCATCCTCCTCAGATTCGTCCGTCTCCCCAGGTAAGCGATTCTTCCAAGAGCGAGGATCCTCCTCACCTGCGACTTCACGGTTAGGGTCAGCTACAAATACACTAAAAGAGGTTAACAGAGACCCCTCAAAAGGGACCCTACTAACGGTCGGGTACGGAAGGAAAAGTAATGCTAAAACACACGCTTACCTGAGCCAGCGGGCCCCTCCTCGTCTCCAGCCTCCCCTTCTTCGTCGGAAGGAATGGAGATCACCTTCTCAATCGCGCCTGCATAGGTCCAATACCAATGTCAAAGGGTATGAGATCATCGTTGCGATCAAAGACGCTGTTGCAAAAATTACCTCCTGATGCGGACGCAGAAGCCGCTGGAACTCCCGTCGGTGGCCTCACGCCAGATTGCCGAGAAGCGTCTTTCGAAGTCTCCAGGACCGCCCCCGATGCAGCAGAAGAGACGGGCAGCGCGGCTCCAGACGTCGCCACTCCGGGGATACCTACCTGGGGAACATTATCCCGACCTTCTACCGCTCGGACAGTCCCTGCTGTCTCACCAACGCGGGCCTTCTTAGCCGCCCCCGCTCGGGAACTCTCGGCCGCTACCTCCCGCTGACGCTTCGAGAGAAGGGAGCTACTCGGAGACAGAAGCGGCGCCCCCATTTGTCCAATGGTCGGACTCGGGGACGGTCTTGGGTGCCCGGATTCTCCTGGTTCACCAGGGGCATCCAGCGAAGGACCGGGGGAAGGAACTCGAACCTCGGGAACCTCGGATTCATCTAAGCCAGCGTCAAAACCCTCGGTGTCCTCAACTGGATCCTCCGAGAACAACTCCCTAGCAGTTTGATGGCCCATTCGCCCCGAAGAACGGAGAGAGCCCCTGGTAGGACGATTGCGTTCCGCCAGGCAGGAGTTCTGGAACCAGAAATTAGCAGGATTAGCACTAGCACCCCGATACCAGCG
>NC_033794.1:31198380-31198651 GCF_001876935.1 Asparagus officinalis
ATCCTCTCGAACTCTTGCCTTATTTGGCGTTGACGATCGCCGAGCACCGGATCTGGATGAGCAAGTCTTTGAAGTCCCAAAGCTTGAATCTTTCTTAGATCTGAGCTTTGAATCCAGCAGGGCTTCGCCTCCAAAAATTCCAACCCTTGAACAAATGAACCAAGCCCCCTATTTATAGGCACTCTGAACTGTGCCCGGGCACAGATCTGGCCGGCCACCTATAGGTGGCTCGGCTCTGGGCCGGCCACCTATAGGTGGCTCGGTTTTGGCC
>NC_033794.1:31198683-31199328 GCF_001876935.1 Asparagus officinalis
GTCTCGTGGTTGATTTGGACTCTGATTTGTTGATCTGATTTGGCAGTAAATCCGATTCCTGATTTGGCAGTAAATCCACTTCTGAGTTCGAGTCCGAAACTAATCTTGATTCGATCGTGATTCGTCCGAGTCCACCCTTGGTTGGATGACTCGTTGACTCTTCAACCCGTTAGCTTGATTCCGCACACGAGTGGATTTATTCTGTTGTTTGCGTACGGTTCATTAGCTTCGTAGCCTCGTTAATCCGCTTCGTCGCGTATCGCTTGGCTTCGGCGTTGTGGACTAACAATCGTGTCTGCATACGTTGCCCGATGGTCGGTTCGTCGAATCGGCGTTTGTCGAGCTGTGTTATGGGACCTATAAGCAGTTTTATACGCCTACAGATACCCCCTCCAAAGTATTTCAGTCTCATTCTTTTATAGAAGAGTCTGGAATACTTTGGATATGATTGTCCCATTCTTCGATTGGTTACGACGGGATGTTTGTCTTGATTCCTTCAATCCTTCAGGCTATTCGGTGCTTTGTCGAATATCTGAAAGGGTTTCGGTGCTGCATTTATTGTCTGACCGTTGTCGGAATTTTAAACCTGGAGTTGATTCCTGATCTTTTAGCTAAACATCGATTGTTGGCGTCGAGTCTTTATTT
>NC_033794.1:31199386-31205674 GCF_001876935.1 Asparagus officinalis
AATCCGTTCTGCATGTGACGTTGTGCTAAGAGAGTTAACGGTCTTAGTGCTACGATATTGAATACGTAGACTTCGTCTTTCTCACGGGAATAGACTACCCGGTGACGCGTGTTAGGCGTTGACTTTAGGGTTTTTGGCTAACCCCTAGCCTTCATCGGATTTGATTAGCCTTTACCGACTACCGTTTGAGTCGGGCTAGCATGCGAATTGTCTAAATCCGTTCCGCATGTAATGTTGTGTTGAGAGAGTGAATTCTCTTAGACTTTGCTGCTACGACTTCGAATACGTGGACTTCGCTATTGTTATGGGAATAGGCTACCCAGCAACGTGTATTAGACGCTGACTTATCCCTATTTAGGCTTCGGGATAAAATACCCCCAGAATCAAACTCTGGTATCTTTTTCCACGGAAAAAGACTAAACCGGCGACGCGTGTTAGGCATCGGCATATCCTTTCTTAGGATTCGGGATGAAATTCCCCATGCGTGTAAGGCATGGATTATGGTGTTAATAATAACAACCTGCCACAATGTTGAATATGCGGACGGATGTTCTTTTTAACGGTTAAGAACTAACCGGCAGCGCGGGTTAAGCGCAGGCTTATCCTTGCTTAGGTTTCTGGATAAAATAACCCAGAATCGAACTCTGTCGTCTTTTTCTACGGAGAAAGATTAAACCGGCGATGCGTGTTAGGCGCAGACTTATCCCTGCTTAGGTTTCATGATAGGATACCCTAGAATCGAATTCTGGTGTCTTTTTCTACGGAGAAAGACTAAACCGGCAGCGCGTGTTAGGCGCAGACTTATCCCTTCTTAGGATTCGGGATAAACTTCCTAGGATGAATCTTAAATTGATAAATTTTGGAAAAGATCGGTGCGGGAAAGGAAGAATTTTATATTCTATTTCCCGGTCTTCTTTTAGGGTGAAGGCGAACCCAACAGACAAAGGAAGAATTTTATATTCTATTTCCAGTACAAAAGAAACTAGGAGTGGGATCTCCACTCCGAGAATCTGGAAAAATCTAGATAAACTTACCTTTTATAGGATTGGTTATCTAAACTGAAAAATGAGTTCTTCGTTTATCGAAGTGAAACTTCAACTTTGGTTATAACCATGAGAGAACTTAACCAAAGAGAAGAAGAAGGGAGTTCTTTCGTTTATCGAAAGGGGACTCTGAACTGAAAGTGGACCTCTTGTTCATGGAAAGAATCGAGAGGGCCAGAAAAATATTTTTTGGTGGACCCACTGTCAATTGAAATTGACCAGTGAGGGATTTTGGTGGTGAAAAATGATTCTGGGTTATCCTCTAGAATATTAAGTGCAATATTCTTCAAGGAACTTCCCGGTAAATGGGTTATCCTGAATGTACTAGGGATAGTATTTTTTCAGGAACTTCCCATTTATTGGCATTAATTGACTGGTGCCTTCTTGGGTGATCAGACGATATGCGCCGTTTGAGTAGACCGTGTCTATCACAAACGGCCCTTCCCATTTGGGTTCGAATTTACCTTTCTTTTTGGAGTTAAGGATTATCGGTCGATGAGCAACGAGGACCAGATCCCCTTCCTTGAAGCTTCTCTGTCGGACTCTCTTGTTAAAAGCCCTAGATATTCGGGCTTGATAAAACTCAATTTGTTGTTGAGCCTCCAAGCACTTTTCATCTAACCTCTCGAGTTCTTCGAGACGTTTTTGATGCTGTTCCTCTGTCGTCATCTCGGTTGCGAGAGCAATCCGAAGGGATGGGATTTGAATCTCTAAAGGTAGCACAGCTTCACATCCGTATACCAACGAATACGGGGTGGCTCCTGTAGGTGTGCGTATGGTGGTGCGATAAGCCCAAAGTGCTTCACCGAGTTTATCGTCCCAGTCCCGTTTATTGGTCTTCACGAGCTTTGACAGGATCTTAATGATCGTCTTGTTGAACGCCTCAGCTAATCCATTCGCAGCGGGATAATAAGCTGTTGACGAAATATCTTCAATTTTAAACTTGTCACAAAACCTGACGAAGGCGTTGCTTATGAACTGTGGACCGTTGTCATGAATGATCCGTCTTGGCACGCCGTGTCGGTATATGACATGATGCTTGATGAAATTGATGACGTTGTTCGTCTTCACTTCTCTAAGCGGAATTGCTTCAGCCTACTTTGAAAAGTAATCGGTGATTGCGAGGATGAATCGATCACCTTTGACTGAAGGGGGAAAAAATAGGACCGACGATGTCCATACCCCATGTCTCGAACGACCAAGACGTGGTTGACGTGTGCAACTGCTCTGGCGGTTGATGCATATAATTTGCATGTATCTGACAAGCATGACACTCTTGGGCGTATTCGATTGCGTCACGAACCATTGTTGGCCAAAAATATCCCATTCTCCTGATACGATCATACAGTTTGGGACCGGGCTGATGCGCACCACATTCTCCTTCGTGTACTTCCTTAAGAACTTCTTCTGCTTCTTTGTTCGAAAGACATCGGAGTAACAAACCATCATACCCTCTACGGTATAACGTATGTGTCTCGGTATTATAGAAGAACCTTGGTGCTCTTCGACGGATTGATTCCCTTTCTTTTATGTCCTTTGGTAAAATATCATATTAGACGTAGTCAATGATAGGAAAATGCCAATCTCGGGACTCAGACCCAATTTGGGTTGAATTCACCTCCTTTGCGTTCGAGTTTCCATCATCTTCCTCTTTAATATCCATATCGTATATGGGTATGCAGAGCTGATACGTCCTTACCGTGACTAGTAGTTCAGTGTCGGGAGGCTGCGCAAGTGATACCGCTAGTGCTGCCAGTGCATCCGCATAAGCGTTCTGGAGATGAGGGATGTATTCAATAAAGAATTCTTCAAAAGATTCTGCTATTTTGATGGCCTCCTGGTGGTACGGGGGTCTTGGTTCCTGACTTCATACTCTCCACGGACTTGGTTGACTATCAGTTGCGAATCCCCAAAATCTTCGAGATATTCGACCCCCAGCTCCTTGGCGAAACTGAGTCCAATGAGAAGCGCGTTGTACTCGGCTACGTTATTAGAGCACGGACTAGTCAATGAATAAGCTCGAGGCATCACATGCTTCCCTGGGGAGATTAGGACAACCCCAACCCCGGAGGAAACTATAGAACCTCCTGGGGTTATTACCCTATTAACTGACCTTGAGGCACCATCGAAATATAACTGCCATACTTGTTGGTGCGACGTAGTGTTAACCTCATGGGTTTCGTCCGGCAAGTCATCATATACTTCTACCGTATCTGTGGTCGGGTTTACCGCCAAAAGATCGCAAATTGCTTGTCTTTTGATCGACTTCTGTTGTTTGAAGTGCAAATCATATTGGGACAAGAGAAGAGCCCATTTCGCTAACCGCCAATTCATAGAGGCCGGTTGCGTCATAAACACCCTTACTGGATTAACATTGGAAATGACGTAAATCGTCTGTCCAACCAAGTAATGCCGCATCTTTTGCATCGCGAATACCAATGCGAGGCATTCTTTCTCAATCATCGGATATCAAGACTCGGCGCCTATCAAGGTCCGACTTAGGTAATAAACTGCCTGTTCGTGACCGTTATCGTCGTCTTGTGCTAGTAAAGCACTTATCGAGTGGTTCATCGCCTTGATGTAAATCAAGAACGGTTTACCCGATTTCGGTGCAACGAGAACAGGAGGATTCGCCAGATATGTTTTGATATCTTCGAATACTTTTTGGCAGGCGTCGTCCCAGATAAATGACACCCCTTTCTTGTTTAGCTTAGAGAATGGTTGGCACTTCCCAGAAAGGTTTGAGATGAACCGCCGGATGTAAGCTAGCAGCCCTTGCAATCCTCTGAGCTCTCTCAGATTTCTAAGAGGTTGCAGTTCGTGTATCGCCTTTACTTTGTCAGGATCAATATGTATACCTTTAGTGGTGACGACGAATCCAAGGAATTTTCCGCTAGACATTCACAGGAAGGATTTAGTAGGGTTCATCTTCAATTGATGACTTCGCATGAGATCGGACATCGTCTTCAAGTCCTTGATGTGATCTTTTTTGTTGTGGCTTTTTACAACCAAATCATCAACGTAGCACTCGACTGTTTTCCTGAGATGTTCTTGGAAAATTTTGGTCATTGCTCGCTGGTATGTGGCGCCTGCGTTCTTTAGACCGAAAGGCATCACTGTGTAGCAAAAGACACCGAGGGGCGTTCTGAACGCTGTATGCTTCTCGTCATCTAGATGCATTTTGATTTGGTTATATCCTGAAAAACCATCCATAAAAGACATTCTCTCAAATCCGCACGTATTGTCGATAATGACATCTGTGATTGGGAGAGGAAAGTCGTCTTTTGGACATGCCGTATTCAGGTCCCTGAAGTCAATGCAAATCCTGATTTTACCGTTCTTCTTCATGACTGGAATAATATTGGCTAGCCAATCTGGATGTTGCTCCTCTCGGATAAATCCTGATTCGATCAATTTCTTAACCTCTGCCTCAATGGCTTCCATAATCTGCGGACGAAACTGTCTTTGCTGTTGTTTGATAGGTTTGGCATCCGGCTTGATATCGAGGCGGTGCATTGCCACATTAGGGTCGAGCCCTGGCATATCTTCATAGTTCCAAGCGAAGACGTCAATATACTCCCTGATGAGAGCAATTAACTCCTCCTTCTCATTTGGGGGAAGGCTGTCACTGATGAATATGGGCTTCGGATTGGCCTCGTCACCCATGTTAACTTGGACTATTTTATCTTCAGTGGGCGGTTCTCTTTGTTCGAACCTATCGCCGTACTGCATGTTTAGGTGATGAACCCATGGATCTTCCCACGTTGGCATTTGATCGTCGTCTTCTATCGTCACAGGATCGACCGTAGTCATATGCGACATCAGTTTCTTGAACACCTCCCCCAAACTTGCGTCGGAATCCCCAGCTGAAGAATCAGAAGAGTATCCGTTCTTAGTTTTGTTAGCAATTTGATCGATAATTTGCCAACCACATTCATCATCAGACGAGGAAACATAGCCTAAGCCTCGCCCGTATTTATAATAATCCTCGGATTTCCCTTTTGGTACATATACCGCTTTGGCTGGAGTACGAGGACCTCGATCGAAGTATAGACCTTCTCCGAGTATGAAATCATATCCCTGGTTTCTTTGTTACATAAGATGATCGGAGCGGCATATGTAAATCAGGATTATCGTGTAGTCCTTTTGTCGCATCATCAAGAGACAACGAGTACTCTAAATCATCCTTTATTTCTATATCGGCAAGTTGCCAGTTACAACCTCCATCTGACGATTGTTCATCGTCAAGATTGATTACAAAGGGTACAATGTCATTTAAAACAAAACCACCATTGTAATCGAATCCGGCTTCGAAATCAGCTTCTTCTCCGCTATCTGTGCCCTGGACCGATGGTTCCGTGTCGGATTCATTACGTTCCGTGTCGGATTCGTTACCATAGAGGAGAGAATCAGTGAAATAATTCTCAAACCCTTTAAATGGTTGTTTATTCGCGACCACCGTCCTGACCCTTCCACCAGTGTCGACATATTTCAGACACTGATGTAGGGTGGAGGGAACTATAACATTACTATGGATCCAAGGCCGACCCAGTAGTAAGTTATATGATGTCTCAGCATCAATCACGTAACACGTGACCTCCGTCTTCAGATCACCCATTTGGCACTTTATCCGGATCTTTCCCAAAGGCCTTGACCCGCTGGTGTTGAATCCGTAAATGACCGTGCCTGTAGACGCCAATTTGCTGACTGGAATACCAAGGCTATGCATAAGGCGAAGCGGCATAATGCTCACAGCGGAACCCGGATCCACTTGGATCCGGTTGACTTCGCTGGAACCAATGTATCCGATGAAATATAGGGGTCGATCATGGTTTGAATTCTTCGTCTGCATATCCTCTTTGGTGAAGGTGTTACAGGGAAGGTTCTTAGCCGCTATGTTGCAGTGTTGCATTGACAGTTCTAGCTCTTCAGGTGCCGGTTTGACCCGAGTGAGGAATGCTTCAGAATCAGCCAAGGCTTCTCGTAAGGCTTCCCTAGTCTCCTTAGACAACCGCAGCAATTCATACAACGTTATCCGCGCTGGAATATTGGCTAATTGAACCATAATATCGAAGACGCGCGGAGTTTTTGAACTCTCTGGTTTATCCCTTCCAATCAGACGACTGAAACGAGACTGCTTCGGATTCTGTATTTCCTGGAGTTTTTGTTTATCCGTCGGCTGTCGTCGAGCATCTTCAATCGGTTTAGGAACCATAATCACCCCCAGCTCTGTGAGAGTTTTGGC
>NC_033794.1:31206674-31209990 GCF_001876935.1 Asparagus officinalis
CCCGGTGTGATAGTGGAGATCTCCTCGAGGTGAGGAGCGGGGACGTAGGTTAGGCGGACCGAACCTCGTAAACATATCGTTTTGTTTGTGTTTGCATTAGCGCACTTATTTTCATATTTATATTGCATTTGTCAATTGCACTGTAGGCTGTCTAAAAATCACAATAGATAGCTTATCCTCTATCAAACACTGATGATGGAAGTTACAATCTGACGACTTCCAGAAGGCTATAATTTGAAGACTTTCACGTAGATCGCTGAAGGTTACAATCTGACGACCTTCACGACAACCGATGAGAGCTCTAGTTCAACAGCATTCACAATCAACATCGGGAGTTACAATCTGACAACTCTCATATTCTCAAGGAGCCAAGGATTACTTTGTGATAATCTCTTCAAGACAAGACGCGGAGGTCCTCCCCGTGTGCCAACATCAAAACGCCGGGGTCGAACCCGCGTTACAACATCAAAACGCGAGGGTCGAACCCACGTTACAACATCAAAACGCCAGGGTCAAACCCGCGTTACAACATCAAAACACGAGGGTCGAACCCACGTTACAACATCAAAACGCGAGGGTTGAACCCACGTTACAACATCAAAACGCCAGGGTCAAACCCGCGTTATAACATCAAAACGCTGGAGTCGGACCTGCGTTACAACAAGCGAAACGTGAGCGACCCTCGCGTTCTGGATGTTCAGTCAACACCCAACCTCGCGTCTCAATACTAAGACGCGAGGTTAGGGTCCTGAACGCCAGGTTGGGCGTTTGACTCATTCAAATATGAGTCGAACGGTTTCAGAACCATTTTCCCCACGATCTGAGGAAATCACGCCCACTTAGGAGCGGATTTAGAGGGCAGTTACACCCCCTTAATCCCCTATAAAAAGCTAGTAAACTCCACTGAGTTCAGGGTTCGATTTTTTGGCTTTAATCGACCATTGAAGGCTGGCTTTTTGGAGCTGAGAATTGGCAGCAACAGGGGAGATCATTGGGCGAACTTCAGAAGAGATCGGCATCATCCTTCAAGGAAGATCATCTTCAACGTTCGGCAACAGGAGCTTCCTCATCCTTGGCTATTAACCGATTTTCGGTTTAAATCAACTCTTTTTCAAGAGTTAAAACTCGTTCAGAGTTATCAACTCGTTCAGAGTTCTAAAACTTGCTACGCAAGTTCTCCACAATGTCAAATCGTGAGGAGAAGACATTGTTCTAGTGAATCAAGACGTGCGGATCGTCAACGGAGAACAAACTCGACGCGAGCATTCGAGGGAGGCACTCCATCGCCACCGTGAAGAACCCAGTTTTAAACAAAGGGGAGAACCAAATTTGTTCTCTTCTCTTTTGTAATCAAATTGTAACCGGAATCAAAGGAATACAAATCAATTTTCTCACTATCTTATTTTGTTTGTTTCACCCTTGTATTAGTTGTATATCCTTGCATATATATCTTGTCATATATCATACTTGCTAGGATATTTGTTAATTAGTTTTTAATTGGCATAAATCGGATTAGATTAGCATAAACCCTATTCACCCCCCTCTAGGGTTCCTTCCTAGCGGCATTAGGGTACTTTCATTTGGTATTAGAGCTTGGTGCTCTTGATTAGAGGCTTAATCGCCTAGAGTCAAAGTTACTTGTTCTCATTATTGTTGCTAATCTTGCTTTGATATTATTTATTTTGCTTGCCCATACATTATAAATAGTATGATAATTTCTAGTTTTGGCTACGGATACATTAAACAATGTTGCTCCGCTAGATAAGTCAACTGTTCCCCTAATGAACAATGGTGTGGTAGATCAAATCTTTGTTTGAAGAAGAAGAAAAGGATTAAAAAAGAAACAAAAACACTTAACCGCCACAACCGCTCGACACTCCTAAAAGAACAAAGAATGCCGAGAAGAAAAAAAAAAAAGAGAACAAGAAATCGAGAGCTTAAAAACAACAAACAAGAATGAACAATCAAATAAAAAAATAAAATCAAACGTAAATAGTTCAAAAAACCATAGATCACGAAAAAACTCTAAAAAGTATCGATTTATGGGAGTTATTGACAAAAGCACATATTTGTGCACCTTAACTTTGGAAAGAAATCCAGTGGAAAAACAAACATGACAAAGACACATGCGGTTTACCTCATGAATCAAAGGTTACGTGATAGACATTTCATGCATAAACATTTTGGTCACTATTATTTCTATAACAAAACTTGCTCATGTTGATAGTAGCCTTAACGACTATTTGGAAATTATTTGAAGCAACACAATAAACCAAAGATCAAGCGGAACTTAGGGGCGGATGAAGCAACGACCGATGCTATTGGAACGGCTCCGCATAACTACAAATTACAACAATGAGAAAAGAGAACCGTACATCATGAGACACGAACCAAGTGCCACTAGGCGATAGCCCTGAGTCGAGTTAATGCAGAGTCCAGCAGTAACGAGAATGATCTTACTATTGATGAACGCTCGCCATGGTTATGAATTATTGATGCATGATTATAAAAAATTAAAACGTAGCTTTATTGACTTAAAAAGCAAGCATGCCGAATTGAAATCATCTCATGAAACACTAGCCACTAAGTTTGATCTCATTGCAAATGAAAATGTAAATCTCAAAAATTGCAATACTAGCCACTAAGTTTGATCTCATTGCAAATGAAAATGTAAATCTCAAAAATTGCAATGAAAAATTAAATTTGGAAAATGCTAGTTTGTTTCATGAAAAATGTGATGCTATGTTAGAAGTTGAGAACATTAGAAAAGAGCTTAATTCTTTCAAAATTGATCATGCATGTTCTACTTCTAATAACAATGCTTATGTGAAAAATAATGAGTTGAATCAAGTTAGAAATAGAATATCCACTTTAGATTCAACATTAAAAACTTGCATTGTTAATAACAACAAGCTTATGGACTTGTGTGCAAAGTCCCACAAAAATGTTTCCAAGAAACCTATTTACTATGCACACAAGTATAACAAAATTTATTTCCAAGAAACCTATTTACTATGCACACAAGTATAACAAAATTTACAAATGTTCTATTTGCGGTCGTAGATGCCATGTTGCTAAATTTTGTTATAATGCACAAAAGCCTAACAAGCCTAATCATGTTTGTGCATCCCATCAAGCTTCATCATCACACACATATGCATATGCATCATTTTCTCATCATAAGCATGCTAGTGTGTTTAAATATGATCATTGTGGTCGTTTTGGCCATTTGGCAAACTTTTGCTTCGACTTAAAAAGGATTTCACATTTGCCAAATGTTTCTAATAGACCACAAAAGTTTATGTGTAGTGTTTGT
>NC_033794.1:31210990-31213111 GCF_001876935.1 Asparagus officinalis
TAGCCAGTAGTTCGATTTTTTCGGGCTTTGTTTTAGATTTTGGCTTCTAAATTTGACGTAGTTTTGATAGTTTGTTGACTATATCGTGCCTTTGCAATTTCTTGGCTTCCTGTATGAGGATTTCTGCATGTGCAAGCAATGCATGACATTTTTGGGTTCGCTCCTCAATGGTTGAGCGAGTCTTTTTAACGCGAGTCCATTCATTAGCCGCTACTTCAAAGGGGTAATCCCTTGTGCTAAGGCATCTGATATTTCTTAGATGTCATATTCGCCTTATAGCAGACTCCGTCAACTGACTCTAAGGCCTTGGCAAATTGGCGCGCGAGGCGTTGGCATCGTCTTTGACACGCTCTCTTTGATAGGGTTAGCTCTCCTTTTGTGGTTAACCCCTTGATCGAGGAGGGATCTAGATCTACAGATCTGGCCTCGTTGGAAGCCGGAGAAGCGTTGTGATGTGCAACTGTAACAGCGGCAGCACGAAGGTCATTTTCTTGGGTCTTCAAATCCGAAGACCAGCGAAGACCAGCGAACCTTCCTAGATTTGCGAGGAGAGGAGGATCTGGAGGATGAGGACAAGTACTCCTCAAACTTCTGTTGGTCGAACTCATATTCGACCTCTTCTTCAACCAGGATGTGAATCTGATGTTACGACACATCAGCCTTCGTAGAAATGCTATTGGCTCCCAATGTGGTCACCAATTTGTTTTCATCAAAAGTTACTTTTTCCATTATTGTTAAACATGTTACACTATTTATTAATTACAAGTTCAAACTAAAAGAAAAGTCGATCTTTTTATAAGACCTTCTTACAATGAAAAAGTAAAAATTACAACTTTATCCAACAAAACACAGCAGTAGTTTATCTCATGTTACTTTGTGTGGGACTTTTGTCTGTGTCAGGGATGCGTTCTGTGGACCACCATAGATTAGACCCGGTTGACAAAATAATTATGCTCTTGCTTCACGAAGAAAACAATTGTAGTAGTGATAATCACGACAAAGTGAGATTGTGGCTCTAATCGAGATTAAAACCAAGTTTAATCCGGAGGAAAGAGGGGGAGAGAATCTTAGATCTTTCGAATGCTTTTTCTTTATGAAAAAGTTCACCAAGATTCATCAATTCTCCTCTGAAATTCGTGGTTTACTGCTCAATTCGACAACACCTCGCCCTCTGATTTCATATCCTCTCAAATGAAGATCCTGAGCTTCTATTTATAGGTTTTTGTCGCCGTGTTTTCTGATAAGTTTAAGTATTTTGACATCATCTGTAGTTGATAGCCGCCCAAGCACACTTAAGGATAGCTTTAGAACAGTTGGAGAGGTCCTAGGATGAAAGAATCCTATCAAAACATCGAAATCCGTGTTTTGTGGAGTTTTGGGAGGTCAAAACAATCATGGCGGCTCGGAGCTGCGTGAGCCACCATTTGGTGGTTCGCATGGGTTCGAACCACCATTTGGTGGCTCGCACTCGTGTGAGCCACCATTTGGTGACTCACATGGGTACGAGCTACCATTTGGTGGCTCGCACTCACGCGAGCCTCCTGACCTGTTTTCTTCATCTTTTTGACGTTTTGGCTGTTTGCAACCCCTTCGGTTCGCTTGTTTTGCGCTTGTTTTGCGCTTGTTTTGCTTTTATGTGCGTTTCGTCGTTTCGCTAACTTGTATGCTTCAACAATTCGCTTCATGCGTTTACCAGCGTCGGATAATCTTCCTTGACTCGGATAATGATATTCATCATCTTCTCTCTGGCTCGAGCTGTGTTCGGGGACCTTTTAGGCAATTTTTGACGGCTACATTTATTTAAGTGTGTTTTCACAAGTGTTTTGTGAAAAAGTTCACAAGAAGAAGAAGAGATTAATTCTATTGTTTGAGCTTCAATTTCATCCATCTCCCTCTCTTGTTTTTTAGAGAAAATTCCTCTAAACTCAATTTCTAGTTTTATACATTTATTTGTTATTTATTCATTTTATTTAGCTAGAATTTACATTGAATTTAGTTTTGATATTGCTCATTGTTTACACGCACCCACTTGAGCTTAAGTATTTCATACATAGTATATTGGGGTTGTGAGAGTGTAACATTGAGTGTGGGCTTAATTGTGTTCTCATCTTGTTTAGAGAA
>NC_033794.1:31214111-31215728 GCF_001876935.1 Asparagus officinalis
AATCAAAGCCTTAAATAGGCTTACACCAATACTGAAATAGCTAAAAATAAGCAACTAATCTGAGAAAGTGGGGAAACATGGCCCACGACTTCAACTTCATAAATGAAAATGCTAACCAAGTAATTAAAGACTAAAGGACCCAATAAAATTGAAAAATAACAGCCACAAATAAAATAAAATAAAATAAAATAAAAATGACCCACTAACTATTTGAAGCACTCCGGTACTATGCAACAGGGAAATCATGACCAATATCTTATATGGGTAGGGAGAGTACGACCTGGACGAGGGATTTAGGAGTGTATGAATGGTTGGGGCTGAAATTATTGTTTGTCCGTACTGCAGGCAGATGCACGGTGCTGAGATAAAGAGCATCTCCGAGAAAGGCGTCGAGCCAGATGAGGGAAGAGCAAAAGATCAGGCGGTACCGTATTAGCAGTATGATGGCTAAAGTATGGGTGAGGATGAAGAGACGGTCGCCAAAAGCTACCACATATTTTATTACTGGAAACCACGCTGAGGGCACCAACAGTCTGGGCAAGCAAATTGGAACGATTACTAGGTCAGTCAACGGGATTTTCTTCTTCATTATTATTATTATTATTATTATTATTATTATTATTATTATTATTATTATCCGGAGGAAATGCACTGGTGCTTTCTAAGAGTGTACTGACTGAGGAGAGGGGTTAAGATTTATCACTTCCCACTAGGAATTTTCATCTCGGCGGGTGATTTACCTTTTTCTATTAGCTGATTACACTTGTGTTTCTGCTACTTGGTACTTTGCATTTGTTTGAAGATGCTACTATCTTTTCCCCCAATATGTTTGATATTGTTCCCATTCAAGTTACCGACGGGTAACTATACTCTTTCTGAACCTTATTTATTTATTTATTTATTTATTTATTTATTTGAATTGATAAATATAGATATTGCTTCACTTATTAATGGATATGGATACAAATAGTGATGAACCATTCAATATCTCCAAATAAATATCCACATACATATCCCACTACATAGGAGTACGTACGAGTGTATATGTCCTTTAGTATTGTATAATGTAAGATGACGAACTTTTTCTCTTGAAAATTTACAGTAAGATTGAACAAAGTTTCCTTAAAAAAATTCACAATAAGTACCCAATTAAATACGCGGATCGGAGTCATCTATCTATTTTTATCAAATATAATATTGAGACATGTGAATCGAGATATGGAGGATTTAGTAAGAACGCAAAAGAGGCTTACCGAGGTTATTTTGGTTGGTAGGGTATTGAGTATGTCAATAAAGCAAGGGTGCAGGTTGAAGTGATAGCCAGAGCAAACTTCTTCATACGTGGTTGATAGTGAAAGGCTACATGGCACTCATGTAGCCTATTGTTTCACAGACTTTTCAATTATATACATTACTTGTATTTAGTAGTACGAAAATACCCTAAAGTTTTTTATACTTGCACTTAGATACCTTATTTGCTTTTTTAGCACTTATATATGTTCGCGGGAAAAGTTGGTGTTTTCTTCATTATCGATGTCATTGCACTCGGTTAACAACTTTATGTGTTACAAAGAGATCCGGTCTTTTTATAAGATCCGGCTTACAATGAAAATCAAA
>NC_033794.1:31216728-31217698 GCF_001876935.1 Asparagus officinalis
GGCCAGAGGGCCGAACCTCGTTAACACATCGCGCGTCAAGGATAACGAACTCCTAACTCTATCTCCCTTACTTTAATTGCTTTACTGTTTTTGGTTTGCTTGTGTTTGATTTTTATTGCATATTAGAGCCTCTTGACCCTAATCACCACCCCCCCCTCTAGGGTCCAACAAGAACTTGGAGGATTTTCGGCGAAATCTTCACGTTGCAGCAGAGGGGATCCACTCTCTCTCAGATCCAGGAGTTTCTCATCACCCCAGAGGCGAGTAACATCTCGCCCAACCTTGCCCTATTTTTCTAAACATTTTCAAAGAGTTTTTATGAGTTTTGATGAGCCAAAAATATAATTTTTGTACAAAGAATTGATTTTTTATAGCATATAGTGGAAGATATATGATTTCAGAATATTCAAAACCCACAAATGTTTATTTGAATCGGAGATCTAGATCTGAAACGTGTTTTTACAAGAGATTTAACATGGGCTTTGTTTTAAAATGTTTTAAAACATAAATACACATGTTTAGGGTTTTGTTTATGTATTCACACATGAAATTTTCGTTTCAGTTTAGTTCATACATGTTAATATCAATATTTTCATGCTTGGGATTGATGGGGATGAGTTTAGATCAAATTTTGGGTATATAAGAACATGTACAGGGTTTTCTGCAGTCAATCGGTCGACTGATCAGTCGACCGACGGGCTGAAATTTTCAGTCATCAGTCGACTGACGGACTGATTTTGTTTTCTCAGCTTCTCAGTCGACTGGTCAGTCGGCTGATGAGCTGAGGCTGTGCTGCCTGATCTTTATCGGTCGACATATGAGTCGACTGACGTCATCAGTCGACACATCAGTCGACTGATGAGCTGTTTTACAGATTTTTAATATGTTTGAGTTGCTTTTTGGGGTCGCCTCGATAACCTGACCCTAGTTTACCATGTTAATGATTTACCTGTACATGTGGGATGCCTTT
>NC_033794.1:31218698-31223475 GCF_001876935.1 Asparagus officinalis
TAGGAGGAGATCAAAGGTTCGAAACTTGCGGAGTCGGCGGCCGCAAATATCAAGTCAGAGCCTATTGAAAGATTAAGACAACGGGCTTTGGTATAGTTTAGTTACGGTTTTTATAGGATGTGTTGTTAGATACGTTTTAAGGCTTAATAGTCAATATACAGGGCACTACGTATGTGGTTGGCTTAGATGCATATATATAGGTGGTGTAGCGTAGCGGATGAGGGTAGGAGCGAGGAGGGCAGATGTTTTAGATTTTGATCGTTTATATATACATAGCACGTATTTGGTTCTAAGCTCAAATATGGCGTTTCTAGGTTTATAGACTTAAGCATGCATCCAATATACATACATTTATCAAGTCTATATAGATGCATTGTGCAAGTTTGCAAAACACCGGATTGTTTATGTCGGAGGAGAGACGATCTTGATATTATTCTTCATGTATGATCACGGTTGCGATGGTTTTCGAAGCGGAGCGGTTTTGTAAGAAGTATGTATTTCACAATTGGAAAATCAAATAGAAATTCTTTTTGTATCATGTTCAAGGAATATCATTGTTCAAACCATTTCTCAAGTTTCGATCAACGTTTGGAAATGGATTTGTTATGTTTGTACAAGAATTTACAAATTCAACGTTTCGTTCGTCGCACACATGTTCGTGCATGTTCTTACAAAACTGCATCTGAGTTTTGCACAACTGAGAAGTGAATATTTGAAAAAATTCTTGTCTGGCTGACCATGTTGTATCTACATGTTTAGAAACTTTCATACCAAGTTTTTACTATTGTTGGAGTTGAGTACTGTGGCCTAATGTCGGAATGGTTTACAAAAATCGGTCGGAGGGAGGTCACACGATGAGTTTTAGAAACTGGAGTTTGCTGGTGTTCAAGGGGGGACATTTAATTATCTCAACTGAAGGGAAATTATTTTTCATGGGGGAATTCTTTTCTGTCGGTAGGGAGCAATGTTTTGTATAAATATGTCTAGACTACCGGCCTCAAATCTAATTTTGGAGCTGTGGAGGCTATGTTTTAAGCGCGACGTTGACGATTTATAAAATCAGATATACCTGGCTACAGTACCGAGGGGGATTCTTTGGGGCGGGGGGGTCGGTCGAAGGCGGCGGCGGGAGTTTTTCCGCCCGGTCGACCGACCGAACTGTGCTGGACTTTTCCTGCGGGCGCTCTTTCTTTGCTCGGCGGTCGAGCCTGCTGATTTCCTCGGTGCGACACCTGTGCAGTTTCTAACGGCTGCTTTTTTTAGAGCGTTGCAGAATGGTTTTTGGTCATGCTTGTTTGGGTTGTTTTGGTGAGGTCTTGGAGGCTCATATAAAGCGCCTCACGTTTGATGCTCAAGTTTTCAATGTAAGCGCAAGAAATATTTTAAAGAGTTTTATATCAAGGGTTTAATTGGTTTAAGTGTGTTTAGTAAGGCTTTTATAGCATCGTTGAGTGTTTCGGTTTGGTGAATCTGTTTTTAGCAAGAGCTTGAGGAGATTATCCAATTACATTTGGGCATTCATCGCATCCTCTCTCTTGTCCATCCTAGAGAGTTTCCTAACTTAACTCTAGCTTTTATTGTAGTTAATTAATTTGTTGTAAATTATCATCCTCTATTAACAGCTAAAGTGTTGTATTGAGTTTAGATTTGATTTTATGCTCATTGTTACCCCACACACTTGAGCTTATTGTAGTTACACGATCCATAAATATATTTGGGATTGGTGAGTTGTAACATTGAGTGTGAGCTTTCATTGTGTTCTCATGCCATAGTTGAGAAACAAGTTATATTTGTTACAATTGAGTGGTGTGTGAAGTTTTCCGTGACCTAGAAAACGGCGTATTGTTGAGGTGTGGAAGTGAGCGCACATTGTGAGAGTGTATAGTGGTAGATCTCCTGCCCGAGGTGAGTGAGTCGGAACGACGTAGGTCGTGGGACGAACTCCGTGAGAGAAATTGTAGGTGTAAAGCCGTTATTCGGGTGAACGTAAAAACCCGGTTGTGCAAAGTGGGAATATCCGCCGGGAAGTGGAGCGAGACGTAGGCACGGAAAGGCTCCGAACTCCGTGATGCATCTTTGTGTGTTTTCGTGGATTGTCTTGCGCGTCTCACTTGTGATTATGTTTCATCAATCAATTCTGTCCGCCGATTCATCTATTGTTCACGTTTGTCCACTATCTTGTTTATCGTGTTTAATGTTTATATCACCCTTAGTTTATGATATCGCTTGCATATGATTATTTCATCAGTATAGGAGAAGTATCACTTCTGTGTATAGTGGCTTATGTCTTGGGCTTATAAGCGTCTTGTATATCTATCTTGCAAGAATACAACTTGGTTAATTAATTTTTAATTGGCATTTAAATCGGATTAGATTAGCATAAGACCCTAATCACCCCCCCCCTCTAGGGTCTAACACTTTTCTGGTGGATCGGTAGGAGGAGGAGACATCATACAACACACAAGGGCCTAGAGTGCCTTATTGAAACAAAATTGCAAATCAGGATCGATCAAACCTCTCAGTGGTGATGCAATATCGTTGATTTTGAGTAACACTGAGAAGGAAAATAGCAACCATCTCCTCAACGCTGATATATTGTGTATCTTGTAAATGCCCACGTTCTCGCAAGACCATACACAATTTCATGAAGCAATCCGGATACATACGATATACTCGACGAAAATCACGTGGATTGCTCTCCATCTTAGATTTCAAATACTGAAGGCCAAGGTTCGTAATGCCATGTCTGAGTTGGGAGATGCGTAGATTTAACTCCTCTTGTGATATGAGGTGCGAGATACTCGTGACTAGACCTCCTATTTGTGCAGCCATGTTGATAATGCGAATGAGGAGATAATCAATAGTATCCTCATGAAATAGAAATTATCTTCCATACTGTATTAATCATATCACAAAATAGCATCTCCCATTTGTAAAATATCATCATTTGCAAATATGTCCAAAACATGAAAACATGAGATACTTGAATTTTGATGTTTTTACATAAACCAAGTTTTGAAACTTTGTAAAACAAATTTATAGACTTGATTAAAGATATAAACTATTGTTGTTAAGTCTATAAACCAAAAACTTAATATTATGCAAAAATGAAGTTTTGCATAATATGCATTTAACAAAATGATATATATGAAACATAAAATATGTATATGAATGTATATCTATTTCATATCTATAAAGCTAAACCAAATCAAAACAATAAATATGAAATATGTAATTTCATATTTATATAAAATATATATATATAATAACAATATATATAATATTATATATATATATATATATAGTATATATGATATATATGATATATTATATATATATATATAGCATATTATATATATATATATATAGTATACATATATATGATATATATATATATATATATATTATATAGTATAGCATATATATATATATATACATATATGTATATATATATACACATATTATACATGATTATAGTATATATATAGATAATAGTATATAATATATATATATATATATAATATAGTACCATATATATACCTAAACTAGATTACCCAAGCTATAGGTCTTCAATAAGCTTGACTTGGTATACTTGCGGATGAAGCTTGAACTTGGATCTTCAACTTGAATTGTAAGGTTTCATACCATAATTCCGCCAACCTCCATTGGATATGATCGTTGAAGCTCAATTCCATCCATCTTCCAACTCATTGTTTGTCTACAATAAATAGGAAAATACAAACACTAAACAAACAACATTAGTAGTAAATTGTTTGTTAAAACATCATCAAAACAAAAAGGCCAACATATACCCCCGGTTAAATTCTATTCATTAATGAACTCGAATACTAAATATTATTTGTTTAGTGTTAAATGAACTACCGGATCGAATATGAACAAATATTTAGCCAAATAATTAATGAACTATTTGTTAACTATTTGGTTCATTTCCACCCTTACTTGTCGATAGGGTTTTACAGCTTCATGGGATATGCATAACAAATTATACTCATCATAATGAGCATATTAGATACTCTATAGATATCCATCATTTTTCTAAATGAAATATAGTAACCTAATATTTCAGGTCTTATAGCACTTGTAAAATAAGTCTAACCATCACATCAAAGTATAAAATTAACAAATAAGAATAATAAGATCATCAAGTCTAAAAGCCCATATAATAATTTAAATTCTCCATCTCTTACGTGACAAGTCCTAGAGAATTCAAATATGGTCTCGTGCTGCACACATCATAATGTGGGCTTATGACATACACCCGGGGCATTACCATTCTTGGGGTTTGAGACATGCCACCACATCCAACATGTTAGTACGATGCATAATAACCTATTATAACATAGTTTTCCTTTACTAGTTATAGGTTAGACACAAATTTAAGAAATCTCTAAGTTAGATCACATCTCTAAGCAATTAACAATCACAATGCATTATCTAACAATATAATTTCTAAGGATAGTATAATTATTATATAAATAATTAATATTTAAAAAATAAAAGCAACAATAAAATCTTTAATAATATTAAAAAATATTACATAAGTTCTTTTGGATATGCAAGGGTATACTATATTACATTAGCAATCTCCCACTTGCCTTTACATCCAATCAGATACTATACTAACACCCATATTTTCTAGGTTTATCAAAAACCTTTTGTAACAATGATTTTGTAAAAGGATCTGCAATGCTATTGATGCGGCATAAACATGTACCAAAAAGGTTGCAAGTGCACAACCGTGTCAAGTTATAGTATT
>NC_033794.1:31224475-31225353 GCF_001876935.1 Asparagus officinalis
TACTTAACTCTATTAATTTGGCAAGTGACAATATTTTTATAAATTTTTTTTTAAACAAAAAGAAAAAAAATGCAACTAAAAAGATAAAATAAAGAGAAAAATATGTATTTTTTACCCCCACACCTAAATTTTGCATTGTCCTCAATGCAAATTCGCTGAAGCACAAAGTAAAGCAGATAAAATTAAAGAACTTACAGTTGTTCGGTTGACAATGATGATAATGATCTGCAATTACTCTTAGTATGAGGATGAAGAAATCAAATAAGAAGAAAATTGTAAGTAATTATTTTTTTTATAATTTTTTTTTTATTTTTATTTTTACCTATGTTACTTATTCAAGTTTTTTTTTATAAGGAATTTTTTTAAATATTATTAACTAAGAAACAAAAGAAAAATTAGTTTTTTTTTTACAGATAATGAGGTTCATGAAGAACCAACACCTCTTCCTCTCCGAGCGTAGAAAATTCTAAAAATGGTTTCAGACGTTGACCATTTATTTTAAAAATGTTACCATTTTTAGGATTTTCTATCTCGACAGCTCCACGTGAAAAAACTTGTTTGACAAAAAATGGACCTGTCCATCTGGATCTTAATTTTCCCGGAAAAAGATGTAATTTTGAATTGTACAATAAAACTTTCTGTCCTGGAGAGAAATTTTTTCACAAAATTGATTTGGCATGAAAAATTTTTGTTTTCTCTTTGTAAATTTTTGAGTTTATGTATGCATCATTCTGAATTTCTTCCAACTCATTTATTTGGAGCAATCTGTTTTTACCTGCTGAGTCTGATTCAAAATTTAACTGTTTTAATGCCCATATTGCTCGATGTTCTAATTCTACTGGTAGGTGGCAAGCTTTCCCAAACACTAATCTGTATGG
>NC_033794.1:31226353-31227068 GCF_001876935.1 Asparagus officinalis
GATGATCTCCTCAAGCTCTTGTGGAATTGATTCACAAAACCGAAACACTCAAATGCTTAAAAGCTTATATAAACACACTTTAAACAAACTTAAACTCTTGATTAAAACTTTGTTAAACCTCTTTTAAAACATTCTCTTTTTTCTCATGAAGGATGAGAGCAAGGGGGTATTTATAGCCTCCCAAAACCTCAGCGAAAAAACCCAATCAAAATGACCAAAAAGCCCAAGAGAAAACAGCTCAGAAACTATCCGTTGGAAAGTAATTATCAATTCGGCGGTCGACCGTGAGAAACTGGCAGTCAACCGCGAAGCACAAAATCCAAAAGAACAGTTTTGAAAAGCTGGCGGTCGACCGCGAAAGTCTCTGGATGAGCCACTGTCGACCGTTACGGTCAACCATGAGCCATAAAAAGGCAAGCTGGGTTTCTGGACTGTAGGCGGTTGACCGTGGCGGTCGATTGCAAACTGATACAGAAAATATATAGGTTTTGAAAGTTATTTTCTGATTTTAAAACCCTGTTTAAAAATATCAAATAAATTCAGAAAAATATAAAACTTTAGAAAATGATTGTAAACATGATAATACACATGTTATAAAAACTAGTTTTCAGAAAGGACCTTCCAAATAAAAAATATCATCATTTTGCAAAATAGTCCAAAACATGAAAATGTAAACACGTGAGTTTTGACATTTTAGCTTAACCATGTTTTGAAA
>NC_033794.1:31228068-31228720 GCF_001876935.1 Asparagus officinalis
AAAAATGCATCTCCCGATCTTTTGTACCACCTCATCTCTTTGTTCTATTTTGTATCTGTTCTCCATTGTAGTTTGGCGTCCTTGAACATTTACGAAAGTGTCTAAAGGGCCAAATGATCTACTCTGTTGGCCGTTACTTCCCTGTCCACTCTCCAACTCTTGACTTTCCGCTTCTTCCACCTGTGAATGTGAATCTTCCATTCTCCCAATGGAGCGAACCAATGCAGCTTTTTTTGCCTTTCCTGTTTCCATTTCTTTCAAAGCCTCTACACATTGTTTTTTAACCAACTCAGGAACCTTATCACATTTTCTAACTCCTTTACGAGTTCCTGCCAAGTGATGCTTCAATCTTGTTACTCCTGCTGTGATATGATGGTTGCAAAATTTGCAATACATAGAGTGAGTAGGTTCTCCTTCTTTCCAAACTCCATGCTCTCTAACCGGATCAAGACTCTTAGACATAACTAGATGCTGCACATATATAAAGAAATAGTCCAACATAGTCTGATTAGCAAATAAATCAGAAATTTTTAATTTTCAATAATTTCAGCAATTTATAGTAGATTCTTTAATATAATATTGCTTTTTTCTGTTGTAATTCTTTACCAGGATCTGATTAATTATTATGTATATTGAGAAACTATAGCTGAAT
>NC_033794.1:31229720-31230270 GCF_001876935.1 Asparagus officinalis
GTTATATTTAATGAAATCATATTTAGTGTTTTGTATATATTGCATAGAATATGAAATTTTGTGAAAATAATGTTTTCTTAGTTTTTGGACTTAACAATAATCATATTCATATTTTATTAAGTCTATATAATCATTGTGCAAAGTTTCAAAACATGGTTTAGCCAAAATATCAAATTTCACATGTTTACATTTTCGTGTTTTGAACTATTTTGTAAAATAATGATTTTTCACAAATGGGAAATGTAATTTGGAAAATTCTTTTTGTAACATGTTCACTTACATGTTTATATACTTTTCCCAAAGTTTCATAATTTATGGACTTCATTTGTTATTTTTAACACATTTTTAAAAGTCTCAAAAATAGCTTTAAAAACATGTTTTGAGTGTATCAGATTTCGGTCGACCGCACCGGTCGACTGAACCTGAGTTCATATGTTCACTGGGTGACAGATAGTCTGTCGGTCAACCGGTCCGGTCGACCGATAAAATTTCCGGTCGACCGATGAATTTTCCGGTCGACCGACGAGAGTTTTTTCAGCTTCCAACGGCT
>NC_033794.1:31231270-31231812 GCF_001876935.1 Asparagus officinalis
TGTGGAGGAGATTGGCGAGCAACATGTCTTACAAGTTATCACTGATAATCATGCTTCTTATGTGCTTGCTGGGACAAAGCTTATGGAGGTAAGGAAGTCTCTTTACTGGACACCTTGTGCAGCTCATTGCATTGATCTCTTGTTAGAGGACATAGGGAAGATGAAGATACATCGAGAGACTCTTGAGGCGGCAAAAGGAGTTATTCAGTTTATCTACAATCACTGTTGGGTATTGAGTCTAATGAGGAAGTACACAGGTGGGAAGGAGCTATTGAGACCCGCTGTTACTCGTTTTGCAACATCTTTTCTGACATTACAGAGATTGTATTCCTTGAAACAACCTTTGAGGAACATGTTCTCCTCTGAAGAGTTTCTCAGAAGCACTTGGGCAAAGAAGGCAAATGGAGTGAAAGCGAGGAACACAATTCTTTACCGCAGGTCATTTTGGGGACGAGTGATGTTTTGCTTCGTCACAACACTTCCACTTGTGCATGTCCTCCGGGAGGTGGATTCTGATGTTAGGCCCTCTATGCCATTACTTT
>NC_033794.1:31232812-31233348 GCF_001876935.1 Asparagus officinalis
AAGATTTTTCAAGCTCATCATAAGAGCGGTACCAACCACCTCAAACGCCATTTAGATAAACACAACAAATGCCAGACTCCTTAAGGTGATATCCGAAAATCTATGATTTCTCAATCCTCCTCTTCTGGTAGTCTCGGTAGTTGGAACTATGACGCTGCCAGAGCCAGGAAATGCGTAATCAGGTTTATCATTCTTAAAAACCTTCCTTTTAAATTAGTAGAAGATGATGAATTTGAAGATATGTTTAGGGATGGTTTTTATCTTGCATTTAAAAAAATTTCTCGTCAAACCTGTCAACATGATATTTTAAAATATTATCAAGAGGAACAAGAAAAAATAATTTCTTATTTTAAAAATTTAAACTGTAAATTTTCTTTAACTTCTGATATTTGGATATCTTGAGCACAAACTGGATATTTATGTATCACAGCACACTGGATTGATAAAAATTAGCAAATGTTTAAAATAGTTGTTTCTTTTATTGCAATAGAAGAGTCACATACTGGTATTAATGTTGCAAATTTAATAATTAAAGA
>NC_033794.1:31234348-31234831 GCF_001876935.1 Asparagus officinalis
GGACAGGAGACCCAATCTGCTCCCTCTGCTCCAGTGATATAGAAACTCACAACCACCTCTTCCTTAATTCTCAGCTGGCCAAACAGATTTGGGAAATTTTAATCCCAATCACTGGTATCCAAGCTCTTTCCACATCTACACACCAATGCTTCGAAATTTGCACTAGCAAAAATATTAAGCCTGCTGTGGAAACATGCTTTCCTAACCATTTGTTGGGTTGCTGGACTGCACGTAATAACTTCATATTCAATGGGGCCTTACCAAATCATCATCAACTGGCATCCAAGATAGCTTACTATCTCAAGCTCAAGGCAATTATTTGGGAAAGGGGGATCTCGGACATGATCACCTTGAGCGAGGATAGCAACGGTGGAGGAGGCGAACAGTAGGGATGCTAAAACAATTTTGGTATTTTGGCTTTTGGGAATTTTGTGCACATGCAGAGTCTTCTTTTGGATCTACATACAGTTTATGTATTTAGTT
>NC_033794.1:31235831-31236282 GCF_001876935.1 Asparagus officinalis
TCTGTATTGTCTTTTACATTTATTTTGGACTCTAGATCTGTTTTAGGTTAGGTTGCGGACTACAGGGTTTTAGTTTGTAAGAATTGTTAGTAGATTCAGTTTACATAGTGGCGGTAACCAACAAATAGTGCCGAAGAGGATGATTGTGGTAGGTAGCCAATCTTACTAGGTGTAAGACATTGTGAAACTGTTATTCTAGTGATTCTGGTTGTAGGATGTAGGCGTGGAGGCCGAACCTAGGTACATCTGTGTGAGCTTTACATTTTGCATTACTTTCTGCATATTATAACTGCCTGTATTTATTATTTGATATATCTACATGGTTGTTTGGTTGTTTGACTAAATTGAAAAATTATAAATTGGTCATAGCCTATTCACCCCAATCTTGGCTATTCCTCGATCCAATATCATATACATGTAAAACCCCGTATTTTGTTATGAATATATGTGA
>NC_033794.1:31237282-31237646 GCF_001876935.1 Asparagus officinalis
TAAGTATCCTCATCTGAAGCCAAAAGGGTTGAAGAAGAAGGAGGAGAAGAAGGTGTACGTGATAGCACAGGGTCCGAATGAGGTTTCCGGGATGACTGAACCCAATAGAAGTCTCAACCTTATGGCGGGGAAGCAGGCCACTAAAGAAGATGACGACCCGAAGGAGCATCTCTTTGTTCTGAAGTTGCAGGTCAAGACCAGTTTAGTGCATGCTATTGTAGATACAGGGAGCCAGAAAAATCTGATATCTGAGGCATTAGTACAGAAGCTGGGATTAAAGATGGTGAAGCATCCAAAGCCCTATCCATTAGGGTGGATTTAGAAGGAGGCGGGATTGAGTGTGGTGAACCAGTGTTTATTCAGA
>NC_033794.1:31238646-31238985 GCF_001876935.1 Asparagus officinalis
CCCTCCCCCCGCTGCCGCCACCTTCAGACTCGCCGTCTCCTTCAACAACCCAAATGCCCCCGCCGCAGCCTGAAACGCATTACACGCCACCTTAATCCCCTCCCCTTTCCCCCCTATCTGCGGACAATTAACGCAATCTGGCTATAAACCGCGCCCAAATTGAACAAGATCGCAGCTTTTTCAAACTGGATCGACGACAGTGTCGCCTTCTTATTAGGTTTAAACGCGTCGTACCACATGAAGGAGAGGGACGAGGCTACGGTTGGGAACCAGGGCTCGATTAGGGTTAGGGCTTTGAAGTAAGAATGGAGCTGATCGCAGCAGAGATCGGCGGTTGAG
>NC_033794.1:31239985-31243025 GCF_001876935.1 Asparagus officinalis
ACGTTGTCGGGTAGCCTATTCCCATAACAAGGGCGAAGTCTACGTATTCAAAGTCGTAGCACCGAGTCTAAGAGAATTCACTCTCTTAGCATAACGTTACATGCGGAACAGATTTAGATAATCCGCATGCTAGCCCGATTCAAACGATAATCGGTAAAGGCTAATCAAATCCGTTGAAGGCTGGGGGTTAGCCAAAAATCCTAAAGTCAATACCTAACACGTGTCGTCGGGTAGCCTATTACCGTAATAATGACGAAGTCTATGTATTCGACATCATAGCACAAAGTCTCAGAGAATTCATTCTCTTAGCACAACTCGGTCGATACTGGCGCAGTGTCTAATTGATGAGAAAAGCCGATGGGTATCGAACTCATTTAGACATCGCGGCCGTGCTTTAACTGCGCTGGTGAACATCAGCGCCGGTTATCTGACTTTTCCGGGTGAGGAATTCAGTGTTTCATTTAGAGCCTGACCTACCCTGCGCAATTCGCTTTGCCAGCTTAGTGGCTTATGATCAGCTTTATGTCGGGAATCCACGTCAGCAGCTCGGACTCCACGGTGTTGGTGGATGGTCTTCGCTGCATTGGTTGTGGACGTGACGGGCTCGTTACTGGTGCTAAGTTCAGTCTCCGAGGCTGAGCGCCGTAGTTGACCTCACCTCTTAAGCTGCAAGCTGGTTGTTAGAAGCTAATAAGAGTCCCCGCCTTGAAAGCCCCGATTGCCAGGCTATGAGGCAGAGGAGCGCTTCTTCAGGGATGACATTCTCGTATGCATTTGGGAAAATGCTGCGATCACAAAGGGCACGGCCACAAGACTCGCTCGATTTGACGAAGAGGGAAAGAAGATCTTCATTCTGCTGATGAGGCTTCAGGCGCGAGATCGAAATCACGAGGCACTGTTCTGAACGGCAAGACGTCAGTTTCTTGCTCTTTCCTTATCTTTCCAGAATTATTTAAGCCTGAAATGGTTTTGATGTTTCAGCCGACCACAGCTGACAAAGATGAAGAGTTCCGTCCTTCTCCCCAGCGCGAGGACCCGATTATTGCCCTGCTTAGCTAGGCGGAAGAGATAGCCCAGCAAGCCCGCGTGCTATTTCGCGAGCATCTGATTATGGATGTTGGCCCGGGTGACGATCCTGCCTAGTGCATGGCAGTGTAACATCTACCCTATAGACCAGCCTCTTGATCATTCAGAACTTTGACTGCCGCTTTTCCAATCTCTGGTATAGGGAGAGCCGTGGCTGGAGAGCCGAGATGAGCTCCTGATCCTTGCTTTTTTTCACGATTTTACATCTTCTGTGAGCCCGACTTCACCGCCACCAAAGTTAGGACAATGGCCGCTGCAGAAGCTGCCGACATTAGGGAGACCATTAATGTAGGACCTGGGTCGATGAATCCAGCGTACATCTACCATTAACAACATATCTTATTAGATGGCCACAACAAAGGAGTCGAAGTGATTCAGAGAGTTGTGCATTCCTGATTGCTATCTATGCTTCTCGCCCTCTTTGAGATACTTGCAGCAGACAAAACGTGGATCTTGCGAATAAAAGAGGTTGACACAACTTATAAAAGCGCTAACTCATTCTATTGTTTGTAGTCTCTTTTATTCTTTCTTTTCGTACTTAGATTCCCTTGTCGTCATGCATTTCCGACTGAAGCATTTCGCCACGGGGAAGGTTTGCTCGCTGGACACTCCTATCGCTCCACCTTCCTGTTATGCTCTCCTCAGATGATGATCAGATGCCTGAGGATATGTCTCCAGAGCTCTACACTCCCTCAGAATGCGTTCTTTTGAGGTGACGTGCCTCTGCTCAAGTTAATTATGGGACTAGCCAATTTTTTACTATGCCTAAGCCATAATGTGATGAATCTGAGAATTCCGTTTGTAGTTGACAGCGAGCTTTTGTCGAGGGACTGATCCTGTTTTGAGTCGGCTGTGGCGACAAATAACACCAGTTGCATACACCCACAGCCCGTTACACCTCCACTACCCCCAGTGACCCAAGACGCGCAAAAGGTATAATATTAAACAACTGAGAAATGTCATTTACTCCTTATTAAGCGTTTTCTTGCACGAATTTCTCCTTTTCTTGTTATAGCAGCTTTCTTCTCGCGCTTCATGTCCTGTTGAATGGCAAGTTCGTTAATCTGACGCATGACCCTGAGAAAGATCTGTCATCTTCATAGAAGATCCGCTCCTTACTTTCTCCTTCTGTGAATGCCCTATGATTGGCCCAAACTCTCCACGCGCGGACTTTCCTCACCAGTTTAAGCATTCCTTGATCTTAAATAAACTCACATAAGGCCCCGATGCCCAGCGATACCGGATCTTGCGAAGGCTATAGGTTGATGATCTCGACTTGCCTAGGGCGTGAGCTTCAGATGTTTCGCGAGCTCCGCGCATGCAGGCGCCCTCTTCATTCATTGCCCTTACCGAGTTTGGATACCTCGCCTTACAACATGGCCGCGATACTAGGATTCTTGCCGGAGCTTGAGAATTCAGGATGCAGCGGGACCGCGTTAGATCGAAGATTGAAGCTAACCTTGTCATTAGGTCATCCCACTCGACGAGCATTGATTCTTTCCATTAGCCTCTTGTGAGACCGAGATAGACAGCTTCCGAAGAGGAAAACTCCGTGAGAAAGAGGAGACTTTGGTATTTCTCCAGATGGACGAAGATACAGATCCAGCAAGCACACACTTGCTTTATCTGATGAGCTGAAAGTCCTTGAAGCAGGAAGCGAGTTGCAGGCATGAGCTTAGCAAGTGTATGATGATGAAGATGTCTAAGTTTCAGTCAGCAGATTTTAGCCATTGTGGCTGATGTATGGATTTATTTGTTGAACACTCTACCTTGTTATCTTATCTTTATTATGATTCCTCATTCCGTTTGAATTGAATGACCATAATAACTTTTTAGGATTTTTGCGCAAACCTCAGCCTCAAAGCGGGTTTGATAAAGCTTTACGATTTTTACCAGTTTGAATCGGGCTAGCATGGCGGTATTGCTCTAAATCCGTTCCGCATTGTAAACGTTG
>NC_033794.1:31244025-31271375 GCF_001876935.1 Asparagus officinalis
TCCCTCACCCGAAAAGTCAAATAACCTGGCCTAATGTTTACCAGCCAGTTAAAGCACCCGATGTCCAAGAGAGTTCGATACTCTCTCGGCCTCTCCTCATCTGTCAAGCTATCGCCGTATCGGCCGGAGAACTGCGGAAAGCAAGTGGAAAATGTCCAACACTTGTGGACCTACAGCTGCTGCCTGATGTCAGAAAATCCGCGCCCCTCCCACTTGCCTTTCTCAAGCAATTGTAGTAAAGGAACGGAATGATATGTGGCGTTCGGTACCGACATCATATCGGAACGGTGAAGGACGAACCAAGCCATCAAGTAAGTATACGGGAGCTCTGTCTTAAGGGTGGGAATCTGACCCGGCAAATCACTTTCCTTCCGTGTAAAGGCACCAGAAAGCTGTCGAAGTCCTCGGTGAATGTTAGCCACCATCACTGGAAGAAGTGAGAGTTCTTTCTTGTAGGCAAGCTGAACTGCTGGATAAAGCACTTCCAAGGGCAAGGCATCGCCAGACTGATATGGAACAACGCACTTCTTCAACCAGATAGCGAGATAACCGGCAAGAAGAGTCATTGGTCGAATCGGTGCGGTAGCATGCCACAAGAATGATTTGAACTTGGTCCCTGCAGGAAAACCACCCTCAGAACTGCTAGTGGTATAAGAATGAGCGCCAATCTTCTTCAGCAGACTGTTCACCCCTGAGGGAGTAAGTGGAGCCAACTCACAAATAGCCTCGCCAGAATTACTCTCCAGATTCTTGAACAAATAATTGGCAAACTGCTTCAGACTCACGAATGTCTTAGTCCTCTTTGCTAAAGGCTCAGACTGCGCCAAAGCTATATGATAGTGACAAGTGAGATCCCATAGAGTCTCGTAGCGATCGGGCATACGATCCTTCAGCAGACTTAATTCATGGTTGGAGGGAAAGTATTCCTGATACAACATCTGTCCCATGGGTAAGCCAGAAATCCTGTGCATCTCGTGAAGAGCCAAACCCAACTCCCCTTGCCGGGTCAGAAAAGTGTTCGAATCTGAATTATAAAGCTCGAACAAAGCAAAGAAATGCCTTGCGCTGACAGGCAAGCCATACATGGTGGCACGAACGGCTGCATATAAACCACAAGCGTGCAACTCCTCGCCCCATCGGCTCAAGACATACGTCGTCATACGGGTCCACCAAAACTTGTCCAAAGAAACGCTCTCATGCTCCTCTGTCAAACGCCACGACATCTCCCGTTTCACAGCCTGATGCCTAAACTCAGTCAAAGAACGATGTCGAGGAATCTTCGGCAAATACAGGAAACTACTGCCAGCCTTATGAAGCCACTGCTCGGCGTCGATAAATGCTGCATCGGGATCTCTGACAGAATCGCCAAACAAGAAATCAGTCTTCCTGAGAGACTGAACGGAACTGGCGTCCTTCACAAGAGGTGCATCGGTAATCAACTGTCGAAGAGCTCGGTGCCCACCTTCCTTCACCGCCTGGACAACCTCAGTCGATGTGCCCAAAACGAACTGAGGAGTGACTGGGATAGGGGAAATATCGTCGGAGGTCGAATAATACTCGCCACGACGCCCGTATACTGCGTGAGATGAGAACGCTCCAGAAGGGTATTCAACTGAGAACAAGCAATTAAACGTTTGTTAATTCCAGCTATAAAAGGAAATTGAACTCATCTTACGAAGGGGTAAGATAGAGTCATTACCTTATAAAGGGTGTGACGTTTTGGCCACGTTACGCCTTCATAAGATAGGGTATATCGACAATATATCCCTGCCTTATAAGGCACAACGCAGCGACAAAATACCCCCTTTATTTATTATGAGATAGTGTTTTGACCAAGCAAAACATATCTTTGAAGCGTCAATCCTCACCAAGGAGAATCAAGGCTTTTCCCGGTTGCCTCACCAAGGAGAACAACAGGGAGTAAAAAGGACCAATTTGCAAATTTCTAAGAAAAAAATGGACTAAATTGTAAATTTCCAGAAAAAAGTGGCTCACCGGCATAAGAGGGAGGCGCGCCATCAGTCGGCACGGTAGAGGATTGACCCCTCTCCATACGGGACATAGAAACCTGCAAGGTAAATTGAAGGATCAGATCTAGAAAAGGAAAAATCCTATTTTTATCGCAATTCCACCCCTAAAAAGGCGAGCTTGAGGCATCAAATCACACCCTCAACCCTTATATGCGATCCCACGACTCCATACACTAGATCGAACATGAAATAGATTAAGATTGCGGAGGATTTACCTGAAGAAAAGCCCAAAATCCAATAAAGGCGAGACCTTTAAGGAAACTTGAACCACACGCTCGAGGGGCCTGAGGGAAACTTTTTTTTTGGAGTTTTTGGGAGATCCCTCAGTCCAAGATTCAAAGGAAAGCCAGATCTAAGACAAATATCAAGGTTTGAAAGAGAATGGGTGCTCGAGTGAAGAGAAATCAACAGAAGAGGGGGAGGGGTTCGGCCGGCCCTAGGGAGAAAAGAAAAAAAAAGAAAAAAAAGAGAGAACCCCTTTTATAACCTTGAACCAGACCAGACCGGGCTGAACCAGACCAAGCCAGATTGGACCAGAATGGACCAGAATGGACCAGAATGAGCCAGAATGAGCCAAATTAAGCCAGATTGAGCCTGGCTGGACCAGACCAGACCAGAATGAGCCAAATTAAGCCAGATTGAACCAGAATGAGCCAGTTTGAGCCAAATTGAACCAGTTTGAACCAAATTTGAACCAGAATTCAAATTGGAGCTGAATTAAGCATTGAAACGACTTTTGATCAACCTACGGTTCAGTCCTTCACCTATTTAACCCCTCTACCATATATTTGAAAGGGCCGGAGAGATTTTTTAACCCAAATACTGCCTTTTTTGGCACATTTTTTGGGCCGGTTCAGATTATTCGAACCTAAAGAATACCCCAATAAGGTATACGAGTATAAACTATTCCCTCCTCTTTGTTGAGAAGTTTCTGGAGAATAATTTTCTAAAAATATTCTTAAGGATAACTCAACATAGCTCCCAGGAGTGTATGAGTATAAACTAGACCTCCCCGCTCCAACTCCTTAAGAGCTTAAACTGTGTAGACTCCAAAATACTTACGAGTATAAACTGTGTTAAACGCCGGACAACGCGTCACAATGAAGATTCAAAGCCGTCAACCGATGGTCAATTCCATGTTGAAGCAACTAATTCAAGCTAAAAAGCCAGGAAATCAAGAATCGACTTCAAATTCAAAATTCCGACAACGGTCAGACAATAAATGCAGCACCGTAACCCTCTCAAACATTCGACAAAGCACCGAATAGCCTGGAGGATTGAAGGAATCGATAATAGAAGCCATTCCAAGAGCCCGTTACATCAATTGAAGGTTGGGACAGTCATATCCAAAGTATCCCAGACTCTTCTATAAAAGGACGAGACTGGAAAACTTTGGAGGGGGTATCTGTAGGCATATAAAATTGCTTATGGATCCCTTGACACGGTTCAACATGAACTAATGAACCATCAGGCGATGTATCTAAGCACGAACGTCAGTCCACAACACCGAAGCCAAGTGACAAGCAACGAAGCGGATTAACAAGGCTACGAAGCTGACGAACCGCACGTGAACGATGGAATGAATCCACTCGCGTGCGGAATCAAACCAACGGTCCAGGGAGTCAACGAGTCATCCAACCATATAACGGATTCGAACTCAGACACCAAAACAGATTTACTGCCTAATCGGGATCCAGACTTCCAAATCAGGATTCAGAACAAATCGGGGTTCAGAGCAACACCACAGGCGAACCCGGATGAATCGCGATCGAGTCATGATCAGTTAAACAACCGAACGACGGACGCAAAACCCGGAGTGGCTCGGCCAAGGCCGAGCCACCCTGAGGTGGCCGCCCAGATCTGTGCCAAATGCACAGATCTGGTTGCCTATAAATAGGCGGGGTCATTCATCATTTTGGAGGACTTTTGGAAGAACTTTTGGAGAGCCGAAACTCTGCCGGATTGAGACCTCATCTCGGAGTTTTTTTGAAGGCTTGAAGACTTGGACGTTCGGATCTGATTCTCGGCGAGCACCCGCATCACAAAGAAGGCAGGAGTTCGAGTGGATCAAGATCTCAGATTTACGCTGTTACACTCCGGATCAAAGCTTGGTATTTGATCCCGAGATTCGAGCGATTGTTTCATTGGTGAAATAATCCCTCCGGCTATTATTTCCTTAGTGGAATAATACCCGTTATACTGTGTAGATCTGTCCGGATCTAGATCGCGCGGTGGTCCACGGCAAACAACCCCGGCGCAGGCAAACAACCCACCAAAGCGAGTGACCGAATAACAGGAGCTCGCGATTTGTTCACAAGGATAAAAAGTTGTAATTTTTAATTTTCTTTATTTTTGATTTTCATTGTAACCGGATCTAAAAAAGACCGGATCTTTTGTAACCGAAAAACTGTTATTCAAGATAGCAATGACATCAATGAAGAAAGCAACGAATTTTCCCGCGAACAAAGATCACCATGAGTAACAATACTCAATAGCACCCGAATAGAAGTATGTTTCACTACTAGAGAAAATATCTCATTGTAATCTACACACTCTCTTTGTGCAAACCCTTTAGCCACTAGCCTCACCTTGTACCTTGTACCTTGTACCTCCAAGCTCTGAAGGATCTTCCTTTCTCTTATACACCCACTTACAACCAATAACTTTTCTTCCTACAGGCAATAGGACCACATCTCATGTTTGGTTCTTCCGAAAAGATTTTATCTCCTCCTCCATCGCAGCCAACCAACTCTCACTATTCTTATCCCGAATAGCTTCATTGAAGGAGATCAGCTTATCTTCCTCTACCGAGAGTGCGCATTCTACCAAATTAATCTATCCATAGTGCTTAAGGGGTTGATCAACCCCTAGCTTCAGTACCTGCTTGTATGCTCACCTTGGCCTAGTGGAAGCCAAACTATCCTCAAGCTGTTATTGTTGTAGTGCTTGTGTATTCTCCTGTTGAACCTCCTCCTGCTCAAGCTCATCATCTAGCTGATTTCCCACTTGAACATGACTACAACCAGGTTGGTCTTTAGGTTCTATCTCAATAACCTGGAACTTTGAAGTCCCAACAGTCCCAACAGTCCCAACACCATCATCCTTGGGCGCCTTAGCAATCACGAATTTCTTATCAAAGGTAACATCCCCACTAAGCACAAACTTCGAATCTTCTGTGTACCAAAAACGATAGCCTTTTACACCCTTTGTATATCCCAAGAATATAACCTTCTTGGCCCTCGTGTCAAGCTTTTCCTCGTTGAAGTGATAATAAGCGGTACACCCTAAAATCCGGAGCTTCTCATAATTTGTATGCTCACCTGACCACACCTTATATGATGTATCATCATCCAATGTAGAATATGAAGAACGGTTCATAATATAACAAGTTGTAGCCACCGCTTCTGCCCACCATTCTTTACACAATCCAGCATAAGATCGCATACTCATTGCTTTCTCCCGTAATGTTCGGTTCAGCCTCTCCACGACCTCTTTTTGTTGTGGTGTAGATTTAAATGTCCAGTGTCTAGCAATGTCCTCCTAATCACAGAACTTGTTAAAAACACTATATGTATATTTTGTACAGTTGTCAGATCTTAGTGTCTTCGATTTCTTCACTGTCCTATTTTCAACCATTGCCTTCCACTTCTTAAATGTCTCGAATACCTCATTTTTATGCTTAAGAAAATAAATCCAAGCATACATCGAATGATCATCTATGAACGAGACAAAATATCTGGAACTACCCTTGGAAGTTATCTGAACCGGACCTCACACATTTGTGTGTACATAGTCTAATATACCTCTGTTCTTGTGATTGTTTTTTAAGAATTGGACCATGTGCGCCTTCCCGTACACACAATCCTCACAAAAATCCATGCAATGTTTCTTCGGATTCTTTAGCAAACCCTCCTTACCAAGCTGATCCAGACCTTCTCTGACATGTGCCCAAGTCGCCTATGTCATAACCGTGTGTGGTCACATGGGTCTCCACCACTTCCTTCAGTTTTAACCGCTACATCTCCCGTTACCATAGTACCTGAGAGAGTGTATAAATTACCGTGACGAACACCTTTTATCACTACTAGGGAACCCGGACAACCTTCTTCACTCCGTTCTCTGTAATAATCCTGCAACCACCGGAGTCCAATGCACCAACTGAGATAAGATTCTTCCGCAAGTCGGAAACGTGTCTCACATGCGTCAAGGTTCAGACCACTCCATCATGCATCTTGATATTGATATTAACTAGCCCTATAGTTTTACAAGCATGGTTGTTCTCCATCAATACGGTTCCACCATTAATGCTTCTGTATGTAGTAAACAACTTCCTATTTGGAAACATGTGGTAAGAGCAACCTGAATCAAGAATCCACTTTCCGAAGATATTCTCGTCACCCGTGATGACATAGCATTTCTTTTCGCTCCTTTCCTTTGAAACATAGCTCGCTTCTTCCTTACCTTCTCTCCTCTCAGTCTTGTTGTTCTTCTTCTCACAAACTCTCTCATTTAGACAGTTGACCTTGAAATGCCTAACTTTACCACATTTGAAACACGATCTTCCCGCAAGAGGTCTCGATTTAGATCTAGACATTCCTCCATTGTCTTTTCCTCGCTCATTGCTCCTTCCTCTAGTAAACAATCCCTACGCTTGTTCTTTGTTACCACCAGTAGTCAAGGCACTGGTTGCAATCTTCCGAAGATCATCCGCTAGAAGCGCCGTTCTATTCTTATCCATCATCAAATTGTCTCCCACAAGCATAAGTGTTTGCACCAAATTCTCATAAGACTTCGGCAGAGATAAAGTAGTAGAAGCGCCTGATTCTCATCTTCAACTGTCACATCTATGTCCTTTAAGTCTGATATGATCCTATCAAACTTATTGGTGTATTCATGGATTAATGAGCCCTCCTCCATCTTGTAAGTATACAATTTGGATTTTAAATAGATCTGGTTCGTTAGACTCTTCATCATAAAAATGCTTTCGAACTTCGACCACACGCTCGTAGTCGTTTCCTCCAGATTGTACTCCAAGAAAACTAAGTTGTTGATGCTAAGGTATATTCACCATGGAAAACTGTTTAGTTAAAGACTTTGTTGTAACGGAAACGTTACGATGGGACCTTAAAAGATGAACCTTTGATGATGTTGATAGCAGGTGGTTGTGCTCCTCATTAAAAATAATAACAATGTATTTTTCGGAGTTTGATTTTAAAACTGTAATTTTGGCAGTACAATTCTCAGCTAAGCTTCCTCGACGTCTTTTCTTTCCAACATCCGCGATTTTTAGAGATTTTCCTTGTTTAAAACAAACATACTCCTACCTTCTTATTTCATAACTTCCCGGCTCTTTCTAAGTAGTCCAAGACCTTACACTAAACCTAGCTGCTTTAGCATAAGCATTGTAGAATGTCACAACACCATCTATTGTGTCAAATTCTTGCCCCTTTTTCGTCCTCAACTCATCTGATACTTGAGGAGTATATATCAAATCATCATCGTCCAAGTTTACTTCATTAGCTTCAGTGCCCAAGTTTTCCATTTCTCACAAAAATTGTAATTGACCTATATAAAATACATATAATATAAAATTTCATAAATTCGGTATAATCTCGTTGAAGGAGGAAAAAAGCTTCAGTGCAAGAAATGAGGGTACTAAGGTACAATTAATGAGGGTACTAAGGTGCAATTAAGAAAAAAGCTTCAGTGCAAGAAATGAGGGTACTAAGGTACAATTAATGAGGGTACTAAGGTGCAATTAAGGAGGAACAAAGCTTCAGTGTAATTCGGTATAATCTCGTCGAAGGGGGAAATTTTCATATTCACATAAATGAGGGTACTAAGGTGCAATAGTGAGAAAATTTAAGTGCAATATGAAGTATACATGTGCTACCAATAACAATCGGAAGTACTTAAGTGCAAAGTAGGGGAAACTACAGGTTATTTAAGGTAATTATATGAATATGCAAAGAGCAGCCACAACAACCAAAAACAATGACAAAAGAAAAAGAAGAAAAGGTAATTATACATCTAATTTTGTTCTATTATTCTTTTTATCAAAGCAAGAAATTCAACAATTGAAATTGACTTTTATCAATTCATCAATGAACGCAGAGCATGTAGCATGTAGCTGTACATCTGCAAAAGATTATAACTTTGTCTACAACCGAGGCTGAGTATGTCGCGGTGACTGAAGCAAGCAAGGAGATGATCTGGTTGAACGGGTGCTTGGAAGAGTTGGATCTGAAGCAAGGGAGATGAGTTCTTTATTATGATAGCCAGAGCGCTATACATCTTGCCAAGAATCCAGTATATCATGCCAGAACGAAGCACATCGACGTCAAATACCATTTTATACGTTCGCTAGTTGAAGACGGAAAGTTGCATTTGATAAAGATTTTGGGGAGTCAAAATCCGGCGGGCATGTTGACGAAGACAGTCACCATTGAGAAATTGGAGTTGTGCGCAACTTCAGTTGGCCTTCACTAGTAGAAGACGAAGGCGGAGCCACACTACGAGGATCGGCGAGATCGTCGGGATATTGATGATTGAAGAATTGATTTTTCAAGTAGGAGAAGATGCTTGCGAAGAAGGCGGAGTTCGGGAGAGCTCATTGATGGTGGTTTGATCTCCAAATGGGAGATTGTTGGTCTTGAGAGTGGAGACCCAAACCTAGAATCAAAACCAACAATTACATGAAAATTCAAGACAGATCATGGGTGTGGTCTGCGCCACACCAGGGTGTGGCAGAATCTGCCCTGTCTGCTATGAGTGTGGTCTGCGCTACACCAGGGTGTGACAGAGTCTGCCCTGTCTGTCATGGGTGTGGTCTGTGCCACACCAGGGTGTGGCAGACTCGTTTTAGAATCCTAATCTGTTTGGGATTGTGTTTTGTTATAAATAAAAACACGTCCCTTTATGATTTAAGAGAGAAAAAGAGCACGAAAAAGATGGTTTTGAGGGCTCTTTGAGGTTAGAAATCTTAGAGAGAGAGAGAGAGAGGCTAATTGCAAGCATTGTAATCTTCTTCAAGTAATCAAAGAATTGTATGGTGTGACTCTCGAGGACGTAGGCACGTTGCCGAACCTCGTTAAATGTAGTGTGTTCTTTCTTGTTTACTTTCCTACAAGTTTTTATCTTTGATTTGTGGTGAATTTCCTTCTTGCTCAACTCTTAAACACAAGATCCGGAAGGATACGGATTTGATTTGATTATTTCAAATCCCCAACAAGTGACACATTATTGCCCACACTGAAAGTAGTTATGTCATCTAATATTCAAAACAAGAACTTGAACGTGTGAAAGATTTACAGTTTGAATAAGAGTATTATGATTCCTCGATTGACCAAACACTACAGTCGTGATTTGTCGATTGCTCAAACTAAAACTTGGCTAGTATGCAGAAAGGCATTGTGGACATTTCTTGTTATATATCTTGATCTTAATTATACCCCTTTATATATAATGACAAGTCTCCAAAGTCACGTGTTATATTAATTTTCATCCAACACAAATACATAAAAGATTAACATCTCACTTGTGCCATAATTAGTGATCTCCTTATTTTGGGTAATCTACAACTAAAGAAATTGATCGATCAGCAAAAATAAAGATTGAAACTAAGAACAAAAAAGTGTTGAATCCATGCGTATCAGTTAGCAATCCAATTCTTTCAAGAATTTACAAAAAAAAAAAAAAAAAAAACCCAAAACAGTAGCAGCTGGATCGATCTCCAAAAAGGGGCTAAAGAAACAACCGATCCACACGATCCAGTTTCATCAGTGAGTGACGATGGTTTCAAAGCAATTAAGCCCATCGAACTCCGGCGCGAGCCACACTCTCGGACTCAAACTCGGCATCGACTCCCTCCCCGGTTCCTTTTTCTCCTCGCTCTTCTTGTTGCCGCTCTTGAAGAGGGAAATACAATTCGTCATCCACGAGCCTGGGCCTGAGCCTGAAATATCAGCAGGAGTTGAAGTGAGGATTGACATCGCCAACAGCTTCTCCATACCAAACTTCAACGAACTGCTTTTGTTTTTGGGTGGTTATGAAAGAAGTTGACGATATATACAAGGGAATTTATAGGCTCGCGCTCGGCGGTGGGTTTCCTACTTTCGGTTGACCAACGAGTTTTGAATCGTACTATTATTAGCTGTTGAAAGTTCTGGAATTGGGGTCAAAGGTCCATGCCGCCGTGGGGGGGTTGACGGTTCGTTAGTCTCTTGGTCAACACAAGAAACCTACCAACAAAAGCCTTCCGGGATTTGGAGGGTCACGCAACACGATCCTGGCGCGGTTGATAATTTTGGCATCTATTTCTTTGGACCCAATAAATCGGGGAACTATTTGCCGATTGCCTTCGTATTTCCTTTTCACGTGATTTTAGAATAATTTTATTTATGGAAAGAATTTGTATAAATTTATTGAATGCAAACAATATAGCCAACATATGAACAGAAACTAAAAATTCACAACTTTTGAACAATAAAATTATATTTAGGGATCAATTAGACGATAGTACATTGGTTGCATCTACAAGGTGATTGATCAATCAAAGACTATCACAAGAATATATCTAAAAATAATGTTTGATGACGTGGATGTAAATCCAAACTTAAGACATTATGTTTTATGAATGTGCATTGCATGTAACTTTGTTATTTCTTCAGGATCAAAATAAAAAGTGTTTTTGTTCGAGCAAAATAAGCTATGTTGACTTCTCAATGAAAGAAATTTCGTTTAGCGCTTCAGTTTAAAAATTTTTGACTTTTGTATTATAAAATCTTAATAAATAATAGAAAAGAGGAGAAACAGGGGGGCAATGATCCTAATGCTTCTTTTAGGTTCTAGAGTTACACGAATCATGCATATTAGCACATCAAATCTTTTCCCTAAAATTCAAATTGGTATTAGGTTACTAAATTTGGCTATTTTCAATATTACTACCTTATATCTTTCATATTTTCAAGTTAGCCCCTCAAATCATTCAAATTGTATTTATTTTTTATATTTGGTACCTTAAATCATTCAAATTTGAAATCAGTCCCTAAAATCATTGAAATTGCTAATCGGATTAAACCTTAGTTCGTTTCGTTTAGAAATTAGTTATTGAATAAAAGTAGTAATTAGAGCGCTTAATTTGAAATAGTTTTAATATTTGACTGACTAATTTCAAAATATGAAAGACCTAAGGGTACAATAGTGAAAAAAACCCCAGATATTTTTAGCAATATGAGACAAGTGATATTAGATTGATCCATTATTGCATTGTAGAATAACCCTTCTTTCCAATTATCCTATTCATGACAAATTTTGTGCATGATCAGCAAACGAAAGGCAACGAATATAACAAAATTGTGCAATAAATAGCATTAAAAATAACAAATTTTGAGCTTGTAGACTGATGATATATGATACTATAAAAGTTATGAACAATATTTCATGCTTATAATAGATTACTGCAATCTCAGAAAATTTTTATTATTATAAAGAATTTCAGATCACAATTAACATAAGCCATCACGACTAACAAATGAGTATTTCAATAATATATGCATTCTTAACAAAATGGAATGCAGATAATCCAGTAACTCTCAACCATCATCGAGAAAGTGCCATGGCCCATCACCTAATAACTAAAAACACAAAAAATCCATAAAATTCATAATGTTGATAGATTAGATAGTAAAACGTAAGGATGCGCTGAAAACACAAATGTGAAGCACACTGTCACCAGTATTAACAATCTCATTTTCATATGAAATCATACTTTTAGGTTCATAAAAAGAAATCCCATCACAGTAAGAGTTAGAAAAGCAAAAGATGTCTTTTAGAGGTAGAATAATGAGCAAGCTCTGACTTGTGCGTGGACATGTCACAGAGCTTCACATGACTTCAAAACATAAATGATGAAAGAATTTATATCATATACAGTCTGAATGAAATTAAGATATAATGCAGCATCTCTAGATTCAAATTTACAAGCAAGAATAGAAGTTGGTGTTTGGTCAAATTTCAGCTGCTTCACTGCCATGTATAGTAGTATTAGTACAATCTATGCATTTGTATACATTAAGATTGATGAGTATGGGACCTGAAGATGATAGTTATACACACAAAATTTGTCAAATATGCTCCTACATATTAAAAATAAGTCATTGCCTAAATTTTTACAAGTTAGTACAACACAAATTTGTTGAACTCAGCAAGCATGACTTTTGGCATCAGGACATTCCACTTAATCTTCTTAATCATTGGGATTGACTTTTGTATTATAAAATCTTAATAATTAATAGAAAAGAGGAGAAACAGGGGGCAATGATCCTAATGCTTCTTTTGGGTTCTAGAGTTACACGAATCATGCATATTAGCACATCAAATCTTTTCCCTAAAATTCAAATTGGTATTAGGTTACTAAATTTGGCTATTTTCAATATTACTACCTTATATCTTTCATATTTTCAAGTTAGCCCCTCAAATCATTCAAATTGTATTTATTTTTTATATTTGGTACCTTAAATCATTCAAATTTGAAATCAGTCCCTAAAATCATTGAAATTGCTAATCGGATTAAACCTTAGTTCGTTTCGTTTAGAAATTAGTTCATTAAATAAAAGTAGTAATTAGAGCGCTTAATTTGAAATAGTTTTAATATTTGACTGACTAATTTCAAAATATGAAAGACCTAAGGGTACAATAGTGAAAAAACCCCAGATATTTTTAGCAATATGAGACAAGTGATATTAGATTGATCCATTATTGCATTGTAGAATAACCCTTCTTTCCAATTATCCTATTCATGACAAATTTTGTGCATGATCAGCAAACAAAAGGCAACGAATATAACAAAATTGTGCAATAAATAGCATTAAAAATAACAAATTTTGAGCTTGTAGACTGATGATATATGATACTATAAAAGTTATGAACAATAGTTCATGCTTATAGTAGATTACTGCAATCTCAGAAAATTTTTATTATTATAAAGAATTTCAGATCACAATTAACATAAGCCATCACGACTAACAAATGAGTATTTCAATAATATATGCATTCTTAACAAAATGGAATGCAGATAATCCAGTAACTCTCAACCATCATCGAGAAAGTGCCATGGCCCATCACCTAATAACTAAAAACACAAAAAATCCATAAAATTCATAATGTTGATAGATTAGATAGTAAAACGTAAGGATGCGCTGAAAACACAAATGTGAAGCACACTGTCACCAGTATTAACAATCTCATTTTCATATGAAATCATACTTTTAGGTTCATAAAAAGAAATCCCATCACAGTAAGAGTTAGAAAAGCAAAAGATGTCTTTTAGAGGTAGAATAATGAGCAAGCTCTGACTTGTGCGTGGACATGTCACAGAGCTTCACATGACTTCAAAACATAAATGATGAAAGAATTTATATCATATACAGTCTGAATGAAATTAAGATATAATGCAGCATCTCTAGATTCAAATTTACAAGCAAGAATAGAAGTTGGTGTTTGGTCAAATTTCAGCTGCTTCACTGCCATGTATAGTAGTATTAGTACAATCTATGCATTTGTATACATTAAGATTGATGAGTATGGGACCTGAAGATGATAGTTATACACACAAAATTTGTCAAATATGCTCCTACATATTAAAAATAAGTCATTGCCTAAATTTTTAGAAGTTAGTATAGCACAAATTTGTTGAACTCAGCAAGCATGACTTTTGGCATCAGGACATTCCACTTAATCTTCTTAATCATTGGGATTCCATCATTCTTGGCTACTTCTTTGACCTTAGAATAACTAAAATAATAAGATCATACACTTTAGAATAAAGCAGCCATAGTAATAATGTTAAATGGTGTAGTATTATTGTCATTGCAGATTGTCCTACATCATGTAATCCTACTATTCAACTTTCATCTATTATTATGAATGATTGTCACCAAATAAGCTTATATTTGATAATAAGACAAGTTGCCCACTGTCATCATGAAATCAATTAAAAGTCTTATTCTATATGTTCTAAATCATACATTAGTCACATGACTTCGCTGGAATACTTGAGCATTTGCGTAATATGGTATTAATTGCTTTCCACTGAGTCAATACTCATAACTATAAATACAAGTATCATTGGCTCTATTTTTCATGAAAAGGAAAGTAGCATATATTAGTAATTTAATAAACATGTTTTGAGCATAAAACAATAGCCACTTATTGAAAACTATCTCAAATGGGATTTATATGTTATTTTATAATTGTAATTAACTGCTAATTTAAAATTGGAAAAGAGGCTAGTTAAATGCATATAAGAAATATATCATGGCACAAATATTACATGCACAAAAGATATTTTCCCCACAACTAAGAAATAACAATTCTTCAAAATATTTCTAGAGTTGCAAATCAGTTAAGGGGAACCTGACAGCTTCTTTTAGTGTATACTCTTGAAGAAGTTTTTCTTTATGCAGAAATGAATAAGGAAATGATGGAAAAGTCGACGTACCAGCTATGATTGGTCTAATATGTTTAGAAAGCATTACTGGATATCAGGACCTCATGCCCAATCACTTGTAATAGGTTCACATGAAACAGATACATAAAAGGCAATGTCATTGTTATGATCAAGTTTATGTTGTAGTTTGTGCAACTTCAAGCTCACTATGTTCATCATCAGGTTTAGTCTGCCATCAGCCCATCACAAGTATTTTCATTTCATTACAGCTTCATAAATGTAAACCTATTAGTAACAAAAGTCAACACTTGTGACAATTTTGAATAGAAAGATGTAGAATATCTTATCATCTCCCTCTCAACAGAAATCAATGAAAAACTAAATCACATCTTTTCCTCCCTAGTGTTTTGTCTTAGCAGTCTGCATGGTTCCTTCAATACAGTCACACAATAATTGGAGATAGCAAGTTCCTATAGATTGAGATTTGAAATAAATAATAATAATGAAATAGCGAGTCAGCAAGAGTGAGTAGTTAAATGCCTAGGAAGTTACTCAATCATCATCAAATCATTTAAAAATTACAATCATGGAAGACTTAAAGACTTCATAAATCAGGCTGAAACTGTAGAGGAGAATGAAGCACACAATTTGCAATAAGATAATGCAAATCTATAACTATTCTGGAATTCAAGATCTTAAAATAACATCTTTTTTTCATTCTTAAATCTTATTCCACTATTTTAACTGAAGCTCCTTCTAGAGAAATAGTAAATATTATATATTATAAACTATTCATCTAGCAAACTGGCATTCTATATAAAATTTACCAAACGGAGGTCCCAAATTCAAACCTAAAATCACACATACATGTAAAGGTATTTTTTTAAAAAGACATTGTCTAAAATGTTGGTAAAAATAGATAGCCAAATTCAAATTGTATCTTCAATCCATCAATTTTCTTTTTCTAACTTCGTTTGGGGTCAATTTTTCTCCATTTTTATTTTTCTGTAGTTCATATTTGGGGATAAATAACTGGGAAATGTCATGGTGACATTATACCCAGAACTTTAGCATTTTCCACACTCTATACTGTGTGTTTTCCCAACATGCTTGGCTACATAACTTTTTCTGTATTCTTAATGATAATATAGCAATTAGACTAACATGGATGCAATATATGTGCAAATTTTAGTCACGTAAGTTTTGATAAGCGTACTGACTCTCTATCTTTTGCTTAGCTAGTTTTGCAACTTGGTATCTTTTTGGGGCTTATTTGTCCTACCTCAAGTGATATTTTGCGGATTCATTTCTGGTGAAACAATCGATGTAACCAAGCACATATGTAATCATTTTGCTGAATCGTGTCATGTGATGCTATGTTAACCGAGTTTAAAAATACTCTTATTTCTAGAATTACAATGCATAAACTTTTAGGAACTCATGTTTTAGAAAGATAACAAAGATAGAAAACATTGTTAAATCTCCATTGAAGTTGTTAAATGTTTGCTTTGAAAATATGAAATTATTTTCTACAGAAAATATTGTTCGATTAATTCACCTGTATAATATTCTGAATTTATTTATGACTTAGGAAATTAAAACATTTTCTTGTGCTTAGTATTACCTTGCTAGATGGGTTCTCCTATGAACCTGAATCCCTACACCTCCAAGCACTACATAAAAATGAAGAAAAGTTAATATTAATTACGATCAAAACTAATCGTAATGGTAATCCATCAACTTGTGGAATTTCCTATATAGGCCACTTAACTTAGCTTGACTCACTTTTCGGTCCAAACTTAGGTAAGCAGTTTGGTGTTTTGTTAGCTCAATAATTGAAAATAATTTTCTCACCTTTAAGCACTTCCTATGGTGGATAATATCCATACTTGAAGTCATAGGATCTTTGAAATTCTAATTTCCTGAATAGCACAAATTAAAGACATTATACACCGTATACATATAGTATTTGTTTAGGAGAATGCAGATTGTTCGTTCAAACAAATAGAGGTTTTCCAAAAGAAAGTTCGGGAGCCTTTAAGGCTTTGAATACCTGCAGCATGTCCTGAACAAGAATCAAACATGAAGTTGCTCCATATATAAAGTTTTTGGTGATAAATTATTACCCAATGAGAAAGCTTTAATGTGGTATGTAATTTCATTAGATACATACCTTTCTGGGATTAATTAATGAAAGTATGGTGAGATAACCAAACTATGGCATCAACAACTGGTATTGTCCATGTAATGTACGTTTATAGCAAACTTATATGTGTTAGATTATGTATGACCTACTAATGTTTCTTTTACTTTCATCTTAATTACCATTAGTCCAACATTTTTTATTACAAGGAGGTAATATGCTTTCCTAGAACTAACATGTTTGGCAATATGCTTTCCATATCTCGAGATTACAATTAGGATAATGAAAAATACATCAAATCCTATGTAATACTATTGATTTATGTTGATGACATGTTAATTGCAGGGCCCGACTTGGCCCGTATTGAGGAACTCAAGGGGCGTCTCTCCGAGTACTTCGAGATGAAAGATCTGGGTCCATCAAACCAGATTCTTGGGATGATGATCATCGAAGACAGATCAGCATGGATGCTGAGGTTGTCTCAGAAGGCCTACATTAAGAAGATTCTTGAAAAGTTTGGCATGGAGAAAGCTAAACTGATGGGCTCACCGTTTGTGAGCCATTTCAAGCTATCAAAGACCCAAGCACCAGAGACTACTGAAGAGCATGAGTTCATGACCAACATACCATACGCATCTACCGTCGGGAGTTTGATGTATGCGATGGTGTGCACGAGGCCAACGGGAGTCTGAAAAGAGAGCACAATGCAATATGCACAACCTGTTTATTAATGAGGGAGAATCACTGGAATTGAGTTTATGAAGTCAAAAAATTTACACTGGTGTGGGCAATTTATCCCGTGAGAGACTACTTAAATTAACTCAGTGTAAGAAAGTTTGAGTCATCTGGTCAACGTTAAGAATATCAAACAATTGCTAACCCTTTAGATTTTACCAAGTTTTTTTTCTTCTGAAAAGTACAGATATCACATGTCTAAACTAATCAAATGATATCCCATAGCAAAGTTCCCATCTTTTTCAGATTTTATAAGATAATTTATAGATTAAGAGAATGCCCATTTGGCCATTTAGCGCAACAAAGATCTTGATACATACATTGCATGATGAACCTTTTCATATAAAGAATAATACAGCGAATGAAATATTCTTCATAGCTAAACAAATAAGCATGTATATCTGACATGTACTCTTAGAAACTTAGTAGATTAGCTCTCTTTGAGATAATCTACTCACCTTATGTTTTTAAAAAAAATGTAGGGTAAGGAAGATAGAATTTTCAGCAAAGTATCTCAGTTTGTACAAACTTATTGCAAATGTTAATGAACCTATCACAATAAGAAAAAAACATTCTTTTCAACAATCTTGACAGATCAAAAGTAAATAATCTACTCACCTTAAGTTTTTTTTAATTGTAGTGTACGAAAGATAGAATTTTCAGCAAAGGATCTCAATTTTCACAAACTTATTGCAAATGTTAATGAACCTATCACAAGAAGGGAAAAAACATCCTTTTCAACAATCTTGACAGATCAAAAGTAAATAAGCTCATTCCCTCTCTGAGCTATCAGACCAAAACGTACAGTCTACAATTTTCCCTAAATATTATTCTTTAAGAATCTAGAGTAAGAATAATCATAGAAAGGGATTCTTAACTGATTATCCTACTTTCAATGAGACATATCTACAAACAACTTGTAAGCATGGATTCTAACTATTTAGCACCCAAAAATGTAGTAACTGGTAACTGATGTTTCATAATAAGAATCAAGAAATATAGCGCATAGACATAGAAATTTAAAAAAAATTAGAAACTTCTCAAATTAAATCATACCCCGAACATTTTCTTTGATAAAAACATTCCTTAATTTGTTTCCTTCCTGATCCTTCCTGATGCTTAAAATTTGAGATTTGAAGAGATGATGACAGAGAATGGTTGATATTTTTCTAAAAACTTGATTGAGGGTTGCATGTAAGATGAAGAGGACAATAATAACCATCTCTGTAAAATGATAATTGCCAATTGATGAAGGTACAGAGAGCGAGATAACGTTACCGAAGCAGAATACTAACCGATGGAATGAAGAGAAATAATAATCGATGGAATGAGGAAGGAAAAGAAAGCAACAATTTTGAAATAACCTTGTGCGAAAAAGCATTGTGCATCTAAAAGGAGCAGTTAAAGCTCTTAAACTTAAAAATTGGCAAGAGAAAATAGATGAAGTTATATTGATGGTGAAAGAACTTTATAAACTATAATTGAAACCTATCAGATCCACCGTAGTATAAAATAATGCATGTTGGTAAAATTTTAGCATATCTATTTTTATAAGCAAATGTTAAATTTCTCAAGTTGAGGAATGCAATAGTAAAACCAATTGTTGAACTTTGCTACCATAGAGTTAGAACCAGAAGTTACTTAGATATTAGCCCAGTAAATATTTAATATTTTGAAATTAATCCCTAAAATCATTGAATCCCTATCAAGTCTTCAAATTCTTAAAGTTATTTTAAAATTGACAACTTAAATCATTAAAATTGCTATCACAACCCCAAGAGTTTTTCAAATTAATCTCTCCAATTGCTACTTAGAAATTTGGGAGCTTAAAAATAATTTCAATGATTTGATGAATTAATTTCAAAATATTAAATGCTTAAGGGACTAATATCCAAATAATCCCAAATAAATCTCTGTCAATCTCTATGTGACACATTACGTTGCTTACTTTCTTTACTTCACTCTTAAGACTAATAAATCCTTCATCTTCTTTGATTTTCAAGAATTTTTCCATCAAATTCCATGCATTGAACACATTAAGCAATTAAAACACAAAAATTGAATACAAATCACAAGTTCTAATTTCAGAATGATTTAGAAAGATTCAATCTTTAGCAAAGGCCTACATTTTGCCTAAAAAAACCTAATAAAACTTAAAATTAACCAAAACAAAGACGTTAACAGCGTATAGCTCAGCCACCTCAACATTCCTTGAATTATCAAAAAATCTAGCAAGCTCAGCACTATCCACACAAAAAAAGTTTCTACTGAAAGCTTTAAATGATCAAGTAAGAAATCGCCTTTGAAAATGAATATCGCCTTTGAAAATTACTTACCATATGCAAAGTAATTTGCTGCAGGGGCATTCAAGTCTAGCTAGAATATATAGAGGAAGGAAGAGTGAGCTGTTACTAATGATGAGAAGCTAATAGGTTAGTTTTATTTGAGATTAATGAGAATATTAAGTGAATTATCGGTGAGATAATAAGGGTGATGTAATGGGTAATTACTGGGAATTTAATAGGGAAATAACACATATTTGAGGATTTTGATTTTCTGATGAGTAACGTTGTTAAATTTATGATAGATGAAGGGCTTTATCATCCACCGAGTGAGCGGTATGAGTACATCATGAATTTCAGACATACATGAGTATACAAAGAGATATATGATGAACATGGAAATCAAAAAGATACATAAATAGACAATGAATCACAGGCTACACGCATATGACCAAAAGTTATCAGGAACAGGAGCATGAAGCAAGATTATAAGCATATGAACTTTTATAACTTTGATCATCATCTCAACAAGCCTCTCAGCATCGGTATGACTGCGACAATTTCTTCACGTCATACTACATAGATGGTAGCGATCAAAGATAGCCTCTTCACCTGGTGAACATAGTTTGAACCCCTCACGCTAGTGGAGAACCAATGAAGCACAACATCCAAATCACAATATCGAACACGAGAGCCAAGGCAGAGCGTGATCTCATTCCAAATTGAAGAGAACTATAACAACAGGAGAAGAATAGATGATGGTGCCTCTCAATATTTCCATTACAGAGCATACAAGTAGAGTAACACTTAAATCCAAATTTAACCAGCCTGTCGAATATAAGATACCTCTTATTGACTACAATCCAAGCCATAAAAGAATGCTTAGATTAGACTTCCTCCAAATTGTACTATGCCAAGAAACTCTAGGAGCTTGAGGAAGCAAAGTATGGTAGGTAAAAGAAATTTTAAACTTCCCATTAATAACACGATCATTGAGCACATGGGGAACGCTATTAGGAGGCCTCCATGTTCATTGCAAACAAATTATATGAGCAACTTTTATTTCCTTTATAATGCAAGAACAATAAAATGAAAATTGATTTTTTTTTTTACTTACCATATGCAAAGTAATTTGCTGCAGGGGCATGCAAGTCTAGCTAGAATATATAGAGGAAGGAAGAGTGAGCTGTTACTAATAATGAGAAGCTAATAGGTTGGTTTGATTTGAGAATAATGAGAATATTAAGTGAAATATTGATGAGATAATAATGGCGATGTAATGGGTAATTACTGTGTATTTAATAGGGATCGAAAGAACACAGATTTGAGGAGTTTCGATTTTCTTATGGGTAACTTTGTTAAAATTATGATAGATGAAGGGCATTTTGGGTAGGAAAAGTTTTTCTAGTACTCCCTCTTTTAAAGGGAGAATGATATATCCGAAATCAAGGACTAAAACACTTCCATTGCTCTGGTTTTACTTTATTTCATTTTTATTTTATGAAAAGCGCTACATCTAACGTGTCACAATACTCTCCAGAATCCATTTAGGGTTGTTTAGTTGGCAGGAAATAGCGTCGTGAAAGAAAATGTTATAGTCAAAAATTAATTTATATTCTCACTTGACTTTATTTCTATGCATCAAACGAGACGTTAATGTTTTGTTAGCAACAAGGTAGCTAAAAAAAATAAATTAACTTACATTTTGTAAATAATAATAACAACAGCATTTACATGTAATTATGGTCCTAGACGTATTAATTTCGAACAAAATAGCAAAAGAATTTCATAAATTATATTAACCACCAATATAAATTTTCATGTGCTTCAAACATATCCCCACGCCTACCTGACTGGAAGTGACCTTGAAGTATAAAAGTCAAAACGATAAGAACATTTACCCGGTAATTTCTTTTTAAATTGTAATGCATCATCCTCTTGTATATCTACACGTCACCTGCCCTGCCCATACCAAGTGGACTTGGACCTAATTGTTGACTAATTTGGACGACCAGTGGGCCAGAGTCTCTAGATGGGCTTGGTCGGCAATGGCCCAAACAAAAACAAAATATATATATATATATATATATATATATATATATATATATATATATATATATATATATATATATAATATTATATATATATATATATATATATATATATATATGTCAACTTAAGTGGATAGGTCCACTAAAGTTTCTATCCACTCATGTTGTCTAGAGATCATTACATGATATGAAGAGTCATTTTATATATATAAATGAGTGGATAGAACTTTGCGTGAACAAAAGTTTGGTTTCCACTTAAGTTGGACATAAGATCAACTCTATCTCTCTCTCTCTCTCTCTCTCTCTCTCTCTATATATATATATATATATATATTATATATATATATATATATATATATATATATATATATATATATATATATATATATATATGTGTGTGTGTGTGCCTGCTGTGTGTGTGTGTGATGTGTGTGTGTGTATAGGGCGCCAGTAGTCACGCCCTCGCACCGCGGAAGCGATATAACCTAAGAGAAAGCTCTGGCTTTTATTTCCACAAAAGCTCAAGCCAACATCTATATTCCCGTTTCACAAAGGAAACAATAATAGAAAGTGAAATATCTCAACAAAGTAAAATATACACTCTTCCTCTCATCAGTTTTAGGACTGACTTGTCGAGGGAACCTACAAGCAATAGCCAACACCCAGAAAACAGTAAAGATGCGAGATTTACGTGGTTTGACAAACTTCCATACGTCCACGGGAGGGGCGAGGGGAGATTTCACTACGAGAATAACACCAACGACTTGAACAATCCACAAGCTCGTCTCAAAAGAAGAAGATTTGATTTTTGCCCAAAAGAATTTGACCTCTCTCTTGTAAAATCTATCCAATCTCTCTTTTTTTTCTCTCCTCAATATCTCAGATCTAAACCTCCTGAAAACTCCTCAAAACAGCCGACTAAACCCTCTGTTTTTCACCTCATGCATTTTTTACCTGTAGAAACCCTATCTTTGGGTATTTATAAGAGAGCATGGTAAGTTTCTTGGGTGGGCCGCACCCGTACCTGGGCTCATGGTGCTTTGCCTCCGCGCTCGTGGGTGTGGACCCCATGTTCATAATTCTCCACCTCGTACATCATTTGATAAACCTCAAATTTTGGACAAACATCAGAAGAACACCGCGGACATCACCAGAGAGATCTGAAACACCAAACCAGACCAAACCAACTGTGTCACTATACCGCGGCTACCTAACATCACCAGAGAGATCTGAAACACCAAACCAGACCAAACCAACTGTGTCACTATACCGCGGCTACCTATGTACCCTCTACCGGGATCAAGCTAACCGCAGTTCAGATTTTGTTCTCTATATAGTCTTCACCTCACCCCATCACCATCCCGAAGGGCCATGCCCTCTTGGGCAGATCAACACGGGCTGATATGAAGCAAGTCCAAGTAATGCTAGAACTTGCTTCCTGTGACCACCTTGGTTAACATGTCCGTGGGATTCTTATTTGTATGCACCTTCATGAGAGAAATATCGCCTTCCTCTATAACATCCCGCATAAAATGATACCTAACATCAATATGCTTGGTACGAGTATGATGAACTTGATTCTTTGCCAAGTGAATAGCATTTTGACTGTCGCACAACAAGTTCATGTTCTCCTGCTCAATCCCCAAATCGTTCAGAAGACACCACAACCACAATGCTTCCTTCACTCCCTCCGCTATGACCATGTACTCGGCCTTTGTAGTAGAAAGTACCACTGTAGCCTGTAACATCGATCGCTAACTAACTGGAGTCCCATGTATCCTGAATACATAACCAGTAGTTGATCGTCGTCTATCTAGATCATCCGCATAATCAGAGTCAACAATCCCATCAATCTGACATGTATCTCTACCAAAACACAAACCCGTATCAACGGTACCCTTCAAGTACCTCAAGACCCACTTCACCGCTTCCCAGTGCGTCTTTCCCAGATTCGCCATGAATCTGCAGATCACACTGACCGCCTGTGAAATATCTGGGCGTGTACACATCATGACGTATATCAAACTACCAACTGCACTAGCATAAGGAACACGCTCCATGTGTGCCTTATCTTCCACTATAGTAGAAGATTGTTTACCTGAAATCCTAAAATGTGGAGCCAATAGAATCACCACCGACTTTTCATTTTACATCCCGAACCTCGTGATCACCCGCTCTATGTAGCCCTTCTGACTCAAGAACAATTGTCGATTCACCCGCTCTCTTCTAATCTCTATACCCAGTACTTTCCTTACAACGCCCATGTCCTTCATCTCGAACTCTTTACCAAGTTGAGATTTTAGCCTATCTCTCTCCACCTTGCTCTTAGAAGAAATAAGCATGTCATCCACATACAAAATAAGATAGATATAATCACCTCTCTCCACCTTGCTCTTAGAAGAAATAAGCATGTCATCCACATACAAAATAAGATAGATATAATCACCTCCACGAAGCTTCCAAATATAAACACAATAATCATAATCGCTTCGAGAAAACCCATGTTTCAGCATGAATGAGTCAAATCGCTTGTACCACTGTCGAGAAGATTGCTTCAGTCCATAGAGTGACTTCCTCAAGCGACACACATGATTCTCCTTGCCCTCAACCTTATAGCCCTCAGGTTGATATATGTAGATCTCTTCATCCAAGTCTCCGTGTAAGAAGGCTATCTTTACATCGGGTTGTTCTAGCTTAAGATCACCATGAGTAACAATACTCAATAGCACCCGAATAGAAGTATGTTTCACCACTGGAGAAAATATCTCATTGTAATCTACACACTCTCTTTGTGCAAACCCTTTAGCCACTAGCCTCACCTTGTACCTTGTACCTTGTACCTTGTACCTCTAAGCTCTGAAGGATCTTCCTTTCTCTTATACACCCACTTACAACCAATAACTTTTCTTCCTACAGGCAATAGGACCACCTCCCATGTTTAGTTCTTCCGAAAAGATTTTATCTCCTCCTCCATCGCAGCCAACCAACTCTCACTATTCTTATCCCGAATAGCTTCATTGAAGGAGATCAGCTTATCTTCCTCTACCGAGAGTGCGTATTCTACCAAATTAACCTGTCCATAGTGCTTAAGGGGTTGATCAACCCCTAGCTTCAGTACCTGCTTGTATGCTCACCTTGGCCTAGTGAAAGCCAAACTATCCTCAAGTTGTTATTGTTGTAGTACTTGTGTATTCTCCTGTTGAACCTCCTCCTACTCAAGCTCATCATCTAGCTGATTTCCTACTTGAACATGACTAGAACCAGGTTGGTCTTTAGGTTCTATCTCAATAACCTGGAACTTTGAAGTCCCAACAGTCCCAACAGTCCCAACACCATCATCCTTGGGCGCCTTAGCAATCACGGATTTCTTATCAAAGGTAACGTCCCTACTGAGCACGAACTTCGAATCTTCTGTATACCAAAAACGATAGCCTTTTACACCCTTTGTATATCCCAAGAATATAACCTTCTTGGCCCTCGTGTCAAGCTTTTCCTTGTTGAAGTGATAATAGGCGGTACACCCTAAAATCCGGAGCTTCTCATAATTTGTATGCTCCCCTGACCACACCTTATATGATGTATCATCATCCAATGTAGAATATGAAGAATGGTTCACAATATAACAAGTTATAGCCACCGCTTCTGCCCACCATTCCTTACACAATCCAGCATAAGATCGCATACTCATTGCTTTCTCCCGTAATGTTCGGTTCAGCCTCTCCACGCTTACACAATCCAGCATAAGATCGCATACTCATTGCTTTCTCCCGTAATGTTCGGTTCAGCCTCTCCACGACCTCTTTTTGTTGTGGTGTAGATTTAAATGTCCAGTGTCTAGCAATGTCCTCCTAATCACAGAACTTGTTAAAAACACTATATGTATATTCTGTACAGTTGTCAGATCTTAGTGTCTTCGATTTCTTCACTGTCCTATTTTCAACCATTGCCTTCCACTTCTTAAATGTCTCAAATACCTCATTTTTATGCTTAAGAAAATAAATCCAAGCATACATCGAATGATCATCTATGAACGAGACAAAATATCTGGAACTACCCTTGGAAGTTATCTGAACCGGACCTCACACATTTGTGTGTACATAGTCTAATATACCTCTGTTCTTGTGATTGTTTTTTAAGAATTGGACCATGTGCGCCTTCCCGTACACACAATCCTCACAAAAATCCATGCAATGTTTCTTCGGATTCTTTAGCAAACCCTCCTTACCAAGCTGATCCAGACCTTCTCTGACATGTGCCCAAGTCGCCTATGTCATAATTTAGCAAACCCTCCTTACCAAGCTGATCCAGACCTTCTCTGACATGTGCCCAAGTCGCCTATGTCATAATCGTGTGTGGTTACATGGGTCTCCACCACTTCCTTCAGTTTTAACCGCTACATCTCCCGTTACCATAGTACCTGAGAGAGTGTATAAATTACCGTGACGAACACCTTTTATCACTACAAGGGAACCCGGACAACCTTCTTCACTCCGTTCTCTGTAATAATCCTGCAACCATCATGCATCTTGATATTGATATTAACTAGCCCTATAGTTTTACAAGCATGGTTGTTCTCCATTAATACAGTTCCACCATTAATGCTTCTGTATGTAGTAAACAACTTCCTATTTGGAAACATGTGGTAAGAGCAACCTGAATCAAGAATCCACTTTCCGAAGATATTCTCGTCACCCGTGATGACATAGCATTTCTTTTCGCTCCTTTCCTTTGAAACATAGCTCGCTTCTTCCTTACCTTCTCTCCTCTCAGTCTTGTTGTTCTTCTTCTCACAAACTCTCTCATTTAGACAGTTGACCTTGAAATGCCTAACTTTACCACATTTGAAACACGGTCTTCCCGCAAGAGGTCTCGATTTAGATCTAGACATTCCTCCATTGTCTTTTCCTCGCTCATTGCTCCTTCCTCTAGTAAACAATCCCTACGCTTATTCTTTGTTACCGCCAGTAGTCAAGGCACTGGTTGCAATCTTCCGAAGGTCATCCGCTAGAAGCGCCGTTCTATTCTTATCCATCATCAAATTGTCTCCCACAAGCATAAGTGTTTGCACCAAATTCTCATAAGACTTCGGCAGAGATAAAGTAGTAGAAGCGCCTGATTCTCATCTTCAACTGTCACATCTATGTCCTTTAAGTCTGATATGATCCTATCAAACTTATTGATGTATTCACGGATTGATGAGCCCTCCTCCATCTTGTAAGTATACAATTTGGATTTTAAATAGATCTGGTTCGTTAGACTCTTCATCATAAAAATGCTTTCGAACTTCGACCACACGCCCGTAGTCGTTTCCTCTCCACCTACCAAGAAAGCTACATCCCTTTTAAAGCAAAGGATAATCGACGTCCGTGCTTCCAGACCCATCTCCTCCCAACACTCATCAGACATATCCTTATGCTTCTTCTCTTTTCCAGTCAAAGCTTTGTGTAATTTTTGCAAAATCAATGAGTTTTTCATATGCATCCTCTAATAGGAAAAATTATTCTTCCCATTGAACTTTTTGATCTCGTACTTTCCGACTTTAACTGTTTTGCTAGTTGACGTCATCCTCCGCTTGTATTAATAAATTCGCTTCTCTCAGAAAATTACCGAGCACCACCTCAAACAAGAAGCTATACCACTCCTAATCTGAATAACAGCTTA
>NC_033794.1:31271950-31368196 GCF_001876935.1 Asparagus officinalis
CACCGACTCCTCTCCCAACTCTGGCTCCAAGTCACTGCCGACCGACTTCCTCCATCAAGCCATCAAGCCACCGACCTCTCCCCTAACTCTGGCTCCCCGTCACCGCCGATCGTAGTCGATCTCCCTCGAGCTCTCTCTCGAGATCCCCCAACTTAGGTACAGATCTATCTTTCTCTTGAGTTGAAGTCTTTGAGCCCTCACCTTTACTGAACTGAGGATCGTAAACCCGAAAGTCGGGATAGTATGTTGGCCATGATTTCCAATGGAAGGAACATTCCCAGCTTAATTTGTACAGCTACATGCTCTGCGTTCATTGATGAATTGATAAAAGTCAATTTCAATTGTTGAATTTCTTGCTTTGATAAAAAGAATAATAGAACAAAATTAGATGTATAATTACCTTTTCTTCTTTTTCTTTTGTCATTGTTTTTGGTTGTTGTGGCTGCTCTTTGCATATTCATATAATTACCTTAAATAACCTGTAGTTTCCCCTACTTTGCACTTAAGTACTTCCGATTGTTATTGGTAGCACATGTATACTTCATATTGCACTTAAATTTTCTCACTATTGCACCTTAGTACCCTCATTTATGTGAATATGAAAATTTCCCCCTTCGACGAGATTATACTGAATTACACTGAAGCTTTGTTCCTCCTTAATTGCACCTTAGTACCCTCATTAATTGCACCTTAGTACCCTCATTAATTGTACCTTAGTACCCTCATTTCTTGCACTGAAGCTTTTTTCCTCCTTCAACGAGATTATACCGAATTTATGAAATTTTATATTATATGTATTTTATATAGGTCAATTACAATTTTTGTGAGAAATGGAAAACTTGGGCACTGAAGCTAATGAAGTAAACTTGGACGATGATGATTTGATATATACTCCTCAAGTATCAGATGAGTTGAGGACGAAAAAGGGGCAAGAATTTAACACAATAGATGGTGTTGTGACATTCTACAATGCTTATGCTAAAGCAGCTGGGTTTAGTGTAAGGTCTTGGACTACTCAGAAAGAGCCGGGAAGTTATGAAATAAGAAGTTAGGAGTATGTTTGTTTTAAACAAGGAAAATCTCTAAAAATCGCGGATGTTGGAAAGAAAAGACGTCGAGGAAGCTTAGCTGAGAATTGTACTGCCAAAATTACAGTTTTAAAATCAAACTCCGGAAAATACATTGTTATTGTTTTTAATGAGGAGCACAACCACCTGCTATCAACATCATCAAAGGTTCATCTTTTAAGGTCCCATCGTAACGTTTCAGCTGCAACAAAGTCTTTAACTAAACAGTTTTCCATGGTGAATATACCTTAGCATCAACAATTTAGTTTTCTTGGAGTACAATCTGGAGGTATATAAAATATTGGATGCACTCAAAGAGATTTATATAATCATGAAAGGGATATACGTGCTGATATGAAGGGACATGATGGAGAAATGTTTTATGAGTATTTAAAATTGGAATAATGAAAGAATCCCTTGTTTACTTTTCAAATTGAGGCCGATGATGAACAAAAGATTACTCGTTGTTTTTGGTCTGATGCACGTTCAAGGTGGGCTTACAATTTTTTCGGTGATGTTGTAATCTTTGATACAACTTATAACACTAATCGCTATGGTCTGATATTTGCACCAATATTAGGGGTTAACAATCATGGTCAAACAATTGTTTTTGCTTGTGGATTTTTAAATCATGAGAGCGTTGATGATTTTGTATGGTTATTTAAACAATTTTTGGAAAGTATGCCTGGTGGTGCCCCGAAGATGATTATTACCGATCAAGACCCAGCTATGACTAAGGCATTCCCTCTTGTTCTTCCAAATACTTTTCACAGGTATTATAGTTTGTATATATTATTAAAAATATTTATATACATAGTCTTGTAGTTGTAAAAAGTTCAAAAACATCGGAATCCCATGTACGCACATTATCTCATATTTGATGAAGTTTGATGCTGAAATATTGCCCAATAAATACATCCTAAAGAGGTGAACTAAGTCTGCAAAAGCAGGGACAGTGGATGATGATAAAGGCAAGCAGATAACCACTGACAATTCTTATCTTTTAACACTGAGTCAATTTATCCAATCATCTTTGGATTTAGTTGACAAGTCCCTCATATGTGAAGAAATAAGGAAGATGTTTACCGATGGATTGCGTAGCGTTAATGAGCAAATTGACCAATTTCTTAGTAGCCGCATGACTGTAATGAGCTTCACCGAGAAAAGTAATCCAATATGTAGTGCAACTGGTTCTTGTACTTTTCAAAATAGTTTCAATGAACCCGATCAAGTACGAGCAAAAGGGTGCAGTAAAAAGGTTGAAAGGAGGAAAAGAGAAAGCAATGGCTAGAGCCAAAAATAAAAAAGATAGACGTTGCCACGGGTGTGGTAAAGTAGGCCAATCACATGATAAGCGAAATTGTTCTTCTATATGTGGTGATACAAATTTGCAAGAGGGCAATGGGTCATCAAGTGAAGATGGGGATGATATAAGCCTAAATGTTGGCTTTCTTGATTGAGTGAGGAAATTGTGCCAAAGCCTCAGAGCTTTCTAACTAAACATTACATTTGTTTTTAATAGCATCTTTTGTAAATATGTTCATATGCATGCCAAGCTGGTTATTTTTCGTAACTAAACATTACATTTATTTATTTTATTTTTTTGCAGGTTAGGTTACTCCAATCTCGAAGAAGAAGTTTCAGGGTTTTGTTGTGTGTTGCACCAATCATTGTTTCTAGTTTGTGATTTCTGTGTAGCTGGGGGCAAAGCACATTTAACTTTGTAGTTGTTTATGTTTGATTGTAACTAAACTATTTTCTTTTTTGGCTCTGTTATTACTCACTGTTTTGTTTTATATTACCACAACTCATCGTACAACTAAACTATGTTTCAGGGTTTTATATTACTCACTGATTGTAACTAAACTATGTTTGATTGTAGCTACTCGTGCAACTTGTCAATTTGAGAATGTTTCTCAAATTCTGCCTTTTGAGTAAATTGCTAGCTTGTAATTTTTTTTGTTTGAATTTCATTTGTCAGGCTTCATTTTGTGCTTCAGAATTGTCATTTGCGTTGACAAGGGACATAATGTTTCCCTTTTGTTCATGTTGTGTCACTTCATCTTTTTTCATTTTTGGAATGCTCTTTGCTATGAGGTCTTGCAGGTCTGGGATTTTAGTCAAAAAATTTCATTTTTTTCATGCTATACGGACATTTGTATGAGGTCTTGCTATGAGGTCTTGCAGGTCTGGGATTTTTGTCTGGGATTTTGTATGCTTCAGAATTGTGCCACTTTCATTTTTTTTCATGTTATACGGACATTTAAGTCCAAGTCTGGGATTCAACATCTAATTGTTTCGGTAGTTGTATGAGGTCTTGCAGGTCAATGTAAAGGGTAAGTTTATGCTGTACATACCATTTCCTCTTTTATACGTATTTTTGCTGTTTTAAGTTGTGATGTATAGTACAGTGCTATATATATGACTGTTGATCATGTGTTGAGAAACATTAGTTAAGTGGCATACGAGCTGGGAGCTATGGCAGCTAGGACCCAAGTGTGGCATGCAGTTTACTGAACTCTTTACAAATATTTACCAAAGGCGCAAAGCATGATTGTAGTGTTTCATATTAATGCATGATTACAATGGTAAAAAAATTCTTATTACACTGGCATTGTACATTTGACTACAGTGAATTACAATCTGATTCCCCAAATTATGCAAGTTTATCCAACCAATACAAGCTCAGCCACAAATTACATCACATGTTATTTGCAATGGAGAAACCAACAAATATCGCAACGATACATACTAGAAACACTAATATTGTAAACAATGAACCTAATACAAAAGCATAGATGGAGAAAATGGAAGTTTCCCCAAGTTTTTCCTTGTCCTCATCCAGATTATGCCTCACTGGATATCTTTGTTCTTGAGCATAAACAGATGTTTGGACATGCCTCGAGCTGGATGCTGAATCACGAGCGAGTGTGTGCTTCTCCCATTCAATCAAAGCCTCTTCGTACGTTGCATACTCTCTGTAGGAGGCATTTGGGAACTTATCTACCTGAGATTTACATTCCTCCCAATTATAAAAAAATACCACATCGTCGACATCTCTTCACAACATAAAAACTTTTTTTAGCCATGGATAACCTGAAAATACCCCAAATTGGAGGGTAAACAAAATAAACAAAACATACTTACTTTTACATATGATCAGTTAGCAAGCAAAGTAAAAAAAAGTAATTTTGGCTACTACGATACATGCTCCGTTCTTAATAGTTAGATCTTGTTTCCTTTTTCTTTCATTTTTACATATTTATTTTCAAAGTAATTTTGTATACTTTGTGTAGGATGAATCCAAATGCAGACCTGTTTTTCTATCCTTATTTCGTGTTGACAATATAAAGTACAACAGTTTTTGCCTAAATGGTGTAAAGGAGGAGGCAACCCAGTCCAATCTAAGACAATTTCTCTGACTCAAAAAGCTTCTGATCTCACAATAATGAAGCAATTAATCCTTTCTTCTAAAACTTCTGACTATCAGTTTACGACCCATGTTTTTGTTAGATAACACATGTTTACTGAGGTATTGAGCAAAATGACAACTAAGTAAGAAAAACATCATTATTGTAGAACTTTCGTATTGAGCAAAATGACAACCTCATTACGGAACAAGAACTTCAGTAACCAATTCAGAAAATTCCACAATCAGGACACATCTGAGGACAAACTCCCTGGTGAAAATTCCAGCGTGTCTATTAGCCACTTTTATATGTAGCAACAGGAACTCAAACACAACAGCGAGCAGCGTAATGAAAATTATAGCATAAGCAACTAGAAAACTTATGTACGTACCTTGTTTGATCTAGAGAAAACTCTACAAGGATCCTCTTTTGATAATTGTATAGGGAGGAAGAAAGAGGTGACTGCTGATTTACCATCAATTTGGATAAAAAAATATCGAGATCGAGATATGAACTTACTTGAAATGAGCGTCAACTAATCTGAGTTGGGGGAGAGAGCTCGAGGGAGATCGACCGCGGTCGGTAGTGATAGGGAGCCGGAGTTGGGGGAGAGGTCGGTAGCTTGATGGCTTGATGGAGGAAGTCGGTTGGCGGTGACTTGGAGCCGGAGTTTGGGGAGTAGTCAGTGGCTTGATGGCTTGATGGAGGAGGTCGGTCGACGGTGACGGGGAGCCGGAGTTGGGGGAGGAGTCGGTGTCTTTACTGCGTTGATGGAGGAAATCGGTCGGCGGTGACGGGGAGCCAGAGTTGGGGAAGTCGATCGACGGTGACGGATTTGGGGGAAGTCGGTGACAGGAATGAATTTTGGGATAAGGGTTTTGGAATGGGAAGAGAGAGAATGGTCACGAGAAGTCTTTAACTCCTCTTCGGCAAGTACATATATCAACTACTTTCTAGTGAGATACATCTAAAAATTTACCGTTTACAGGAACTCGAAATTAACATGTTTCTAGCTCAGATCTAACTTCAGTAGGAGACGAAGGCTTCAAAGGAGTCGAGCCTCACTTGTTGCCCCTTCTTCCTATCATCATCATCACTCTTCCCTTCGTCCTTGGCCTTTTCTCTATTCTTCTCCTCGATCTTCTTGCTCTTGATCATTACTGCGTTGATGGAGGAAATCAGTCGGCGGTGACGGGGAGCCAGAGTTGGGGAAGTCGGTCGACGGTGACGGATTTGGGGGAAGTCGGTGACAGGAATGGATTTTGGGATAAGGGTTTTGGAATGGGAAGAGAGAGAATGGTCACGAGAAGTCTTTAACTCCTCTTCGGTGACTTTTTTCAAAAAGGCCCCCGCTTTCCATTGTCGGAAGAGAGAGAATGGTCACGAGCTCGTACGAAATTGTCGGGATTCATCAAATACCAACAATTGATCACCTCGAACAATCCTCCAAATTCACTAGATCAAGTACATATATCAACTACTTTCTAGTGAGATACATCTAAAAATTTACCGTTTACAGGAACTCGAAATTAACATGTTTCTAGCTCAGATCTAACTTCAGTAGGAGACGAAGGCTTCAAAGGAGTCGAGCCTCACTTGTTGCCCCTTCTTCCTATCGTCATCATCACTCTTCCCTTCGTCCTTGGCCTTTTCTCTATTCTTCTCCTCGATCTTCTTGCTCTTGGTCATACAAATATCCATCCATGAGCCTGAGATCTCAGCAGAGCTCGAGCTGAGGATTGACATCGCCAGAAGCTTCTCCATTTTCTCCCCCACCCTAATTAACTTATTTTCACTTTTATTTGGATGGTGGTGAGAGAAATTGCGGAAGCAGGAGAACTTTTTAAGGGAAACTCGTGGAGACGAAAATTAGGGGTTGTTGGAGCACAAAAGTTTTTTTCTTTTTTTTTTTAAAGAGTTCGGTGAAAGGGTCCCTTCGAGCGTGCGCGTGGCGGTGCTTTGGGTGACGGGGATGGATTGGGATCGAGTTGATTTCTTGGAGGACAAGAAAAAGAAGGAATGACCAAGTCGATCACGCTAACTCTCACATATTTTATTACGCGGGAGTAAAGCTACTAATTAGAACATAAACACATACATAAGAATCATGTGATTCCTTTTCCCTTGTGAATTACTATTACGTATTATAGGTGCCAACTCTTTTTTGTCCTGGATGAGAGATTATCGCCTTATCATGTATCCACGTGGCGAGATCTAAATTTGCACGCGTTTGCGATAACGTTGTAGGGAACAAGATTGGAATCCTCTACTAAGACATAATGTCTCTTAATATCTCATAACGCATCCCCACATTTCATTGCATAGTACCTCCTCGTATGTTGTGCTTATGCACAAAATGGAAGGTGAAGATGCATTAATTAGGAGATATTAGAAGGCACTATGCCTTAGTAGAGGATCCCAATCCTCCTCTTCGTAGACGAGTCTTTTTCTCTTCTTGTCTGTACTCCGGCGAGTTCGCAAGGGCGCATTAGAGGGTCCTCGTTTGGACCCGGTCAAAGGCGCTCCAGTGTTTAAATCAATGCTTTGACGATTAAAAAAACCAAGATAATTAATTCCAGTTTTTTTTTTCCGGTTTGTTACTGCACGTCGATCTATCAAATGACAATTGTCAACTTGTTATCAGCTGGGTTTATTGCTCACCATAATACTTTTAAACAACGGTCAGGGACGTGCAGCCACGTGCATACGATGTTAGGCAAATACCTAACGCCATCGCATTTTTAAGTTAGATCAAAATTATGTGGAGAGAAGAACAGAAAAAATTGTCTCAGACCCGTTCCCTTCTTCTACCGCTCAGCCTGAACTAAATTCTTAATTAGATCCATCTAGGGTCGTAATTATGTCGATGAAAGAATTCTACGGGACATTTAATTTGGATTGTGGCATCGATCGCAATTAAATAAGATGGTTGAGGAGAGAATTAAGTGTTGGGCGCTACATTAATTGTTAGGCTTTCCAACAGCTGGGCTTCGACATTAGCGTTTCTCTTAACAAATCTAACATATATTTATAAAATCTTTTGAGAGGCTTTCCAAAACGCTGACGAAGTTAGAATTCTTAATTAAGAGCTAAACTCAACAAGCGATTAGATTAAATATTTGAATTTTCGGATACAATTCCAGCATCAAAGTTCAAATATTCACATAGGATTGAGAAAGTGGGTCATCAAAGTCTGGTTGAGAAGTTGAAAACAACTCCAAATCGGTTCCGTTCCGAATTCAAACGAGGGATGCTTGTCCCCCCTGTGAGAAGAGGCCAACTACTGAGTCGGTTCACTTAGAATCCACCAATCGTTAACAACTGTTTGTCATGTGGAGACAATCGTCTGATCTCTTACGATGACTAATGGATATTGGAGCACAGCTAGATCCCACCAAGTTGCGATTAAGGGCTGTCGGCGGTGGATATGTAAATATTGGAAAAAGGAAATAGGATTAGGGGTGAACAAAAAATATATGTGTCCGCATATATAGAAATTTGAAAGAACTTGATATTATTATTCGTTCTACTACAATGTTTAAACATAAGTGAAAGTGGAGATGTTCTAATAACCTGAGCGATGTCGAACTAAAATAAAGCAAGATAAGATAAACTAACTACATTTTTTTAACACACCCTCTCAAACTGTATTTGGGTTCCAAAAGCAGTTTGCTGAGGAGGAGAGTACATGATGATATGCTTGCGGATAGGGAAGGTTGTGGTGCTGGTCAAGGGAGAGCTTGGATAAAGGAAGCTTTGCTAGGAGTGCTAGCCAGAAGAAGCTTGGCTGAAGGGAGCTTGGTTGGGGTGCTGGTCGAGGGAAAGCATGGCCGACAGCGCTGGCTAGGGAAAGCATAGACTGGGGTGCTGAATGGGGGAAAAGTGTGCTTGTGGTGCTGACCGGGGGAAAACATAGATGGGACTACAAGATTGGAAAAGCATGGCCAAAGGTTGACGACTGGAGTTGTTGGCCAGAGAAAGTGTGGCTGGGGGTGTTGGCTGTAAGAGAGCTTGGCGGGGAGGGATCGAAAGAATGATGGCTAGAAGGATCTTGATGGAAGGGTGCAGGCTGAGGAAGGGCTTGGCCGTGGGTGCTTGGCGAACGTGGTGGCTTGTAGGGCGTCATAGAATGGTAAACAGAGGTGATGGTTGTAGCAAGTTGGCATCGATCGATGGTTAGCATCATTTCTGTAGCTGAGAGGAAAGTAGACACAGCTGATCATTGATGATGGTTCAGAGGCAATCCAGGAGGCGGTGTAGGTGCTTCAACATTGAAGGGAAACTAGTAGTTCTACATATTGTTGAAATAAATGAATCTTAGAGGGCTTTTATGGAAAGATATCATTTAATAATTGGATTCCATAGATGAAAATTAAAATGTGTTTAACAAGTGAGTTTTAGTCCCACATTGGCTATTGAATACATTTTAGTTGGTTCAAATTAACACACGTGTTATATATGGCATAACAAATGTGTTTGTATTATACACTTGTGTTGGTATATAAGCGAGCGTGTGAGCAGCCACGTGCGAGTGGGCACATGCGAGTGGACACGTACGAGTGGGCTCGTGCGCGCGGTCCGGGTGCATGTGCTTGCGCGTGCTCTTTTTGCACGTGTTGTCTCTAAACGAGCTTAAACGTTTTACATGTGCTCACTAAAACCAGTTGAACATTTCGCACGGTACAAACGTGATAAGGATTAAATAGGTTTTATTGCAGACATTACAAACATTGTAATAACTAGAATTCAAATATTTTTCTCCCATGAACCTTATAAAAGGGCTTCTTCTGATCATTTGAAAAACACAGAAAAACAAAATCTCATGTCTTCTTATTCTTTTAATAATTCAATAAGTTGTTAAGTATTGGAGGTTCTAGCGAACTACAGAAGTAGTTGTGGTGTTCACAAAAAGAGAGCGCTTCTTTAGACTGTAACTGTCTCATCCTCGGAAGTACTGTGCAGACCCAACGCTACCGTAGGTGGGACATAGTTTCTTCAAGGTCAGTCCTCTGTTAAGAGGACAATTTGGCACTTCTATAAAGTATTTCAAACTTAAAGTATTTTTAATATGATATTTCTAACTTTATGCTCTTTTCTTTCTTTCATGTATGGTTTGTTCAGTACTACTTTGAATCTGTTTTTATACTTGCTTTTCCCAACAATTTTGAAGAAACTATTTTTAATTGAACTTATGTCATTTGTTTCTGGAGTTGGTTTTGGTTCATATGCCTCTAAAATGGACATGTATGGAATGCTTGAATAGTTCGCTGGTCAGTTCTTCAAACGTTGGCAATAACGTATGAAGATCTGGCTGACGACTAATGAGCTGTTGGCAATGATATTAACAAAATACCCAAAACTAGATGAAAAAGATCATAATAGTGCAGATAAAATTGCACATTGGACGGAGAAGGATCAAATAGCCAGAGGATGCATTTTGTTGGCTATGTCCAATGTGCTCTTCGATGTCTATTGTTCTTCTTCAGTCACTACAAAGGCATTATGAGATGAACTGGATAGAAAATATAATACTGAAGACCTCGGGCTTGAAAAATATTTTGTGTCCAAGTTCTTAAAGTTTCAAATGGTTGAGGGTAAATGTGTAACATAACAAGCACATGAACTTATGTTCATTTTTCATGCTCTTCGAGAAGCTGAAATGGAGCTTCCTGAAACTTTTTAAGTTATGACAATCATCGATCAATTTCCTAATTCTTAGGAGACTTTTGAAATGTCTCTCAAGCATCGTAAGGAAAAAATAAATCTTGATGACTTGATAATTACCATAGTTATTGAGGAAGAGCATAAGAATCAGAAATATGTTGTGCCTGTTGAGCACCAACCTAAAGCAAATGTTATAACTTTTGGGAAAAAACTTAAAAACAAACCTGGCAAACCTGATGACAAAATCAAAGCCAAATCTAAGATCCAAAAGAAACCAAAAGCAAACAAACCATGTTAGAATTGTGGACATGCTGGACATTAAGCTAAAGCTTGTCCTACAAAGAAAGCTAAAGCTAATCTAGGGTCCACTAGTGTGTCTCAGGTTAACATGGTTATGACTGAGCCTACAGAGTTCATAGAAGAGTATGTTTCTATTAACCCTAAATTACTAAATATTTATGAACCAAATGAATGGTTGGTAGACACTAGTGCAAATGTATACATTTGTGTTGACAAATTGTTGTTTGTGTCTTACCAGCCTGCAAATAGAAATACTATGAAGATGGGGAACCAAACTGCATCTAAAGTGTTAGGATATGGATGAGTGAACCTGAAGTTTCCTTCAGGGTGAGTTCTATCATTACACAAGGTGCATCATGTTCCCGCTTTTCGATGCAACATTATCAGTGGTTCATATTTAGTTAGAGAGGGTTGTGAGTTTTCTTTTAAATGTAATAAAGTAGTTATGTCACATGCTGGATCTTTTATTTTTAAAGGCTATAATTCTGATGGAATATAAAAGGTTAGAGCAGAACCTGTTTTAGAGTAGAACCTGTTCTTAGTTCTGAAATAAATAAAATTTCTATTTCTGATTATCATGTTAGTAATAACATTGAATCATCTGATAATTGGCACAAACGTCTTGGTCATATTAATTTTAATGTAAAAAGAATGATGAATCTTAATATGACTTCAAAACACTCTTTAGATCATAGTAAGAAATGTCATGTATGTGCAACAACTAAACAAACAAGGAAAATTTTTAATCTGTTGATAGAAACTCTGAGTTGCTTGGTTTAGTTCATACTGAAATTTGTGAATTTAATGGTGTTTTAACCAAAAACATAAAGAAATATTTTATCATATTTATAGATGACTATAACAAATATTATCATGTTTACTTGCTTAAAACTAAAGATGAGGCTCAAGAAAAATTTATCATTTTTAAAAATGAACCTGAAACTCAAACCGACAAGAAACTTAAAAGGTTAAGATCTGATAGAGGTGGAAAATATACATCAAATGAGTTTACTCTCTTATGTCAATCTTTTGGCTTAATGCATGAGAAAACTGCTCCTTATTCTCCTCAGTCTAATGGTGTAACTGAACGAAAAAATAGAACTTTAAAAGATATGATTAATAGTCTACTTTTTCCTAAAAATATGCGGGGAGAGGCTTTGAATACGGCTTGCCATATTCTGAATAGAGTCCCTCAGAAACATAAAGAAAGTAGTCTATTTGAACTTTGGAGAGGTTGAAAGATAAGCATGAAATACCTTAAAGTGTGGGGGTGTCTAGCAAAAGTGCTAGTCCCAAAACACAAGAGGAAGAAGCTAGGTCCTAAGACAGAAGACTATCTTTTTGGGTTATATAGAAAACACCTATGCTTTGAGATTCTTAGTGATCAAATCTGAAATCCCAAACATAGATGTTAATACAATTGTTGAACTTTGTGAAGCAACATTCACCTCTGGTCGGTCGACCGATCGGCTACAGAATCTGGGCTTTGGGTCGGGTCAGTTCGGGTCCGTTATATATATATATATATATATATACCCGAATTTTCTTTTCTCACATTGCAACAATCAGCCCCTCAAAACCCTAGCTTCTTAACTTTATTTTCTGGAGAATTTTCGAACGAGGATTATGTTTCCTCGCTCGTTTGGGAGATCAAAGCGATCAAATCAAGGCAAGTTCATCTCTTCCCAAACACATCCCATTAGTTTTCATTTCTAATGGTTTAAACCCTAGAATTGGATGAATAGATCTGTAGATCTGAACACTAAATGAATAAAAGGAAAGATATTGATGTTTAAAACCATAATTAATTGTTAACTAAGGAATTGATTAGGATTAGAACCCTAATTAATCAACTAAAACCTATTTAAGTGATGTTTAGGGAATTTAAAACTTAAAAATCCAAGTTTTGTTGATGTGTTTTGGTTTGGCCGATTTTACACGCATACACCCTATGTTAATAACTAATTAGTTTTGAGAGAAATACTTAACCCTAGAAAACAGACATTTTTGTTCTAGTGTTTGGGTCGGTTGACTGACCCCGTAGATCAGTAGACTGATTAGTTGTTCAAGGTATAGCGTTTTCCCTCTGATCGGTCGACCGATAGGAATAATCAGTCGACCGATAGAGGCTATGTACAATTGTGCACGTCGCTGCCCGGTCGACCAATGGAATTTATCAGTCCTCTGATCATGTATCAGCCGACCAATTTCTAAAATCAGTCGACTGATGTGGTGCTATTTCTGCTTATGATGATGTTCTACGTACGTTTGGCCATGAACACAAAGGATGTGACCATATGTTGATACACATGGATGTGTATGGTGTTGTACACGTTTGGTTTAGGCACGCACGGATCCTCGAGAGTGCATGGCCATATGTCGAGCTATCGCGATGTAGGAACGACAATTATCGAGTTGTTTAGTCAGTGTTAATTTTTGTATGGATGGCCGAGATACATTGTGAGCCACACAAGATTGTGATGACCCATGAGATACTACGAGTACCTATGCTCCACATCATGCCTCTTTATGGATGTCCGAGTTCGGTTGTGAGCCACATGAGATCGCAACGAACCATAGGATATTGTGAGTACCGAGACTCCACATCTCTTTTGTTTGCATGGTGTTCCGGATTAGGCTGATATGCTTATACTCCGCTGGGTGTAAGAGTTATAGTGAGCCGCAAGATTGTGCGATGCGCCACAGGATATTGTGAGCACCTATACTCCACACCATTTTAGTTGAAGAGAATTATACATGATTGTGTATTTGCTCCCGTGTCATCTACCCCGAGGGTAGTGTGTGTAACATTGTGTTTAGACATGCACAATGTGTCCTTGATGAGGTATCTCTTAGGTTTGTATTTTCGTTCCATGCTACCTACTCAAGGGTAGTGTGAGATGTTATTATACGACATGTATGACGTATTTCTAGATGAGGTGTTGGTAATGTTTTTTTTTGTTGATTGTCTACTTATAGGTTTTTTGGAGTTGATATTTAGCGATTCACAATTTGAGATACATGATATATATATGAGGGTTTCCTTATTTAGATTATTCTCTCGACGTACTCATCTCGTGTTGTGAATTTCTAAATCTTAACTTCTCTTAATACAGGGTAAATGATGTAGGTAGATTATGCATTTTGTATGTAGAGCCTCCATTATATGCGTAGCCCTTCCTCTGGAGGCGGGTGTAGATGTTCTTGCTAGTGCTCTGACGCTATTATTTTCACCTCTTTTCAGGTAACGGGTCAGAGTTTCGAAGAGTCGCAGGTTGATGGGGATTCAGTATAGTCACCGTCATTCATAGGTAGCTATTTAGTACTCCATAATGGATTATCTATGATTTTAGTTTTTTCAGAGATGCATTTCATTTTTGGAGGCTAAGAGCCTATGTACTTTTCAGTTAACTCTTATGTATTAGAGATTTGATGTTCAGTTTATCAGATGTATTTTCTTTTCTTCTATTGGAACATGATTATAGTTATTATTGGATACCTCTTATCTATATTATGTTCCTTGTGTTGTTATCTTTGATGTATCTGCTTATGCCCTCACTTCGTATTTTTGATATCTGCTAGAGTGATATTAATGTGATGGTGAAACATATTTTTGCACAGTGTTGGATGTATGGCAGGTTTGACATCTTTAGGTTCACCTTGGACTGCAGCCTTGTGTGAAACCAGGGGCATCACAAAGAAGACCCTTCGCGAGAATGAAGAGTGGGCATAGAATTTTGATCCAAACAACTATTAAAATCTCATGTATTCCTGTGTTGGTTGATCTAAGTCTTTTATTTTTTTATTTTTCGCTGCATATTCTTTGTTTATCCAAAAAAATTTGTAGCAATCCTATCCCCCCACCCCCTCTAGGCTTGCATTTCATTTCCAACAAGTGGTATCAGAACCACTTTACCCATCTTTAGTTATTACAACTTAGGGTAGAGATGTCAAGCCTTACCACCGCTTTAGATTTTATTGAAGAACACACCATCAACTGACCCCCACTTTTCGATGGCATAAATTACACATACTAGTAAGCATGTACAAAAAAAATTCTATCCTCGACTAGTTTAGATGTTTTGGCAGAGTGTAGAACATATGTATAAGGAACCTACTATTGAGGTATATGGCATTACAGTTGTTCTAACCAAGGATAAGTGGACTCCATAGCATAAACAAATTTACTCTTATAATTCAAAAGCCACGAATGCTTTATATTACTCTTTTACTATTTAAGAATTTAACCATGTTTCTAATTGTTCTACTACATAGGAAATTTAGAAAATACTAGAAGTTATACATGAAGGAACTTCTCAGATTAAAGAGACTATGCATGCTATGATAGTGAACAAATATGAGAGTTTTAAGATGAAGGCCTCAGAGAGCATATAAGATATGCTCACAAAATTCACCAATATTGTGACCAAGTCAAAAGCGCTAGGAATGGAGTATGATAGCAAGGAGCTATGCAGGAAAATACTTTGTTCTCTTTCTCAAGATTGGGAACAAGGAGGTAATAGCAATAGAAGAACTTTAGAACTTTTCTAAACTTACTCTTGATGATCTTGTAGGTAATCTTATCACATATAAAGTTCGACAAAAAGAAAGAGAAGATACTTTAAAAGAAGATTCAAAGAAAAAGTTGTTAGCCTTAAGAGCAAAGAAGAAGAAATCCTAATCAAAGAAGAAGAAGGAATCAAGCTTGAGTTTTGAATACAAGGATGATCAATTTGTTAAAAGCTACAAATCTTTTCTCAAGTTAAAGAATGGTCAAAAGTACCTACAAGACAAACAAAATTGCTATACGAGTAAGGTAAGTAATTATAATTCGAGTGATTCAAATACTAATTTAATTTGTTTTCGTTGTAGGAAACCTAGCCACCTAAAGAAGAATTACTCACTGAACAAAAAAGGCTATAAAGGGAAGGGCAAAATTTCAAATTTTCGGAATGACTTGGAGAGTAGCTTGAGTGATGATGACAAAAGAGCACATGCATGTCTCATGGGAAGAAATATAGTGTTTTCAGATTCAGATTAATGTATTTCAGTGACCTTGATAGTGAAAGTTTAGATGAAGAGATATATCCTTCATATGACGAGTTACGTTCTAAATATAAGGAGATGTTGATTCACCTTGAAAAAGTTACTAAAAAATGAAGTAACAAAAAAGGATTAATACAAACTTGAAGCAAGAAAATAAGCTCTTGTCAAAGAAAGTGGAATTTTCTTCTTCAAATTTAAAGTCACATAATTCGTCTTATGACATCACCTCTTTCATAAACACATAATGTTCTGAGCTACAAAATTAAATCTCTTATTTATCTAAGTAACTTCAAAACAATCAATGTGAAAAGAATTGTTGCTAAGATAAATATGTTATATTGTGATTTGTTAGCTTAACAAATTAAGTTTGAAACTCGATGCACAACAACTATTTTTGAAATTAAACAACAAAAGTCCAAAATTAGTGATTTGAAAAGGCCGTGAAGAACTTTTCTTTGGGTTCAAAAGGTCTTAACATGGTCATTTCCAATCAATGATTTGTAAAAGCTAAAGTTGGACTTGGTTATTGTTGATGGCAGTTATCTTACAGGGGGTTTATCCATAGATTATGAAGGGTGTCAGGGTTCTCAAGCTTCTTGAGACAGTTGGTTGAAGAATATGTAAGAGGTCGGAGTTGGGATCTCCAATAGTTCCTCTGATGGTCAAGTCAGTTTAAAGCTTGAGTGAGGAAGAAGAGTTCAAATGTATAAGGGATTTCTTGGGCAAAATTTTCTCATCCTAAGCAGCAGACAACATCTTCCTTTTATAGTAGATCCAAAGGGACAGATGAGTCATTTTGGCCAAGTCCAAGCAAGTGGCTCTATTGGCATTTACTTTACAGGTATCGGCTGCAGAGGGGGTGAGTCACCCAGGCGTTTAATGCGAGTGTGACAGAATGTGCATGGTGCTGACGAGGTTCGATGAGTCATAAAGACTTTCAATACTAGAGAAATGATGACTCTGATCATGCATTTAATGTGATGGCAATAAACTATCGACGGGGGGCTCAAGGATACACCGCCTTCCGACTCATCTCATTGAAGGTCGACAAATACCGCCCTTTTAGTTAGCTTTACAAATTATCGACCTGGAAGGGCCGAGTACCGAGAGGGAGTAGGGTCGACTGGAATGGTAGACTAAGTGAGGATGCTTCTCATCTCGATCTTGCAGGTAGGTCAACAAGAACTACCTTATTAGTCATATTCGCAAGTTCTCGGCCTAGCGGGGTCGACCACTGAAGTTGCTCGAGTCATCCCTCTTCAAATATGGCTGATTAGGCATAAGATAAGATACGCATCGGCTCTTGATAGAGATTAACACTTAACTATTTACATCATATAATAGTTATTCATATTCTAGAAAACATAAAAAGTTTCAACTTTCTTTTGTAATAGTCTTGGTTGTTTTGATCCTATTCCCAATATAACTTATCATTCTATATGCTCATTATGTGGAAAAATTAGACACTTTTCTATGAGTTGTCATATGAGATATAAGATTAAAATCATCAAACAGATTTGGATGCTATAAGGCCTTATTACTAATCAACGTGGACCTATGCGGATACCTAGGTCACAATTGGCTGCCTTTCTTTAAGTTTGCAGGTCGATCGAGAATTGAGGCAACACACTGTGATTGTTTGTAAGTTAAAATTATCAAAATTCAATCCTTGGTCTGCATGGATATGAAAAGATACAGATTTGGTATATATCTTATATTATCTTCTCATAAGGGTAAGTTTCAGGTATATTCTATAACCCTTACTTATTACTTGTATATTCAAATGTATAATGAGATATAGTGGCATGTACTAACTATTTGCACTCAATTCATATCTATTTAGTTAGTACTTACATGCATGATCATTTGTCTTATTGTATATATACAAATTAGATTTGATAGATTTATTATTTTTTAGTTTTCATTTGATTTTTCTTGATTTTTGGTTCTTCTCATACATTGAAAAACAAAATAAAAATTTCTTTTTCTTTATTTTTATCTTTCTCATAAAAAATTGAAAATAAAATAAAATTTTCTCCTTTTTTATTTTTTGTTTTCTTATAAAAAATCAAAAAGAAAGTAAAAATTTTTCTTTCTTTATTTTTCTTTCTTTATTTTTCTTTTCTTGTGAAAAATCAAATACAAAATAAAAATTTCTTTTTTTATTTTTTATTTATTTAAAATAATAAAAAATGGAGTGTTCCTATGTTTATATTTTACATAATATATTCAGATAGGATTATCCATTGGTATATATGTATGAGTTTTATCATATTTGTTCACATATGTTTTTCACAATCTATCTATATTATATGTGCACACAAAGTTTTACATATTTGATTGAAAAACATGATGATTTATGATATTCTTCATATTATTTTTTACATCTTAGTATAATATTATCATGTTTAGCTTTGTAAAAATAGGAATAAAGGTTTTTATATCATGATCATAAAGTATTTTTGGATACATCAAACAACTTTTGATCTTAATTTTTATATTTGAGTGCAGCACCAATTAACTTTTCATGTACAAAAATACATATGTATTATAAAACATCAATCAAAAAGAGTGTACTCATGAAAAAGATGGTCAAAGACCAACAGTTTATAAATCCACGATAAAATTTGAGTGTATTTAAAAGATTGTCAAAGACCTACACTCGTTGATATAAATGTGCAATATTTCAAGGATATCCATCCTATGCTAAATATTTTCTAGAATGATGTACATTACTCTCCGAACACTATCATTCTTTCTCTTAAAAATTCCTATATGGTTGAGGTGATAGATGGAATTTTGGACCTTTTTAAAGGTTCAATAATTCAAATTGTGTAAGAAAAGAAAGTTCAAACTAGAAGATATATCTGAATTTATTTTATGATCTAGTAAATTAATTTTATTATTATTTTTACAAACCTTTCATTGATATCTCCACATTTTGCATGTGAATTTTAATATGACTTGCTATCATATTTCATGTATTTTGAAGTTCTATATGTATTTCTAGTGCTATTTTCTATAAAAAATTTATGAACCGGTATGTATTTCTCTTCCTTACACCTTTGGATAATTTTTATTTGGATTTTCAATATATTGTATATCCTAACTGTACGTTTCTTTTGATAAAACAAAAAGGGGAAGAAAAATGAAAATTTTGAAAATAGGAAATTTGGAAACTGTTTGAAAACTTTTTGAAATTGATTGTAGTTGATTGTGAGTTTTTTTACAAGTTTTCATGTTTGGTTTACAAGTGGTTTTAACATGACAATTCTTTCAACCTTGCTCAATTTTAGGGGGGAGTTTTCATATTTTGGTTTCCAACAAGGAGTTTCTGGATTACCTATTTTTTTCATGCATGCATATTTGTAGGGGGAGCTTACGTTGTATATAATACATGTCATATGTTTGTCTTGAATTGAATACATATCTCACCATGTGTTTTTTACTTTTCGACAAGGTTTAAATATCAGTTATTGGGGATTTATCGGATGGCCAAAATCCTTATCGGATAGCGGAAATCGGGGATATTTTGGGGATAAGTAGTATTTATCGGGGTAATATACCATATGATGTATATATATAATATAATACCCCAAATTATAGTCTGACCATACACCCCTCTCTCATTCTCTTAACCTTTACTAAATAACTAGAGAAAAAAGTTAACTGAATAGTGAATATTGTTTGTTGCTACAACTTTAAAAGTTGTGTTAAGGGCGTGACGTCGATGGAGAGTCTAAGTCAAATTGTCAAAGTCATAGTTGATGATGGCGTCGATGGAGAGAGCTCGGCATCGATGGAGAGCTTAGCATCGGTCAATATCGTCGAGTCAATTAGTTGATGATGGCATCGATGGAGAGAGCACAATATTAGTCAAAGTCGTCAAGTCAATGAAGTTAACATCGATGAGTGAGTAGCATCGAATGGTCGAAGTCAATAGCGTTAAGGCCAGTAGAGTCTGAAGATGAGCGGAGGTGAGCGTCGAAGTCCGCAGAGGTGAGCATCAAGGTTGACGAAGTTCAACGAAGAACGGAGATCAGAGGATTAGGGCAGTGGTCACAGTCGCACAAATGAAGGGGGAGAGAGAACGGAGGATTAGAGCTACAAAAATGGGTTTAAGTTTTATTGTAACAAATGAGTTGGGTCAGGTTTCAAGTTCACTTAAGGACTGCCCATTATTCAAAATCATAACCCAATAGTGCGGCCCTATAATTTTGATTTTTAGAGCCGCTAGTATCGACTGATAATCATCTTTATCGCTGTATTATCGCCTATAAACTTTAAAAAAATAATAACTAATTTAAATTCCAACTTATCCTATCGAAAAGCTCCCAAAACCGATTACTCGAGGATAGTATCGGATTATTGGTCGATATATAAAACCTTGCTTTTTGTATTTTAAATTTTGAGTTTTGTTATTATCAAAATGGGGAGTTTATTAGAACTTTGTTCGGGAAGAACGTTGCTCATGCAATATGTCTTGTTTGATCAATAACACACTCTCATTTCACACTAATAAGTTTGCAAGAGGATATATTTTAGGAATGAACAAGTATGGAAAAGCTTCAGCTCAAAAATAATGTAAAAATTAACATAAACAGTTGATTTCAGCCATTAACCATTGATGGTCATGAGGCAATCATCGATAATCTATAAGTCAATGATGGACCACAGTCAATAATTTGATTTTTTAGAAATAGGAAGTCAAACCATCGATAAACTACAGTCAATCATTAATGATCACTTTAACCATCGATAGACTACAATAAACAGTCTGTGAATTCCAAAAATAGAATTTGAAAAATCAATAGACTACAACGAACCATTGATGATCGACATCAACCATCGATGATCTAGTTTAACCATTGATGGTTTAGATGCGTTTTGGCAGATTTTTAGATTCAATCTCAGCCATTGGATCATAAATTCCATCTTCTATTTCAACACTAATTAGAGGACTTCTTTCCAATGCAATCAAGGTATTTTTAAGGAGGGATTAGAGAAGAGATTAAGATCAAGAAAGATAGAGGATATTTGCACAAGTTCGTGAGATCAAATTCCAAGGTTTGTGAGAAATTGTAAGTTAGAACTTGATTTCCTAAGCCTCGTTCAACTTCTCCTCATGTGCTCAACATCGAAAGATTGTTTCAGCAAGTAGGAGTACCCTTAGCGCTCAATCTCAACATCGCTTCTTCTCAGATCATCGCCAACACCGATTTGAAGAAGGATTTATTTTAAAAGGGCTGTAAGATCTTTTTAATTGTGCTTTAACTATTTTAGGGTTGGTTTTGTATTTTAAACTTGTGAGTTTGATGGTGTACTCAAGCCGCGGTAATTGAGGGTTGGCGTGCCAGGGTAATTGAGTGTGGCTAGTTAGGGCTAGGTTTCTTTTGGTCATCGTGAGGAGTTGAATATCTTGACTAGTATCGGGTAGATTACAGGATCCTATTGTAAAGCTTATTAAATCAGGTTGTGATTCAGGGATAACTCCGGTCATAGTAAAGAAGGCCCTTCAGGAGAAAAAAGAATAGACATAAGACTTTGATCCGAACCGCTATAAAAAGCTCGTGTGTTCCTGTATTGGTTTTCCTTTTTTTCAGCTACATATTTTTTGTTTATCCAAAAATTTTGTAGCAATACTATTCCAACCCCCTGTTTTTTAGGCGTGCATTCCATTTCCAACAAGTGGTTGTCTAATTATCATATTTTAACATTGTAGGGAAGAGGCAGTGTGAGTAATTAGTTATATACTGAGAAATTCTTTCATGAGTATTGCAATTAAATCAAAGCAATGTTCACTTCTCAATCTCGGATAATAATACTAGGAAGAAAAAAAAAGTAAATTCTCTATTAATAATGTCAAATTGGAATAAGAGATGACAAAAATTTAAAAGAAATTCTCATGTCCCAAATTGATTTGAATTCAGCTTGAACTGAGTCGACATTGTGTTTGTGAAATCCCTGATCTTCATAAACTTCTCGTAGTAATATATTTCTTTGCTCATGTATGCCCCTAGTATTATTTTACCTCCTATTTTTTTAGCGAAAAAACAGGGTGAGATTCCCTATTCATAACATACATACATATATATATATATAATATTATATATATATATTATATATATATATATATATATATATATATTATATATAATATATATATATTATATAGTATATATATATATATATTATATATATATATATATATATTATATTATATATATGTACATATATATATATATTATATATATATATATATATATATATTATATATTATATAATATATTATATACATATATATAATTATATACATATATATAATATATATGATATATATTATATTATACTATATATATATATACATATATATATGTATATATATATATATGTATATATATATATATATATATATATATATATTATATATATAGATATATGTTATATATGTATAATATATATATATATATATTATATATATATATATATATATATTATATATTAATATATATATATATATATATATAATATATATATATATGTAATATATAATATATACATATATATGTAATATAATATATATACATTATATATATATATATGTATATATATATATATATGTATATATATATATAATATCATATATAATATATATACTATATATATATATTATATATATATGAAGGAAAAAAATGAATATACATAGCCTTGCTGAGTAAGAACAAAAATGGGAAGGAGAGGAACTAGGAGAGATGTTGCCAGAGGGGAGCGGACCCTAGTCGTCACTCTCCAGGCAACAGCTTCGCAGTTTCCTGACCTTCCACAAAAATCCAGCCAAAGGAAATAACAAAAGAAAAGAAAGAAGAAAACCGAGGGAAGAAAAAATGACAGAGGAGAGACCACTACATCCGATCTTCCTCCGACACATGAACTAGAACTTACCGGGCTTGACTGGGATTCAGCATTACAAAAGAATATACTATATAGAAACACACCAAAAGCATAGACTAGTTCATTTGAAGTAGCAACAAGATGACGAACAGCAAATCATGGGATCTTGTTACTATTAGCACTCGATTCTAAGATGTTTGGAAGCCCGGCAGAGCGGATGAGCTTCTTCAACTTGAGCATTTGCTTGGAGTTTGAGGCACCTGACCAGAAAAGAAGGAAGTTATTTGACTTACTGATGATTTGCTGAGGGGAAGGCAAGAGATTAGAGAAGATGTAGTCATTGTGAGCTTTCCACAGGGCCCACCTGATGATAGGGAAACAGATGCCCCATAAATGACGAACAGAAGCAGGGATGGATGAGTCAGAACATATGGCTAAACACTGGTTGATGCTAGCAGGAATTGATCCAATACCCAACCTAGGAAGAAAAGGAGCCCAAATTTGTTTTGTCAGGCTGCATGAGAGGAAGAGGTGGTCATGAGTTTCCTAATCACTGCAGAATGAACAACACGAGTCTACTAACCACCCTTGAGAGGCAAGTCTATCTTTGGTCTTTAATCTTTAAGAACGGAGGAGCCAGAAAAAGATTTGAACTTTACTAGGCGGCACTTTATTCCAAACAATGGAGTAGTGTTAGAATCACAAACCACCATATGCTAGAAGACGGTGAACAGACTTAACTGTGTAAGATTTAGTGACTGATTAGGTCCAAGAAGGACAATCTGCATTGAGAGTAGGGTGCAGGTTAGAAGCTGGTAGATAATGAAGAAGGACTTGCACTTGACCTCTTGCCTCATCACCACTGGGGCGCCTAATAATTGGTTTCCATTCACATCTGCCCCCCTGAAAACTCCCTTGAGATGCAATGAGAACATGTTTGGAGAAGGCAATATCATATACTTTAGGAAAGAGACTAGCAAGAGAGATGTCACCAATCCACTTATCTTCCCAAAAACAGACCCTAGACCCGTTACCCAGAGACCATTTAACAAAACAAGAGAAGAGATGGTAGCAAGAGTAAACATCTTTCCAGAATTTGGAGCATTGGTTGGAAGGAGAAGGGTTGTGAAAGTTGAACGTGTAGACTGATTGAAGGACCCTACCTACATAGTTGTTATTGTCCAAGAATTTTCAGAGCCATTTAGAGAGAAGGGAAATGTTGAATAGGTGAAGGTTGGTGACACCCAGACCTTCGCAATCTTTAGGGGTGCAGATTATCCCCATGTTGAATAGGTGAAGGTTGGTGACACCCAGACCTCCGCAAGCTTTAGGGGTGCAGACTATCCCCATTTGACCGGATGGTGACCTCTGTTGCTGTCGGGAGCCTTGCCCCATAGGAAGTTGCATCTAATTTTATCAATATCCTTGATGAGCCAGGAAGGGAGTTTTAAGAAAGACATGTAGTATAGGGGTATGGAGGATAGGTCTGATTTGAGGAGGACGAGGCGGACGCTAATAGACAGCTACTTGCTTTTCCATAGAGATAGTTTACGATGAAGGGAATCCAACAGAGGTTGCCAATCAGGTCTGGATAAGGAGCCTCTTTTCAGGGGAAGGCTAAGATATTTGAAAGGAGGGGATGCAAGAGAGAAGTTGAGGATATTGGCCGGGAGAGGGCCTTTGGTAGATGATTTTCCGCTGTAGAACAAATTAGATTTGGAGAAGTTGATGGCCAAACCAGAGACATTTTCGAATATGTATAGAATAGTTTTAAGGTTGGAGATGTCATTGGAGGTGGCTTTGCAAAAGATGATTGTGTCATCTGTAAATTGTAAGGATTTGATGTCATTGAGCATGCCCTTGAGGAGGAGTTCAGAAAGATCTCCATGGTCGTAGCTGTTGTGGAGCATCCTACAGAGAACATCAACAATAAAGAGAAAAGCATAGGAGAGATAGGGTATCCTTGTTTGATACCTCTGTGGCAATACAAGGGATTAGACGATATTCCATTGATTATGACAGATGATTAGAGGAGTACAGGATGGATTTGATCCATGAGCACCATTTAGGGCTGAAGCCTCTAACCTGGAGCAGAGACATAAGGAAATCTCAGCACACACAATCGAAAGCTTTACTGAAGTCAATCTTGATGATGCAAGCCTCCAGCTTTTTAGAGTAGCATTGATTGATCATCTCATGACCCAGCACGATAGATTCAATGGTGGATTTACCACCTTGGAAAGCAGATTGAGTAGGATGGACCAAGGAGGACAGGAGAGGACTTAATCTGTTCGCTAGCACTTTAGAGAAGATTTTAAACAAACCATTGAGGAGGCTAATAGGTTTGAAGTCAGATGCCTTACCAGGAGAAGGGGTTTTTGGGACGAGGGATATAAAGGAGTAGTTAAAGATGTGGAGATAGGAGCTATCTCTGAAGAGATGAGAGAAGAAGGCAATAATGTCTATTTTCAGAATGTCCCAGAATGATTGGAAAAAAGGATGGAAAACCCATCTGAACCCAGGGCTTTATCAGGGTGAAGACCAAATATAGTAGCCCTGATCTCTATTTCAGAGAAAGGTTGATCAAGATGATGAAGGTTAGGGTGGGAGTGGGGACAGAGATGATCCTAATCAAGCTGAAAGGAGGAGAGGGGTGGGGCTTTGAAGTGATTAGAAAAATGATGGAAGAAGGCCCTTTGTTTATCTTGCTCAGAGGAGATGATGGAATCGTTAAAGGAGAGGTGGGGGATGAATTTTTTTCTTCTATGGTGGGAAGAAATTTTATGGAAAAAAAAGAAGTGTTAGAGTCTCCTTCCTGAAGCCATTGAATCCTAGACCTTTGCTTCTAATAAATTTTTTCTTGATTAGCCAAAGAGGATAGGGTGTCTTTGAGAGATAATCTTTATGAGATCTCCGAGGGGAGTAGAGGCCTAGATTCTACAGTGATATTAAGAGAATGGATGGCATTGAGAGTGGCTATTTTTTGGAGGTGATGGAGCCGAAGATGTTTTTCTTCCACCATTTAAGCCTACGTTTAAGGATTTTGAGTTTGAAGTGGATGGACCGGGTCACCATGGCTTGAGAGACTGTTCCAACATGATGCAACGAAGGATGAAAAAGAGGGGTGGGAGAACCATGACTTTTCTAGTCTGAAAGGAGGCCTAGGAGGGGGCAAGAGGTGTCAAGGATGATGAATTCGTGGTCTGAACATGAAGAAGGGTGACATAATGGAACTATGGAGGGAAATTTGGATTTGAAGTCTGATGAAACAAGGAATTTGTCTAGTCTAGCCATGATAGGGGAGGATCTCATGTTAGACCAAGTGAAGAGTTTACCGTTAAGGGGGAGGTCAATGAGGTTGAGAGAGTTGATGAGAAGATGGAAGTTGGAGATGTCAGAGACAGAAGCATGCCTACCACTTCTCTCAATAGCAGATGAAGTGGCGTTGAAGTCTCCAAAGAGGGACCAAGGGAGGGGGAACATATCTCTAATTCTGTGAAGCTCTCACCAACAAACTTCTCTGTCTGCCTTGTCAGTGGGGGCATAAACTGAGGAGGCAAGGAATTTCCAATTGAGAACTCTATGGATGAGAACTACAGAGATAGAAAAAATGCCAATATAGGAGTCCAAGCATTCAAACAGAGAATCATTCCATCCCAGGAGGACACCCCTTCTAGTTTCAATAGCGTCCAAGTGAAGCCAAGAAGAGATTCTAGAGCCACTGATACTCTTCAGGACAGAGGGTCTAGAGATGCTGAGTTTATATTCTTGAATCCTAATGATATCGACGGAGGAAAAAGAAATGTTGTCTCTAACCAGTCTTCTTTTGATGGGGTTGTTAATACCCCTAACATTTCACGATCCTAACTTCATGGAGGCGATGATACAAGACTACTACAGAGGGAACGAGGCAGGTCAGGAGGATGAACCTACTCTCTCTATCTCCAGCTCTCTAAGACTCTGAAGCCCCTCAGCAGGGACCAAGTCTTTGACCCCACAATTAGAAAGGACAGAAGCTAATTGTGGGTCTGCATTGGTGTTAAGGGGGATGCAGACAGAGCACGAGGAAGAAGACGTACTTTGCCTAGCTGAGGAGGAAAGAGACCTCAAAGCAGAAAGATGACGGATGAAGGCTTTGCGAGCCAGAGCTCTCCTCACTCTGGCTTTGGAAACAACTCTTTTCTTTCTCCCTACGACCAAGTGTTCAAAACCTAGCGGTATTGATGCTGACTTACTAGGCACGGGCAGGCTGGGGGAGCTAGAGGATGAGATAGCAGCAGAGCGGGTAGGGACTACAGCATGGAGAGGAGCAGGGGTAGTAGAGCCTCCAATACCTTGAACTTTGAGAAAGATCATCCACAGAGACCTATCCACCGTCAGATTTTTCCCATCCCACATCACATCGATCAGATCCTGATCCTCCTGCGCTAAAAATCTGACGGTGCTGAGGGCCTAAGAAAACGCAATTTTACTCGAGAGGGGGCCCTCCTCCCAAAGCTGTCACCAAATTCAAATCGCTGGGAGAAGATACGACTTTGCCCTTCCCTTTGCTGGCTAGAGGAGGAGGAGAGGAAGGGGGGAAAGACGGCGACGGGCGGCGAACNGAACCTGGGGTACTTGGTCTACTACGTCATCATCTGATCCTCTATCAACCCAGCCAGACTCTGTGGAAGGATTCCCTTCCCATTTGGACTCATGCTCCTGCACTTCAGCTCCTATTTTTACAATGAACTATCATGACTTCCGCTCGAGTTTGCTTCAAATTTAGCTATATTTTTTTTACACTAGTACGTTATTAATAAATTAATATATTAGAAATATTTTAACATTGTATAATATATTATAGTTTTTAATATGTTAGAGTTTATTAATAGTACTTTAATAATATATTAGTATTTATGATATAAATAAATATTATTATATTATGAATATATTATTTTTACATTAATATTTGTTAGCAATAAATTTTTTTATGTTTTTTATTATTTTATTTATATTTTATTATTATTTATTTATTATATAATACATTATTAACATATTAAATATTGGTATTTAATATATTATTATATTATTATATAAGATATTTTATTTATTATATTTTAATATTATTTAATAAATATTACTAATATATTAAAGTAACTATAATATAGTATAGTATAGTATAATATAATAATCATGTTGATAATAACTCTATATTAATTACATTTAATATATTACTGTTTGGGTGGGAAATCGATTTCTTCATTGTATAACTTATTACAACTTCAGTCGTTACAACAAGTTTAAAAAAAGATCGGTCTTTTTATAAGACCTTTACACAATTAAATTAAAATTACAATCTCATTCAAACAAACGCAACAGGTGTTTATCGCCCGCTGCTTACGTGAGATCTTTGCTTGTGACGGGGACGTTGATATCCGTGAACTACCAAACGATCAGATTAGGTCCGAAGCTTTGTTGATTCGCGAAGGAATCAAGAAACCAAAGCAATTATCTCGAAAACAACGAGATAATCACTCTTCTTGAGATCACCGCAACAGGACAATCTCAAGGGAAGGAACCCAGCTGCAAATCTGGCGAACTCCTCTTCTTTACACCAAAGAATTCATTGATATCTCTTCCTCCTCTCTGAAATTCATGGCTCTTCAGTTCTCAGTTCGGCAGGGCTTCGCCAACGCTCGAGAATTCCAGGTCTGAAAAAATGAAGGCCCTGGGGCTGTATTTATAAGCTTAGGGACCCCTGTTTTTGGATAAGAACGATTGATTCGATCTTATCTTTAGTTGTAACCACTTAACCACGTTCATGGATGATATCAGATCAGTTGAAACAAATCCAGGTGGTTAACGGTCGAAAAATGGCTTTAAACTGCCAAAATCTGATTTTCAGGTCTGCGGACACCCATGGGTGTCTCGGCCTGGACGAGACACTCGTGGGTGTCTCGGCCAACCCGAGACACCAAGGGGTCTCTCGGCTTCGCCGATACACCATGGGGTGTCTCGCCGAGGCCCGGAACGTAGTTTTGCGTGTCTTGTCCGTTTTAGCCGTATCTTCGTCGTCTGAACTCAAAATCATGCGATTCAAGATGCATCGGAAAGCCGTCGAGAAGATCTACAAGCTACCATGATTGAATCATCTGTGGAGTAGACAGGACATGGGGGTGTTTCATCTTTCGTAAGTAACGTGGAGCTCCCGATCAGTTTGTGTCTCCGTTATTCCAAAGTTTCGTTGCTTCGCATGGTTCATTGACTCACTTCATGTGCTTGTCAATGTCGATTAAGCTTCTGTAACTCGGATAGTAACATTCATCATCTTCTTTATGCCTTGAGCTGTGTGTGAGGGCCAGTAGGTAATTTTAGACGCCTACATATACCCCCTCCAAAGTGTTTCAGCCTCATTCTTTTATAGAGGAGACTAGAATACTTTAGATGTGATCGGTCCAACCTTCAGTCAGTATAAAAGGACCTGTAGTTAGCTTTGATTCTTGACTCCTTCGATTTTCAATCTATTCGATATTTTTACGAATAACTAAAGTTCTCTCGGCGCTGCGTTTATCGTCTGGCCATCGTCGAAGTCTTAAATCAAAACTGGTGAGTTGATTTTGCCTCGTGCTATCGAGTTGACTTTTAACTGACTACATCTGCCATAATATAATGGCTTAGGGCTACGCGTTGAACGGCGTTGTTTTGGATCACCCGACATTAACTTTTCATCACAATGCGTTGACCTGTGTTGACCTAGAGTTACGCGTTGACCGGCATTGACCTAGGGTTTCAGATCGCCCGGTCGTTAACCTAGGGTTTCGGATCGCCCGGCATTGATTTTTCATCGTAACGCGTTGAGTGGCAATGACCTAGGGTTACGCGTTGACCAGTGTTGGCTTTTTATTATAACGCGTTGACTGGCATTGACCTAGGGTTACGCGTTGACCAGTGTTGACTTAGAGTTTCGTATCGCTCGGCGTTGACTTTTATTACAACGCGTTGACTAACGTTGACCTAGGGTTACGCGTTAACCGGCGTTAACCTAGGGTTTTGGATCGCCCAACGTTGACTTTTCATCATAATGCGTTGACTGGTATTGACCTAGGGTTACGCTTTGATCGGCGTTAACCTAGGGTTTCAGATTGCTCGGTGTTGACTTTTCATCGTAACGTGTTGACTGACGTTGGCCTAGGGTTACACGTTGACCGGCGTTGACCTGGGGTTTCGGATCGCTCGTCGTTGACATAATTTATACTCGTACGTTTGCTGGAGTATACACAGTTTAAGCTCTTAAGGTATTAAAGCATGGCGGTTCCAACAGTTAGGGCTGCAGGACCAACTGTTAAAGCTGATTCGTCTGCAGATATGGATCTTATCCCGAAGTTATTGGATGCTCGAGTCACGAGACCAACTAATATGGCTGATACGTCAATGACTCTTACATTCATAGGATTTTTAGCAAACCCTTAGCCATCAACAGGTTTGATGAGCCTTTACCAATTACCGTTTGAGTCGGGCTAGCATGCGAATTGTTTAAGTCCGTTCCGCATATGACGTTGTGCTAAAAGAGTTAACTTTTTTAGTGCTACGATATTGAATATGTAGACTTTGTCTTTCTCACGGGAATAGACTACCCGGCTGCATGTATCAGATGCAGACTTAAGATTTTTGGCAAATCCTCAGCCATCAACGGATTTGACGTGCATTTACCGATTACCGTTTGAATCGGGCTTGCATGCGGATTGTTTAAGTCTGTTCCGCATGTAACGTTGTGCTAAAAGAGTTAACTCTTTTAGTGCTATGATATTGAATACGTAGACTTCGTCTTTCTCACGGGAATAGATTACCCGACAACGCGCGTTAGGCATTAACTTATCCCTTTTTAGGATTCGGGATAAAAGTCCCCAGACTCGGATTCTGGTGTCTTTTTTCACTCGGCGAAAGATTAAACCGGTAATGCGTGTTAGACGTTAACTTATCTCTATTTAGGAGTCGAGATAAAGTTCTCTGTGCGTGTAAGGTACGGATTATGGTGTTATTAATAACAACTTGCCATAAAGTCGAATATATGGGCTTTTGTCCTTTATTACGGTCAAGGGCTAACCGGCAACGCTTGTTAGGCACTGACTTATCCCTTCTTAGGCTTCAGGATAAAATTTCCCAGATTTAGATTCTGGTGTCTTCTTCAATCGGTGAAAGACTAAACCGGTAACGCGTGTTAGGCGTTGGCTTATCCCTACTTAGGATTCGGGATAAAATTTCCAGCGCGTGTAAGGCACGAATTACGGTGTTATTAATAACAACCTGCCACAATATCGAATATGTGGGCTTTTATTCTTTTTACGATCAAGAACTAACCGGAAATGCGTGTTAGACACCGACTTATCCCTACTTAGGCTTCGGGATAAAATGCCCCAGATTAGTATTCTGGTATCTTGTTTAATCGGTAAAAGACTAAACCGACAACGCGTGTTAGGCATTGACTTATCCCTACTTAGGATTCAGGATAAAATTCCCCGCGCGTATTAAGCACGGATTATAAGAGTTAAAAAGGTGGTGTTTTCTCTTGGGGCAAAGACAAACCTGATACTGGAAAGAAAAAATTTATATTCTATTTCCAATTGCAAAGGAGACTCGAAGTAGGATTTCCACCTTGAGAATCTGAAGAGTGAAACTAAGAGTGGGATCTCCACTCCGAGAATCGAAAAGATTCGAATAATCCTAACTGTCAGAAGGTTTGATTACCGAACTAAAGGTAAATTTCTCGTTTATCGAGAGTGAATTGTGATTATGGCCCTAACTATAGGAAGGTTTGACCAAGCAGAAGTTTGAGGTGACCCTAACTGTAGGAAGGTTTGATCACTTGATTTGAAAGTAGACCACCCATTCATGAAAGGAATCGAGAGGGGATTTTGGTTGTGGCCCTAACTATAGGAAGGTTTGACCAAGTGAACAGTAAGAGTGGGAGTACAAATTACAGTAGGACTGTTGATTAGTACAAATCACTCAAAGGGGGTTCCTGATGTTAAGTGGAAAATACATAACACGGAGGGTTTGATAATCGTCAATGATCAGGAGATAAAAATTCTGAATACTATGTCCGGACTTTAACAATGAGAATGTTGAGTGCACAGACGTAGCGGGAGTTTGTGTACGAGTTTTTTTATTCATCACCTTCTTGTAGTGACCGGGTTATCCCTAAAAATACACTATGTAGAATTCTTTTGGAAACTTCCCGTTACATGAATTACCCACCCCCAGCTTTTTTGCAAAACTAGGTCTAATATTAAACTCAGTTGGATGACCGGTTTATCCTTAAGAATATTATGTATAAAATTCTCCAGGAACTTCCCGTCGAAGGTAGGAAACAGTTTAGACTCATATACCTATTGGAGTACCGGGGAGCAATTTAACCTCATATACTGGTTGGAGGATTGAGAAGCAGTTTATACTCGTATACTCTTCGGAGTGTTCGTTCGACTTAATTAAGCGTTATGACATCGGCTTCAACCAAGGTTTGGATGCTATTCTTGAGAGTGAAGCAAGTCTTGGTAGGATGAAGGATCCTCTTGTGGTACACATAGTACTTCAGGTCTGCAGTATTGTCAGCTTCCTCCTGATCTGTGATAGGTGGTTGGTTGATCTTGTTATTTTCAAGGAGGGACTAAAAAATGGCTGGAACGTTTTCGTCCTTGAAGGAGTACTCCTTTTGGAGTCTTGGATCCGAAGTCTTTTGCTGTCTTCGGGGTTGTTGCTGCGACGTCTGATTAACGTCAACAAATGCTGTAGGTGCCTTGCCCTTACCACAGGAGGCGAAGTTCGAGTTCGGAGGATTAGCCGTCGGTTGGCTCCTCTCGGCCTTCTTCCTTCAGAGGAAGCATTCGGCCTGCTCTCCGTGCACTTTTAACTCTTTCCAGGTATTGGATGGTGCTACTCCCATAACTTCCAACACGTTCAAAGAGATGTTGTTGTGGTATGTTCGGAGGATGAAGTCCTCTGTGATCGGATCTCGACAGTTTATCGCCTTATTCCGGAAGCGCTTGACGAAGTCGTCGACTGTTTTCCCGTCCTCCTGTTTCTCCTCGAAGAGTGTCCTGGTGGATATCTCGGCGTCGTCATCAAAGAAGTTGCTGAGGAAGGAGCTCTCCATATCATCCCAGGTATTGATGTTTCCAGGCTTGAGACGGCGGTACCAATCGAAAGTAGGCCCGCGGAGGGTGCCAACGAATGACCAAACCATCAATGCTTCGTTGCCAAAAATCATGCCCAAGTGGGATTTGAAATAGATCAAATGTTTAGTGGGCGAGCCCTTCCCGTCGAACGGTGTGAAGTTGATCATGTTGAACTTTGCCGGATGCGGGATCGAATCCCACTCTCTTGGGTAAGGACACAGAATCCCGATCTTCTTCACCTCTCGAGCAGACATCAGAGCGTCGATTTTGCTCTCGAGATCCTTCATCTTTTCGTCCTCATCTATATCCTATTTTGGACAATTTTTGTGAGGAATAATGAAGCCACCCCCAGAATTGTCATCTTCAGTGGGACCACCCCCAGTATTGTTGTCTTCTGTGGGGCCACCCCAGCGTTTTGGTCAATAGGAGGGTTCTCAGCATTGATACGTTCATCCACATCTGAATCGCTACCTGCTTGATTAGCAAGGTTGCGATGGTTGGATTCACCGAATTGATTGGACAGAACCCGAATTTGTTGGTCATGCTCTTCCTTCATCCGTATCATGGTCATTTCCAATTTGAACTTAAAGTTTGTTAGACCCTAGAGGGGGGTGATTAGGGTCTTATGCTAATCTAATCCAATTTTATGCCAATTAAAACTAATTAACAAGTTATCCTAGCAAGTATAAAATACAACAAGATATGTGAGCTAGGATAAGTGATATACACAAGGGTAAACAAAATAAACAAGATAAGAGTGATTGTGTAAATAAACAATGCAAACACACAATATGATCACGGAGTTCGGACCTTTCGTCCTACGTCTCCGCTCCCCACTCCTGGGGAGAAATCCACTATCACAACCGGGTTTTCTACGCTAACCCGAATAACGTTTACACCTCACAATGTTGGTTTTCAACGCTCACCGATCAACGTTCACAAACACTCACACTCAGTTTTCTGGCTAACTGAAAACTTCACAACTACACTATTGATCTCCACAAGATCACACTTATAATTAAGCACTAATACAACAATAGTTATTCTCTATAATGGATGAGAACTCAATTAAGCACAAATCAATGTTACAAACTCTCACAACCCTAATTATACTATATATGTAAATACTATAAACTCAATGTGGGTGTGTGTAACAATAAGATTTATTAAATCTAAACTCAATGTAAAAACTAGCTTTAAAGAAAGACAATCAAACAAATATGTAAATGTAAAGCTAGATATGAGTTTAGAAATTCTTCTCTGAAAAACAAGATGGAGAGATGGATTAAGATGAAACCCAAACAATGTAGATGATCTCCTCCACTTGTGAAACAGTCTTCACAAACCAAACTCTTTTTAAAACACACAAAACAAACTTTAAAACCCTTGTTAAACTTGTTTAAAACATTCTCATTATATATCAGATAGAAGGGGTTTGAGGGTTTATATAGGAAGAGAAAACAATAGCAAAAACCCCAAACCAAATCTCACAAAATCCCAGAAATCAGATTTTCTGATTCTGTACAAAATGAGCCATTAGACATACGGTGGTCGACCGTGAAATTCTCGCGGTGGGGGGGGAGCCATGTTAGAGACTGAGAAATTTTCAGAAACATCTGCAGTCGATCGTGGCGGTCGACCGTGGGAATTTTCAGCTTGATGGTCGACCGTCACGGTCGACCGCGAAAGTCTCTGCTGGTTCCACAGGGTAAATCAAAGGCGCGGTCGACCGTGGCGGTCGACCACAAACTGATATATGAAAGTGATAATTTGAAAACAGTTTTTCTGATTTAAAACCCTATTTAAAAATATCAAATAAATTCTAAAAATGTAAAACTTTGGAAAATGGTTGTATACATGATAATACACATGCTACAAAAACTAGTTTTTAAAAAGAACCTCCCAAATGAGAAATATCATCATTTTGTAAAATAGTCCAAAACATGAAAATGTGAACACATGAGTTAATGAGAAATATCATCATTTTGTAAAATAGTCCAAAACATGAAAATGTGAACACATGAGTTTTAACATTTTAGCTTAACCATGTTTTGAAACAAAATAGTCCAAAACATGAAAATGTGAACACATGAGTTTTAACATTTTAGCTTAACCATGTTTTGAAACAATACAAAATAATTTTATAGACTTAATAAAAGATGTATATGATTGTTGTTAAGTCCAAAAACTAAGAATACAATATTTTTATAAAATTACATATTTTGCAAACTTTTCAAAAACAATAAATACGATTTCATTGAACTAAATAAAATTAATATTGATGAAATCATATATATGCATATAAGTATGAAATAAAAAATGTATTTTTAATTGTATTCAATTGTTTCATAGTAAAACTTAAAAACTATCAAACCAAAACATATATGTATATATATAACTATATATATACGAAACCAATAAATGTGTGTGTGTATATTATATTGAGCTTAAGGTACTAACACAATAATATAACACCTAAACTAAATGTCACCCAAGCAATCTTGATCTTCAACGAAGCTCTATCTTGGTACACTTGCGGATGAAGCTTGAACTTGTATCTTTAACTTGAATAGCGAGGCTTCAACCACTATTCCGCCAACCTCCATTTGATATGATCGTTATGGCGCAATTCCATCCATCCTTCAACATATTGTTTGTCTACAATAAATAACAAAACACAAACACTAGACAACAATATTAGATGTAAATTATTTGTTAAATCATCATCAAAACAAGAAGGCCAACAATCTCCCATTTTTTGATGATGACAAACAATTTACAAAAAGGATATATGCATGAAAGAAATGAATATATAAATTAGAATTATCATGCATATAAACAAGAAAGAATATACTCACAACATTTCTCCCCCTTTGACAACATCAAAAAGGGGGACAAAGGGATGAAGAGAGCGAAAACTCCCCCTATCAATATACATGGGTGAGTATACCACATAGAAAGATATACGGATTGCTCCCCCTATCAAAATGCCTTAATAAATATATGCAATGAATGCTAAGACATTCATATGTGAGCAAGCAAGAAACATGCTAAACATAACTCACATACAAAAAGACAATGAGAACACATATAAATATGTCAATATGAAAATAGTGTCTCATTAACACAAAAAAATATAAAAGCCATATAAAAGAATGGATTTATGAAAACAAAAGAAGATGAACATGAGAATCATGCAAAGAGTTTTCAAATGAAAGCAAATCACTCAAGTGAAATCATAAATCAAATGAAATCCATAAAAACATAAAACCAAACCATCATTGATTAAATCAAATGAAATCCATAAAAACATAAAACCAAACCATCATTGATTTTCAAAAATCAAGAGAGGCAACTATATCTAGTCATCATTGATTTTCAAAAATCAAGAGAGGCAACTATATCTAGCTCTTGAGCTAGTATCAACCCATATAATCATTCTAGCATCCGGTAACATGATTTGGGAATAAACACCCAATAAACCCGGAGGGTTATATAAACACAAACCTCTCATCAAAATCAAAACTAATAATCATGAAAACAAAAGATTTGATAAAAGAAAATTCTTTTCATAACCAAAAGATTTTAAAACATAATTTTCAAAATCAAGAAAAGGAAAAAGAAAGACACTAAAATACTTTGTTTACAAATTAAATTTGTTTTAGTACCCAAGAATTATTTGTACCAAAAAGTTTAGGGACATGACCCCTATCATTTAAGTTCAAAGCCCTTGGGTTAGGAACCCTCTTGGGCATATGTGGTGCACTAACACGGTCAAAGTAATATTTACTCAAATGACCCTTCCGATTACAATTTGTGCAATGAAAGAGATCCATTTGTTTTTGTGAACCTTTAGCTCGTGCACGGGAATCATTTGCAAATAAAGATTCTCTTTTAAAATTATTTTACAAATAAGAAACATCATTAAACAAAGATGGTCCACTTGAGAAATTTGGCAAGTTTGAATATTTTTTTCAAATCATAACAAAACTTTGCCAAATGGCCAAATCTACCACAAATCTCACACTTAAACACATGTGGTCTACGAAAAACATTTGGCAAACTAGAATTCTTTTTCATATCAAAGCAAAACTTTGCCAAATGGCCAAATCGACCACATAGATCACATTTATACACACGTGCATGTTTATGATGAGCAATGGGTGCATGTGTGTGTGCAAAATGTGATGATGAAGCTTGATGAGATGCACAAGGAGGATTACAATGAACCTTAGTGGGGTTATGTGTATCATAGCAAAATCTAGCAATATGGCCTTTACAACCGCAATTTGTGCATTTGTAGACTTTGCTATACACGTGTGCATGATGAATAGGATGTTTAGATGTTTTAGCATGAGACTTAGCACACGTGTTCATAAGCTTATCATGATTAATAATACATGTTTTAAGGGTTGAATCTAAAGATGCTATGCGATCCTTAATATGATTCAACTCATCATTATGCATACAAGTATTGTTATTAGAAGTAGAACATAAATAGTTACTTATAAAAGAAGCAGTATCATTTTTTATGTTCTCTACTTCTAACATGGTATTATCTTTTTCATGAGATAAGCTAGTTATAGATATGGTTAATTTTTCATTTTCCAAAATTAACATGTCATTGTTTTCTTTAAGCATGGTATTTTCTTTTGTAATGACATCCAATTTTGACACTAGCTTCTCATGATCGGATTCTAAATTATCATGCTTGCTTTTTTGATCAATAAAATCTTTATGTAATTTGTTATAGGCATGCAATAATTTTTCACTAGCATCAGCAAGTTCATCACTAAATAAATCATTAATCGATTCGAACTCGCAAACCTCACTAGGGCTATCGCCTAGTGGCCGTGTGCATGATGCTCCGTATGAACTTAAAGCGGGATCCTCCAAAGCTTGTCGGATCGCCTCCAAGTCCCCTTGATGTACTTTAATAAGTTTCCATAAGTTGTAAGCACTATCAAAATGAACAAACTTGTTAGACATAGATGAATTAAAAGCATTTAGTAAATGTTCTAACAAAATATTGTTCATAGTAAACATACGATGATCATTTTTATTCCACTTGGATTTCTCCGAAGTGGGCATAATATAATCATCATATATAATTTTCCATAAATCAAAATGTTTAGATTAAACAAAGAGTTTAAATCTAATACACCATTGGGCATAGGGAAAATTATCTAAACGAGGAGCAACATTAATGGCATAACCTAAACAAAGTGCACAATTTATATCCGTGATAAATATATATATATGTGCAAGCAAAACAAATGCAATCAAATCAAGATTAGCATAAAAAGAAGATAACTTGGATCTTTAACTCAAGGCGATTAGTCCTTAAATCAAAGAGCACCAAGCTCTGATACCAATTGTTAGACCCTAGAGGGGGGGTGATTAGGGTCTTATGCTAATCTAATCCGATTTTATACTAATTAAAACAAATTAACAAGTTATCCTAGCAAGTATAAAATACAACAAGATATGTGAGCTAGGATAAGTGGTATACACAAGGGTAAACAAAATAAACAAGATAAGAGTGATTGTGTAAATAAATAATGCAAACACACAATATGATCACGAAGTTCGGACCTTCCATCCTACGTCTCCGCTCCCCACTCCCGGGGAGAAATCCACTATCACAACCGGGTTTTCTACGCTAACCCAAATAACGTTTACACCTCACAATGTCGGTTTTTAACGCTCACCGATCAACGTTCATAAACACTCACACTCGGTTTTCTGGCTAACCGAAAACTTCACAACTACACAATTAATCTCCATGAGATCACGCTCACAATTAAGCACGAATACAACAATAGTTGTTCTCTATAATGGATGAGAACTCAATTAAGCACAAATCAATGTTACAAACTCTTACAACCCCAATTATACTATATATGTAAATACTATAAGCTCAATGTGGGTGTGTGTAACAATAAGATTTATTAAATCTAAACTCAATGTAAAAACTAGCTTTAAAGAAAGACAATCAAACAAATATGTAAATGTAAAGCTAGATATGAGTTTAGAAATTCTTCTCTAAAAAACAAGATGGAGAGATGGATTAAGATGAAGCTCAAACAATGTAGATGATCTCCTCCACTTGTGAAACAGTCTTCACAAACCAAACTCTTTTAAAACACATAAAACAAACTTTAAAACCCTTGTTAAACTTATTTAAAACATTCTCATTATATATCAGATAGAAGGGGTTTTAGGGTTTATATAGGAAGAGAAAACGACAGCAAAAACCCCAAACCAAATCTCACAAAATCCCAGAAATAAGATTTTCTAATTCTGTACAAAATGAGTTGTTGGGCATACGGCGGTCGACCGTGAAATTCTCGCGGTCGACTGTGAGCCATGTTAGAGACTGAGAAATTTTTAGAAACATCTACGGTCGACCGTCACGATCGATCGTGGGAATTTTCAGCTTGACGGTCGACCGTCACGATCGACCGCGAAAGTCTCTGCTGGTTCCACAGGGTAAATCAAAGGCGCGGTCGACTGTGGCGGTCGACCGCAAACTGATATATGAAAGTGACAGTTTGAAAATAGTTTTTCTGATTTAAAACCCTGTTTAAAAATATCAAATAAATTCCAAAAATATAAAACTTTGGGAAATGATTATAGACATGATAATACACATGCTATAAAAACTGGTTTTTAAAAAGGACCTCCCAAATGAGAAATATTATTATTTTGCAAAATAGTCCAAAACATGAAAATGTGAACACATGAGTTTTTACATTTTAGGTTAACCATATTTTGAAACAATACAAAATGATTTTATAGACTTAATAAAATATGTATATGATTGTTGTTAAGTCCAAAAACTGAGAATAAAATATTTTCACAAAATTGCATATTTTGCAAACCTTTCGAAAATAATAAATACTTTTTCATTGAACTAAATAAAGTTAATATTGATGAAATCATATATATGCATATAAGTATGAAATAAGAAATGTATTTTCAATTGTATTCAATTGTTTCATAGTAAAACTTAAAAACTATCAAACCAAAACATATATGTATATATATAACTATATATATACGAAAGTAATAAATGTGTGTGTGTATATTATATTGAGCTTAAGGTACTAACACACATAATATAACACCTAAACTAAATGTTACCCCAACAATCTTGACCTTCAACGAAGCTCTATCTTGGTACACTTACGGATGAAGCTTGAACTTGTATCTTTAACTTGAATAGAGAGGCTTCAACCACTATTCCGCCAACCTCCATTTGATATGATCGTTATGGCGCAATTCCATCCATCCTCCAACATATTGTTTGTCTATAATAAATAACAAAACACAAATACTAGACAAACAATATTAGATGTAAATTGTTTGTTAAATCATCAATACTAGACAAACAATATTAGATGTAAATTGTTTGTTAAATCATCATCAAAACAAGAAGGCCAACAAAGTTCTCTTTTTGCCTAGCCAAAGCGTCCTCGATGATTTTGGTCATTTGTTCAGCGTTGATCATGAACGCCTCACGAGATCGTCCTATGCTGAACACCGTATTGTCAGAATCGATGGTAGAGTTCGCATTTGATGCTTCATCATCTGAGGATAATCCGCTATTCATCCTCTGATAGTCCCTACGCCTAGTAGTTCCCGCGCGCAACAGAGTAATATGTTGGGATACGTCCGACAAATGACGGAGACTAAAACTTCGCGTTGACTTCCCTTTATCGACCATATTGATGGTGACCTCTGGGAGTTCGTCATCTTGCGCAATTGATCTTTTTCTATAGAAACTCCTTGGCTTAGACTTGGACGTTCTGGTGGAGATCTTTTCAAATAACGAGACCCTCTGTGGAGCGGTCTTTGGGCAGCTACACGCTGATAATACTACCCTGATAAGTTTGGTACACGGACAGTGAAAGTCTGCTTCCTGGGTACTTCTCTTTCGAGATTTATTAGTACCCCCAGCCTAATAGTACAACTCATCGACATTGCAGTCAGAGTAACCTATCAGCTTTTGGTTTGATTCCTAAAGTGGAACGTTGTTGTTTGTTCAGCGCGTCTTTGTAGGCGTATAAAACTGCTTATAGGTCCCTTAACACAGCTCGACAACGCCGATTCGACGAACCGACCATCGGACGACGTATGCAGACACGATTGTTAGTCCACAACGCCGAAGTCAAGCGATACGCGACGAAGCGGATTAACGAGGCTACGAAGCTAATGAATCGCATGCAAACAACGGAATAAATCCACTCGCGTGCGGAATCAAGCTAACGGGTTGAAGAGTCAATGAGTCATCCAACCAAGGGCGGACTCGGACGAATCACAATCGAATCAAGATCAGTTTCGGACTCGAACTCAGAAGTGGATTTACTGCCAAATCAGGAATCAGATTTACTGCCAAATCAGGTCAACGAATCAGAGTCTAAATCAACCACACAACCGAATCACGGACAGAACCGAAAGACGGAAAATGACGGAACCCAAATACCTATAGGGGCTCGGCCAAAACCGAGCCACCTATGGGTGGCTCGGCCAAGAGTTGAGCCACCTATAGGTGGCCGGCCAGATCTGTGCCCGGGCACAGTTCAGAGTGCCTATAAATAGGGGGCTTGGTTCATTTGTTCAAGGGTTGGAATTTTTGGAGGTGAAGCCCTGCTGGATTCGAAGCTCAGATCTAAAAAAGATTCAAGCTTTGGGACTTCGAAGACTTGCTCATCCAGATCCGGTGCTCGGCGATCGTCAACGCCAAATAAGGCAAGAGTTCGAGAGGATCGGATCTCAGATCTACGCAGGCATACTCCGGATCAAAGCTTGGTCTTTGATCCCGAGAATTAAAGGCTACTATTTCCTTGGCGAAATAGTACCCTCGGCTATTATTTCCTTAACGAAATAATACCCATCATACTGCATAGATCCGACCGGATCTAGATCTCGCGGTGGTCCACGGATAAACCCCAGCACAGGCGAAGAACCCACAAAACGAGCGACCGCAAAACAGGAGCTCGTGATTTGTTCGACAAATAAGGAGAAAGTTGTAATCTTTTTTTTATTTTCTTTGATTTTCATTGTAACCGGATCTTATAAAAAGACCGGATCTTATAAAAAGACCGGATCTTTGTAACTCAAAAAGCTGTTATTTAAGATGACAATGGAACCAACAATGAAGAAAGACACGATTTTCACCGCGAACAGTCTTCTTATGAATAAGTAGTGCTTTATTGGCTTTAGCAGGAGTCACACGTTTGGAATCACACCCGTGTGAGGGTAAAATTTTAACGGGCTCCTGGTTTTGTGCGGGCACCCCTCCCCCCTCGCGGGTAATTACGGGAATCAACTTGTTAGGAGGTCGCGTACGACCTCCAGTCCAGATGGTTGCTCGGGGTTCCTTCAACGGTCTCAAGCATTCCTTAACAGGCACTTTGCCTTGATCTTCGTGTAAAGGACCTAGGCGATCCTTCAACGGAATTCCAAATTTAGAGAGATCCACACTGTCGTTGGGCTTCACCGAAGGTGTGGGAGCAATAGGAGCGGGATCTGAAGTTGACGAAGGCTTGGGAGAAACGTTGCTTGCTTTGGCCTTAGGTGTTATTTGGCCTTTGGCATCCAAATTTTTTTGGATCTCGGCGATCTCTTAACCCCCTCTTCCTTTTGCATTTCTTGTGCTTTTCGCACAAGGATCTGGGCATGCGCAAGAAGTGCAAGACACTTCTGAATGCGCTTCTCAAGAGTGGAACGGTTCCGTTTGATACGAACCCATTCGTTAGTAGGTGGTTGGGAGGAGGTTCGTGAAGCTTGCTGTGGAGATGGCTGAGCCACTTGGCACTTTCTGAACTCTAGATCCACTTGGTGACGGAGTCCGTACACCTAATCCAAAGCCTTGGCGAATTGGCGTGCGAGGCATTGGCGTTGCCTTTGATGTGCTCTTCTTGATAGAGTTGGCACGCCTTCAGCAGTTAACTCCTTGATCGTGGAGGAGTTCAGATCTGCAGATTTAGTCTCATTAGACGTCGGTGGATCATTGAGGTGCGGCTGCAGTAACGGTAGTAGGGAATTTGCCTTCTTGAGTCTTCAGATCTGAAGACCAGCGGATCTTTCGGGCGAAGGAGACCCTCCTGCGCTTGCGAGGAGAGGCGGATCTGGAGGAGGAGGAGGAGACGTACTCCTCTAACTTCTGTTGGTCAAACTCGTATTCGACCTCTTCAGCCACGAGGATCTTGATCATCGGCTGCGGTACGACAGCCTCGGTGATGAGACTGTTGGCTCCTACTGTGGTCGCCAGCTTGTTTGGGTGGGAAATCGATTTCTTTATTTTATAACTTATTACAACTTCAGTCGTTACAACAAGTTCAAAAAAAGATCGGTCTTTTTATAAGACCTTTACACAATAAAATTAAAATTATAATCTCCTTCAAACAAACGCAACGGGTGTTTATCGCCCGCTGCTTGCGTGGGATCTTTGCCTGTGATGAGACGTTGATATCCGTGGATCACCAAATAATCAGATCAGATTTCGAGCTTCATTGATTCACGAAGGAATCAAGAAACCGAAGCAATTATCTCTGCAACAGCGAGATAATCACTCTTCTCGAGATCACCGCAATGGGGCAATCTCAAGGAAAGGAACCGGGCTACAGATTTAACGAACTCCTCTTCTTTATGTCGAAGAATTCACTGATATCTCCTCCTCCTCTCTGAAATTCGTGGCTCTTCAATCCTAAGTTTGGTAGGGCTTCGCCAACGCTCGAGAATTCTAGGTCTGAAAAAATGAAGACCATGGGGTTGTATTTATAGGCTTAGGGACCCCTGTTTTCGGATAAAAACGATCGATTCGATCTTATCTTTAGTTATAACCACTTAACCACATTCATGGATGATATCAGATCAGTTAAAACAAATCCAGGCGGTTAACGATCGAAAAACGACTTTAAACTGTCAAAATCTGATTTTCGGGTCTGCGGACACCCGTGGGATTCTCGACCTGGCCGAGACACTCATGGGTGCCTCGGCCAAGCTGAGACACCAAGGGGGGTCTCGGCCAAGGCCGAGACACCTCTGGGTGTCTCGCCGAGGCTCGGAACGTAGTTCTGTGCATCTTGTCCGTTTCAGCCGTATCTTCGTCGTCCAAACTCGGAATCGTGTGATTCAAGATGCATCGGAAATCCGTTAAGAAGATCTACAAGCTCCCATGATTGAATCATCTGTGGAGTGGATGGGACACGGGGGTGTTTCGTCTTCGGTAAGTGACGCGGAGCTCCCGATCAGTTCGTGTCTCCGTTATTCCGAAGTTTCGTTGCTTCGCATGGTTTGTTGACTCACTTCATGTGCTTGTCAATATCGATTAAGCTTCTGTAACTTGAATAGTGACGTTCATCGTCTTCTCTGTGTCTCGAGCTGCGTGTGAGGGTCCGTAGGTAATTTTAGACACCTACAATTACGTTAGATATTATATTAACACATTATCAAACTCAACACCAAAACACAAAACTTAAAACGCCTAAAAGGTGTTTTTACCTAAGTGTTGTGTTTTTGGTTTGTGGATGCTTTAGCTCAAAAAACGCAATGGTTTCCAAATGCATGGTGTTTTGTTTTTGACAAAACACCATGAAAACAAGTAAAACATCATGGTATCCAAATGGAGCCTAAACCTTTAGGACTAAATTGTGTGAAAAATGCTAACTTCTAGGGTTAATTTTAGAGAACCCCCTTCAAGTATTTCACTAATTTAATTTGAGTGACCCTTCAAACTTGAGGTCTTATAAATAGCCCCCTCAATTTTGCAATTACAATGTGAGTTAGTTGCATATTAGTCCATTAAATCATCTTTATTTTCCATTTGGTCTCTCTAATCTCAATATTTTCTCATTAGTCCCTCAAATCTTTATTTTTTGGCAACTTTGTCCATCTCATTACTTTTAATGTTACTTATGAGGGTGAAATTTTATCAACTTTAACTAAAATAAGAGAAAAATATATCCGCATTCAAGGATTTATGTGTATCCATATTCGTTAGGAACGAATATGGATATGGTTATTAATATCTATGCGGATATTCTCACTAATATCTTTTTTAAAAAGGATATGGTACATATATGAATATATAGTGAATTTTTCAGATCCGTGTTCGAAATATCTGAACATATATTGGATCAAGAGACCTAATCGTAAATTTTTTATATATAACTAATAAACTAATGAAGTCACTTTTTAGAAAATCCGTTTTAAATTCATGGTTGGTGGGATTGAATCTGGGTCACTCTGATATCATCTTAAATTAAGTCCCTTTAATCATTACACCAAAACTCTAAAGTTATGGTGAGGATTGAAGATTATAGTTTTATTTTAATTCTAGTACCCTTTCATAGAGCTGGGAAATTCGGGAAGAAATGAACTTTGGCTTACTTAAGAGTGTAACGTTTATTGCTATTATTTAAGAAACGACACATTTTTGGTTCTAGCCTTATGTGTCAAGATTTCAAAATTTTCAAAACATTGTAGGCACTAAAAATGCCAAGAAACAAAAGAGTGCTGAAACTCGCAACTAGCATGACGAAGTTCGTCATTGGAGGCGAAGTCCAAAATTTTTTAAGTGCTAGCTAGCATATGTTTTTTTAGATTTCTCAGCGAACTGAAATAAGTAAAGGATTTGAATTATATCAAACATATCTTATTTATCCAATAATATGTTAAATATCATTATGAATATGATAAAATATTTAATTACCAATTCAAAGATGATAGTATAATTAAAATAGATTAGAATAACAATGTAATATTTTTAAAAAAAAAGTTAAGGGTAATATTGAACATGAAAAGATTTTCCCGAACTCGTACTTTTAAAGGGAGTATGATTTCTCTAACTCATAATTATCTTGGTTTAGCAGCAAAATTATTTACGGAAGGACCATTCAAATAAAAATGAATGTTTAATTTAGTAGCCTAACATCATAGATAACCTATAAATGTAACATTCAGCTCTTTGGTGTCACAAATGACAAACTGGTGTAACATGTAATAAGCTAATATCACAAATAACAAAGAAACGCAACATTTAATAGCTTAACATCACAAATAATAAAAAGAGAGAGAGAGAGAGAGAGAGAGAGAGAGAGAGAGAGAGAGAATGATATAGATTTCATATGTTGAGCTCCAACATGAGGGTGAGATTGTACTATAACCAAAGTCATTCAGAAAAAGTGTACATTGTTTTTTTAAAGATTTGAACGCCTAATTATCTTTATCTAGCTGTTGATGCTTCTTCTTCATTTATCTATTAAAAAATCCCACAAACATTTTTAGATCACAAAATATATTACTAAATGTAAGAAAGTTTTCTAAAATGTGACAATTGGAGTATAAAGGTAATTGGTCACGTATAAAAGTGACAAGTTAAGAATAAAAGAGACAAATTAGCAACAAAAGTGGCAAAAAATGAAGAAAAAAAAAGACAAAGTACGACAAATAAGCTAAAGTGACTGTAAATATTCAATATAAATAAAAATCACTAATTAATAGTAAAAGAAGTGATCTTTTTTACAAAGAGAGACCAAAAAGTCAAGAATTCCACCCACCGTAATGACAACAATACTAAATACAAAAGTTTTCAGTGTAACAAGTGCATCAAGCTCTCAGTTGGGAGTCCTAGTCAGCAAGCTCTCAAGAGCTCTCAAGCATTTTAAAATAAAAAATTATAAAAAATAAGTCTTGGGAGCACCTCCTTATTTTATGGAGCTCCAACAAGCTTCTAGTTAGGAGTTCCAACAATATCAAAAAAACCCCTCTTCTATCAAAAAACCTCACTTCTATTGCAAAGATACAAAGGCCAAAGACTTTTTCGTAAAAAAAAACTCCTTTAAGGCTATGGGTTTAAAGTAGGGGGGGGGGGGGGTGTAAAAAAAAATTTAATGTTTGGGAGCTCCAAAGCGCTCACAAATTTGTGGAGCGCTTGGGAGCTCCCAAGAGCTCTGGTGGGCCTTCACTGGCCACATCAGCCCAGGAGCCCCTTGGGAGCTTGCTGAGAGTTTGTTGGAGGGGGGGTTTAAGAGCTCTCACGGCCACGTAGGCCTTAAGCGCGGCGGTGGGAACTTGGGTGCACTTGCTCTTAACAGATGGATTCTTTTCCCCTACACACCCATCAACATGTAGAAGCACAAAGACTCAATTTACATTCTTACCTCATCGTGACGTAAACTAGAACCATGCTAATTCAAATAATTTAATCTAGAAGAACGTAATTACATGCCAAGTATCTAGGTAGTTGCAAACTGTAGTGACAAATAGTCATTGCCAGTTCAACATAAAGTTTTTCATAGGCTTCTATATCGTCAAGTTAGCCCAATATTGTATATTTCAGCTCATATCGGTTATTCTTAAGAATATTTGATGTTGTTTTGGTTTGTTGGGGGGGGGGGGGGGGGTTGGGGGTTGAAGCGCTGATCTCTCCTTGAAAATTATACCTAAAGTGATTTAATGATTTGATGATGGGGATAAAATGGGTGTTTTAATTTTTAGTTGCAACAAAATATGGTCACAGGATGTTACTTTCTTAATAAGTTAAGTCAAGGTGGATTTCAGAATTGGACTTTTTTTTAGGAAAGGGGCCGCAAAACTTCTTAAATCTGGGTGGGTAGAAGCAATTCTCTTTAAAAGTTATTATCATAATTTACTTTAGGGCTTTAGTGTCTAACTAGTGTTGGTCTTTGAGAGTGGAGACCCAAACCTAGAATTAAAATCAACAATTGCATGAAAATTCAAGACAGGCCATGGGTGTGGTCTGCGCCACACCAGGATGTGACAGAATCTGTCATGAGTGTGGTCTGCGCCACACCAGGGTGTGGCAGAATCTACCCTGTCTGCCATGGGTGTGGTCTGCGCCACACCAGGGTATGGCAGACTCGTTTTAGAATTCTAATCTGTTTGGGATTGTATTTTGTTATAAATAGAAACACGTCCCTTTAGGGTTTAAGAGAGAAAAAGAGCACGAAAAAAGAGGGTTTTGAGGGCTCTTTGAGGTTATAAATCTTAGAGAGAGAGAGGCCAATTGCAAGCATTGTAATTTTCTTCAAGTAATCAAAGAATTGTGTGGTGTGGCTCCCGAGGACGTAGGCACATTACCGAACCTCGTTAAATCTAGTGTGTTCTTTCTTGTTTACTTTCTTACAAGTTTTTATCTTTGATTTGTGGTAAATTTCTTTCTTGCTCAACTCTCAAACACAAGATCCGGAAGGGTACGGATTTGATTTGATTATTTCGAATCCCCAACAACTGGTATCAGAGCTTCGTTCAGCAAATTTGTGAGAAAGAGAGCCATGACAGAGGAAATCAAATTTAAGATTGAGAAGTTTGACGGTTCAGACTTCGTCTACTAAAAGTCGCTGATGGAGGACTATCTGTATCAAAAGGACTTGTATCGTCCGTTGATGGGCAAGGAAAAGAGACAGAAGAAGGAGGAGTCAGATAGTGATTGGGAGATACTGGATAGGAAGGCTCTAGGGAAAATCCGGTTGTCGCTCGCCAAATCATTAGCCCACAATATTCTGAAGGAGAAGATGACGGTGGGGCTTATGGAAGCACTCGCGAAGATGTACGAGCAACCGTCGACAGCAAACAAGGTGCATCTCGTCAAAACACTTTTCAACCTCAAGATGGCAGAAGGACGGTCCTTCACGATGCACCTCAGCGAGTTCAACACGATTATTGATCATCTTATCTCTGTGGACATCATGTTTGATGACGAAGTGCAAGCCCTATTGATTCTATCACAGTTGCCGGATAGTTGGGCAGGTTGTGTGACGGTAATCAGCAATTCGGCAGGGAAGGAGAAGTTAAAACCGAGTGAGGTTGTTAGCTTGATTCTATCCGAGGAGGTTAGAAGGAAATCGTCCGAATCAGAAGGTTCAGGTTTAGCTCTAAACTTCGAGCAGAGAGGCAGAAGCCAGAAGAAAGGAAACCAGAACAGGAATCGGTCGAAATCAATGAAGAAGAGGCCAAACTCGAAGATTAGGTCTATCAAAGAGAAATGTTGGAACTACGGCCAGGAGGGCCATATGTCTTCATTCTACAAAAGTCCAAAGAAGGATGTGGGTGAGAAGGAGGCTCATATCGTGCAAGATGCATTGATCCTTGCTATGGATAATGATTCAGATTCTTGGGTCATCGATTTAGGAGCCTCTTTCTACGCCACTGCTAACAGGAAGCTATTTTATAATTATGTAGCAGGGGACTTTGAAAAAGTATATTTAGGGAATAACGAGCCTTGTAATATTGTTGGAAAGTGTGAAGTGCAGATTCAGATGAAGGGCTCTAAGTGGACCTTGAAGAACGTGAGACACGTGCCAAAGTTGAAGAGGAATCTTGTTTCGGTGGAACAGCTTGGAGCAGAAGGCTATGTTTCGACATTCACAGGGGATTCGTGGAGAATCTGCAACGGTATGATGATAGTTGCTCGAGGTAACAAACTAGGGACTCTCTACCTCACCTTACATGTGAGTGACACCCTCGCAATTGCAGGTGGTAAAGAGAGTACAGATCTGTGACACAACAGGCTAGGACACATGAGCGAGAAGGGGAATAAGATCTTACATTCACAGGGAAAGCTAACCGGGATCGACTCCGTGGAAGTCGGGGTTTGTGAAGACTGCATCTTTGGGAAGCAGAAGAGGGTTAGTTTTCAGAAGGGTGGAAGACCACCTAAGGCTCAGAAGCTAGAGTTGATTCATACAGATGTATGTGGTCCAGCCAGTGTGCCTTCTTTTGGCGGTTCGAGATATTATGTCACCTTCATCGACGATCACTCGAGGAAGGGGTGGATCTACTTCATGAAGCACAAGTCAGAGGTGTTTGGAATCTTCAAGAAGTGGAAGGCCATGGTGGAGAACGAGACAGATCTAAAGGTGAAATGTCTAAGATCAGACAATGGTGGAGAATACGAGCTAGAGGAGTTCAAGAGGTTCTGTGCTACGAATGGTATTCGTTTAGAGATGACTACTCCATGGATGCCGCAACAGAACGGCATTGCGGAGAGGATGAACAGGACCTTGACAGAGCGTGTCAGGAGCATGCGATTACATGCAGGTCTGCCTAAGACATTTTAGACGGATGCGGTGCATACGGCAGCTTACCTTATTAATCACGGGCCATCAGTTCCATTGGATTTTAGGATTCCGTAGGAGGTTTGGAGTGGATAGAAGATAAATCTCTCACACTTGCGGGTATTTGGTTATGTGGCTTATGTTCATATCAGTGACCATGTCAGAGACAAGCTAGAAGCTAAGTCACAGAAGTACACATTCATTGGATACGGCATTGATGAGTTCGGGTATCGCCTTTGGGATGAGAAGAATGGGAAGATCATCAGAAGTAGAGACGTGATATTCAATGAGGATGTGATGTACAAGAACAAGAAAAATGCTAAGGATAGCCAAAGCAATAGGAGCATCACTACGAATACAGGTGGATCCGAGTACATGGATTTAGAGAAACTTCCAGATAGGGGTGATGATGTTTGTTCTGATCAGAGAATGGAGAAGGCTCCAGGTGCAGAAGAAACTACCAAGGGTGTGGAGCTTAGGAGGTCATCCAGGGTACCCAAACCAAATCCCAGATATCTTTCATCTCTTGACTGGTGTGGAGCTTAGGAGGTCATCCAGGGTACCCAAACCAAATCCCAGATATCTTTCATCTCTTGACTACATATTATTGACAGATAGCAGTGAGCCGGAGTGCTATGAAGAGGTAATGCAAGTGAGTGAATCTCAGCAGTGGGAGCATGCTATGCAGGAGGAGATGGATTCTCTACTCACTAATGAGACATGGGAGTTAGCCCAGCTACCTGCACAGAAGAAAACCTTACATAACAAATGGGTCTACCGGGTCAAGCAGGAGAGTGATAGAAGCAAGAGATTCAAGGCCAGATTAGTAGTGAAGGGGTTTCAACAGCGGGAAGGAGTGGACTACACGGAGATATTTTCCACTGTTGTGAAACTCACAACCATTAGAGTAGTGTTGAGTTTGGTGGCTGCAGAAGACCTCTTTCTTGAGCAGTTAGATGTGAAGACTGCTTTTCTTCATAGTGACTTGGATGAAAAAATCTACATGAAGCAGTATGTTGGCTTCATTGAAGAAGGAAAGGAAGAGATGGTGTGCAAGCTCAAGAAGAGCTTATATGGTTTGAAACAGGCTCCGAGACAGTGGTATAAGAAGTTTGATAACTTCATGCAGAACAATAGCTACAGAAGATGCAATTCGGATCATTACTATTATTTCAAAAGATTCGAGTCCAGCTTTATTATTTTGTTATTATATGTTGATGGCATGTTGGTAGTAGGACCATGTTTAGAGGAGATAAACAGTTTGAAGAAGCAGCTAGCAAAGGAGTTTGTAATGAAGGATCTGGGTGCAGCGAAGCAGATTCTAGGGATGCGAATCAGTAGGGATAAAGCTGAAGGGACATTGAGATTGAGCCAAGCTGAATACATTGAGAAGGTACTTCAGAGGTTCAACATGCATAATGCTAAAGTTGTTAGCACACCCCTTGGAAGTCAGTTCAAGCTATCTGAGGAGCAATCGCCTAAGACAGATGCAGATAGAGAGCATATGAGCAGGGTGCCATATTCTTCGGCCATTGGGAGTCTCATGTACGCGATGGTTTGTACAAGATCGGACATCACCCATGCAGTGAGAGTTGTGAGCAGATTTGTAAGCAATCCAGGGAAGCAGCATTGGGAGGCCGTGAAGTGGATAATATGGTACTTGAGAGGGACAATGAACAAACCATTATGTTTCAGGAGAAAGGAGTTGGTGCTATAGGGATACGTGGATGCGGACTTCGCCGGTGATCATGATACTATGTTTCAGGAGAAAGGAGTTGGTGCTATAGGGATACGTGGATGCGGACTTCGCCGGTGATCATGATACGAGGCGAAGCACCACGGGGTATGTTTATACCTTAGCATCGACAGCAGTGAGCTGGGTCTCACGTCTGCAGAAGATTGTAACTTTGTCTACAACCGAGGCTGAGTATGTCGCGGTGACTGAAGCAAACAAGGAGATGATCTGGTTGAACGGGTGCTTGGAAGAGTTGGATTTGAAGCAAGGGAGAGGAGTTCTTTATTGTGATAGCCAGAGTGCTATACATCTTTCCAAGAATCCAGTATATCATGCCAGAACGAAGCACATCGATGTCAAATATCATTTTATACGCTCGCTAGTTGAAGACGAAAAGTTGCATTTGATAAAGATTTTAGGGAGTCAAAATCCGACGGACATGTTGACGAAGACAGTCACCATTGAGAAACTGGAGTTGTGCATAACTTCAGTTGGCCTTCACGAGTAGAAGATGAAGGCGGAGCCACACTACGAGGATCGGCGAGATCGCCAGGATATTGATGATTGAAGAATGGATTTTTTAAGTAGGAGAAGATACTTGCGAAGAAGGCGGAGTTCGGGAGAGCTCATTGATGGTGGTTTGATCTCCAAGTGGGAGATTATTGGTCTTGAGAGTGGAGACCCAAACCTAGAATCAAAATCAATAATTGCATGAAAATTCAAGACAGGCCATGGGTGTGATTTGCGCCACACCAGGATGTGGCAGAATCTGCCATGTCTGCCATGGGTGTGGTCTGCACCACACCAGGGTGTGGCAGAGTCTACCCTGTCTGTCATGGGTGTGGTCTGCGCCATACCAGGATGTGGCAGAGTATGCCCTGTCTGCCATGGGTGTGGTCTGCGCCACACCAGGGTGTGGCAGACTCATTTTAGAATTCTAATCTATTTGGGATTGTATTTTGTTATAAATAGAAACACTTCCCTTTAGGGTTTAAGAGAGAAAAAGAGCACGAAAAAGAGGGTTTTGAGGGCTCTTTGAGGTTAGAAATCTTAGAGAGAGATAGAGGCCAATTGGAAGCATTGTAATCTTCTTCGAGTAATCAAAGAATTGTGTGGTGTGGCTCCTGAAAACGTAGGCACGTTGCCGAACCTTGTTAAATCTGGTGTGTTCTTTCGTGTTTATTTTCCTACAAGTTTTTATCTTTGATTTGTGGTGAATTTCTTTCTTGCTCAACTCTCAAACACAAGATCCGGAAGGGTATGGATTTGATTTGATTATTTCGAATCCCCAACAACTAGTGCTATCATTAAGGCCTCGTTTGGTATGTGGGGATGGGTGGGAATGGAATGCTCATTCCTTATCATTCATGCATACCAACCATAACAACTTTTTAAGCTCCATTTTCACTTATTGTAAGAATGAGCATTGCCAATGAGCTGGTAAGAAATAGGCATTCCCACTTAAGTAGAAATAAAAAAAATTAAATTAAATACCAAATATGTCATGATTTCTTATTAATTACTCATATAAAAAATAAAATAATTTTCATGCTCACTTCATTGTCTAATCTCACCCAAGCATGCATGAGAATGGAAATGAGTAGTCCATTCTCACACTCATTCCATTTTATTCTCACTTGATCTGATTCTCGTCTGCCAAATGAGATGTAATTGTTTTAATATATATATATAAAACTAGAATCTACACATATCCCATTGTAGGAAATGAACTGGTATCCCATTAAATGAAATAAACTTTGATAATTATTTACCATTAGGGTATGCTTGGAAAACACCTTAAAATTGTGCTAGCACTGACCCTGCCCTAGTTCTAAACTAAATTGGTTTTCTTTTGTCTGGGAAGATGTGGATCAAAACTGTAAAACCCCATAAATTTGAAAATATTATGGAATATGATATTAAATGATTTTTATTATGGTTGATACTATTCTGAGATGAATAAGTATGTTAGTAATCGATTTGAGATCTATTAAGTACGTATATGAATGTATAAAAGTATAAACATGCATATACCCATGAGAAAATATCGGTTGAAAACATGCCTGGTCGGTCGACCGACCCAAGTAATCAGTCGATTATGGACACTGATCGATCGACTGATTATTGGCATCAGTCGACCGATGGATGCATAGAAACGGGTTTTCCACATATATATATGATATAAATCCGACTTTTCTCCTCTTTTCTTTTGTAATTCCCACGTGAACAACAACCACCCCCTCTCAAAAACTATAGAGATTTCTCTTGTGAATTTGGAGAGCTCTAAGGAGAAAAAATCTAGAGGAGGGCGAGATCTACGGCATTTGGTGAAGGAGGATCGTGTTTCTCACGTGTTTGGGAGTTCAGTACGAAATTTCTAAGGTGAGTTTCATCTCCTCCAATCCCATCTCCGCATTTCTTTGTTTTATTTGGTTTTATTGGATTTTCAAAACCTATTTTATGATTAAAGATCACACTTTTAATCTGTATGATAAAAATATTAAATCTTTCTGATTTAAGAAGTTATGAAACAGATTCTTTGATTTGGGTTTAAGTTCTGAAATTGATCTAACATGAGATTTTTGCTAAGTTGATTGTTTTCATGATGAGTTTACAAATATAATCAATGTAGGGTTTCTAGTTTCCTTTGAATTTAATAATTATGATTACATGTAGCAAAGTAAACCTTAAATACTTTAAACAAGATTATTTTTTAACACATGAGTTTTATTGAGAAATTTTGATTTTTGATGAATTTATGAGAATATCTAACCTTCTAAGGAAACTGGATTTTTAGCTCTGATCGATCGACTGATCAAGATGATTAGTCGACCGATATTGTTAGCAGAAAGTTGGATTTTTCCTCTCGTCGGTCGACTGAACTTATGTCACCAGTCGACCGATCAAGGCTGCATCGCTTGTTCCTGTTAAGTGCATGCTACTGCCGGTCGACTAATGAGATAAATCAGTCGACTGGTCTTGTGTTGTTTGGTTCATATTGTTTCTTTCATATGTGCATTTGATCGCACGTACGAAGTCCGAGTCACACGTCGATACACGTGCATTGTTTACGAGAGAGCACGAATTGGATTTTGAGCATGCATGAGCTTTTGAGGTGCATAATTTAATCTTTGAGTTTGTCATGATAGAGAGTGACATATGTTTACATTTTATGATAGTTTTGGATGCTTGAGTGGTGTTAGTTAGTGCACCACAATGAGACCGTGGATTGACTACACTCAGAGTGGGTTAGTTGGTATACTGCAATGAGACCGTAGTAGACTACACTCAGTTATGTATCATTGTATTTTAGATTAGGCTGATATGCCTATAATCCGCAGAGCGAGCGAGTTCGATTGTGAGTCACATGAGATTACGCTGAACCACAGGATGCTATGAGTGCTGAGACTCTATATTTCTTTTATTTGTATTGGGTTCCGGATTAGGTTGATATGCCTATACTCTGCAGGGTGTTTGAGTAAGGTAGTGAATCGCAAAATATTGCGATGAGCCACAAGATATGTGAGTGCCTATACTCCACACCATTCTTTTTGTAAAGGAATTATAGAATTGTATTTTGCTACCCCGAGTGTAGGGTATAAGGCTGAAGTTTGTCATACACGACGTGTACTATATGAGATCTTTTACCAAATAATTATACTTGCTACCATGCCAACTACCCAAGGGTAGTTATGACACGACTTGTTTTCGATGAGGTTTAGTAATATGATATTCTTTGTTACTTATTCTTATTCATAGGATTTGGAGTTGGTATTTAGCGATCCATAATTTGAGATACGTGGTATATACATGAGGGTTTTCTTGTTTGGATTATTTCACTCGACGTACCCATTCTCGTGTTCTGGATTTCTAAATATCAATTTCCTCTTAGTTTAGTACATATAACTCATATATCTATATATGTTATAACTTGTATTTTTGTATATATACACCTAACCCTCTTCCCCTGGGGACGATGGAGATGTTCTCACTAGCACTTTGATGCTTGTTATTTTCATCTTTTTCAGGCAGCGAGTCAGACGTTCGGAGAGTCGTAGGTCGAGGGAACTCAGTGTAGATTTTCGTCATTTATTAGTAGTTAATGCTCCACAATAGTCTATTATTTGTTTTAGTCTTTAAAGATGTATTTCATGTTGGAGGCTGAGTGCCTTAGTACTGTATTCAGTTGACTCTTGTGTTAGAGATTTATTACTCTTATTTGAGACTTATCAGATGTAATACTTATCTCTTGTTGGAACATGATTTTATTTATTATTGGATATCTCTTATCTATATTGTGTTCCTTATATTATTACCTTTATTCTATCTGCTTGTACCCGCACTTCTTTTTATTTGATTCTACTAGAGAGATATTACTGTAATGGTGAAACATGTTATTACACAGTGTTGGGTGCATGACAGATTTGACATCCTTGGGTTCACATTGGACTGCAGATTTTTTTAAAACCAGGGGCGTTACAAAAACAAAACTAGTTTTAGGGGCCAATTTTGGCCTTAAAGAACTAAACCAATGATGACCATGTTCTACCCAAACACACGTATAAGTCAGCAAAAGGATGAGAAAATATCCCTTGTCCAGATCTATTAGATACTTAGTGCTTCAAGGAATGAAAATTAATAGATCAATAAGAAATATGAGCATGAAGATAAATACATTTTGCACCCAACGGAAGCGTGCTTAATCCACGACGAGTTGGTAAACAATGTGAGAAGAACACCATGAGCACAATTCACAAAAGAATGACCAAAACTAATCACAAATACAGAGAATTTAAGTGGTTCGACAAGTTACCTACGTCCACGGGGAGAGGATGAGGAGATTTTACTATATGGAGGATAAAAACAATAGGTTACAACTCTATCAAATACTCAAAATAACCCTAACCAAAAGATATCACTCCCTCACAATAATCTCCCTCTCAAAGTACTCAAAACAACCTCTTTTCTTTGTTAAATCTCTCTCTCTCTAAACCCTAGAAAACATGTTTCTATTTATAATAACACCCAAACCAAAACATGCTAGGAATCCGAATCAGCCCAATATCCGCTATCAGTTGATTGATGAGTCCTCATCAGTTGACTGGTGGATGTCCATCGTTGACTGATGAAGGCTCATCAGTCGACTGATTAGTGTGTTGTTTTTCAGTCCTGAAGAGTGCACGCGATCAATCGATTAATGACTTCGATTAGTCGACCGACCCGAGAGTTCCTGTAGCTTCTTTGTCATATGTTTTTTCCGCCTTTTTCAACAATTCTCCAATTTGGCGAAGTGTTCCCAAAACTGAGCCGACACCAACATGAGAACCAACACCAATATGGTTGCCTATGTATCCTCTCTCCCAAGGGGATCAATTTTCCCGTAGTTCATCCAAATGGCCTCGATAGGCCTCAACAAAGCTCGAATATACAACAAGCTTCTACAATGATCGAACTTGTTGCTAGGGACCACTTTCGTGAGCATATCTGCTGGATTGTCTTTTTTGTGGACCTTCACAAGCTCCACATCCTCATCTTCAAGCATATCCCAAACAAAGTGATATTGAACGTCGATGTACTTCGTCCTCGCATGAAAAACTTGATTTTTTACCAAATAGATAGCACTCATGTTATCACAATGAATAGTGACAGATCGCTGCAAAATATCAAGGCCCTCCAAAAGTCCTCAAAGCCAAATTACCTCTTTAACAGCCTCTGTAATCACCATGTACTCTGCCTCTATCGTCAACAAAGCAACTATAGACTGTAAGGTGCATCTCCAACACACCAGCACACGGGTCAAAGTGAACACATATCTTGTCGTTGATCGGCGCTTATCCAAATCTCCAGCATAGTCTGAATCGATGTAACCAATACACAACTTCCCACCACTAGTGTCCCGCTCAAACACCAAATTAATGTTGAGAGTATCTCAAATATATCTCAAAATCCACCTCACGGTATTCCAATGACCCGAACTCGGGTCATGCATGTATCGTGAAACCATACTAACTACCTGTGACAAATCCGGCCTCGTACATACCATGACATACATTAAGCTTCCCACTACGCTCGCATAAGGAGTCTTCAACATCAACTCTATGTCTTCAACTGACTTCAGTGAAAGATCAGGTGAAAGCTTCAAATAGGCTCTCAAAGGTACACCGACTGGCTTCATCTCCATACTGATATTAAATCACTGTAGCACCTTCTTCAAATAAGTAACCTGTGTCAAACAAGTTCTACCCTTATCTCTGTCTCTACCGATCTCTATCCCCAAAATGCGCTTTGCTTCACCCAAATTATTCATCTCAAACTCGCTCGAAAGTTGTATCTTCAGTTCATCTATGGCAGATCTGGAAATGGAAGCAACCAACATGTCATCGATATAAGCAACAAATAAATATACGCACCTCCATGCAACTTATGATAGTACACGCAAGGATCAAATTGGATCCTAATGTACGACTTGCCGATCATAAACCCATCAAATTACCTATATCACTGTCTTGGAGATTGTTTCAACCCGTATAGCGATTTCTTCAATCTATACACCAATTTTTCCTTCATTGCAGCTCGAAACCCCAATGGGTAAGTCATATAAATTTTTTTTATCAAGATCACCATGAAGAAAAATTATTTTCACGTCCAACTGATCCAATTCCAATTTATATTATGTCACTAAAGCTAGTAAGATCCAAATCGAAGAGTGCTTCACCACCAGAGAGAAGACCTCATTGTACTCAATACCTTCTTCCTGTGCATAACACTTTGCTATCAACCTAGATTTAAACCTCACCGGAGTGCACTGAACGACCTCCTTCTTGGTATACACCCATTTGCAACCAACTGCCTTCTACCCATTTAGAAGCTCGACAAGCTCCCATATGTCATTCTTCTGAAGAGACTCTATCTCTTCCCGTATAACTTCCTACCACATATCAGCCTCTAAACTCTATTCAGCCTCTCTGAAGGTAGTAGGAACCATCTTATCGACACTCTCTACCGGAAGTATATAAGCAACCATTAGATCTGTATACCTCGCTGGCAACCGTATGTCTCTCCTAGGTCTCCGAACTGTAATAGAATCCTGAACCTGAATCGTCGATCCTTGATCCTGCTCTGCTATACCTGTATCCTCCAAATCATCATTGTGCTCACCTGGCGTCATCTCAGTCATCACTCTAATGGATATGGTCCCATCTAGATACTGTGGAGCTGCATTAATCTCCACTACATGTGATGTCTTCTCTGTCGTGATGCTCTTCACCTGATGAGAGATAGGAGACTTCAAGAGCGAAGCCTCATCAAATGTGACATCTCTGCTCAGCATAATCTTCTTCTAAACTGGATGCCAAAGCTTATATCCTTTCACTCCACGTTTGAAACCCACAAATATGACATTTCTAGCTCGAGGTTCCAACTTATCAGTTTTAACATGATAAAATACAGGGCACCTAAAAACCTTAAGATGATTATAATCATGTGTTGGTTCTCCCGACCACATCTCCATAGGAGTCTTTCTTTCTATCGCAGATGAATGTAGCATATTAATAAGGTGGCTCGCATACGTAAGTGTCTTAGCCTAAAAGATCTTCTCTAAACCACTCTGCGATAACAAACATCAGACCTTCTCCAGTAAAGACCGATTCAACCTCTCTGTCACTCCATTCTGTTGTGGTGTATGACTAACTGTGAAGTGTCTCTCTATGCCCTCGTCTCGACATAGCTACTGAAAGGGGTCTGATGTGTACTCTTCACCGTTTTCAGATCTCAACATCTTGATCTTTCTTCCTATATGCAGTTCCAATCTTCTCTTCCACTCCACAAATATCTCTAGGACTTCATTTTTCTGTTTCATGGTGTACACCCAACAACGCTTAGAATAATTATCTACAAACATGACGAACCAATATCGACCACAAAGTGATACCATCTTGGTAGGACCCCAAACATCCGTGTGTACATAGTCTAAGATGCCAGTTGTCCTATGAATGGTTGTCTCGAACTTCACTTTAGTCTTCTCGCCAAGAATACAGTGCTCACAAAATTTAACTTTCCCACTCTTGGCTCCCTTTAATAATCATTGCTTCCACAGTACCTGCAGTGATTTTTCCCCTACGTGCCAAAGTCTGAAGTGCCAAAGCTGCTAGCATCCGCCTCTGAAACTGCTGAAGCTACCTGGCCAATCTCGGTACTTCTCTTCAGATAATAAAGATTTCTATCGCGGACTGCTTTCATCACTACCAATGATCCCTTAGTAACTTTAGCTACAACGTTCTCAAAAGTTACCTTAAATCCCTTTGCCTCCAAAGCTCTATCAGAAATAAGATTCTTCTTCAACTGGGGAACAAATACTTCATTCAATTCTCTCACAACTCCATCGTGCATCATAATCCTGACTGTACTTATCCTACAAATCCCACGAGACCGATTATTTCCCTTGACCTCCTCACCCCCATTGAGTTTCTCAAAAGATACAAATCAATCTCTCCGGGGAGTCATATGATAAGTAGCACCAGGATCTGGCATCCAATCTGATGCTTCTGCATGTTTAATCTCTAGAGTAATCAATAAAGAAAAGCATGAATCATCAGAATTGTTACCACACTTAGCAACATTCACCTCATTGGCCTTCGGGCCCTTCTTCTTACTATTCTCCTTCACTCTAAGCTTCGGGTAATCTCTCTTCTAATGTCATTTTTCTCTGCAGAAAGCACATTAGTTCTTCGCAATTTGGTAGTAGCCTCTTGACTTTGACCTGCCTCGATTACCACCTCTAGGATTGAGACTCATTCCTCTTGTCGATAAGGCTTCTCCTGAAGTGCTAGCTCTGGAAGACTCTTTATCCTTCCTCCTCAAATCGAAATTTGTCAATACATTAGTCACTTCACTATAGGTGATGGAAGATCTACCATTTAACAATGTGAGCACAAAGGTATCAAAATCCTCATCTGGTAATGAACTTAACAAAATGATCACATTGTACTCATCTGATATCTTCTCATCAATATTTGCCAAGTCCGACAATAACTTTGTGTAGTTATTCACATGATCTGCAAGTAAGGTGTCCCTGAACATCTGGAATCTGAATAATCTCCGCAGCAAGTGCAACTGATTCTCAACACTTTTCGTAGGATACTTGTTGTTAAGAATCTCTCACATCTTCATCGCAGACGTCATGCCAATCACATCATATTTCAATTCTTGTTCTAAACAAGATCTAATTACCCCACTTGCATTTCAATTCTTCTTGTCCCATATCGCCTCATCATATTTCGGTGGCCTCTTATGAGTCATAATCGTCTCTTCTAAGTTTTGAGCATTCAATGCATCCTACACATCACTCATGCACAACCCAAAGTTGATTTTGTCGTCATACTTCACAATACTTATCTTCATATTCTAAAGTGTAACCTGAACTGTACTCGACGCAGCCTTGCTACTTTCTCCACTTTCTCCTGTCATTGCTTACTAACTCCAAATTATAGAGGAAATATTCGAACTTAATAGAGTTGAGAAATCACTCAAATTAAACCCTAGATAGGATTCCAAATAATCTCCCAACCATGCGAGAAAGGCAAGATCTCCAATGGCAACTCCGCAACGCTATCTCCACGAAAACCTAGATCTCCAAGATTCAAGCTTCCAACACCGAGTTTTCCTCCACTCAAATCAAACCCTAGATCTAAAATTCGGCTCTGATACCACTTGTTACGCCCGGCGAAAGCATGTACAACCCACGACGAGTCGGTAAACAATGCGAGAAGAACACCACAAGCACAATTCACAAAAGAACGACCAAAACCAATCACAAAAACAGAGAATTTACGTGGTTCGGCAAGTTGCCTACGTCCACGAGGAGAGGATGAGGAGATTTCACTATATGGAGGAGAACAACAATGTGTTACAACTCTCTCAAACAATCAAAATAACCCTAACCAAAAGATCTCACTCCCTCACAATAATCTCCCTCTCAAAGTGCTCAAAACAATCTCTTTTCTCTGTTAAATCTGTCTCTAAACCCTAAAAAACGTGTTTCTATTTATATCAACACCCAAACCAAAATAGACTAGGAATCCGAATCGGCCCAATATTCACTATCAATCGACTGATGAGTCCTCATCAGTCGACTGGTGGATGTCCATCGGTCGACTGATGAAGGCTCATCAGTCGACTGATGAGTGCGTTGTTTTCCAATCCTGGAGAGTGCACATGATCAGTCGACTGATGACTTCGATCAGTCGACCGACCCGAGAGTTCCTGTAGCTTCTTTTCTCATGTGATTTTTCCGCCTTTTTCAACATTGCATTGGTGAAATAGTTCTCAACATTCTCGATCGTTCATCGTAAGGTGAACTTCTGTATTGGAAAATTTTGTAGGACATCATTTACATGTTCGATGCAATCTTAATTAAAAGAGCTTTTGATAATAAGCCCGTTTTACGTGAATACAAATTTTATCAAAAATTTCTCTATACAAATGTAAATGTTTTAAACATAAAGAGAACAATTATAATTTTCAAATAGGCTCTCTATTTTCCTCGCGAGTGGCTCATAACAAATGTTCTGATAAAATTTATACCCATACTAATGTTACATGCGTAAGGATTCTATGAACATCCCCTATATAATCAGGTGGTCTATAGCATACGCAGGTTCTCAGTGGGTTAATTTGAGAATTATAACAATTTGAATCAATAGTGTAAACTTAAATTGAGAATTATAACAATTCAAATCAATACTGTGCACCACACTAGTCCGTCGTCCTAAAGTTATCCTGATTAGCGATGTTACACTAGCAAGGAAACCGGATAAGCTAAACAGCTCTCAAAAGACCATCAGAATCGACCACATGGGCAAGTGAGCCAGCAATGAGTACGAGACAACAGAGTTAAAGGAGTGAAGAAAAAAAATAGTTGTTTGAACCGAGAAAGACGAAACAATTTTGAAACAATTTGAGCCCAAAAAAAGCAAAGAATAGAAAGCAAAAGCCAGAGGGAGATGGCCAGTACTCTTATTACAGTCTAGTAAACAATTATATCCTTCATGCCTCGTGGGAGTTTTTGGGTTTAATGGAAAGCTTTGGGTTCTGATGGTGAAGCTTAGAAGGAGATAGTAGAGGGTGTTATTGACATTGTCAATGGGTGCAGTGATAGGTATCAGGCACCAGAGGGTTGCGGCTGCTGGCTTTTCCGCCAGATGGGTCTCTTTTCTTTGCATTTCTTGCTTCTTTTTGGGTGTTTTCGTTGTCAACAGGTAACATTTCGTGTTCCCCCCTATTTGGTCTTTGTTTTGTTTCATTAACAAATGGGTTCTTTGTGATTTCCTTCTTTTGATTGTTGCTGGGTCTAGTTTGGATTTGCTTTACGTATCAAGAATTGAAAATTTTATGATACTTCTTGAGTTGGGTTTGATCTAGTTACGATTTTTCTCTATTCTGCAATGTGAGTTCGTTTGTGATTTGGGAACCGCCTTGTTTGATTTTGCACCGATTGCGGATATTTTTTTTTCCAGTTTGATCCTCATGTAAGGCTACCTGTTGCCCTTAGATTTGATACAGTTTGGATTAAATTTTCGATTAAATTCCATATGGAGTTATAAATTGCAAGAATTAGTCCATGATACAAATGCGTCGTCAAATAGATTTGTCTTACATTATCTGTATGTAACTTAATCATGTAGCGCAATCAGTATTGTATTCACTTCTATCTAAAATTTTGAAGTGTTGATGGTTTAATTTGATAGTTTCTGCCATCTTGCATTATGGATAGATGTAACAGTTGAAATAGAAACCCTAACTTTATTATGAGATCTCTTGGGCTTATATAGGCCCCTACACAACTTACAAATAAGACCCTATATATATTACTAATGTCAACACTCCTCCTCAAGATGGGCGAAAGATATCCACTAAGCCCATCTTGTCACATCCTCTAATCATGTCTAATGAGCTAAGTCCTTTAGTCAGACAATCTGCTGTCTGGTCCTTAGTTAAAACATGACTTAGCTCCAGTAGTCCACTATCCAACTTCTCTTTGATGAAGAACCTATCGATCTCGATGTGTTTGGTTCTATCATGCTGCACTGGGTTGTTGGCGATACTGATAGCTGACTTGTTATCATACCATAACTTTATCTTAGCTCCTTGATCCAGCTCCAGCTCAACCAACATACTCTTCAACCATAACAACTCAGCAACTCCTAAGGCCATAGCTCTATACTCTGTCTCAGCTGTTGATCTCGCCATCACTGACTGCTTCTTGCTCTTCCACGAGACTAAGTTGCCTCCTATAAAGATGCAGTATCCTGAGGTGGACCTCCTGTCATCAGCACAGCTAGCCCAATCAGAGTCGCAATAACCCTCGATGCTCACATGTCCACTCTTTCTGAATATCAGCCCCTTTTCAGAGGCACTCTTCAGATATCTCAGAATCTGGTACACAGCGTCCATATGACCCTTCCTCGGATCATGCATGTAGCGGCTCACCATGCTCACTGCAAAAGAGATATCGGGACGTGTGTGACTCAGATAGATCAACCTGCCCACCAGCCTTTGGTATCTGTCACGATCAACTGGTTCTCCAGCTTCAGCACCCAGCTTGAACTTCTGGTCGATCGGTGTAGTTGCAGGTTTACACCCTAACATCCCTATCTCTTTAAGAAGATTCATTGCATACTTTCTCTGGGATAAGACAATTCCCTCCGCTTCGCGAGCTATTTCTATTCAAAGAAAGTATCGAAGCAAGCCAAGATCTTTCACCTCGAATTCCTTACTCAGTCTCACTTTGAGTTTGGTAATCTCCTCCTCATCATCTCCTGTAATAATCATATCATCCACATATACCGCAAGCATGGTGATATGACCTTTATTTCGTCGAAAGAACACGGTATGATCAGCGTTAATCTGTCGGTATCCCATACCTATTATAGCCCGCCTAAATCTGTCGAACCAAGCACGAGGAGATTGCTTTAGGCCATATAGAGACTTCTTCAATCTGCAGACCTTGCCCACTATTTGTTCTGTGTTGAATCCTGACGGAATTTCCATGTATACCTCTTCCACCAGATCTCCATGAAGAAATGCATTCTTCACATCTAATTGGTGTAGCTTCCATTCACCATTTACTGTCAGAGAGATCAAGGTCTGAACAGTGCTCATCTTCGTCACTAGTGCAAAAGTCTCATCATAGTCGATGTCGTATGTCTGACTATATCCTTTTGCCACCAGACGAGCTTTGTATCGTTCAACCTGTCCATCTGGATTCTGCTTCACGGTAAAGACCCATTTGCATCCAACTGTTCTCTTCCCTTTTGGTAGTTTTACTAACTCCCAAGTGCGATTCTTCTCAAGGGCCCCTAGCTCTTCGTGCATAGCAGCTTTTCACTTCTGATCCTTCTTTGCAACCTGCCAATTGTTAGGTATAGTAACAGAGTCCAGTGATGCAATGAATGCTCCATGTGCAGGGTGGATGTTAGAATATGATACAAACTGAGTAAGATCTCAACCATATTTATCGGGAGGATTTCCCGCATTACTGCGAGTAGTCCTCCGTACAGTTATTGGTGTGCGAGGAGTAGGAAGAGGAATGGAATCACCTTGAGAGGAATCTGATGATGGTGTAGGTGTCTCAGGAGTCGGGGCAGGCGTTGGCAATGGACTTGGCACCAGTGGCACTGTAGGTACTGTTCCCGCAATTTGTTTTTCCTTCCTACTATAGGTAAGTAGTTCCCCTTGAGTCGTTAGCCTAACACCTCTTGTCTCATTCTCCTCTTCTTCTTCATTCTCTTGCTCCTCAACCAAGTCTCCTTCCCAAAGAATCATTACAGAAATTGATTTTTCTGATCTCTCACCATTCTCAGACATTGATTTCTCCACATTCACCAATCTCTCACTATTCTCCTCCTCTCGCCTCATACTTCTAGTATTAGGCGAGTTATCAACGGATGAAGTTACCTTCTGGGTGTAATATGACTCGAGTTCTCGAAAGTGCACATCCATGCTCACAAACAACATTTTCTCCACCGGGCTCCAGCAAACATAGCCATTCTGAGTAGCAGAATATCCCACAAAGATGCATTTCACCGCTCTAGGGGTAAGCTTCCCGACGGACGGCCTGTTGTCCTTCACAAAGCACACACAGCCAAACACCTTAAGTGGAAGAAGCCCACCATTATCACCCTTCAACGACTCACACGGAGACTTCCAATCCAGCACTCTCGAGGGCATTCTGTTGATCAACAATGCTGCGGTCAACACTGCTTGCCCCCACAACGTTTCTGGGACATTCATAAAGATCATCATGCTTCTAGCAACCTCTAAAAGATGTATGTTCTTCCTTTCCGCTATCCCATTCTAAGCTGGTGTGTATGGACAGGTCGTCTGGTGATGCATTCCCTGAGCTGACAAATATTCTTCAAACGCTCTGTGGTATACTCTGTCCCATTATCCGACCTTAATATCTTCACCACTGCGCCGTATTGAGTTTGAACATTCCTATGAAAGTTTTGGAAGCACCCAAACACTTCACTCTTATTCTTCATCAAGTATAACCAAGTCACACGAGAGAAACAATCAATAAATGTAACAAAATACTTGTATCCATTCATAGAACTTGTGGAACAAGGCCCCCAAATATCTGAATGTACCAAGTCAAATACATGAGAACTTCTATGACCAGAACTAACATAAGAGCTTCTAGTAAGCTTTCCAAACTCACATGCATCACACACAAGTTTCTGTTTATTTACTTTCTCAAATAAAGAAGGATACAATCTACTTAAAATACTAAATGATGAGTGTCCCAAACGCTGGTGATGAAGCATTAACTCATTCTCAGCACTCATTTTAGATCCTACTCTTGCTTCCTCTATAACTGACACCAATGCTGAATCCAGCCCTTCACGATCCAGATACCACAGTCCACTACGTCATGTGCCAGTCCCAAGTCTCCGCCCTGTCCCTTTTTCTTAAAAAATCACCCTGGGAATATAAAAAAAACAATACATTTTAGTTGGAGGATGATAGAACTAATGGATAAAAGATTGACTGGAAAGGAAGGAGCATACAAAACATTGGACAAATTTACAGAACCAGTACAATCGACTGTACCCTTACCAACCACCGGCTGAAATGTACTATCAGTTGTTTGAATACTATCAGGCGATACTAAGTGAGTATATGATGAGAACTCACTAGCATTACCTATCACATGGTGAGACGCACCGAAGTCGACTATCCATTCTGATGATCTGTCGGGAGACATAGAAGCAAGAGCATGTATATCATCAGTATCTTTGATCGGATGAGCATAGGTAGCAGTGTTGCCTCTGGCGAAGAACAAAATGGATGCCTCCTCAGTCCCATCCCCTGCTACTTGCTGCTTCCTCCTGAGTATCGTCAAGAGAGCACGATCCTCCTCAGTAAAGACCACCTCAGCTTCTTCTTCCTTTGCTACCGTCAGATTCGCTCGGTTCCCTGCTCCTCTTCCACCTCGTCGACCCCTACGGCCACGACCATGACCTCCGAACTGTCCACATCCACCCGAATCTCCTTCCTTTTGTGGCTTGGTGCAAGCATGCCTAAGATGACCCACCGCACCGCAGTTGTAGCACTGTCGAGTCTCTCCTCTAGATCCAGTGTTGCTAGAGGCTGTCAGTGCTGACTTCACCACAGGAAGTCCACATGTCCCCGCCTGCAGCCGAATGCGAGTCTCCTCCTGGATCATAGCAGAGACAGCCTCCTCAAGCGTGAGAATTTTTGGCTGAGCTAGCAGCAATGCGATTCGCTGAGCGAACTCTGATGTCAATCCTTTGAGAAACACCATAGTCCTGTCCTGTAGAAAGGCTTCCCGTTCTTTACATCCCGGGTCCTTGCAGCTCGCCCGAGGTGAGAAGTGATCATAATCAAGCCCACGGTCACTCCAGCTCTGTGGCATACTCCTGTACAGTCCTATCCCCCTGGACTGTGGCGTCGACCTCACCCTTAATCTGGAACACCCTCGGGTTATTCCCCACTCCATCATAGGTCCTCCTTAACTTTTCCCAGACATCATTCACCTTCTCAATGCCATCCACTGTGGCGGCGATCGACTGGACCAACGAGTTGAGGAGCCATATGTATATCAACATATGAGTAGCCTTCCACTCATCTCTACCCTCTGAGTCCCCCTCCGGCTTTGTCACATCTCCTGTCAGATAACCCTCCAGGTTTCTCCCTGTAAGGGTGTATCTCACCCGCCGTGACCAGCTCAGGTAAGTACCCGGTCCATCAAGCTTCAGATCTATGGTAGGAAGTTCCAACTTCTTGGATGGTTTTGTCGCGCTCTCACCAGCCGATAATTTCATCAGCTTCATCAAAGTTGACACCTCCGCGGGGTTCAACTTCTTAAAAATCTCCTCCATTGATCAAGCTTCAGACCCAACACCTGGTCATCGTCTCTTCTGACCTTTATTGTGTGCAGTGAAAATTTCGGCAGCACCTCTGCTACACAACAAGAGTAAGATCTCAGACAAATTCTCGTTTTTCAGAGGAAACAAGAATCAAAACAGTGATATATCTCATCGCCGAGAGATAAATACTCTTCCTGTCATCAGTTCGAGGACTGAGTCGATGGAATCCATGTCAAACTCGAGGTTCGACACGGTGTAGCAAAAAAAGGGGACTGATCGGAAGTGGGGGGGGGGGGGCTGTTCGAATTGGGGGGGCTGATACGGAATTGAGGGGGTGGGTATGGGCTCGATCGGAAATTGAGGCGGGGGGAGGGCTGATCGGAATGAGGGCGGGGGGGGGGAGGCTGATCGGAATTAGGAGGGGGGGTTCCGCGTGATACCGACAGAGGAGAGGGGTTTTCCCGGTGATACTGAAAAGAGGGCGGGGAAAGTGGGGGCTGATAAGGCCGAGCAGGGGGATGGGGGGGGTGGGGCAGCCGGTGTTGGAGGGGATGGGTGCGGCGCTGTAGGTTTGCAGAGTCTAATAACCAAGTCTGAAATAGAACCCTAACTTATTTATGACGATCTCTTGGCTTATATAAGGCCCCTACACAACTTACCGAATATAAGACCCTATATAATTACTAATGTCAACAATAACTATCCGCTGCAGCACCCACATTTATATGAACACAAAGAATGCTTTTATTTATATGCTTTCGCTGAAAAGGCAGTAAGGAATAATACCATGATATTTCTTAAGGCGATCACACACATAAACGTGGCATGCTCAGTTAATTTGAGACGTTTCCTACATCAAAGATAGCCTCATAATAGAATCCTGTACACTGTTTTAGCAGATTTTGGACTGTCGAGCTAGATAAAGAAAACGAAGATACATCGGAGGAGAGGTATCAAAAGGGCGCTCTTAAAGACAATATAAGTTGCCAAAAGATGGTATGTTAACTGCAGGATTTCTAGGTTATAGTTAACAATCACATTCATGCATTACAACCTTTTATCTCAATGCATTGCTAATTTTTCTTTCCGTAATCCAGGAAAGCTCCGTTCATGCTGGTGGTATTCTTAATCAAGTTTCACAAGCTCAAGATGTAATCATGTACTTTCTGTAATCCTTTGTTAGGGCTGTGCAAGTCCTATTTTTGTATTTACATTTTTCTTCTTTTAGTTATTTATCTGTTTTGGACTCATGAAAGTGGTAGTAGTATTGGATAATTCAATTTTTAGGATAAATTGCAGGCAACCCCCCTCATCTAATTCTATACCTTCAATAACATTTATTACCCCTCAATTCGAAAAGGAGATGGGGTTTATATTTATCCTTCTCAAAATGCCAATACAGGGATTTAAGCGCTAATAATAAAAGAGTTGATGGGTAATAAGTGGTACTGAAGTAACCCCTGTAATCTCTATGTCCAATAGCATTATGGCTCAATTTGTAAGGGAGAGGGTGGTTATCTACAATTTATCATTCTCAAAACCAAGCCTAAGTGATAAATGCTAACAAAAGAGTGATGTGTGACAAGGGGGGTTATCTGCAATTTACCCCTTTTTAGATTCTATTATAATCTGTTCATGGTAACATGCTTCAGGACATTAGACAGAACAATTTCCAGTCTGGAGATGCAACTAGTAGTAGCTAGAGCTGCACAAGAGAATAACAAGGAAAAGTTCCCAATTTATGCAAGACCACCAATAAATCAACCAAAGTATCGCCCTAAGGTCTTCTTTGTGATGGGAATCATGACTGCATTCAGCAGCAGAAAACGAAGAGACTCGATCAGAGAGACTTGGATGCCTCAAGGTACCTTAGCCTTTCACTTTATCTGTGCTAGTGTCGAACTAATAAATGTGCAGTTTAGACATAGAATGCTCGTTAATGGCAGGGGAGAAATTGAGAAGGTTGGAGAAAGAGAGAGGGATTATTATGCGTTTTGTTATTGGCCACAGGTGAGAGATGTTATTTAAACTTAGTGATCTATCTTCGCATTTTGACTTGATGTTATGTATCAGCTTATAAGTTATATGCCTGTGAATTTATTAGTGCAACCCCTGGTGGTGTTGTGGAGCGTGCCATTGATGCGGAAATAGAACAACAAAAAGATTTCCTTAGACTGGTAAAATCTCTAATTAGGACCATTGAGTCTATTCCTATCAAAACTTTGTACTTATTCGGGAATTGAACTAGTAAATAATGGGAAATCTCTTTTACAGAACCATATTGAAGGGTACCATGAACTATCATTGAAAACTCGGATATATTTTTCCTTGGCAGTAGCAAAATGGGATGCTGATTTCTATATTAAAGTCGATGATGATGTGCATGTTAATCTTGGTTTATTACCTCAACCTTTACTGGATTTTGCAACACATTTGCTAATGGAATTCTTAGTTTAATAGAGTATGTTTGATGATTTACTTTGCAACAGCTACTATTGGTTCAATTCTAGCACGTCACAGGTCAAAACCACGTGTTTATATAGGCTGTATGAAATCCGGACAGGTTCTGGCAAAGCAGTAAGATCTGAAGTAACCTAGTTAATTTCTAAGTTGGCATATTTAGACTATGTTAGGGATCATGTTTTTTCTTTGGTGAATGTCTTTAGAGGAGTAAAATATCACGAACCAGAATACTGGAAGTTTGGAGAAGAGGGCAATAAGTACTTCAGACATGCAACAGGACAGTTGTATGCTATCTCCAAGGATTTGGCCACATACATATCAGTTAATAGGTTAGTTGATTATGGTTGTTTTCCTATTGGTCTTGTTATGTTTGTTTCTTTTTCTATTCTCATTCTGTGATTAAAATGTTCCTTAATTTTCCAGGCACATACTCCACAGGTATGCTAATGAAGATGTTTCTTTAGGTTCTTGGTTCATTGGTCTTGATGTCGAACACATTGATGAACGTAGTCTCTGTTGCGGGACTCCTCCAGGTTGATAATCCTCCTTTATTTACTTTATTTGATGCTTGATTTCTGTAACTGTATCATGTTATCAACTAGTTTTTTCCCCTCTTCAGTTGTCACTTTTCACCATATTCACATTTCTAGCAGTAGTGTCTTTCTTCGCTGCGACTAGCCAGGTCTCAAATGGATTCATCTAGGTTGATGTTAGTGAACTTTGAAGAAGACTTTTTTTATCCATAATTTTATTTGCAGAGTCAGAGGGTGCAGAAGCGTTACCGTACTTTTTAATAGGGTACTATGCCTACCAGTCACGTTAGTTTAGTGAAAAAATTTATTATAATTTCTTCTAATAATGTGCAAAGGTTGATTATATAACATACGAGAAATCGGAAGATAGCTGTTGATGCAGCAAATGTATTGACAATGTAGCAGCAGTAATTATTGCATCCTAACCTCTTGATTGTAATCCTTCCCACATAATATACTGGAAATATGGGATTTTTTTATTATTGATTCTTAATATTTAACATCCTTCTGGTCTTGGAAAATTCAATAGCTTTCTCCTTGGTTGCATCAGCTAAAATGATATAAACGAAAATAAACATTTTACCTAATAATTGCCTATCAATTTTTTATTGCATGGCTGTCCATTGCTTAAAATTAACTTATCTAGGAATTTGACACTAACTCGTAGAGTATCGGGGTCATAATGTCATATTGACTACACGTCTTTAAAACCCCAGTCATCGTTTTTTTCAAAGGGTAAATTTCACGAAACTAGCATAAAACGATCAGGTGTTTTGCATCACACTGGCAAACATTTTTGTTGAAGGGAAAACATCCTAACTTTCTAATTAGCATAAAGATTTCACGTACTATTAGAAAGATATGATGCTCTTCTGGTAAATACCTGAAACCGAAAGTTCATGGTAGTCATCTGACAATAACATAGAAGTTCGTGATAGTTTTTGTTACTTTGGTAGATTTCTGCTGATATGAACGTATACAGTATTTTTCCAGGTAAGAAATAGCTTTTGGTGTATTCATGCTGCGAGTAATCCATGGTGCTTTTTTTTTCTTTTTGTTGGGTGGGGGTGGGGGTGGGGGTCCCGCTGGGGGGAGGGGTGTGTGTGTAAAACTTACCCCTTCTTCACCGACCTTTTTCAACTTCTAATCCAGCTCACGCTTGTGAGAGACAGCTTATGGTGTCTTTTTCGTCATACGGCTCTTAACTTCGCTTTGATTATTGTAAATTTGGATTACCACAAAGGTAATTCAGCCAGCTAAATTAACAAAAAGGTTGTTACAGAAAAAAATATACACACCCCCAACCAAGAGTGTGTATTAACGTTCATAGTCAAGACTACAAAGCAAATGATTATTGTAAATTCATACGTCTATACTTCATTCTACAAGATTTTAATACAACTTTAATGTGCCAGATTGTGAGTGGAAAGCCCAAGCAGGGAATCCTTGCGGTGCATCCTTTGACTGGAGCTGCAGCGGCATTTGTAAGTCTGTAGAGAGGATGGATGAGGTTCATGAGCGCTGTGGAGAAGGGGAAGAAGCAATTTGGCAGACAATGTTTTGAGAAATCAACCTGTTAGTTTTGTTTTCCTTCACTCTTGTTGGTCATTTTTGTAATATATTTTGCTTATTTATCTGTAGATGATAATATATGAAATCCCTTTATCTGATGGAAATAAGGCAACCATCTCCGATTAACCCTTGCCTATACTAACATAGTACGGTTATTTGCATATATAAGCTTTACATTAAGGATATTTGAAAAAAATACCCTTCAAATCCCTAAAATCATCAATTTTAGAGAAGAATGACCCTCAAATTAATTAATCAACTTTGATAAAGTAATTTGTAATTATAATATAATAGTTGTCAATAAAATAGTAAAATTTTATCACCAAGTTGATAATTTGTTGATGTAGGGGTGTTTTCTACAAAGTTGATGATTTGAGTGGTAGTTTTGCAAATACTAAAAACTAAATGGTATGTTTGTAAACATAGGTGATTTAAGCGGTACACATACAAATAAGCCCCATATATTAAGAACCTAACAGGAGTAAACAGTACCTCGTATTCTTTTAAGGATCTGTTCGGTTATTTCCTAAAAATCAAGAAATGGAAATGGAAATGGTGAAAATCTCAAAAAGTAATATTTCTTCCATTTCTATCCCTAAAACTCACCCACAACATCCAATAAAATATTTTTTTATCCAACAACTCATCCACATCATCTAATAAAGTATTATTTTTATCTAACCACTCATCCATCACATCTAATAAAATATTATTTTCATCTAACAACTCATCCATCACATCTAATAAAATATTATTTTCATCTAACATCACTCAACTCATCTCTTCTTATCATTTCAAATCACTTATATCATCCAATAAAATATTATAACAATTCACCTTATCTCATTAACATTTTATTTCTTTGTTTTCATCCCAATATTATAACAATTCACCTTATCTCATTAACATTTTATTTCTTTGTTTTCATCCCAAAAAGTTGTGAAAACACTTTTCTTAAGTGTGGGCATTAACATTTTATTTCTTTGTTTTCATCCCAAAAAGTTGTGAAAACACTTTTCTTAAGTGTGGGTCACATCACCCAATAATACAATGACAACTCATCTCATCTCATTTCATTTTTTATTTTTAAGAATGAACCAAACAAAAGAAAACAACAAACTACATGAAATAGGTTTCTTATAATCTATTTCCTTATTTTTTTCGCCAACCAAACAACATCAAAACTAGTTTTCTTAAAAAATCACTCACATCATCCAATAATAATGTGACAACTCAACTCATCTCATCTCCATTTCTTTGATTTCCTTCTTTTTTTTACCAACCAAACAATTCAAAAACCTATTTTTCTTAGAAATAGGTTTCATTTTCTTTGATTTCCATCTTTTTTTTAGGCAAACGAACAGACCCTAAGGGGCTGTTCGTTTCGCAAAAGAGAAAGGGAAATCAAAGAATAGGAAACCTATTTCCTATTATAATTGTTTTGAGGTTGTTTGGTTGGTTTAAAAAAGAAGGAAATTATAAAATAGGAGATGGGATGAGATGAGTTGTCACCTTATTATTGGATGATGTGAGTGATTTTTTTAAAAAATTGTTTTGATGTTGTTTGGTTGGTTAAAAAAATAAGGAAATGAATTGGAGGTATATTATTGGATGATGTTTTAAGGTTGTTTGTGTTTGGTTCGTTTTTAAAAATAAGAAAATAGATGATATGATATGAGTTGGAGATATATTATTGGATGATGTGACACATACTTAAGGAAATCAATTTCTTGTTTTTTTTTTGAGGAAATGAATGGAAAGGAAGGTTTAATGAGATGAGATGAGTTGTCACAATATTATTGGATGATGTGTGTGATTTTTAAAAATGAGATAAGAAGAGATGTGATGAGTTGGATGATGTGACACATTTCTTTTGTTTGGTTTATTTTTAAAGGTAAGAAAAGAGATGAAATGAGATGAGTTAGATGATAAAAATAATATTTTATTAGATGTTATGGGTGAGTTTTAGGGATGAAAATGGGTAAAAATATTATTTTATTAATTTCCTTGTACCGATTTCCTTTTCTTTGATTTTAGGAAACCAACCAAACGGGCCCTAAGTCAAAAGCAAGAACAAATCTCTGAATTGGCCATTCAAGTTGTCATTTCGTAAGCCTTTCACGAGAAGAAAGCCATGTCATTTCGTTTCGCGTGGGACCCCCATAGTCCTTGATTTAAAATACACTGGTGTGCGTCGCGTGCGAAGCACAGTCTTTTTTATCGTTATAATAATCTCGTTTTAATTGTTACGGTATAGGTATATTTTTAAATGTTATAGCAATATTTTTTTAATTGCGATAGTAATTTTTTTTTAAATGCTACAACATCTTACATCTGCAACATATTTTAAAATGATACAGTAATATTTTTTAAAAATGCTACAAAAATATTGCTACAGTACATTACTATTTTATTTATTGTATCATGAACAATGATTATTGGGTCCTCTCATTATTATAGACGAATAGATTTTTAAAAATGATACAGTATTCCACCTCTGCTACAACAACATATTTTTAAAATGTTGCGGTAATTTTTAATAATGCTACAGTAAACCGCATATGATACAGTGATATTTCTTTGAAAATGCTACAGAAATACTGCTACGGTAAATTACTGTTTCATTTATTATGTCATAAATAGTGATTCTTGGGTCCTCCCATTATTATAGATGAATAGATATTATCATTGGGTGATATTATCATTCGGTGTACGCATAAACTTTTTCTTTCTCTCGTTAGTACGTAGCTTTTTATTTCACTGTCTTTGTTTGGCTACCAATCAAAAAGCGAGTCATGATTCGTCTAGACCTACTTTTATCTTAAATTATTTCAGAATAAAGTCCAGTATGAGGTGGCTTAAAAGAGAACCAGTTTTAAAAGCTAGTTTTGATCTTTAAAAACTGATTTAACAAAGAACCAATTTTTGTCAAATTAGGAAAGAGCTCAAAACTAGACCAAGACTGATTCTAGTCCAGTTAAGATGTTGCCAAACACATCCATAATCTAAAATATTTTCCCGATGAAAAGATTTTATTGTCCAAAAATAATAATAAATAAAATCCTTTCTTTAAAAGGAAAAAAAATAAAAATTTGTTATTTTTCCACATATATTGACCAAATTTACATACATATCAATGTTCCTTTCTTGAGAAACCTTTTTCTAATAAATATATACCCAATTTGTATATGATTCCAAGTGTAAATTGGACTTATATTTAATTACAGAGTTTTCTACCTCTTAACCCAAAGTTTTACATTGATTTATTTTAAGCCCGAATAGTTTTATTTGTACATATAAACCTAGACCCAAACATCTTTATGTATTTGTTTTAAACCTAATCTTCCAAATACGCTACATATGTATACGGTCTCCACTACAAAAACTTTTAAAAACACATTTTATGGACAAATTTTTGAAAACAATCCTTTTGAGAAATTAATGAGCAAAATTGATCTTCTCCCATAAAAATTAGCAAAATCGATCGTCTTCATCCCAGCTAAGATGAAGACAGTTGATTTTGCTGTCGGTGTTTTTTTAACTACACGGGACTACTAGTCCCATGTAGTTAGGTGTGACGTCCATGGTTTCACAGATGGCTGCAGTCCAAGGTAAACCCAGAAATGTCAAACCTGTCATGTATCCACACTGTGCATAAACACGTTTCACCAATCACAGTAATATCCTCTAGTGGAATCAAATAAAAGTGCAGGTACAAAACATGCAAAATATGGAAATGAACGCAATAGACATGATATAGAAAAGATATCTCATAAATAAAAGAATCATGTCTCAACTGTAACTCATCTGATAACTGAAATAATGAGAATGTTAATATGAATCAAATAGAATCGTACTAAGGCACACTGTCTTTATAATATGAGAATGAAACTCTAATGTCTGAATAAAATAAATAAAAAAAATTTACTGTAGAGTCTCTAAAATTCATGTGACGACGACTATGTAAGAACTCCGTCATCATGCGGCTCTCCGTACCTCTATACCATCTAGAAAAAAGAAAACAACAAAAAGAATAACAACAACAGCGTCGGAGCGCTACAACAAGATTATCTCCATCCGTCCCAAGGGGAAGGGCTACTAGGTGGAGTGAAGGCTCTATCTATTACGCATAGTCTACCTAGATCATTTTCCCCCGTATCTAAGTGGAATTAACATTTAGAAACTTACAACACGAGACGTAGTACGTCGAGCGAAATAATCCAAACAAGAAAACCCTCGTGTATATACCATATGTCTCAAATTATAGATGCCTAAATATTAATACCAATCTAGAGATAAACAATCTAAATGGAATCAATAATTAGAAATCCACAACACGAGACGTAGTACGTCGAACGAAATAATCCAAAAAAGGAAATCCTCATGTATATACCATATGTCTCAAATTGTGAATCGCTAATCATTGACCTCAAACTAAGAAATAAAGAAAGCAGTAAAGAAAATAAAGACATTAATACATCGTATTATAATATCAACCACTATCACTAGGAAGATAGAATAAATACCAATATATAATCTCGTATACTTTCAAGAGCAAAGTATCTCGGTATTATATCTAAGCGATGAGTCTTATGCATAATTGGCATCCGCCATGGACTCAGGCTATCAAGAAATCATCACCATGCAAATCCATGCAAGTTATGATTCATCGCAGCATCATGCGTGACGGACTACCAAGTCGGCATCCTAACTGTATACTCGGCTCACTAGTCTTATCGCAACTCAGTACGTAACCTGAGTGTGAGACGGACTACCAAATAGGCATCCTAAAAATACGGCTCACGAGCCTCATCGTACCCTAGTACGGGACGGATTGCTAAATCAAACCTCCAAAACTCTGACTCAATGACTTGTACAATAAGTATGTTGGCGTACTACCCCACGTCGTACTGAGCTATGAATTAATAATCTCTAATTCCAATATAAACGGAATAAAACCTGTCATACTCCTCTTCGGGATACTCATGTATGTGCAACAACACTGTAATTATGTATTCGTGAATAAACGTGTATAAAAGTACGGCTCGAACCCCTCGAACGCGTCTCAAAACAGCGCAAATGCAAAATGGAAACAATCTGGAATTTTGATTGTAAGTCGACTTATGCCTGGCATAAGTCGACTTATGGCAAGTCGACTTATAAGTCGACTTAGTCGACTTCCAGTTTGTTGTTTCAATGTTTTTTTCCTTCTGTGATATATCTCAAACAAAACTCATTCTAATTAACATGGAAAATAGGAAACATGATTATAAACTTGATAGTTATTTAACAGAGATCATTACAACACAAATTAAACCCTTAAATTATACGTGTTAGGATTTACATACAAATTAGTCAATTTTCTCAATTATTTCATATAATACCAACATAATTATGAATGCGTGATGAAATAAAAACATGAACAAAGGTATAACTTTATTTAAACATGTTTAGATTAATTGGGTATCACGAAACCAAGGTTTAACACATGATTAATAAGCATGAAAATAAATTTTGACATCAAACTAGAAATTATGCATGAATTAAATCTAAACTAGCATGATTATTAAGTTAAAAACGAGAAATTAAGCATCCTGAGGTTATGATCATGAAAATACAACCAACAGCAAGAAAACTTAAATTCTAACATATGATAAAGATCTAACATCAAAGATTTATCCTTTTAATCAGCTCGGGTTAAGAAATTAACATATAAAACAACTGTTTAGTCTTAAACAAACAATTATTAACTAAGGGATAGGTTTGGATGCAAGTAATCTTGCCTCAAAGTCGTGTTGAATCCCTCAAACACACATGAGCATATCACCACACGATTCACGAACACAAATCGAGATTTCTTCTCTGAGAACGTCTCCAAGAACTCACGAAATTTTTAGGGTTTGATAGAGGAAAAAGGCTACTGTTAAACTCATGAAAAAGCTATCTGAATTAGGGTTTCAACGAGTATAAATACTTGTATAAACTGGTCCTGAAACAAAGACCAAAACTAACCCGAACTAGAACAAGCGCAAACCTGAACAGTTCTTAAGTCGACTTATGAGTCGACTTAGAGTAAGTCGACTTGACAGTGACTTATCACATGGTTTCGTGCATGTTTCTCTGTTTCACTCACAAATATACACTGAATTAATCTCAAATCAATTCCTAAGCATATTCAAACATCAAAATATGTTATTTATCACCGTATAATATATTTATTATTATTTATCATATAATATTCAAATTCACGGGGTTTTATGTTCTTCCCCCTTAAAGGAATTTCATCCCCGAAATTCCGTAAGTATATCTTAGGGATTAATAATATGAGAAAAGTACTAAGAAGGGATAATGCAAGCAAGGAAACCCTTCCATACACATCTCGTACCATTAATCCCTAGATATGAAACATATCAGTATTTACATTTAACAATCTAGAATGCCAATATTCCCACTCAACCCCTAACTAAACGAAACTAGTACGTTGAGCGAAAAATCCAAACAAGGAACCCCATATATATATATACAATGTGTTCCGAATGATTATGAGCTAAGTGTCAATATCCTCATTCTAGCGTTAAATGTAAATCTAATCATATAGATAATCATAAATACCAAATCAAATCAATCAATCCACTTGCTTAAACAGGTGTGGGTGGTCGCTAAGCATAACATCTTCACGCTCCCGAGAGTCCTTAATATCTATACTTAACAGTCTAGAATGCAAATACTCCCACTTAACCCCTAACTAAGCGGAACAAGTACGTCAGGTGAAAAATCCAAACAAGGAATCCCCTATATATATACCACGCGCTAGAAGCATCTATACTTGTTTATATGCTCAAATCATCATGAATTTCAACCTCTGGCGCGTCTAGCACTCGCTGCTGCTCATCGTCGCGTAGATGCTTCTTAAGCATTAAAACATGGAAGACATCATGTATACTTGACATTGATGCTGGAAGATCTAACTGATATGAAACAACTCTAATGCACTCCAATATCCTAAACAGACCAATATACCTCAGGGCAAGCTTCTCCCGCCTGCCAAATCACTATACTCCCTTCATTGGTAATACCTTCAATAATACATAGTCCCCAACCTAGAACTCTAGTGATCGTCATCTCTGATCTGCATAACTCTTCTGATGACTCTGCACTGCGAGTATGTGCTCCTGAATTGTGGCTACTTTTTCTGTGGTCTGTCTCACTAACTCCGGTCTAAACAATAGGCTGCCCTCTGGCTTTGCCCAACAAATAGGTAATCTACAAGGCCTCCCATACAACACCTCATATGGTGTCATGCCGATAGTCGCTTGATAACTATTATTATAAACGAACTCAATTAATGGAATATGGTCCTCCTAACTGCCCTAAAAATCTATGACACATGCCCGCGGTATATCCTCCAGCACCTGGTTTACCCTCTCCGTTTGCCCATCTGTCTGCGGGTGGAAGACACTCAAATACGACAATTGGCTACCGAAAGAATCCTGGAAGCTCCTCTAGAAATGTGAAGTAAAAACTGAGCCTCGGTCTGATATGATCGTCTCTGGAACTCTATGTAATCTCACTATCTCTTGGATGAATATCCTCACATAAGTCTCCGCTGTGTAAGTCGTCTTCACTGGTATAAAATATACTGACTTCGTCAACCTATTCACTATCCCCCAAACTGAATCATTCTCCTTCTTCAATATCGGTAATCCTACAATGAAGTCCATAGAAATATCTGTTCACTTTCACTCCGGAATGGGTAAAGACTATAGGGTTCCTGCTAGTCTCTGTTGTTCTGCCTTCACTTGTTGGCAGGTAAAATACTTAGCCACATACTCTACCATCTCCCTACGCATGTTGCTCCACCAAAAGTGTCTCTTCTGGTCTTTATATATTTTTGTTGTGTCTAGATGCACTGTGTACCTGGTACGATGCGCTTCGTTGAATAAGTCTTTCTTTAGCTGTGGTCTGTTGTTCTGCCTTCACTTGTTGGCAGGTAAAATACTTAGCCACATACTCTGCCATCTCCCTACGTATGTCGCTCCACCAAAAGTGTCTCTTCTGGTCTTTATACATTTTTGTTGTGTCTAGATGCACTGTGTACCTGGTACAATGCGCTTCGTCGAATAAGTTTTCTTTAGCTGTGGATTACTAGGCATCACCAATCGACCCTTCATCTGAATTCCTCTATCTGCTCCAACGGTCCAACCAGCCTTTGGTTCTTTGGAAATATCCCCATTTCGGGTTTGAATCCTAGAGTCCTCTAGCTGTGATTTGACCACTCTATCACTCCAAGATGGTTGCACGGATAATGCTCCTAGAAATGTGCTGCTCCTACCGATCTCCAGTCTAAAATTAAACTGGCTAAGGGTATGAAGATCTCGATATAACGAGCACCTCAAAGTCACAATCTGATGCCGATGCTTCCTGCTCAATGCGTCTACTACAACATTCGCCTTCCCTGGATGGTACTGAATCGCGAACTTATAATCTTTGATAAACTTAACACATCATTGTTGTATCTGATTTAGCTTCTTCTGAGAGAAGAGGTACTTCAAACTCTGATGATCCGTGAAAAGCTCGAGCTACACCCCATACAGATAATATCTCCATGTCTTTAGTGCAAAGACCACTGCTGTCAGCTCCAAAACGTGCGTGGGATAATTTTGCTCATGTGTCCTCAACTGTCATGGTATGAATGCTACTACCCTCTGGGTCTGTATCAAAACACCTCCTAGACCTGATAACGACGCTTCTGTATAGACTACGAAGGTCCTAACACTACTCGGGATGATCAATACCGGCACTGTAGTTAACTTAGCCTTCAAAGTCTCAAAGGTCTCCTGGCACTCCATGCCCCAAACAAACTGTACACCCTTCTTAGTAAGGCGTGTAAGTGGCGTCATAATCTTTGAGAAGTCCTGACTGAACTTCTTGTAATAGCCGGCCAAACCAAAGAAACTGCGAATCTCTGAAACGGTCTTTGGCGGCTCCCAATCTAGTACTGCCTTCACCTTAGGGAATCTATTGCTATGCCCTCTCTGCTGATGATGTGGCCTAAAAATTTAACCTCGAATAGTCAAAACTCATATTTGCTAAACTTGGCGTACAACTGATGTTCCCACAAAGTCCGTAATGCCAAATGAAGATGCTGCTTGTGCTCTGCCTCCGATCCCGAATAGATAAGGATGTCGTCGATGAATACGATCATGAACTTATCCAAATAAGGATGAAAAATCTGATTCATTAAATCCATGAATACCACGAGTGCATTAGACAACCTAAATGGCATGACTAGAAATTTGAAAGACCCATACCGAGTCAGAAAGACGGTCTTAGAAATATCTATCTCCTAGACCCACAACTGATGATAATCGGAATGAAACTCTATCTTCGAGAAATACTATGCTCCCTACAACTGGTCGAATAAGTCATCAATCCTCGGTAGTGGATACCTATTCCGGATGGTGACTTTGTTCAACTCACGATAATCTATACAAGACGCATGCTGTCGTCATTGTTCACAAAAAGGACTGACGCTCCCTTCGGAGAATGACTCCGGCGAATAAAACCTTAAGATAATAACTCGTCCAGCTGAGTCTATAACTCCTTCATCTCAGCAGGTATCATACGATAGGGTGCTCTGGATATGGGTGTTGTGCTTGACTACAACTCGATGTAAAATTCAACCTCTCTCACAGGAGGTAACTCAGGTATGTCCTGAAAGACATCCTGATAATCTAAGACAACTTTTGTCTCGCACAAATCAGCATCCTGATTCCTCAGCATCACCTCCTCGATGTACTCAAAAATGACTTCACAAAATGGTTTCACTGTGAGGTCGCTACGATCAACTCAGACCCATCGGCCGCTCGTAAGCTGACTGTTTTAGCAAAACAGTCAATACTAACATGATAGGATGATAGCCAATCCATATCGAGAATGATGTCGAACTCTGACATCCGCAAGACGATTAGATCCATGATAAACTCGGACTTATCTAGACTGATGACACATCTCCTACAGACACTCTCTAATAAGGATACCTCCCCTAAAAGAGTAGAGACAGATAACGGAACATCTAAGGGATGTGCAACTAACTGAAGCCTATCTATGAAGGTATGAGATATAAAAGAATGTGAAGCTCCTTAATCGAATAAGATCTGAGCTGGAAAAAAATTCACCAAGAAAGTACCTTCCACAATGGCTCCACTCGCACTATGGTTACGTGGTATGACCGCATACACTCTACCGATTGCTGATGACTGCTATATTGCTAGCGGAGGAGCGTATGGAACTATCTGTCCTTTAGGAATCTCCTGTATGGTTCAAATCTAGCCTGCTGGCCCCTTAATCCTCAGAATGATAGGTGGTGCCTCTATCCTCAACTGTTGTTGTACCTGGCCATAGCCACGGCCCTGATACTGTTGACCATGACCACGGTTTTGCTGTTGACTCTGTCCTCGTCCTTGGTGCTGACCTTGGCCTTTATCCTGCTGGTCTCTTGCTGGTGCACTGCGACAATCATTGGATCTGTGACCAGTCTTGTTGCAGTTATAACATGCATCCTGGATCCTGTGCTACTGATGCGCTCTCGGATCATGCTGTGCTCCCTTCTTAAACTGACCCTGCTGCTAATGCTGAAAACCCTTACCCCGTAGTTGGGGTCCTCCTAATCCATCAAAAGGTCTCTTGCCATTTCCCTTGTTATCCTCCTATCCTGACTTGGCGTTACCCTCTTTCATTTTCTGAAACATCACAGTCTCGGTCTCCTGTAAAATAGCTACATCGGCTACCTCTCTAACTGAGCAGAACCTCCTGGACATGAGGTAGCGATGAAGGCTCGGACAAACTCTTTCCCGGCCCGTGTCACGGAAGAGATGTACTATTCATCAAAGAAGTAGATGAAGTGCTCCCATGTGAGTATCTTTCAGTGCTCTGGTGTGAACTGAGGTCTGTACCATCCTACGACATCACCCTTTAGGCTGAAAGCTGCCAACCTCTGCTTCTGTACTGAATTATACTAAATTAACGTTAAGCATATCAAGTATATTACTCACATCCTCCTTCCACTTGTGGGCTACAAGTGAATCTAATGACCCCTGAAATTCTGGTACCCTTATCTTCTGGTACCGCTCCACTAAACGGAGCCAAGCCTCCTGTTCTAAAGCTACAACTACTGGTGAGGTGAGTCCTAGTGTAACCTCTGGGGACTCCTCTGCGATGGGGATGGCTGGGATCACTAGCGATGGAACTACGAGTGGTGGCATAACGGGTGGGGTCTGGTTCACCATTTGCTCCTCAAGAGCTGCTAGCCTAGCTACTATAAGTGTCATGAGGTCGATCATATACTACGGAGCTTGTTGCGGCTCTTGTGGAATCTACTGTTGTTCGGGTGGAGCCTACTACTGCTCGGGTGGAGCCTGCTACGGCTCTGGCTCCTGCTCATCCTATCTAATACCCTGTGTACGGGATCCTCTCCGTCCACGTCCACGTCCGACCATCTATAAATTTTTAGTGCAAGAATTATAACATACAATAATGAGACCTCAGGCTAAAGCATATATATAACACATAGTAATAAACAAATCATATCATAAATTATTCATGCAATTACTTTTCAATCCAAATCATATATATAAAAAAATTTGTAATTTTTGGAATATACGCATATAACGGCCTCACTCATTCTAAGAATTCCTAGCTGACTCTATACATGAATCCTAAGAAACTCTATCCTAACTCCACGACTCGATATAGAATGATCCTAAGGATGCTGGAACTAGAGCTCTCATACCAACTGTGATGCCCCTGGCTTCACACAAGGCTACAGTCCAAGTTGAATCCAGAAATCTCAAACCTCATGCACCCATACTGTGCATAAACATGTTTCACCAATCATAGTAATATCCTCTAGTGGAATCAAATAAAAGTGCAGGTATAAAACATGCAAAATATGGAAATGAACACAATAAACATGATATAGAAAAGATATATCATAAATAAAAAATCATGTCTCAACTGTAACCCATCTGATAACTGAAATAAGGAGAATGTTAATATGAATCAACTAAAATCGTACTAAGACACACTGCCTTCAATATGAGAATGAAACTCTAATGTCTGAATAATGTAAATAAAAAATCTACTGTGGATATTCTAAAATTCATGTGACAGTGACTATGTAAGAATTTCGTCATCCTACGGCTCTCCGTACCTCCGTACCACCTGGAAGAAAAGAAAACAACAAAAAGAACAACAACAAGAGCGTCAGAGTGCTACAGTAAAATTACATACTAGGTAGAGTGAATGCTCTATCTATTAAGCATAGTCTACCGAGATTATTTTCCCCTGTATCTAAGTGGAATTAATATTTAGAAACCTACAACACGAGACATAGTACGTCGAGCGAAATAATCCAAACAAGGAAACCCTCATGTGTATACCATATGTCTCAAATTATACATGCCTAAACATTAATACCAATATAGAGATAAATAATCTAAATGAAATCAATAATTAGAAATACACAACACGAGACATAGTACGTCGAGAAAAATAATTCAAACAATGAAACCCTCATATATATACCATATGTCTCAAATTGTGAATCGCTAATTATTGACCTCAAACTAAGAAATAAAGAAACCAGTAAAGAAAATAAAGACATTAATACATCGTATTTATAATATCTTCTACTATCACTAGGGATATATAATAAATACCAACATATAATCTCGTATACTATCAAGAGCAAAGTATCTCGGTATTATATCTAAGCGATGAGTCTTATGCATAATTGGCATCCGCCATGGACTCAGGCTATCAAGAAATCGTCACCATGCAAATCCATGCAAGTTATGATTCATCACAGCATCATGCGGGACGGACTACCAAGTCGGCATCCTAACTGTATACTCGGCTCACTAGTCTCATCACAACTCAGTACGTAACCTGAGTGTGAGACGAACTACCAAATAGGCATCCTAGAAATACGGCTCACGAGTCTCATCGTACCCTAGTACGGGACAGACTGCTAAATCAAACCTCCAAAAATCTGACTCAATGACTTGTACAATAAGTATATTGGCGTACTACCCCACGTAGTACTGAGCTATGAATTAACAATCTCTAATTCCAATATAAACGGAATAAAACCCATCATAATCCTCTTCGAGATACTCATGTATGTGCAACAACACTGTAATTATGTATTCATGAATAAACGTGTATAAAAGTACGACTCGAACCCCTCGAACCCATCTCAAAACAGTACAAATGCAAACTGGAAACAGTCTAGAATTTTGACCGTAAGTCGACTTATGCGTGGCATAAGTCGACTTATGGCAAATCGACTTATAAGTCGACTTAGTCGACTTCCAGTTTATTGTTTCAATGTTTTTTTTTCTTTTGTGATATATCTCAAACAAAACTCATTCTAATTAACATGAAAAATAGGAAACATGATTATAAACTTGATAGTTATTTAACAGAGATCATTACAACACAAATTAAACCCTTAAATTATACTTGTTAGGATTTACATACAAATTAGTCAATTTTCTCAATTATTTCATGTACTACCAACGTAAATATGAATGCGTGATGAAATAAAAACATGAACAGAGGTATAACTTTATATAAACATGTTTAGATTAATTGGGTATCACGAAACCAAGGTTTAACACATGATTAATAAGCATGAAAATATTTATAATATCTTCTACTATCACTAGGGATATATAATAAATACCAACATATAATCTCGTATACTATCAAGAGCAAAGTATCTCGGTATTATATCTAAGCGATGAGTCTTATGCATAATTGGCATCCGCCATGGACTCAGGCTATCAAGAAATCGTCACCATGCAAATCCATGCAAGTTATGATTCATCACAGCATCATGCGGGACGGACTACCAAGTCGGCATCCTAACTGTATACTCGGCTCACTAGTCTCATCACAACTCAGTACGTAACCTGAGTGTGAGACGAACTACCAAATAGGCATCCTAGAAATACGGCTCACGAGTCTCATCGTACCCTAGTACGGGACAGACTGCTAAATCAAACCTCCAAAAATCTGACTCAATGACTTGTACAATAAGTATATTGGCGTACTACCCCACGTAGTACTGAGCTATGAATTAACAATCTCTAATTCCAATATAAACGGAATAAAACCCATCATAATCCTCTTCGAGATACTCATGTATGTGCAACAACACTGTAATTATGTATTCATGAATAAACGTGTATAAAAGTACGACTCGAACCCCTCGAACCCATCTCAAAACAGTACAAATGCAAACTGGAAACAGTCTAGAATTTTGACCGTAAGTCGACTTATGCGTGGCATAAGTCGACTTATGGCAAATCGACTTATAAGTCGACTTAGTCGACTTCCAGTTTATTGTTTCAATGTTTTTTTTTCTTTTGTGATATATCTCAAACAAAACTCATTCTAATTAACATGAAAAATAGGAAACATGATTATAAACTTGATAGTTATTTAACAGAGATCATTACAACACAAATTAAACCCTTAAATTATACTTGTTAGGATTTACATACAAATTAGTCAATTTTCTCAATTATTTCATGTACTACCAACGTAAATATGAATGCGTGATGAAATAAAAACATGAACAGAGGTATAACTTTATATAAACATGTTTAGATTAATTGGGTATCACGAAACCAAGGTTTAACACATGATTAATAAGCATGAAAATAAATTTTGACATCAAACTAGAAATTATGCATGAATTAAATCTAAACTAGCATGATTGTTAAGCTAAAAACGAGAAATTAAGCATCCTGAGGATTATGATCATGAAAATACAACCAACAACAAGAAAACTTAAATTCTAATATGTAAGAAAGATCTAACATCAAAGATTTATTCTTTTAAACATCTCAGGTTAAGAAATTAACATATAAAACAATTGTTTAGTCTTAAACAAACAATTATTAACTAAGGGATAAGTTTGGATGCAAGTAATCTTGTCTCAAAGTCATGCTAAATCCCTTAAACACACATGAGCAGATCACCACATGATTCACAAACACAAATCGAGACTTCTTCTCCGAGAACGTCTCTAAGAACTTCCCCAAGGACTCACAAAATTTTTAGGGTTTGAGAGAGCAGAAAGGCTGTTGTTAAACTCCAAAAAAACTCTCTAAATTAGGGTTTCAACGAGTATAAATACTTGTATAAACTGGGCATGAAACAAAGACCAAAACCGACCCGAACTAGAACAAGCGCAAACCTGAAACAGTCCGTAAGTCGACTTATGAGTCGACTTAGGGTAAGTCGACTTAACAGTGACCTGTCACATGGTTTCATGCATATTTCTCCATTTCACTCACAAATATACACTAAATTGATCCTAAATCAATTCCTAGCATACTCAAACATCAAAATATATTATTTATTACCGTATAACATATTTATTATTATTTATCATATTATATTCAAATTCATGGTGTTTTACATTAGGGCATGCTAATCCGAGATTAGCTATGCCAACCAAATGGGTGGGACTAGTAGTCCCGTCCATTTCATGGGCAAGGGACCAAGTCTCTGCTTAAACTCTGCTTAAACTTGGGACTAGCAGTTCCGAGTTTTAAGCAGAGATTCCACTTGTTTTCCAGGAAATGAACGGGACTACTAGTCCCGTCCATTTCCTGGGCATAAACTCAAAATGCACGGGACTGCTAGTCCTATGCATTTCCTATGCAATACATTATGCATGTTTTTTGTGCGACGTCCATGTTAATTTCCTGTAAAAACATTGCAACCATATCCATTTTGTGTATTTCCTATACAAATCTAAAAAGTAACTCATATCGATACATATCGTAATAAATCTAACAAATTCGCACCATAAACTCATTTACAAATCCAAAAAATATCTCACATCGATATGAGTACATAATATACTCATTCTCATCACACCACACAAATAATATACCAAAATGGGTTTGTAATGTATATAACAATAATGATTAGTTTACATACATCCAAGAACTCTTCTCCTCCTCCTCTGTCTTCGTCCTTCTCCATCCCGAGCTTGGACGAGTTCGTTATATGGCTGCGTTTGTGGTTGTAACGGTCCAGCTTCATCGTCAACATGTTACGATGGTCCGGCTTCATCGTTGTTCATGCGTCGTCCTCGGCTTTGTCGTGGTCGATGTGTGTATACGATATTGAGATTGTCCTGTTGCATGACCTCTCATCCATCATGAAGATCTTCATGAGTTTGACTTAAGGCTTGATGAAACCTCTGCACTATTAACTGATATATCGATACATATTGTTGTGCTTCAGGATATGTACTTGCGAGAGATAATTCAAAAAATCCAAAATAGGAAAATTACTTTAAATTTTAAATTATAGAAATCTAAATTTGAAATTTAATTCTATATTACCTGCTCGAGCAAATTCTATGCCATGATTTGCAATGATTTGAACATCTTCTATTGCCACTACCTGCAATTATTCCAAAAAACACATGTTAGCAATATTGAGGAATACCAATAAAAATGGACCTTAAATCAAAATCTAAAAAATACTTACTAATTCTCTCTCATCTACACCCCGGGGCACGTATCCTTTTTGCAACTCAACCGGTTTTGTGGTCACATGGATTATCCATCTTTGGGTTATCCCCCAATACCAAGTGTAGTACTCTGATTCCCGGGGAATTGGCTCAATTTGCTCAACAATACATAAATGTCTATCATTCCATATGTGTATATAATCCCGATTCTCAGCTACCCAGTCCTTTTGATGGCTTCCTTTCTTTGCCTTCCTCTTTATTTTTTCAACAAATTGTTGAACATGTTGTGCAAGACTAAATTATTGAAGCACACGGTTCGGTACATGCATCCCTACTATCTCAACAACGATAACTACAATTATATGTGCTACATTAAAAAATAGATACTTGCATGCATCACAGTGGAATTTGTCCATCTAATTGTATATGCACGCATTGTCTCGGCTTCAAATGACGTCTCTCCCATGCCCATACTTAAAGTTAGACACCCTTTGAAGTGACTATTTTGCATGAATGCCATCTTGGACATCTCTCTATATAGGTACGCCAAAACGGTACTACCCCACGATAACGCACCACATGCGTCCAAGTCCTTGAGGAGTGGTAACTACCTAGCATATTCACAACATTTCAATTTATTAAAAGAATCTAATTCAATGAAATACAGATTCAAAATACAAATACACATACCTCGCATGCACTTTGTCTTTACTCGAATCTGGAAATAATATCGAACTGATCATGTGCATAATATATGCACGTGCATGTTGCTCAATCAATATCTATGACACATCAATAGGCAATGGCTCTGAGAAGGTCTCTTTCAACCACTTCAATCAAATATTCCCTCTAGACATTGACTCTGGAGCTACACCTAACAACCGCTCACATTTAGTCCGTCATACAACTCTATCATTGCCAGTAACACAAGAACCATCTACGCGGAGACCGAGTATGATAGATACATTTTATAGAGTAATGGTCGACTCTCCCATTCGAAAGTGGAAAGTATTAGTCTCCGGTCGCCATCTATCTATCAAAGTGGTGAGTAGGGGCTAATCTAGCTTCATCCAACGAAGCTTTGAACATGACAAAAAGCCGGCCCGTCCTACAGCTGTAATGATACGCTCATCCTCTAGTCGCCAATGGCTATGGCCAAGGCTACGATCAACTATGATGATATTCGGGCCTCTCTGTAGAGCAAAGAAATAGAATATAAGAATGCAATATTGCAATAATAACATTACGCAATACTAATAATATTTATTGAACAAGTTAATTATCTCTGTAAATGATATAATATCAGAACGGTGTCGAGACTGGTCATATAGGACCTCATCATTAAGTGGTCCGGGTAGCATGGTGTAGATAGATACACATACAATTATTACACATATTAATAACACTATATACAAATTACATTCCTTTATTAACATATATTAAAATTTGAACACTCAATTATTACCAATTAATTACTATCTATTGGGTCTAGATGAACAACAATGTTAAATATGTCCCGGTTGTTTGCAAAGACTATATTTTTTATGCTTGACAACTCCTTCTCGCCCTTGATCCATGGTTCCCCTAATTCGCACAGATTACGGGGACCTGCTTGTCTCTTGTATTAAGGTGGAATTAGACATGGTCCATTATATTCGGGCTAATACCGACTATCATTGAGAGGATGAAAACTCTCACTATATGTCTTTCGGTAGTGAATTGCTGAATATCATGGCGAACAATACCGATTATAGGGAATTCTAGCACCTCCGGGTTGATTGGAAGAAGCCGCAAGAACATGTGCACAAGGTATTTTTTGGAGTTGTGATATGTTACAAGTGCAAGTGCAATCAACATCAAATAGTTTAATGGTGTAGATATCGTCACAATCCTGTACCTGCCATTCGTTGTCATTGAATACAAAATTTTGACATAATCTTGCCGCCTTAATTTTTTAATGCAAAATGGACTCATTTTTCAGTGTGTAACATGTTGTCCAGTCTACGCCATCATCACAACTTTTGTTGAAGTATGTGTTTAGCCTATAGAACGTTCTCACAACCAAGGATTGTATTGACATAGCTCGTGCTCCTTTAAGTACGCCGTTAAAGATCTTGGAGAAATTATTTGTGATCATGCAAAACCGCACACCGCCATCCTTACATAATGCCCATTGATGCTCGAATTGAGGCTTCAAGTTATTTTTAAGCCAGTTATGTGTATCTAATGACAAATACTTGATTTTTTCCCTACAATGTTCATACACTAATGTGTCGGTTGTACACCCAGCTTGCCACAAAAGATTTTGCAAATTAATCTCACAGTGTTTTTTCTTAAAATTATCTCTTATATGCCTTAAACAATATCGATGGTGATGTGACGCACCAAAATCCTCATGCAACGCCCTTATAATTCCTTTCACCCTGTCTAAGATAAAAGTTATTATTCTTGGCGTACGGACACTTGAAATTAACTTGTATATAAGTTCAAAGAACCACGTCCAACTAGAACAATCCTCTACCTCCATGATTGCAAATGCTAAAGGCAATAAACTGCCATTTGCATCTACACCGGTCGCCACAAGTAGAACACATTTGTACTTGCCATATAAATATGTGCCATCAATGCTCAATAACGGACGACAAAAAGTAAATCCCTTAATAGCAAGACCAAATGCCCAAAATACTCAAGTGAACCTCTCCATTCCCCGTGCGATTTCTTCGGACATTATTTCATATTCAGTACTCAAATTATTTCACTTGATAGCTTCAAGATATTGTGAAAGTAATTCATAAGATTTTTTCCAATCTCTAAATATTTTAGACAACGCTTTCCTCCTTACATCATATGTCTTATATTTAGATATCTTAATGGACCACATGTCATATACCCTTTGAAATATCTGACCAGCATTTAGATCAAGTTCAGCCCTCACTTCAGGCATAATTAGCTTACATATATAAGAGGAAGATGCAGAGTAATGATTGACATCCACAAACTGATTGCAACATGTATGAAGTCCGCAATATCTAGATATTACAAATTGCCCATTTGATGATTTTCTCACAGCTGTATTTAGCAACCAATGACATTTCGTGTTTCTCTCATCCTGCTCACTTGCATGCTATACTTCAATCTTCTTGTTAAAGTAACATTTTACTTGGTAGTTTGTTACATTAGTTTTTACCGGCTTGAATTTGACCTGATTCTTGACGGACCATTCTCGGATTGTAAAGATCAATGCTTCATTGTTCTAGAATAGATCCCCTTTTTTAAAAGTAAAGTCCTCAGGCTATTAAAAATTTGGACCAACATCAACAAATTCAGCTTGAGAAGTGACGGGGCATAAATGTATACCTCTAGAGTTACAAGTGCACAACCATCCAGTTATAGTGTAAAAAGTTATCGTTCCCACGAGGAAGGTTTTTGTAGGAGAAAATCAAAATTGGTTCTTATATTGTGTGTGTGACAATTAGGAGTGATGGATGTGTGATGCCCTTGGTTTCACAAAAGACTGCAGTTCAAGGTGAATCCAAGGATGTCAAACCTGTCATGCACCCACATAGTGTAACAACACGTTTCACCATCATAATAATATCTCTCTAGTGGAATTGATAGTAAACAACTGTAGGTATAAAACAGATAGAATAAGATAGTACTACAGTGAACATGATAAAGAAAATGAGAGAATCCAATAATAATATAATCATGTTCCAACTAAATAAAATGAAATATAACTGACAAACTGAAGCCAATGTGAAGTATCTCAATACATAGAGTCAAATGAAATAGTACTAAGGCACTCAGGCTTTCAAAAATGAAATACAACTCTAAATGTATGAAAGAAAATCATAGCTACTGTGGAGCTCTAAATAACTACTAATAATAAATAATAACGAAAGCTAATCCGAAACTCCATCAACCTGTGACTCTCTGTGTGTCTGACTCGCTGCCTGAAAAGAGAGAAAATAGTGAGCGTCAAAGCGCTAGCGAGATCATCTCCATCGCACCTAGGGGAAGGGGTTAGGAGTAGATATGAAAATACAAGTTAGTACATATAGATAAAAAATCATCTATCCTGAACTAAGCAAAATTTGCTATTTAGAAATCCACAACACGAGAATGGCTACGTTGAGTAAAATAATCCAAATAAAAAAACCCTCATGTATATACCTCATATCTCAAATAGCGAATCACTAAATACCAACTTCAAATCCAAAGAATAAAACAATAAATGAAAGACGGCACCATACCAAACCTCATCCAATGCTAATCATGTCAAACATCTCACACTACCCTCGGGTAGGTAGCGCAGTTACAGAAATAAATATCCAATACAAACTTCTCGCATAGAAATGACATGAATAACATCCTCCATCTTATACCCTACTCTTGGGTAACAAACATGGGAGCATGAATGCAAATCTGTGCAATCTTCTAACAGAAACAATGATACTTTTGTAAGGCGCTCACTGTATCATTTGGCATTAACAACCTTACTCAATCGCCCTGTGGAAACAGGCATATCACCCTATTCCAGAAAACAATGATGCAACATAGAGTGTCGTCCAGCCACGGTCTCATTGCGGGGTATAACTAATGCACTTTGAGTGTAGTCCAGCAGCGATCTCATTGCGAGAATTCTGACTAACCCCACTTAGCATCCAAACATTCATGAAATGTAATATATGCCACTATCTATCACGACTAGATCAAAATATATGTTACGCACCTCCGAATGCTTGTGCGTGCTCAAAAAAAAATATGTGTACCCTTGTATACGACACATGTATCTCAATGTGCGACTCCTACTTCGTATTCACGATCAAACGCGTATGAAGAATCAACATGTGCAAAACCACCTCTATCGGTCGACCGAAACACCCTCTCGGTCGACCACATATCGTGCAAAACATGCACACAAACAGACAGGGGTCGATCGACCGATGCCCTTGGTTCGGTCAACTGACCAGAGAAAGTTCCCAATAGTCGGGTGGCCTATCGGTCGACTGATCACCCTTGATCGATCGATCGATTGGCACAAAATCAGATTTTTATTTCCGGAGACAGCTAGATATTCAACTAAATTCGTCAAAAATCAAACTTTTTCAATAAAACTCATGTGTTAAACTTAAATCAACATATTTAGGGTTAATTCTATTGCATGAAATCACAATTACAAATTTGAGAATTTAAACTAAAACCCTAACATGTTCATAAGTGTCATGTGTGTAAGATTATCATGAAAGCAACTAACCTTAATCAAAACTCATGTTAAATCATGTTTAAAACTTTAAATCCACATCTAGAAATCCGTTTTATATCCTTTTAAATAAAAAAGATTAAATATTTATATCATATGGTTCAAAAAAGAAGTGATTTTTATACATAAACTAGGTTTATAAATCAAACCAAACCAAGTAAAAGCATTTAAAAACAGGGGATTGGTTTGGAGGGGATGAAATTCACATCAAAACGTGCTGGAAACCCAAACGTGCAAACAAACTGATCCTCCTTCGCCAAATGCCGATGATCTCACACTCTTCTTGGTATTTGCTTCACAAAGCTCTCCAAAATCATCAAAATATGATCTAGGTTTTGAGGGGAGAGGGTGGCTACTAGGGTTCAAAAAATATCATAAAAAAGAGATATTTTCGTGAAATATACATATACATATATATGGAGGCAAACCCGAAACTGTTAGCACCCTAGGGGGTTGAATAGGATCAATGCTAATCTAATTCGATTTAATACCAAATTAAAACTAATTAACAAATATATCCTAGCAAGATAGATATTCGATTGAATTAAAGCAAGAATATATATGCAAAGGGTAAAAATAAACAAGAAACAATATAAACAAGTAGTGGACACAAAGAGCAAACCAAACACAATAATATGATCATGAAGTTCGGTCCTTCTGACCTACGTCTCCGCTCCCCACTCTCGGGGAGAATCCACTATCACAAATTAGTTTTCAACGTTCACCCAAAAACGTTCATAATCGATTTTCAACGCTCACCGACAAACGTTTATAACACACAAGGCAAATACACTCTACACCCTCTATGTGTTGGCCTAGTACGTGTCCTCTTCCTCAAGTGTTCGGATTTATAACCTCTCTCTAGGCTTTACAACCGACACCACTCCTCTTGGAATCGACCACGTCACTCACCACACACTCCTCATGGTGTACAAGTGTAATACAATGTATAACTCACAATAAGGTTCAATTACAAGATTTGTTCTCTACAATAGATGAGAACATAATGTAAGCTCGCTCTCTCAATGTCACAATCCTACAACCGCACTGTTCACAGACAGTTTTTGTTTTTGACAAATTCTAGAATTTTGCGTATCTAACTTTGTAAAAATCAATTAAAAATAGTAAATCAACTCTAAAAGTCATAAAATTTTGAGGGAAGGTTCTAGACATGTAGATAAACATATTAGAGAAAGAATTTCTGAAATATCACTTCTCAGTTGAGAGATATAAATATTTGAACACAGATATACAGTTTCTAAAAAAACTGCAGAAAATATGATTTTGTAAATTCAATTGAAAATAACAAAACAACTCCAAAAATAGTAAACCTTGGGGAAATATTTTTATGTATGATAATAAACATGCAAATGAAGAAATTTTATAAATCGTATTTCTCAATTATGAAAACGTATCTGTTTTGTAAAAACATGCACGGACACATGCACGTACATGAACAAAAAACTTGATTTTTCCAAAAACGAGTTCAAACAACTTGGAAACACTTTAGAATGGATTTTTAGACATTATACGAGATATGAAAATAGTGTGAACAAGTTTTTAATCCATAAACACAATATTTTTCTAAATACAATAGAATATGAAATAAACAAAAGTGTATATGAAGATATATATTATTTCATATCTACATAACTAAACCAAAACAACTTAACCATATGAAAACAAACATGTATATATATAAATATGTATTTGTTTCATATTTAAACTTGAAAATCAAAACTTATATATATATATATTGTATATGAAGATATATATTATTTCATATCTACATAACTAAACCAAAACAACTTAACCATATGAAAACAAACATGTATATATATAAATATGTATTTGTTTCATATTTAAACTTGAAAATCAAAACTTATATATATATATATGACTATATATATATAAAACCAAATACGTGTATGTGTGTATATGATTGAGCTTAAAGTATTGAACACACATAATATAAATCTAAACTAATATACCCAAGCAATCTTGATCTTCAATAAGCTTGACTTGGTACACTATACGGATGAAGCTAAACTTCGATCTTGAACTTGAATTTTATAGCTTCAACCCGACAGTCCGCCAACCTCCTTTTGATAT